>NC_058025.1:13916170-14568269 GCF_019176455.1 Solea senegalensis | reverse complement strand
ATAGGTTAGTATGTCCTCCAACATTTGACAAAAAGTTAGTATGTCGTCCAGAATGAGACAAAAAGTCATAGGTTAGTATGTCGTCCAAAATTAGACAAAAAAGTCATAGTTTAGTATGTCGTCCAAAATATGACAAAAAAAAAGTCATGATGTCACAAATATTTGCGTTGCACATTGACCACATGTGTTCCGGCCTTACGCAGGCTCAAGTTGTGAGTGAAATAACTTTAAATGTGTCATGAAAGTTGAAAAAAATTTAATAAAAATAGGTAATTATTATCCTCCCAAACAATGACTTCCTTCTTTTCTGGAACTCTACAAACTATTTCATAAATAAACACCATTAGTTGAGTCAGGTTTGTAATTCTCGTGACCTTTTCCATATCAACAACATTTTGTTCTCACGAACCAGAGGATAAAAGTCAGACTCGTCACACACACAGGAGAACTGTCTGTCTTTAATCTGGGAGAGTTTCAGTCAAGAACTTATCTTAATTCTTGGTTTTGGAAAAAAGGGCCCATTTACTTATTAAGTACAGCAGATAAAATACATGGTTTATTGTACCATAAAATAGTAAAGTATGTAAATCTGTTCAACTCCCCATTGAGATAAAGTTGAGTTCTTTAGAAAAGCTGTAAATTCTTTTAAATGCCCAGCTATTCACACTTGGCAGTGAACTTGTTTATGGTCTTTGTGTTCAGTAAACAGTGGTGTTGCTCTGCGTACACTGCGTGACTGCACTGATATTCACACACCAATCATGAGCGACTAATTGGTATAGCCCTTCGTTAATGAATGCACTGCATTTGAAATCTTTCACAGCTTTGTGCTCGCTATTTATCCTGTTCTGTCACTCGACACATCAAACGCACCAATCTGATATGCGCGTAATGGTCCATCTGAATGGAGGGACATGAATGACAGCATGTGTTGCTTTTCCCCCTTTGAAATCCCCTCGCAGAGAAGCAGCGGGGAAAATGCACTTGGCACAACGTTGTACCATAAAAGTTGAAAGCATTCCGGCCGTCTTGGCCCATAAGCACAATAATGTATGTGAAAGAAGAAAGGCTGAGCGGAGCCATTGTTCAGAATCATCATTACAAGGCAAACATCAGGGATACACCAGCTCTGATCAGTCATGACATGATATACACAGGCCTACGTTCACTTATCTGCTGTTACATCGTGTCAGCAAGGTTACAATTCTACCACCAAGTGTTAGGGCCAAACTGAAGCATAATATTATGAGAATAAAGTCGTAATCTTTCGAGAATAAAGTCATAATATTATTAGAATAAAGTTGTAACATTATGAGAATAAAGTTGTAACATTATGAGAATAAAGTCGTAATCTTTCGAGAATAAAGTCATAATATTATTAGAATAAAGTTGTAACATTATGAGAATAAAGTCGTAATCTTTCGAGAATAAAGTCATAATATTATTAATAAAGTTGTAACATTATGAGAATAAAATTAAATAGAATAAAGTCATAATATTATGAGAATAAAGCTCATTATGAGAATAAAGTCGTAATCTTTCGAGAATAAAGTCATAACATTAAGAGAATAAAGTCGTAATCTTTCGAGAATAAAGTCATAACATTAAGAGAACAAAGGCTCAATATTAAGAGAAGGAAGTTGTAATCTTTCAAGAATAAAGTTGTAACATGAGAATAACGTTGTAATCTTTTGAGAATAAAGTCCTAATCTTTTGAGAATAAAGGCGTAATAATTTAAGAATAAAGTCATAATATTTCAAGAATAAAGCCCTAATATTTCAAGAATAAAGTCGCAATCTTTCGAGAATAAAGTCATAATATTATGAGAATAAAGTTGTAACATTATGAGAATAAAGTCGTAATCTTTCAAGAATGAAGTCATAATATTATGAGAATAAAGTCGTAATCTTTCAAGAAAAGTCGAGAATAAAGTCATTAGAATAAAGTTGTAACATTATGAGAATAAAGTTGTAACATTATGAGAATAAAGTCGTAATCTTTTAAGAATAAAGTAATCTTTCGAGAATAAAGTTGTAACATGAGAATAACATTGTAATCTTTTGACAATAAAGTCGTAATCTTTTGAGAATAAAGGCGTAATATTTTGAGAATAGAGTCATAATATTTCGAGAATAAAGCCGTAATCTTTCAAGAATAAAGTCGTAACATGAGAATAAAGTTGTAATCTTTTGACAATTAAATCATGATCTTTCAAGAATAAAATCGCAATCTTTGGAGAATAAAGTCGTAATCTTTAGAGAATAAAGTTGTAATTATTATTCAAGCAAAATCTCAGATGATCAGATGCATCGTCAAGATGAAAGGCGGAGCATTTTGTGAAGTTACATTTTGATTAGGGCGACTTTATTCTGACAAAATTAGGACTTATTTTATTTATTATTAAATGTTTTTTTTCTCTTCAATTTGGCCCTAATACCCCGTCGTACAATTCACACTTATACATCACTAATTTATTTCTTATCAGTTCATGTTGACAAAAACAAGATAAATAGCATGTCGAGATAGAATCCAGGTGAAATTGGTATACCAGCATCCATACACCAGAACAAGTAGTACACAAAAGAATGTTTGTAGGAGAAAGTTAATACTCCTGTTATGCCCCAGTCTAGGGGGCCTAGGACATAACAAGAAAAGGCCTCATCTTCCCCAAGTACCAAGTGACCACAAACGATTTTTAGTTGTATATTGAGAAAAATAATAATTGATTTACAAAATGACAAAATTAGATGACAATATAACTGAACTGAGGTATAGGCTTCAGGGTGGACTAAGGCCAAAATAACAAACAAAAAGGTCCCTGTCTAGAAAATGACATAACCTTACCTAATCAACTTTAAGGAAACTAAATGACAGGAAACTTACCTCCCTAACTAAAGAAACAGGAAATAACACTTGTTCCTACTACTCGAACAAGAATTAAACTACACAAAAGGTCTACAAAGCTGAAGTGTGGCCGGTTGGGAGAGGAGGAGGAGGAGGATGATGAGGAGGAAAAGTGCCATGCTGCCATCCTGCCATCTGACGTCCACCATATTGGCTCGTTATGTATCAGGTGGTGATGGAGTACAGCCAATCGAGAGCCAGGGCCCAGAACCACTCCTCCAATCCTGGCACGGCTATGGCACACACCTATTTGCCTCGGAGATTGAAGAAATTAAAACACAGCAGTTGTGTGCCCTGACTACAGTCATAACACTCCTCTAATGGTCAACCATCGTCTGTGTCCTTCATCGTGATTGTCTGACGAGGAAGAGGCGTGGAAGTGAAGCAGGTTTCAAACACTAAACAAACACTGCCTCCTTGGTTGGTAGGGAAAGTATTTTAGTTTTAAGGCACTTTTGGCCTGCTGACGATGCGATGTTTTGGTCCAAATAAAAAATTGGCCCTCGACCACATTTACTTGCTGAGCCCTGGTGATTGCGTCATTTTGCGCCATCAGAGGGCATTTCACAAAACAAACAAGGAAGATATTTCTCCACTCATGGGAAACTGAGGGAAGGAAGCACAATTATACTACCCCTATTTTATTCAAAGCTAAATGTTCCTTTAAACTATATTTTATGAACATGTCGGCCACTTTATCTTTATCTTGCTGTTGAACAACCTTTACCAACAGGTAACTAAAATGTGTGTCACTTTAAAAACTGCTCATGAAAAACACCATGAAGAAAATCAGTGACTTTATCTCAGAGGGACACGAGCGTTGCCCGGCTGTTAGTGTCTCCACTGGTTAAGATAAAATGTGTTATTTTGTGGCTCTGGCGTTGTCTTAAAGCCACATGTCACATTTAGTTGTTGAGATGTAAACACGAGAAACTGCAGACACACATCTGCACGTATTTAGACAGAAAATCAACGTCAACAATAGACATTGTCGAAGCTATTTGTAATGAATGAATGAATCATGAACAAAGAGCTAATACAAAAAACAGCCGTTACAAAGAAAGAGTCGAACAGTTTTTTTTTGTCACCTTTTAATGTTGGAGCCAGATTCACACTGGAGGTGTGGAGGTCACTTCAGTTGAATTTTTATCACACACAAAGTGGGAAATCAGCCGAGTTCTTTCCATTATGGCTCACACAGCGGCTCCTTTTCATGTAAATGTTAAAGTGTCTGTGTAAAAACCATGGCAGTGATTTTAAAAATGATATACTTTTATATGCTACACACTTTTTTACATTTCCAACATAATTGTTCTTTTACCTCCACTCTCCTGAGGTGAAGTTTTTGTTTTATATAGAATTCTTCTAGTTTTGATGACCACTCAATGCTGCTTTACACTACAAATGTTTTATTATTTACACTCATGTCTATGTGCAGCATGTTTTTCTATCACACATCTTTCATAACGTGGGTTCAGTGTTGACTAGCGGAGTTGGGAATCGAACCCACAGCCTAGTTATAAGTCAACTTGCTCTGCCACTGAGCGACCATCACATGCAGAAAACTGATATTACTATAGTCACTAATCACTACTGTATCGAGGTTATTATAATTATATAGTAACAACGAAAACTAAAATAGAAAAACAATTATTTTGTGAACTGAAATAAAAATAAAAACTAGAGTTAAAAAAACGATAACTAAGTGAAACTGAATAGTTTATAAAACTAACTAAAATTGGAGCGAAAATGTGCTTCGTTTTCATCTCTGTAAATGAATTTCATACATTTTAAAAACACAAAGTCAAAACAAAATAAAAACAAATAAAACGAATGAAAAATCCCAATTATAACCTTGTACTGTTTACATACACACACACTCACACACACACTAGATTCATGTGTTCATGCGAGCAGGTGGAGGATCGGTCATGTCTCCCAGAAAGAAATGCTGCGATTTGACTTCTCTGGAAACTGTATGAAATGTTGTAAAAGTCCCTTCATTTCTCAACACGACTAAAAGAACAGAACAGCAGGACGTCTCTGAGGCAACAGACCACATGAGACCAAATGACTGAAGACTCGTTGAGTTAATAAGAAATCCGGATCTGTTTTATGGAGAGAAATTGTTTTGGAGGTTTTTTTTGTATCAGATACCAGGTGCTTATTGTACGTTTACTACGCTGTCATGTCAGAAAATATTATTTTTTTCGTATTCTTTTGTTTTGCAGAATTTGCATTTAAAAACGCATGGTGCAAAATGCAGAATTTATGTTGTGTCTCAGCCAAGAAATGGTTAGTGTCACCTTCATTTCCCTTAAATCACTATCACGTTGATATGCATGTGCATAAGTTAAGGTTATTTCAGGTTCACGTATCTGTGGTTTGCACAAATGTAAACATAAGTGCATAAGATCCTGGCAACAGAGCTGAGCAGCATACATGCATACAGTGTAGCACCTGCTCATTATTCCAGTGTTTTATAGTGTTTTCAGTCTCTAATAATGTCATAAGGTTTTATTATTTCATGGGTTAAGCAATAATTGGACTCTCCAGCTGGAAGAGACAATAAAAGAAAAGCTCCACAGAGTTTGTGTTACACTCCGTTCAATCAGCCATTCAGATTTACAGTGTTGAAAGAGAAATGTGGCTCCCAGACGCACACAGTGTTGTTGCAAGAACATAATACAACATAAGTGAAAGAAGTCCTTTAGGAGTCCTGTGTCTACAAGTGGTGAAGAACTCTTAACCCATCACGGATTGTTTTGATTTCCTGCTGTAGAGAGAGCTCAGCTTTCTGTTGTTAAAAGAGAGAGGGAGAAAACTTTCAGTTGGAACACATACAGGTCATTATTGAGTCTTTCATCCTGCTTTGATTCAGCCAACAGAAATCTGATGTGAAAGTTTTAGTTTGAACCCGTGCCAGGACCTTATTTGTAAATGGAGCTTCTCTAAATAACACAAACACCTTCACTCACGCAAACAGCTTTTCTGGCCCACGATGATCTAATGATCACTGCTGTCTGTGGTCGCTCGCTGCTCTGAACTCCCCAACCCAGGCCACGAGGCACGCAAGCATCGTACGCAGCCAAAGACCTGTTTCCCTGTGACAGTGTGTGTGTGTGTGTGTGTGTGTGGGTGACTGAGAATGTGTGTCAGACTGTGTGTGTGTGTGTGCAGCTTGTTTTGATGGGCACAGATCACAGATTGATGATGACGTCGGCTTATCCAAACAAAAGCTCACAGCAACACTGCAAACAACCTGTTTACCTAAAGTGTCCTGTTTATTACTCTGGCATCATTTATTATCTTTCATACAGAGAAACAACAAAAACAGCTCCACCATATTATCTCCTTACATTTATGAGTTTTGTTCCTTTCTCTATAAAAAGTAGTCACAACTAGGGTTGCAAAGGGCAGTGTGGTCTTTTAAAATTGGATTGAATTTGTGAAATTTGGAATTACATCATAGTCACAGTCCAGAGGTCGCTTGACTCACTTTTATGAACAAAAATAAATCTATTTGGTGACTGATTTATCTCTACTACTGTTTTTTTATGTATATACTTCAAGATGACTTTTGGATTTATTTAGTTCAGGAACTCATGGCCGCGTGTTTCATTAGGCTTTATAGTCACAACAGGGTGTTTAGGTCTCATGTTGCCGGGTAACATTCCCATGTACCACGCAGGAAGTGATTTGTGTTATGTCCCTACAGATGGAAGCAATGGCAACATTGAGCGAGTAAAGCAAGATGGAACCACGAAGAGAAGTGAATTCTACTGCTCCAAAAAAGTGGTTGTTCAGCAGTTTTGACGGGATAAACACTTCTTGTCCCCACCCGTCCCTGTGACGTGGGTGTGTTCACACAAATGCTTCCTCAGTCTGGTCGGACTTCAAGTCAAGTCTAACTTCTCTGAGGGAAAACGACACAATTACCCAATAAAGTGGCTTTTATTCATACTGACCATCTCAAAGTAAATGAATAATATTAATAACAATATCCCTGGTTGTTTTTGTAAATGGCGACTCAGCAATAGAGCAACTTACACTGTATAAAACCTGGTTTCAGGTGAAACAAGTCCATTTAAATTCATGTATCAGTGTTTTTGTGGCACAGAATGACATCATATCAACTGTATTTGACAGAGGAAGGTCAAGACCACAGCATTATAAAGAGAAATCTAACAGTTCCCACAGTGAACCAGCACGTCTGTGAAGGTTTTCCATCATCCAGATGATAAAATCTGCAAGAAGCTCAATCAAGACCAGCTGTCTGCTTCTACGTACATGTCCTGAAAGTGAGGAAGTGCTTAGTGACAGAGGAGAGAGAGAGAGAGAGAGAGAGAGAGAGAGAGAAACCCACACAAAAACAGTGTGAGCAGAATCTGGCTCAGCCTACAACAGCTGGATTAAGAGAAAACAGAGAGCTCAGGGTTTAACATAAGGATGTGTTAAAGTGGTCATAATAATAATGAGACTAGTAATGTTAACCCCCCATTACCTTAACTTTAACCATCACTACTAAATGCCTAACCCTAACCTTTACCCTTACCCCAACTTAAACCCAACTGTAACCCTAACTTAAAACCAGTCTTGTATAAAGTACCTAAAAAGGATACTTGAGTAAAAGTACAAGTATCTATGCAGAAAATGACTGGTCACTTTTATAATATTACTTAAGTAAAAGTCTATGTACTGTCTATATATATTTTAAATCTTAAAGTATCAAAGGTGATTTTTAATTTAAGGTCAAATTTAAAATAAGAGTTGAGGAGGAGGATTGAGCAATGGTGTCTAAGTGGTAGGGTGAATTGTCTTTCAACTGGACGGTTGTGGGTTAAATTCCTGGCTCTGCTAGTCCATCTGTGCCCTTGAGCAAGACACTTAACCCCATGTTGCAGCGTGTGAATGGGTATGAAAGATCATCATGATTAGAAAAGCTCTATATAAATACAGACCAAATCTTCTTCTTCTTCTGATTTTATTTAGTAGTAATGAGTAACAAAGACATAGGAAATGTAAAAAAAAAAGTACACAGTTTATTTAGGAAATGTAGTAGAGTAAAAGTAAAAGTTGCTTGAAATACAAATAACAAAGTAAAGTACAGGTATGTGAATTTTGGACTGCCCTCATTCCCTATGATTTATGCGATTTTTTTGGTTCCACAAAGTCACAAATACGAGTGCATACATATCAGTTGGAGCTGCATGGAGCAGGAACAGCAGCAGCTGTGAGCGGCACATAAGGGCATGTCGTAAGGCAGTCGGTTTCACTTAATTTGGCTTGCAAAATCATTCAAAATCGTGAGAAGCCAATTTTGTGATTAAAAGAAAAGATTTTTTTAAACATTACACACAGACCTGAGGACACAAGTGAAGTCAAATATCTTTAAACAGAGGTCACTGATTTAAAAAAAAAAGTAATAATAATAATTCATTTGTCCTCAAACATGACTAAACAGTGCATTAGTTGCAGTGGCCGTGTTTATCGTGATGGAGGAACATGTCAGTGCGGCACTGAAGTGTGACAACGGCGTTCTATTAACGCTCCATCAGGAAACCATTGGTTTTCAAGCGTGTGCAAAGAATCTCGCTAGAAACTGGCGGAAAGTATTCGAGGCATGTCGCTCGAGTTCAACGTTGCTCTCTTCAAAGGAGCACAGTTAGACGGCGCGACGTCCCCCCCCCCCACGCTTCTCAGGTCTCAGGCAGAAGAAAGCCCAGGGTTAGGAAGGCCCTCTCCTGGGACTGAAGGCATCCACAGCACAACGCATTCATGTTCCGCTATTTATCAGCTGCTGTATTCATCTTTTCTACTTTTCCCTTTGACGCCACTATCAGGTTGGATGTGACACCAAAGCCTCAGAAGGTCAGGAGAACCCCCCACCACACACACACACACACACACACACACACACAGTTATCCTCCTGAAAGACATCAAAGATTGGCAAATAAGACAAAAGGGTTAGCCGCCGTGGTTAGCAGCCCAGTTAGCGTCCATATCCCTCAACGTCTATTTTAACAGCCCTCTGACATTTAAGACAAATTCCACCGCTGAATGTTAACGTCTCATTAATGGGAGGAACAGGCCATAGAAATGTCTCGGCAGACCTTTGACAGACAAGTTAAATGTAGTTTTGTCAAACATAAATCACTCTCAAGCACAGTTTTTAGCGCAATGTCTGCCTCACACGTCTTTGGAACGGCATTTAGGTCAATCACAAACTCAACAAATGTCCACACTAATCTCCGTGTTGCCTAATTAAAGGCGAGTTTTTTCAGAAAATGTCTGGAAAAGTAATTCATTCTTGCCAGTGTTTGAAGTTGTCTGACACATGGCGGGTGACGATTAATTGTCCCCCAAAGAGTTAATTGATGGAGAGGAGAATCCTTCAGGGAGGAAAGTTCTTTTTTTTAACCTCCCTGTCCTGTTTGAAGGAGATGTAAGTTGGCAGTGCAGGAGAGGCTTGAAGATTAATGCTCTGACAGCCTTTCCGCTGGTTGTGGTTCTCTTGGGTGGCCCAATTGGTCTTGGATGTCACTTTTGCTACTTAATCTTGTGTATGTGAACCAGGCAGATTCAGAGGAGCTGGGAGGGGCCATCGTTGGGCAGCAACAGGGGAGGCACACTGAGGAGAGGCAAGAATGTCACGCCTTCAACTTTCAGCAGCTTCACTTTGTCCAGGTAAAACAACAACAACAATAACAACAACAACAGAAGCTTTTCTTTACAATGTTGCATGTTAAAAGACTGTATTAACGATGTAAAGTGGAGAAAAACAAAAACATGTATTTAGAAAAAAACGTTTGCGTGTTCAATTTCACATTTGAACAGTATGAAACATATTTACGATAACATTTTTGGAGTCTTTGTCAAAAATGGGAAACTATGTACAGGTGTTTTTCCAACTCTCTCCTCTCTGGCGACAAAGATGCAGCTTCTCCAGCTTCCTATGGGGAATTGTGGAAAATATACTCAAGAATGACGTGAAATTGAGTACAAATCCATACATTTATAAGCTCTTATCCTTTTATCTCTTCAGTCCCACCATTCTAGGCTCAATTCTGTAGAAATAAAGTGTATAATCTGCTATGATTATGATCATATGACACATGAAAAGCTGTTAAATCAGTGCAAACGCTATGTAGGCTCAAGTCGCTTAAAGAAGGGACTGAATACACAATGTACAGCAATGTTGGTTGAGACAGACAGACAGACAGACAGACAGAGCGGAAAAAGACGCTTTTCCAAACCTTTAAATCAGGGATCAGCAAGTAAATGTGGTCACATGTGGTCTTTGTAAGCAATTGTGCCTTAAAACTACTACAATAATGTGGATATTGTGTTGAATCTCCAGCTTTTTACGAAGACAAAAGCGTGTGAGATATGTACTCGTACTGTTAGTTTTAATTTTTTTCAAATTTAAATTTTAAGAATAACTGCTTCTTCTTTGTGCCTAACATGTGCAAATAGTTATTTTATTATTTCATTTACTAACCAAACCCTGGCTGTCCATGACAACAGCAGTGCTTTTTTTTTCCAAACCAAACATTTAGTTTAAGTTAACTGTCAATTCTAAACAGAATTTATTTGAATGAGTTCATGTTTTTTCAGAATAAAAGCTCTGTTTTTTCTTTTTGACGATATAAAATAATTTAAGATCAGATTTGTTAGATTATCTGCCAGTTTTGGCCCACGAATTGCTGACCAATATTTTAAATGATGGCACTGCTTCTTACTAAGTGATGTACGGAAGTTAAAAAAAAAAAAAGTAGTAAACCTTAAAATACATTCAGAAGAAATCACACAAACATGAACTCAAACGTCTGAGCAATATTGTTTGAGTTCATCAATACTGTTTTTTTTGGTCCAAGTAGCTCAGATAAAAACAGTGACATCACAAAATGTCAGTGCACCAACAAAAATATTTTACTATTCAAATCAAATTCTGATGACAAATGGGACACTGATGATTATTCAGGATTTGTAAATTGTGAAAATATTTTCATGGTTTGTATGTTGTTGTTGTTGTTGTTGGGACGTCACACAGTAGTTGCTGGGCAGTGAGTCATCCTTGGTCAGGTGAGGTGAGTGGACACATTTTCTCCTGTTGCTTAATCTTGTTAGAGGATGTTTAGGCTCAGTCCTCAGAAGGACAGTAAACAGACGAGGAGGTGCTGCCATGTGGGTGGACACACACACACACACACACACACACACACACAGATTCTCAGAAAACAATAAAGGCTTGACTCCATGTGGAGACAGTTTCAAAGAAACCAGGGTTTATTTAAACATCATCAATGTGTGTTTAATGAACCCCTTTAAATTAAGCCCCCAAACGTGTCTTTTAACCTATTCTACAAAAACAACTCTTTACAACACAACAACCTACACAGTTGATAAAAACACACATATTATATATTGTTAAAAGCGCACGACGCGAGCTAACCTCTCTAAGTCAATCTAAACTAGTCTCTTACTTGACCTTTGTGACATTTAACCCTAATCCTCAACACCTTAAAGACTATTTCTGGCTGCAGCTTATTCCTGCTTTCAGGCCCGTGTTGGCTGAATCATCTCAGTGACACACTGTCCACCGTCTTCGCTTTGTGATTGTTCTCTCAGATCTTATTTGTGAATTGTGACTTTGCAGTTTCCTGTGTGAGTCAGGCCGCGTTTGGAACCCTGGATTTGCACTCGACCAAATATGGCTCTGGTACTGATTAAGCCGCTCTGTGCCAAACCTCTGGCGAAACACAGGTGTTCCCTCTCTGTGCAGCGACCGTGTTTACTAGATTGTCGCTGTGAAAGACGGACTTTTCCTCCTCTTTCGCTTTCACACGGAACGTTTGTATTTTGAGAGCTGCAAGCTGCCCACATAGTGTCGTCATTGGAGCCGCTCTCCCCGTAAACTGTTTGGATTTAATGAGCTAATCCACCTACAGTGTTTGGCCCAGTGCCACACACAGCACACCAAACAAACCATAATGTATATACATATATAAAGAAGGTGAATTTGTGGGCAACAATTAAATATTTATTTGTAACTGATTAATCACCTCAGGCTCATTATACAGTAGGTGTTATCAGAGGCCAAGAAACCTTAATCACAGACGGCAAGAAATGTGCTACAGATCATTTAGTTCTGAGGTTTTGTCTGGGGAAAATCTCCCCATTAACATCTTTTTCACCCAGACTCGTCCTTCTGGAAGCTTGTACTTCATCAGCCGGCATCTGCGCTCCATGAAAGCTTTGACCACCTTGTCAGAGAGCAGCCACAGCACAGCTGTGCCTCGGCTGCTGCACACGTTCATGTGACTCTGCTGCTGCTGCTGCTGCTGCTGCTGCTGCTGCAGAGTCAGTACCTGTTTTTGAGCGTCGTGACAGTAAATTCTACAAAGTCCACAAAAAAAGGACGGTTAAAGAGTCGTGCCTGTGTGTCTTCAAAGACTTATGACAAGAGAGAGTCCCTAGTAAAAAGTGAAAATCTGATTGCTATCAGTGGGACGGGGACTCTAGTAAACGGAGCGCTGAGTCTAGACCTCTCGAGACAGGCATGTTAAGGTCACACTCATAAAAGTCCCACAGAAATGGTGCTGCTTATTGGCCTGGAGGGGAAGAGCGAGGGCCGGGAATCACCTGCACAGATGGGTCAGGAGTTGTTGCAGCGCGAGCAGCTACTGGGCCCCATTAGTCGGCCTGAGAGGGCAATAGGTTTCATATGTGGTACATCGTGAATCAGGCTCAGGGTCAAACAACTCACGGTAGACTAAACTGGGCTGTGTGTGGTAGGACGGTGTAAAAGGCCAGTCATCTTCAAAACATGTGACAGAGGAACAATCATACACAAGGAATTCACTCAGAAGACTTGACTTGAATTAGACAAGGATTAGTCACTGGATTTGATGATCTTGAAAAAAGTATTTTTAAATAGTCTCCATATTTTGACTCAAACATGCAACAGATCCTTCAGTGGCCACCACTAATTGACCTTTTGCAGGAATGCAACGCGTTCTCTTTGACTGACATTTGCTTTTAGCAGCTCCTGTGGGATGCAGCAGTGGGTCGGTGGAAGGCGATAGTGGGGGAGATCCGCTGGAGATAAACCACCATGCCCCCTGTCCCTCAGACAACAAAGAAAGTGAGTGATGTTTGTCTGAAAACCAAGAGCTGCGATCCCTCTTGTTTTGATGTGTGGGCCACCTGGGATGTGGGTCTCCATCAGCACTCGGACCGAGGGAAGAGGAAGAGAAACAGGACTCACACAGATCTTGTCCCCAGGACAAACAATGTGAGTGACAAGCCTGCAGGAATCCCACACAAGTCAGCCAACAGGACGCGGCATTCAAACACACGGCGTTTCGGTGACCACAAAGGACCAGAGTGGAATTGCACGTCACGGTTTCCTCAAACGTTTGTCTGAAGATGCGAGGAATCCCGACAAGGATAATGTGAAAATTACGGGTGGTATTTTTTGGTGGTACAACTTTTTAAAATGCATTTACAATAGTGCATTTGAGAGAGAAATACTATCAATATAATATTTATTTGAGTGCTACAGTTATTGGTTAATTAAAAAATCAAGGCATTACATAAAAGCGTGCATAAATGATTATTGTTTATAATTATACTGTCATTTTTTTACCTCATAAAATGTGATTAAATGCCACAGACAGAACAGTACAATAAATTAGCAGCTACAACATCAGATAGGCATACACAGCGTATATCGGATAATATATCATCACACAACAAGGGTCATTCTGGTGCTTTATTAGTACTTTTACTCACTGATGTAATGTAACAAAGTACAAATACTTTAATACTGTACTTAAAAATGTACTTTAGTTTGTTATTTATATCTCTAGCAACTTTTATTCCACTAAACTTCCTCTGTCGTTGTTACTCGTTACTACAAAAAACAAATCAGACGAAGAAGAGTTGCTAATGGTGTGTAATTATATAGAGCTTTTCTAGTTTTGAGCTGCTTTACACAGTTTTGCCATTCACACGCTTCAACATGGGATTTTGCTCAAGGACACATATAGACTAGCAGGGCCAGGGAATTAACTCACAACCTTCCAGTTGAAAGACAACTTGCCCTACCACTGAACCACCATGGCTCAATGCTAACGCCTGACTTTTTAAATACTTTTACTTCTAAAACTTAAGTACATTTTAGAGAAAATCACTTTTACAGTATAGTAAATGTCATACATTTTAAGACTTAAGTAATATTATAAAAAATGACTTCAACTTCTACCAAAGTCATTTTCTGGTAAGATACTTGTACTTTTACTCAAGTATCCCTTTAAGGTACTTACATAAAAGCCTGCTTTTACTTGATACTGTGAGTATATTTGCTACCAAATTTGATTTCAGTGATTTCAGCGATTTTATTTGAGGTATTTTTAGTTTTTCAAGTTAACTTGACATCTTTCATTTTCATGTTTTCATTTCCTCAAAATAATGATCCAAAAGGTCAACAGAAGAAAAGACAGGTCTACAAAGTTCCCAGCCTAACCTCATCCTGCTGTGGATCACTTTGCAGGGGTTTTTCAGATGATCTCAAACATGAGTCAATAAAGGAAGTTTACAAAGACAGCTCTTACAAGTTTGAGCAGGTCAAATTTGTACATTAGTGAGTGTTTCGGCACGAAAAACTACAACTAATGTAAAAGTCTGGAGTGAAGAAGACGGTCCTTGTCTGAAAAAACTACTGATTGGAAAGAAATGACAGCTGATCTGCTGATTAACTTATCCAGGCTAACTCAATAAAGAGTTAAATGGGTATCTTCACGTTCGTATCAGACATAATAAAGCTTAAAAGAAGTCCGGATGAAGTCGGCATGAGATAAAAAAAATTCCCTAAACTCAATAAAGGGTTAAAACAAGTTCAACAGGAAGAAACCAAAACAACAACAAACCTCAGCATTCAATGGAGGCAATAATGACTGTGGCATGTTGCTGCAAAGTGCCCGCGCTCACTAATCCACTTGGCAGGGGAGCAACTCTCGAAGATTCTGTCAGGTTTGAGCCACTCATTAGTTTTACAGCTCAACCACAGACCTGCATGATCACATGCATGACAGGAGGGATTCCTCCGCCTTTACATTCAGCGGGAAAGACGTCAGCGCTGAGGAATCTGCTGCTGCACAAACAATTTTATTAGTCTGCCCTCATCCGACCACGTTGCACTAACTTTTTGCCAGATTTCTTTCTTTGCCATCTTCATTCACAGGCAGATCAGATCAGATCAGATCAGTAGCAACGAAGAATTAAATCAAATGTGCATTCCTAGTATTGTAATTAAAGGGATAGTTCAGGGTGGCGTGGCCCTGACCACATGTTTTTTAAATCTGTTTAATCAGGTGAGTCTGCAATGCGCACAGCCATTAGCATAGCTGCTAGCACTGATGTTGACATTTATAGCCGTCCTTGCTTTTAAACCTCGGGACAGCGCTCACTAACACTGATGTTATCTCAACACACTCCCTTTAAAGAGAGACCGAGAGGAAAAGATGCAAAATATGAACTTGTTTTGTTTCTGGCACGGCGCTGATGTCACAATCACGCACGGGTGATAAAAAACAGAACAACCGCTGGTAATGGGAATGTGGTGATTGCATTTTTTTCTTAGCAGGTATTCCCGCTCATTTTCAATGTGAAAGAGGACATCATTAGCCGTGACCGCGCTACTGCTGCAGGATTTTCAAACCTGACTTGATTTTAAAAACGTGGGAGACCACAGACACAACAAACTTTGTAATTTCAATGTTTTAATCCTGAGAAAGCACAGACGAGACGATGCAGTCAAGGACCACATACTTGGCGTTCAAACCACTTTTGGGATTTGACAGAAACTGGCATGATTTAACGTGACTTCAGAATATAAACAGACATGTTGGCAGACTGTTGTCGTCGTCAGTTAATAGCTGTTGTGTGCGCGCGATGTATTGTGCCGAGAAAACGCAACTGTGGATGAAGTCATGGCTGAGAAGACGGAATCAACTTGGTTCGTACAAGTTCACGGTTCTGAAACAATCGTTTCCCGGTCAACTCGCTCTCATTGGTTCCTGCGGGGGTTCTGTCGTAAATATCAAACACGTTACATACTTACGATTCGAAATAGGGACGACTCGATGATGTTAAAATCACGGATAATTTGGCCAGATAATCTGTTCAAATCAGCCTAAAATCGGATTGTCAGAAAATCCAGATCGGGATCAAAATCTGGCCAATTATCCTCTAGTGTGGGGCAGACTAAATACAATCTTCATTGTATTTAATTGCACAACACCTTAAGAACATAATCACTGTTTCTTGAATTTCTAACTTAACTTTGTATCACTTTATAATCTGGTTCCTCCCAACACCAAAAAACCTACAGATTGGCTGATGCACCGCTGCGTCTGTCATTGAGTTCAAATGTGTGACTCTGGGACTTCTCTGTTTGAAGATCCCTGTTCAGATTTACCTCAAACTTAACCGAACGTGTCAGCAGCAGCAGACCCGGCAGCTCTCGTGTCCCCGCAGGCTGCAGATGCACATTTTCTTCACGGACTTTGGTGTGAGAGTGAGCGGTTAACAAACTTCAGTTTTCCAGCTGGAAAAGAGTGAGATAAAGCAGCAGGGGGTTGTGCACGGTGAGGTCAGAATTTCATACAACCACATTACAAGCAAACACATCCATCACTCGAGCTATTAACAACACACAATGGTTTAGTGAGAGAGGAGCACACGATACAGAGGCCGACACAAAAAAATGATGTCAGCAACATATACTGTACACCCATCAACACAACCTGGTTTAAGTGTTACAGCCCAGAAGAGCTGTACATTATCTGTGACTCACACATGGATCTGATTGTTGGGTCCGGGGAAGATTTCCTCCCTAACTCGCATCACATTGATGTATTTCCGACATTTGTTGTTCCCTTCAGTGCGAGGTGTGTGTGTGAGAGGCATGAGGGGGAGGAAAGGCCTCAGATGAACCCTGAGATCTGGTCTACTATACCTGACTGGTATCTGTCTCTGTGTCACACTCTCACACACAAGTTGAGTGAAAGCAGCATCAAGGCTGAGTTCTGTGCTGCGTCACTGTCCGAGGATCCCGGACAGCAGAGGAGAGGAGAGGAGAGGAGAGGAGCGCTTCCTCTGGTGGGAGCAGCCCCTCGCTGTGAGGGGCCGGGAATGTGGGGCGTCCCCGTCCTGTGTGGAGCACCGGCTGTGGGAGGCAAAGCAGGGGTACGAGGCCCAGATGGATATCAGGGCAACATCTGTTCCGCCTCCTAGCAGGATCTTATCAGCTGAAAATGTTGCCACACACACTGGATGGGTGAAGGGAGAAGACAGAGAGAAATGGGCATTCTTTGCAGAGTTTAAGAAAACATGCCTTCTTTTGTTTGTCCTGTAAACAAAAGTCAGGTTCCCTGTCGGGTCGCACATTTGCATTTCACAAAGCTCATCGGGGTCGTTTTGTTGCGGGTGATGTCGTTTGTTGGGACTTTTGCTGAAAGTTGTTATTAAGGGAACAACGTATGAAAAAAAACAACAATTATTGCCAAAGCTTAAAATATTCAGCTTTGTCTATAAAAAAAAGGTATGACACTATGACATAATGATTTTGCTCATTTGACTGCAGACGGTTGGATGTTTACTTTACAAGCAGATCCTGAAAACTTCCACTACTGCAGCTAATGTTTTTAGCAGATGTATAGCATTTATTGCACTGTCTGTATCTAAACTGTAACTAAGCTACTTCACAAGTTCCAATTTACTATATGGCCAGTAACTGTATATCATGTTCTTTATATGCTGATATATATAAAAAATAGTTGCTATCACAATACCTTAAAACAACCACACATATTTTAAAATTGCCTCTGTTCAGCCAGGTTCTCTATTCTTTTATCTAATTTAATAAAATAAAAATTATCAGCGTCTGTATTGGTGTTGGTTGTCTATTTTGCCGACTGTCTGACATCGATGCGGCTGATAAAACACGTGCAACGTCTGTCACTGTAAGACTTTATTTAGCTAAAGGTCCAGTGTGTCGAGAGACTGAATACACTCCCCATCACTGTGTGTACAATCTCTGTTGAGAATGAAAACCTGTGACGTTTTTTTAGCCTTTTACTTTGGGCAACAGCCAGGCCCCACCATCTTGTGCCGTCATGTTTCTGCAGCAGCAAGGGACAAATCAGCCAGAGAGTGTGTTTTGTGTTTTGAAGCAGAAGCTCACTGTTCCAATGACGGGAAATGACCTCCTCTCTAGTCTGCGAGGGCCACCGTAGTTCCCCGACATGTGGGAGAGGGAGGGTGAGGTGCAGTGGCGTGCCATTCTGTTCATTTTCACTTTATATTACTGCCAACAATTAGACTTGTCAGTTGTTTTTAGATTTGAGGTGAGATTTTTTTTTGTTTCCCCCCCTTCCAGGCAGCAATTAATTATCATTCATTCTAGTGAATTAAAAAGAAATAAAATCAACTCGCTCAGACTTGACGGTTTCTTAAGATACTGTATCCATCACAGTAAACATCGGCTGTTGCTCAGCGTTGCATCTGTGAGCACAGACTGATTAGAAAAGTCTGGACTGTTTTTTTTTACCACACAACATAAATAATAGAACTTTGCAGCTTCTTGACTGAAAGCCACATGCCGAAAAAAAGAAAAAAAATCCTGAAAACTGCAGCCAGACGCCGGCAATTACACAGGTAACGCAGGTAAAGGGTAAGAGTGGTGGGAGGAGAGGACTGTCTGCATCTTTTTCAGGGAAATAAAATCAACAGTTCAGACAGAAAGACACAAAGATGAGGGAAGAGAGCGAGGTCCCCTCGTCTCTCCCTCTTTCCTCCCAGGAGGGCTGCTTCGCTGAGGTCCTGGCCTCTTCCCTTCCCCTGGGCATCCTGGATGCCCATGCTGAGGGAGGGCGGCTTTGGCGTGACCAAAGGGAAGCAGAGCGAGCAGGAGAAAGACAGAAATGGAGAGAACCTGAGAAAGGGAGAGAGATAGAAAACAGAAAGAAAGTGAGAGCGACAGGAAGAAAAAAAGAAAAAAGGAGTGAGACAAGCGCAGCAGTCCATGGTTTGTCTCAGGGCTGCAGCAGCTTCCAGAGCTGGTGTGCAGCAGACTGAAGAGAAGCACGTCTGCCCCAGAGGCAGAGACTGGAAAACAGGATCAAAGAGTCGCCTGGGCAACCTGCATGACACACATTGTATTAAAGCCACACGGTTAATTTGAAAGAGAGGGAAGAAGGGCGAAAGGAGAAGAAAAGGGGAGGGAGAGGTAGCACAGAGTAGAGTATATTCATCAGGAACTCCTGTCTCACACAGTTAACTTTCTTCTGCTGCTTCACTTTGACTTTGAGCACTTAAATCTGAGGGGAAAGTCTAATCTGACTTTCCCCTCAATTATCTTTCAGATTTCATCGGGTCAAATTAAATCACAAATCAGAGACAGCGTGACAAAAGTGCTTCCAGAAAAGAAGGCGACGATGGCACTGATCACAGAGTGTGTGAAGATTACATTATCAAACGTTTGAATTTCAACAATAACAGGTTTTGCTGAACCAAGATAAACAGTATAATATCACTCAGTGACATAATCATAATATATGTAGATATACAGTATATATAAAACATTTTACTGCATTTATAAAGGGGAATCCCCCAAAATGTAAGTAAAAACTGCAACATATTTGAATTTGCTTAAGTTTAATTGTTTCAAATTTCAATTCCTATTTTAAACAAACGCATGATTGAAAAAAAAAAAAGAATAATATTACAACCTCCCAAAAAACTGAGACAAATAAAACAAAAGCAAAGAGACTGTTTTAAATGTTTTAAAACCTGTGTGTCTGTGGATGATATGATGCCTCCTTGTCAACAGATTGTTTTATTTTTTTTTTATTTTGCATTCAATCAATGGAATGCATTGATTCCTTTCAGACTATACAAAAACTACCTGGTAGATTCTCAGGTAAGGTACAAAAAGTGATTTAATCCCTAAAAACCATACAACATACTGGACACGACAGAAAAAAAGAAGGGAGAAGGTGTGGTGTGTGAAGCACATCCTGGGAACAAAACACACACACACACACACACCTGTGGCACAAATAACACACACTCAATATGAGAAGACTCATTTTGGAGTTTACACGTGGGATACGAACCCCGGCGAGCGGAGGGACAGTGTAGTTTGGGATGAGGTGGGGCAGGAGTCCATGATAAACAACACACAGGGAGGGGTCACACACACACACGCCACGCCACACACACACACACACACACACACACACACACACACACACACACACACACACACACACACACACACACACACACACACACACACACACACACACACACACAAGACACACACACACACACACACACACACACACACACACACACACACACACACACACACACACACACACACACACAGACAGACAGTTGGAAGGCATTAGGGTGTTGGACAGGGACTTGTCAGATGCAGCTGTTGCTGTGGCTGATTGATAGAGATTGTATTCCACCCTGACGGGAGGCTGGAGTCGCGGGCCAGTGCTGCGAGGGATTGTGTCAAATTCAAAAGAGAGGGAGAGAAAGAGAGAGAGAGAGAAAGCAAAATGTAGAAGAACAAAATAAACATTGAAATGAATCTAAATTCAGTACGTCTTCTCTACCTCGTGGCCCCATCCACTCGATCATGTGTCGTCGTTCTTTTCATTTGGTCTTTTATTTTGAATGAGTGGTATGATGATATATAGATAAAAAAAATCGAGCTCTATGTTGCTAGCACACAGAGCTATAAAATATACCCAAGTACATTTTTATATATAAAAAAAAAAATTCAAGACTTTTTCTCACATGGACTGACTCTGCCATTAAGTCACCTACTGTAGCACTTAGTCACATGGTAAGTCGTAGTACTACACTATTCAGATTAGATACTCAGATATAGTGTGACACATCAATATGTAACCACCGTACATAACACAAGGCTTCGGATGATGCACTCCAATCGAACGGCAACATTGGTTATTACCAGGCCAGAAAGGAACAAAGCACACATTTAGTTCTTCTCAGTGGGAAGAATATCGACTGTGCCTACCCAAACATCCTGAAATGTAATTAGTGGAGACCTTAAACATATCTACAGCCAATATGTCTGTGTGTGTGTGTGTGTGTGTGTGAGATTAGGAATGTCCACTGATGAGGAATTCCATACGCCACTTAATTACAATGCCACAAACAGTGCTGAACAACATTTCCAAATCTGTGAAGAGTTCGATGATTTTTCTTGACAAACTGTTTCACACTGGGCAGCTTCGCTGGGGCCTCTCCTCTGTTGGGTTGTGCAGTGGCTGAACTGTTGACTTGCTCCGTCTTGCGATTTGAAAAAACAAAACAAAAGAAAAAACGAGACCACAGTGAAAGTAGCATAACATACAATACACATTTCAGACGGAGAGGGGGCTGACATCTGCAGTATTTCCATGTGTTTGTGAGTGTGACGATGGGCACCAGCACAATGTGGCATTTCTTTGTCATCGGGCCACTAATGTCTCTACATTAGCAGCAGAAGCAGCATCATCATCATCATCATATCCTCGCAGGCTCTGTGTCTTTGTCCTCCAGCAGACTAATGAACTGACCGAAGCTCTCCTTCACTGCCTCCATGTTATCGGTGGAGCTGCCCTCCAAGATCCAGCGCTTCCCCCGGGCGAGTGGCTCCAGTTCAAAGTACTTTTTGATCTGTCGACAAAAACAAAAGACTGTGGTTAGGTAAAACATTCAGTGTCACTAATCCAGAAATGATCACGTTTAGTCATCCATTTAATTCACAGGTTAAGGAAACACTATCGTTTAGAGACTGAGGAGCTCCTCTCCTCAGATGAACAGACATGCGTCAGATCTCTACATTTCTAAAGCTCTGCGCACATTGACACATGTTTTATTGCTTTTAATGTAGGACTCGCTTCAAGGCTTGCTCTGTGTTTTCGGGTTTCAAGTTTCTCTTGTTGCCGGCGCTTCGTTAGTATCTCGCAATCATCCCACACTCTTCATCTTCTGAGGATAGGAACACTCAAAGGGGGGAAAAGGGGAAGATTCTTGGGTATCATCCCTGTCCACTCTTCAAGTTTTCCATGCACAATGTGTTTTCTTCACAAAGCCATGAAGCTATTCAAACACAGATTTGCAACCAGGGTGCAACCAAACACACAGATGACAAGCAGAATAAAAAAGCTGAATAATAATCATTAAGTGAAACAGTCCTTAAATCTAAGAAATATGTGGCTTGCTGGTTTGGCAGCGCTCTCTGCAACAGTTGACGATAAAGTTCTTACGCTCGTACGCTTCTGGCAGCTTGTGTCAGTGGGAGGTGGTGACGCTGGGGGGAGAACCAGAACCAGCTGTTATGTAAAAACAAACCTCAAAAAATTAGACCTCCTCTGAAGGTCCTGCAGGTTGTTTGGGTCCCTGACATTTTCGCACACAGAATAATGGAAGTAGTTGAATTTAATTTGCCCGAAGTGAACAAAGTTCACGTTCGTCTGACAGGGAAATGACAATTTTAAAGACACGTGTATAGTGATGGCATGTCATTGACATGCAATAAAACAAAAATGATCAACATCTACAAATGATCAGAACATAGTAAAAGTATTATTAAGAATAAGAAATCATTAATAATCACTTCATTTTAGGCCGTCTTGACAACGGACTCCCATTCTCTCTGTTTTTCACAAATGACTTTAACATGGTTTCCACATTTGTTAAAGAACACAGGCGAGGACAAGCATTTGAAACACATGCCCTTCGAAAACACGAGTTCAATCCTCATCTGTTATTCTGTAAATGTGTCTCCATATTTCTGCACAGAAAAAAAAAACAAAGACAGACTGATTGAATGAATTCTTCCAATCGAACCTCACTCTTCTCCACAGCGATACAAGCAGACACAAGAAAGACAAATAGATTTGTGCTCGCTGTAAACACCACCAAATCCACACGGGTGCCCGTCACACAGTCAAATGACTTTTCAACTTCAAGTGAAATTGCTTTTGTCTAGACCGTGCTGGGCTGTCTCGCTGTGCCATGGTGTGTGGCATGATGAGGAAGGGGAGAGGAGGGAGGAGGTATTCTTTGTGTCTGCTCACATCCAGCCAGCCATGCCAGCGAGTGGGAGAGTGAGTGCTGTCTCTGCCCCCCTGAGCCGAGTCTCTGTCCGGGTGTAATGTGAGTTTAATGACAGATTAAGTCACCTCAGCCGCGTTTGGCTCAGAGGCCAGGGTAGAAAGCCGAGCGGACCCAAACAGTGTTAACAAATCTGTCTGGGTAACTTGACCTGCCCTAGCCCAGGCTCTAGCCCCAGACCTAGAGTGCAGACGATGCGGCTGGCTGCCTGTCTGGCTGGCTCACTTGTCTGCCTGTAGCCAAGGCCCTC
The DNA here is from genome assembly GCF_019176455.1 of Solea senegalensis. NCBI lineage: Eukaryota > Metazoa > Chordata > Actinopteri > Pleuronectiformes > Soleidae > Solea > Solea senegalensis. The sequence goes on along the minus strand of NC_058025.1, from coordinate 14,544,902 downwards.
TTCTGGAAGACTGTGGCCCCTGCACTGGCAGGCAATCAAAAGGCCAGCAGTGACCTCTGTGCATGTGCAGACAGGCTCAAGCTTCTCTTCCATCCCCTTTGCATCACAGGCCAATGGAAAACACCCGGGGGCCTCTCTGTGTGCGGCCAACACCTCCTGTAGTCCTGTGCAACAGACAACTGATCTCACCAGTGACTTATTAAGCTTTCAGTGCGTCCTCACAGTCGTGCAGTCATGATAACACGAGGCGTCTGACATACCAAGCAATTTGCCATAAACACGACTTAATGCCTTGGATGGCACGAACGTCTCTGTACAGGTGACATTTCACTGACGGTGCACATCTAATTCAGAGAACAGGCTGCAGGGATACGCTGCCAAAAAACACTGGGGCAGTGCTACACGACTGAAGGAACCCCATGACCTCACAGTCGGGTGCATCCACACTGTCAGTCAACAGTACGGCCCAAACCAGTTTCTCAGAGATAAAGTCTCCCTAAGCACACTTATGCTTGCTTAAGGAATTGCGTGAGGCGGTGCGAAGGGTAAGCCACACCAGACATGAGTTGCCAGATGGCTCCTGGGATGACCACTGGGTCATCCAGTCTAGCTTCTTCTAGGTCATACAGACCAGGGGCCTGGCCGTGTACATGGGAGAAAGCGGCTTATACATGCATAAGGGTGACACAAAAAAAAAAAAAAAAACTTTAATCACCTGTGTCTGTGTCAACTCTATCTCACACTGCTGGAATTCAGCCATGCTAACCACCGAGGTAAACTGCTGTGGGGGAAAACCATAAAACTCAACAGACCTGAATAGTTACACTGACTTCTGAGTCTAACTAGTTGTGCAGAGTGAACCGTGCAACGATTACCTTTATATATTTGTTATGTATTACTATAGTCATCACTCTTAAGTATAAATGACACGCAGAACATTTGTGACCTATTTTCCAAAGTTGGAGGCGTGATCAGTGTCTCCAACGCAGCATATCATTATGTTTAAAGTAGGGCTGAAACGATTACTCGATTAATCGATTATTAATCAATTACTAAATTAATCGTCAACTATTTTGATAATCGATTATTTGGTTTGAGTGTTTTCTAAAGAATTAAAACCAGTTTCTTTGATTGTTCAGTTTCTTAAATGTGAATATTGCCTGGTTTCTTTGCTCATCATTTCCAGGTTTGACAAACACTGATCAATCTTTTTACACATCTTATGACATTTCATGGACCAAACGATTACTTGATTAATCGATTATGAAAGTAATCGTGTCAGGTACTCAATGATGAATTTCTACCTCCTAAATATTAAAAGAGAGATCAACTCTTACAGTAATGTTAAATATGTTGTGTAAGTATAAGTGCTACAGAGTGTTGCTCTTGTAGTTTTATTGAGTGAACAATTCTATAGTCACACATTATCACTTGTATTTACTTGTAAGTACTTCAAACTCGCATGAAAGCAATATTGAGGTCGATGTGTGACAAATTACAATAAATTATATTAAAACAAAAACATACATATATAAAAACACTTCACATGTTCTATGTAAAAAGCTGACAGATGTTTCAAACAATTACTCACAGAAATAAGAAGATTAGCGTTGAAGTGTGCAAATGATTACATGGTTAAATGGTTAGAGGATGAGGTCATTGTCAAAGTGTTAAAAGGAATTCCGAGATACATTTGTCTAAGCACTATTTGTTGCACAGGAACGGAAACCAAACTTGTGCGTGTGGAAAAAGTCTTTCTATTAAAGATGTACAATTGAGTTTTGATCATCTGTGACTCAGTATCTGCAGAGCTCATCAGCGAAGCTTAAACTGCAAACCTGGCACCACCCTCAGGTGCACCTGGCGGCTCTCATACGCCAGGTTACAAAATGCAGTGGTCACTGCTGGCATGTCAAAATCATTTCCTTAAAAACAAATATATATATATATATATTTTAAGATTCCTTGTTCTGCAGTGGAGTCCAACTTAACATTTTCGTTTCAAACCAAACTAGGTAGCATGTGACAGTCAAAGATCCAAAGCCCAGCTTCTTAAAATGATAAGCTGCTATTTAGGCTCCAGCCATATTAAAACATTATCATTTAAAAATGGCATTTTCAGATAAGAAGGGTCCAGCATTTTCACTACGTTTTTAAAAATAATCTGCTTCAATACTAACACACCTAAAAAGTACATATATGCGTATATCACATGACCATTCAGATAGACTGGGCATGTGCAGGAAGTTGATTCTCTCCTCTGCAGTTATTTGCCTACATTCAGGGAGCATCAATAATGATGAAAAGTAGAACAAGCATTTTTTTTATTTAGACAGACGAGGTGAATGTGAAAGTGTTTAAGCAGAACCTTTCATTCATGGCTTATAGTCAAGTTGTCGCTGATAAAAACCAGTCAGGACGTGAATGTGGGTTAGTGCACCACTGTTTCGAAAGTTCACTGTTTTTTCCCTGTATATAATGAAATGTAGCCCCAAGGTTTTTAAACTAAAACAGAGGCCGCGGGGCTTTTGAACGTCTCCGTTTTTGGGCTCTATAACACTGGAATAGTTTGGATGACAGGTGTGTCCTGAGCAGAATTTAGACCTATTTTTTAAGGGAAAAAAAAGGGGTTCATAGTTTGACCTGCATCCCATCAATCCAAATAAATGACTTGTCTGTTGAGGCATAGAGCAGTCCAGTTGTTAGATATTACATACCTACTGTAGTGTTTGGATTCATTTAGATTCAACCATTAGATTTACAGGTTAACTGTAAAACCATCTCGTCAACATTTATCTAAAGTGGAAAAAGACAGCACAGACCCCTACCCCTTGTGTTTTCAGTGAAGTTACTACTGGCATAGCTGATGCAAAAAACAGATTGCACCATCATTACTGCTGTCAGTCCAAAACAAGATACAACCATATAAACAAAAAAAAAAGAAGTTAATTTGAAACCTCATTCTCAAGATCTGAATTAAGGTCAAGTAGGTAGATATGTTCCATTATGGAGTCTGCACATTGTGTTTTTAATGCATCTGTCCAGCCTTGTTTGGTTGGCACAGGTGAGCATGCATACTCAACCAGCCTGTCCCTGCAAAAACAAAGGCTGAAAGATAAATAAACCAGCATGCAGCCTCATGCAACCCACATCTGCTACACTGTTTGAATGGTGATTTATTATTTTCAAATACAAGTGTTATTTTAATGGGCCATTATCATAACTTTATCATTACTGTGTGTTAAGGCATTCTTTTTTTTGTGCCAAGTTACTCAGGTTCTTGTTCTAAAGGCAGAGGTCCAAGGCAACAGAGTACGCTCAGTTAACAGGCCATGTACAGGATCGTTCAGATAAAAAGACTTGCCGTGGTTCAAGAAACTTGTGCTATGCACACGTATTTTGGAAATCTGAAGTTAGTTTTAGCATTCTTGCAGAGGTTAAGAGCAAAGCCAGACGTAGGTTTGCTGGATACACTCCTCCGGCAGATCTGTATCGTCAAAGAAATTTCAATGACCTGTGCTGTCAACTCTCAATTTCTCATCTAGGGCAAGCTTTTTTGTCAAGTTTGGCTCTTGCAGTCGCTGCGGGTTCCAAACGTCTGAGAAAAATATCAAATGTAAATTTAATGATATCAAATAATAATAATAATTTCTTCCTGTTTAAGTAATAAGATCATAAAGAGAGGAGCAGGAAATATTCACTTGAGAAGATTTTGCCTTTCAGCCATATTCGAAAAGCCAAAACATAAACAGACACTGATAAAAAATAATTGTTTGAACAGATAAATTGCCCTTCAAACACTTTGTGTCTGCAGGCGACTATCTTAACTTCTCTGTGGGCCAAGGGTAAATAACAAACTCATTGAAGAACTAATGATTTCAACCTTACAGATTTCTCTTTAATGACAAGCACATGTGCCTTAAGTGACCTGTGGTAACGGCAGGGGAAGTGGACAAACACATCTTTTGCCCTCAGATATTTTACTTTGAATTCCCTGCGCCATTATAATGGCCTCTTGTACCAAAGTCCAAAAACCAATGTGACCAAAAGTCTATCACATGGTTGTCATGTGTCAAAATCTCTCCATTGCTATACAACCGGAGAAGGAAGAATTAGGGGATCTCTGAACAAGAGAAAGTGGGCATACTCAAATATCCAAGACAATCAATTACACCATTTCTTGACATGTTGGCCCCTGTGAAGATATCAGTCACTTGAAAAGTGGCCCACACTGGCGACTGCATTGAAATGGGAGGGTAATGTGAGATCCACTTACCATATAATAGATATGGCTCTGTTTGCTTTTCCGGCTTAGCTAAAAAGCCTTAAAGACACAAGAAAGCACAAAGGTCCCCAAGAGGGGAACACTTGGAAATCCTGTGAAAAAAACAAACATTGCACCACAAACAGTGGGAGGTGTCAAATGAAACAACCCACTGGCCAGTAAGTAAAACCTCAATCCTATTTAAAAACATCTATAACACCTTGAGCAATGGACACACAGTCATGCATCTGTGGGGATTACAATCCCCGAGCCGTAAACAAAGGTTGATAACTGATCACTGTTGAAAGTGAAAGCATTAGCTGTAGGGAGCAACCCTGTGGCTCAGTGGTTTGGCTTGAATGAAATGGTTTGACTGGTTATGGTGCGCAAAACATCCTCCAATAACCATGGCTGGATTCCAGCTGTGTTACATCATGTCATACCCCGTCTTTTTTTCTCTTCTTGTTGTCTGTCTGCCACTTCATTGCTAAATATCAAGTAATTGCTAAAAAAGACTGTCAATAGATTAAAAAATAAATAAAAAATAAAATAATTAATCTCACATTTTGAATTGATTTAATCTAGATTAATCCCAATTAAAAGTTTGCTTTTCTTCTAATGATTAAATTAATGAGAAATCAGACATTGTTTAATTGTTTCTTTCTCCTTAAACACAGAACTATGTGATTTCAAAGAGACTCAGGCCTATCAAGTGCCAACCAGGTCATCTTAAAATAAAGGTGCAACATGGATGACTGCAACAAGAACATGTGTTAACAACGCAACAACAAAATCCACCTGAGAATATCCGGAGAGAAAGAGAGAGAGCATGAAAGCACAGTCAGCCACGTAGGGTAGGTGTTCAAATAGAAGTTGCCTAGAGTGGTTAGTTTGCCACTTACTTTCCACTCGTTGGCGATGTGGAGGAATTCTTCTGTGCAGGTCTCAGCAATTAGTCGCACATTGTGCAACTTCCAGTCATTGTCAAAAAATAGTTCCGTGACACCTAGGTAACTTTGGTTTTATTGATGGTTCCGTCTCTTAAAATAAAACCCTCCGCCCAAAAATCCCTCCCCTCACTCCATCTTGAGCTACTATCTCAGTCTCTCCTACAGTATCTGACTGACTGCAGGCAAGCGACTGTTTCGCACGCATCGTTTCTGGCTTTCATGTCAGAGGTCAGCGAACACCAGAAGTAAACAAACTTGTGTTAAAAACGTAGAGACACAGTACGCTACTACCTATGTTTCCAAACATCAGACCCAACCTTAAAATGTTGTAGGAATGTCTCGCGTACAGGGGGAGTATAAAAGCTGCTGCAGCTCATGTTGGTCACAATTCACATAATGTACTAGCTCTCTATGCTACTCTTTCTTAATGTGAGTGTTGGTTACCTTTTGATCAGTGCATTTTTTGAGGAAACGTCTGTTGGTTTACAGTTGGTAGTTGAAGACCTCAATCTTTAAAATTTTCTTCACACTAGCTACAATTAAGTGCTTGTGTTGGAGTGTGGATGCACATGAGTGAAAAGACCCATGCAGAACTATGCAACAGGGATTAAAAAAAACAAATGGTGGTAACAGTTCTAAAAAATCTGAAGCCAGAGCACAGAGGGAGCACGAGAAAGACAGAAAGATATGAACTTTGGACATGGTCACCCCGGGCCTATTAGGCACATAAAGCATTGAGGCCACCCTGAAACTAAGCTGTAACTGCAAAACAGTTGGGCCAAAGGATTCAGCAGGCAGAAAATTAAGACTTGAGTCCCCATGTCACAGTGCTAAAAGTTAGTTGCTACTAGATTTACTGTCATGTTCCACTCATGGGACCCTGGGTCTCCCCAAGGCTCAGCTCAGTGCTGGTTCAAAGTGATTCACTTGCGGAACAGTTCACTTCAAAGCCAACTGACCACTGCCAGATCAGAGCCATCCTCAGAGGCACTGTAAATCTAAGCAAGACTGCACTGGGGACATTCTTGCCAGGCCCTTTCAATGTGCTCTTTGGAACAATGCTATTGCACTTAAGAGCCTACACAGTGATAATGTCCTTTCCATATAGGCAACGATTCTGAAAATATATCTAAAAGATGTGCCTGACAACATTCAGAGAATGAGCAGATCTTGGACAATGAACAGGAACAGTTTTATGTTTCGTTATTTATTTATTTTTTTGTTTTAAATCAAAGACATTTGTATTTTACTTGACGACAGCAGATGTGGTCTGTCTGCAAATCAAAGTCAAATATTACTAATTAAACAATGAAGAATAATTGATGGAATGACACTGTATTATTATCAATTAAACCCTTTTTTTTCAACAGACAATGTAGTAAGTGCATCAAATTCAAAAAAACAACACTTACAACATTCTACACATGTAGCGTTAACGCAAAGTTGAAGCCAGTATGCAGTTGGTTCAATGATAAAATGTTTTAACTGAGTCTGGCCCAGTTCTCAGGACGGTCTGAGAACAGATGAGTAGCTGCACGGAGAAAATCAGGCGCATGCAGCAAGTAATTGGCCAAAGATTATACCAAAACATCTCAAAATACATTTAACTTCAGGTCAGGTTCCTAAACGAGATGCAAGGACTGAAGGTCAGGAACCTGGCGAAGTTACAGTCTAAGAAGCATGAATGATATTTTCTATAGTTAGAGTGTAGGTTGGGGGGCAAAGGCGAAGGAAAACATCCGTCGTCGTATGTAGTTTGGAAATGACTGGCAGGTTCAGTAGCTGGGACATGGCCCCTTCCCCAGGGGTTGACCTGTGGCACACTAAGAATAGTCTGCGAGGTCAGAATATCTGGGATGTGAGAGTAGTGTGTGTGTGTGTGGGGGGGGGGTTGGATTCGTGTTTGCCTTGCCGTATAACAGATTTACAGTAACTCAATTTATTAAAGGCCAAGAGCTCCCTGACAAGTAACATCTGGTCTGTGGAACTCGTACGGGTGAGCTGGCGTCCTGCCCGTACTAACTGCTGCAGGGGCCAATATGCCAGCACCTTCCCCTGAACCCCGCCCTTTCGGTCATCTTCTTATGAAGAGGGCCGCCTCGCTGAAGCGGCCCACACAGAGGGCCCTCAAAGCCCAGGAGGTCTGTCACAAGCCACCCCTCCTCCTCCAAGACCCCCCTAGTGGGACCCTCCACTCCTTTCACTCTGAGGCCCCCTTTCACGCTCCAGTCCTGACAGTTGACCAGCTTGAAAGCTGCAGCAGGCCCCTACTTCAGCACACAGCACGCGGCATTACAATCAAAGTGCTCCCCCCTCTGCAGAAGATTTAAACCATGCGTCAAGTTGCGTTGGAGTCTGTGCGCACGCACGCACACACACACACACACACACACACACACAAACACACCATGGGACCATCATATTTGAAATTCAAGGTTCCTGGGTTTTATTGACTTTTACTGACTTGCATACCTTCTCCTAATCGTAATCATGACCACATCGTCACATGGTTTCTTCATGTGTCTGTGCAAGTATACATATTTGTGTGCATCCTGTAAATGAATCACACACTGTAGGTTTCCTACAGCACAGAGAGCAAAGCAACGAAACAAAAGACTAATGAGAAAACAGAAACTAATGAGAGAACAAAGGAAATAATGAAATTACAGCTTGTTTGGACAGAATATAAAACACACTTTAGATGCACCTTCTCCAGCTGTTTCCAGTCCATCTTTAATTCATATTAAATCACTCTATGAAAGTGAACGTTATTGAATCCAAACATAAGCCATCCCCTTTTCACTATATGTATAGTTGCAGCGCTCAATGCCCTCAGCATTGAAAATGACATTCAATGTACTTCAGGAAATATTGTTATGCCCTATTTTTTGCTGCTGCTCCTGACTGGTTTTAATCACTACCAGGATATCAACGGTGCACAGCCAATACTATGGCCCAGCCTGAGCAACAGCTGCCCCAGCCACAACACTGACAAACATTTTCATCCCACAACTGTCAAGAATGAAAGCTGCCCCATGTGCGCTCTGTTTCATCTAATTGCATAAACTTAATAATGAGCAACACGGTATGCAAGACAGAGAGAAGAAAGCAGACTGCAACTCAAGTCTTCCCTAATCACTTCCATAGAGACAGTTTTTTTAAACACTGCCATGCCATCAAGGAAACTTTTTGATAAAAAAAAACAAAACAAAAAAAACAGTCAGTTTGTGTTTTGTCAAAGGGGGTAAGTTTCAATGGAAGAAAATCTCTATGGAATAGAGCCCCTGGAGATTCCCAGCGTTTGATCCCTATGAGTCAGCAATGGAACCTGGGGGTCAACTCACACGCTGAATAGGCTTTTCGGAAGTCTTGTCCTGGCCAGAGTGGCCGGTCGCCCGACCCTGCTTGACCAGCGGACAAAGGGAGGGCAGTGACGACAATTGAAATGGGGGATTCCTTTCTCCTCCAATGGAAAGTCCAGTCCTGAATAGGGTCTGCCTCTGTGAATTGAGTTCCACTCCGATTTTGAGAGTGAGGACCCACCGAGGTCAGGGTTCAGCATTATTTGATGCAGGCTGTGGGAAAAGGCGAGTGCGGTGCCCACACAACCTGCCGACTGCCCTCTCACCCACGGTGCCCCTTAACCTCCCAAAGGGACAGAGACCACCAGCCCAGGGATGACAGGACGAGAAAGGCTGTATGGGTGGGAAAAGAAAGGACGGCAGATACGAAGGTGGGTGGGAAAGATGTGAGAGACGAACCATCAAAGAAACAAGACGATTCTAAGTAGCTTCACATATTGCGTGCCGAAGGTCTAGCACACATTCTCCAGAGGGTACTACGTGCAGCTTTCCTGGTTTAACCCTCATCTCCCAAAGTGGGAGGGGCTAAAACACTAGGTACAAGTCTGTGAGATTTCTCCTGGCAGCGATGGTCTGCAGTCTTTTTTTGTCTGATCACCGACACCCGCTATACATTCAGGGGTTAATAGGTGCTTTGACGTGTTTGCTTCAGAACAAGCAAAAGTGGTTAATTTATGAAAAAACTTACTACTTACTGGCGAAAACATCTGGACTCAACAACAACATCCTGAGGAGTGGAGTTTGACATCAGGGCCACATAAAAAAAGTTCATGGAAATATAATTATATGGACTACATTTATAGTGCTTTTCTAGTCCATGCAACTTAAAGCGCTTAACAATGTATGTCTCCTTTACCCGTCCATACAAGTACACAGTACAGTATAAGAGGATGAAACAATGAGACAGGAGTTGTGCATTATGTTCCATTATGCTATTGCTCACTAGCCACCCTGGCAATTTTCCGTCGTGCTTGTTGAGGAACACGGCGTTCCACAGAGGTCACATATGATTACGTGAGCTTTCCAAAACCCATTTACATTATACACGCAAGCGAAACTTTTGTTTCCACAAAATGAAAAGCAGAGACAGGTGATGTTAAACACAAGATTGAAAGGCAGACCCATGCATTCAAAAATATATTGATTGTAACAGTTACAGTCGAGAGATAAAGCTGTCAACGCTACTTTCCCATTTTATCATCTAAGAACATATGCCATGGCCACTGGCTGGCTGGAGACACCTCTTAAAAAAACTGTCACGTGCTGTTTAACATGGAATGTCACACTTCGGGGTGCCACACACCTCATCAACCGACAGCAGGGGACAGAAAACACTATCACAAACTACTGGATCTTCTGCAGTTTGTACAAATTGTTTGCAAACATCTGTGTAAAATAAAACCTCGGAGTGCCGTGGAGAAGATATACAATTTCATTTTCACTATTAACAGCTCAGCAACCTGCTGTACACCAGCAGGAACAGTCTGGCGTTCTTCCTCAGGGCTAATAAAACCTGAGAGCTCGCACGGCGTCACAAAACATATTTTTTCAGGTTTCTGTCTGCTGATCCTACTGCGAGTCTCCTCACCAAATTATTTGTTTGTGCAATGCAAAGTGGCATGAATTATGACAAGCAGTAAAGTTAATCACCAAGTCGCTACTGGCATCCAAAACAGGGAGGTAGATATTTCTTGTAAAACTGAACATCAAAAGAAATACAGGCAGCTGAGTGAGAAGCTCGCTCTGGCATTGAATAGGTCAACGCTTAATAAAGAAAAGGAACAGAGCTATCCTAAATATACATACATCGTGTATACGACTAGTATTGTTCATGTATTTTACAGGTTAAACAGAAAAATAAGTGATTTTATGCATCAGGTATTGTGAACAAATTAAGACTCACTGAATATTTGACAAATCATCACGTCACTTATCCTGTCGACATGTCCAAGGCCAACTTCCTCCAGCTTGGCTTTCAGTACAGTATTACATTTCGGTCAGTATGTTTAAATATTATGGCCATAGAGTAATTTGCCTCTTGGCTAAAAACGAGGGGACAGAGCTCAGCAAGGTCACCTGCTCCTCATCCATTTTTCCACTGCAGCCAGCAACTTACGAGTTGAGGGGGTTGGGGAGGGGGAGGTGGGGTTGGGGAGGGCTGCTCGCTGACCGGCTTCAGTCTAGACGGCTCAATACGCAGTTGACTTTTTAAACCCGCTTGTCTGGAAAAAGAGCAGACGTGCGGTAAGAGGGGGGTGAACTGCAGCAGAGAGCTGGTGGTGCATTTTGGCTGCCACAGCCAGCAGACTACACTTGCCGCGAACAAGCAACAAGCGCGAGAGAGAAAGGGACAGAGCGGAAGAGAGAAAAGGGAGCCGGTGCGAAAGAGAAACAGACAGTGAGGAAGAGAGATGGCAGAGCCATTCCAGTCACTGCCGGGGCTCCACTGTCAAGGTCAGCGAGCAGCGGAATAAGAAGTCACGCCACCTGACCCCCCCCATCCACTCCGCCTGTCTGCTTTCCTGCTGCTCATCCCCGCCCTCCCCCTCAGTACCTCCACCAGTCTCGTCTGCTCACTCAGCATACACGGGGAGAGAATCGGATTCAGTCACCGCACAAATATTGTCATATAAATCACACCAGAAGCTATCCTTCTATTCTTTCCCCAGGTAATCTGTATATTACAGCATAAGTAATGACCATTAAAAGGACCAGAACATTGTGAATCTATGAAGAAAAACAAAGATACGAGTCTCTGTGTGCATCCCGTTTTTAAACTCCGAGGCAGAAGCTGAACCATTCAGTTTTAGAGCACATTCACTTTCATTTGGCATCTTGAGGAAATGCTTTAATGGGAAATTAGCAAAAGACACGTCTGTTTAAAATGCTGACTGCACTCGATTTGCAGTTTTCATTAGTCCCAATTTTAAAATGATTTGACATTGCAGCATGATCTCATCTTTACAAGACTGGCTATGAGCCCTTTTGGAAGTTCTCTTAATGATTATTCTGCAGAGAGAACGAGAAAGATGAAATTGGCTCACTTCTAATTTTGCAAAATTACTTAACTCTCTTAAGTCAAAAGCCACCCCTAAAGGATACAGACATCTGCTGAATCATTTGACAGGGCTGCAGCAATTTGTTATTGATTGTCTGGTGTGTCTGAATGCTTACTACTGATGATTCAATCTAGAAGAAAAGACTAAGAGAGGTTGAAGCTCACAGACCCCGGCCATGATGATTAATCTCCGACCAGAGCTTATTCCAGTGATGAGGTACGTGAAAAAGAAAAGGTGCTTATGCTTATGTAGTGCTTATGGAGCAGCGTCCTAATATCACCAGCTCTTTTCTGAAATCAAGGAAATCTACTTGCAACGATTAAAACAAGCTGAGGGGAGACAGACGGTGCCCGTGACTTCACTACCAAACAGACGTGTCACACTGCATTATTTAATTTGATATTAATTGCTCTGAACCATGCAGTTGTGTACATTTTATGGTGAGACCAAAGAAAATACCCATATGAACATTTTAATTTGGTGTCATATAATAAGTTGTTAAAAACAATTGTAGTCAAAAAGTGACAATGATTTTAATGGGGTCTTTTAACATTGTGTTTAATTATCTTTTTGTGTTTGTGACATTACTGTCTTTCAAAATCCTTCACTGGACATTTTAGCTGTTTTGATGTTATTTTTAGATAAAACACATGCAGTCACACATAACTGTTGACTGTCTAATCTTAGTTCTTATTTATTCCACAGCAGTCTCAAAAAGGATTATGGTGTTAATTTATCTAATTTAATTAATAAAAATGTTCCTCGTTTTGATTAAGCAAATGACACACTATTTTTCTGACTACATAAATGTATCATTGGAAGCTGCTGATAGCAGGAGTCCGTAAGCCCTGTTAAACATGAACAGAAGGCACACAACACATACTTGAAAGTTAAAATAACTAAATACGATTTAACATTCTCATTTGATGACTAATGTAAAACTTTCGTCGTGTTGATTTTATTCAAAAATGAGCTGGCAATATTAAAACATTTCCACTCAGTATTGACGCAAATGCAAGGTATTGTAAGGGTGATCTTTGCACGTTCGTTGAAAACCATTTGGTAACAGAGTGGCTCACACTGTTGTTTCCCTTCTCCAGGTTCAATGATTGGCCCTTACCTGGGCCTCATCGCCTACAACAACCAATCAGATGCCACTGGGGAATTTAGAGCCACCAGCGTCACAGGCCACGGTGACACACACACCATGTGCCAGACGTTTGACGAAAGTTTCACTGGGCACCACATGAGTCATTGAGCACAGCCACCACCCAATGTGTGCCAAGACCTTAAAGTTCACCATGTGCAAAATGTGACAGAGGACAGTGGTTGACTAGCTACTTCCGTCTCAGACTATTCCCAACCCAGACTGGTGAAAAGTTATCGACGCACTTTCTGTATGAAAATGACTGAAATGGCGCCTGAAAACAGAGCTCCGGATACATGAGGTGTCCAAAACCTACAGCTTCTGTGCCGGTGTAACACGGCAACACCAACACACTGCTATTGTGAGCACATGAATCAAATCGCTGGGCTCCATGGCGCTGATGATTTGTATCTGTTATTAACCATACTTTCTGAAAATGTCAGAAATGCTACAATTATATTATGTGGCTAATGACCAAAAGCCCTTGGCAGATAATGCAGAGTATTTAAAATGGTACAATATATTATGCCGTCTGTCATAGACTCGTCGATGAATCACCTAGAAAGCACCAACTCTAACAAATTACCTGTTTGATTCATAACTGTGAGGTCATGTGCAAACATTTGGAACATACTCAGCATTTAGATCAATAGACAAACACTGTCTGTGTAGAAGAAATAGTGCAGGCAAGATTCAGCCTGTGCTGCGTTACATAAATCGTGCATGGTAGCACACGCTGCAGCGCCTCACTCAGTTGGCAGCGGAACTACCTACATAATACACGCTGACAACTTCTGAACTGTTTGGTGGCTAAGAGCAAGTCGTCTATCGGATGTAACATTCAAATAGCCATCTGGATGTCTACCACCCGCCATGGGTGAGTAAGAACACTGTTGCTCCGGGAAAGAAATGCGTCATATTTCAAACAAAAGTCATGCCTCCTTCTACCAACTATGTCCATTACCACAATAGTTAAAGAGCATTTCTGACCAATCAACCACCATCACTTCCCCTGTCAAGCTAAACGGAGAGGATGGCACAACCAACAACAACCAAAAACAAAGCCATGTATGGAATGTGTGAACGGATATATATTTTGAGGACTGATTTAACATCACTTTTTGGATTATAACTAAACGTATTTCCTGTTCTGCAATATGTACCTTGTAACTAAAATGACAGAAGGGCAGTATGTGTTGACTTGAGCCCGGTACAGTGTGTTCAGAATACCTCTGACAACGTTCAAACTCTTTTAACTGGCACACAAGCAGTGAAGCGCACGCAGAGCCAAGTCTGTGTTTTCTTTGAGCGAGGGCAAAGACGTGCGTGAGCTGTCACACTCGTAGAGAGTGGCAGAGAGAGAGAGACAAACAGCGTCTGCTCCGGGGAAATAATTCTGAATTATGAATCAGTGAATCATAACGAAAGCGGGACAAAATATTCATTATTATTAGTCGTTGTGATTTCTGTTAATAGCACTGCGAACCATCACGATACCTCACTTCCCTAAAAAAAAAAAAAGACATTGCTTGACTATTATTTTTAACCTTTTATTTTAACTTCTGGGCTGTAAAATATGTAGCTGACAGTATCCTTTGTGACCTGGGGCCTCATTTAAAAAGCTTCATATGCACAAACTTGACAGGAAATGTGCAGTCCTCAAAGATACATGCACATAAACAAGAGAGAGGAGAAACGGCAACTCTGATGACAGAAGGATGAATGACTAGAAACTGTTTAAAATGATACCGCAGTGTAAAACATATACAATCATGTGATTTTTTCACACACATGTACATACACACCCAAAAAACAATAACATAAATATTATTAATGCTATAATTATTAAATGTAATACTTTTGTAGTATAAAATCATTCTCTTAAGTATGAACAGACTCATATTCTTGCGCGCTTCAGCGGAGAAGATCAAAGTGCATTTTCCATGCGAGATGATCACATGATCACTGTGCTTTGAATCATGTTTTCAAGTTTTGTGTTTCATTTCAGCCCTGCGTTATTTCTTTTTGTCACTGTACAGACAATGTTCAGATCACGCGCGGCACACATTAAATGCATAAGTATTGTCTTGTCGTTTATGATCAGCTCAATCGCCACACCTAAAGCTGTTCAGACTCAGTCAAAATGGGGAGTGTATGAAAAGGAGTGTAATCACGATGTGCAATGACGCAAAATGGCGTATTTGGCACTGCTAGAGGACGTGACAAACGGAAGGCTTCAGGGGGAGAGACATTTCAGAGATTTTCAGATCTGGTGGCCAGTGATGACAAATGGTTTGTGAGCTGGTTCTGATTTCCATCCCAAGCGCTGTCCTGTTGGAGAGAAATTAGACTTCTAGGTATAATGGTAACTGTTTTTACAAATCAACCCTCACAATGTCTAACCAATGCACTAACCTTGCAGGTGACAGAGAATAGAGCGAGGGCTACTCACCCTTTTTCCTCTTTTATGCGTGTTTCGGATGTAAGCCAGCTTTTCACAGTTTTATAAATGAGGCCCCTGGAGTCCCATGACCCCTGAGTTACACAGGTTTTACCAATAAAATGAATTGGGGTTCCACTCCAGTTTCAAGAAAGCCAGGGTCGTGCTATTGTAGAAGCTGGGTCTTTTTCTGAATTTTTTTTTTGATTTTGAAACATGTTTCCCATATTTATTTTGGATGTTTTCCCATAAAGGGAGTGAGAATTAGACAGTATGGTCATTGTAACATTGCTACTGATACATATCATTGAACAATATGCAACTTCAGACTGATATCATACACTGTCGTAATGTTTTATGAACACTGTAATAGATGATTTGCACGAGCCTTCACATAGCAAGACCAAACCTGGACTAGATACAAAACGCTGCAGAGTCCCTGAGGTTTCCTGTACTAAAGTTTACTGTGATATTTATAACAGTTTTGTTTCATGACAATGCAAACAGAGGGAGCACATGGCAGAGACAAAATGTCTCCATTGTTGTGTTCTTTTCTTTTGATGAATGGGAGTCAAATAAATGTCTAAATTTTAAGAGATCATTATGCTCAAATTGAAATTTACGACTGTGCAGTCTGCAGTCTGCAGAGCTCAAAGTCATTATCAACAGAATCTTGGAATCCTGTTTAAACAAAACGCCTTGGATGAGTATTAAACAAAAGAAAACGGGGATGACTTGTGAAAATATGTCTGCACTTTTTTTTTTGTCCCCGACACACACACACACACTTGTCCAGTTTACAAATGAAACATTGGTACAATTTCTGTGAAATGTATATTTGAATGTCAGCACCCACGGTCAATTAAGTGAAAGTGCAACACCTTTATCAAATGACTGAGAAGGTATTTGAAGAGGTAATGAAATGCCCATGGGAGCAGAGGTTATCATTCCAAGGCAAGGGTGTATATATCATTGTGTAACATTTAGTAAACAAAGGTGCTTCTCAAGTGCCATCAACAAATTCAAGCAATTGAGTGAAACCTTTGCCATGGGGAGTAAATGAGTACATTTTGGACGCGAGTCAAATCAACATGAATTGCCAACTCAAAGTCAAATCAAAGTAGATAAAGCATAGTTTGCTGAGCGAGCATTACGGGAGTTGGACCATTTCCAAAACCTCTCGTTGATTTGTTTGGCTGTCGCTGCACTGCTTTCATCCATCTATATTTACACCCTTTGGGTCTGTCTGTTCAGACCAGTCGGACTGCGCAGAGGAACTACAGGGGTATCACCTGCATTTCTCTAACAGGTATAAACACTGCTGAAAATATATATGGCTCAGCAAGACGCTTTGTGGTGAAGTGACTCCACTGGAGGAGTGAGTATATGTCAAGTAAACAATGCATGCCCTCAGCACCCATGCTTTACTTCAAAAGGCCTCCATTACAGGAGATTACTGCGCGTGAATGTTGCCATTGTACGTGCCATATTGCCCAGATGTATACATTCTTAAGCAGTAACTGTGTAAATGTGGACACTATTCTCTCTCCAGTTCACTCCCACAGGTGAGGTGAACAAGGATTCCAAATTTCCACAGGCTAGGATTACCAAAGAAAAGAGGAAACAATATTGTGTGTATTATGGAGAGCCCATTCTGTGGTGTGCAGTATTTCTATATCTCACTTACTGCATGATAGAAAATTAAAGATGTCTGGCCTTTTCTCCAGAATACAAGCAAGAATACGCTGCATCTACGTCCTCAGAAAGCAAAACTACATCTGCCTCTATTTTTGACTGCAACACCATGATCATATTTGGGGTTAAAAACAAGTTTGTTTGTTTTTCTTTTAAAAAAAGGGACACTGAATATGAAAAATACCCATGCAGAGGGAAAACTGGAGAGTGTTTAAAAACACACTTTTTTAATATTAAAATTTGTTTTTATACATCTTCGGGAAAATGCACTGCAGCTTCAGATCACTTGGACTAAAGTGAACTTGCAATAGTTTAACATAAGATCATTTATTTTCCCCTTTTTTTCCCAAAATGCTGCAAATATAAAACAAGTTTTGAACATCTCAGTCTTTGTGGGATTTGTTTGTTAAAGACACCACTTTGGTTTAGGGTGCAATTATTTTTGTAAGTCACATTTTTTTTCCTTTCCTTTACTTTAAAAACAACTTCCAGATGAACAGGATGGATCAGTGTTTGGTGTGTATGGGAATCAAACACACCGTCAAACCTTGTTGCAATAGACATTTCCGCAACGTTGAGTTGGGAGGGTTCTGGTGTAGGCCCCCAGGCTCGACTAATCCTACCTAAAGTGTGTGTCCATTAGACCAAGTAATCAGGAATGTGCTGCAAACAGGTGTGTTAATAATGCTTATTAAACAAACGTGCCTTTACTGCTGTCTGCTGTGGATACCTGGAGTTGGTGATGTCACAACAGGCAAGAGGTGGGAGGGAGAGAGGAGGAGGTAAGGTTAGTGAAGAGTATTTTCACAGACTGGCGAGTTCAGACAGAGAAGTTGAGTGAAAATAGCTCAAGGGGCAAACAAGGTAACCTCTTTCAAAAGATGCTTCAGGGGGTGTCTGCCAAGTCCCACACAATGCTGTCTGCAGTGAATGTCTCTGTTGCAGTTGCACTGCACTGCAGAACAAAACACCTTTAAATGTCTGGCTGCATCTACTTAAGGGCAGAGGAAATCTTCTGAAACTGTCCAAAACTGAATACCTGTATATCTCATAAATGCACCACCTAATTTGCAACATTCAGTGAATTATTAGAATTGTAATGTACATGTTTGTGTCATTACAGCTCATTTTTTCACCACTACTATATTTTTAATCACATATAATAGTATATGTTAAAGCCATACCAAAGAAACCTGGATCAATGTCAGAATACAGTAGCCATACATGTGATGAGATCATAACGCGCACACTGTACAAAGGAATGCAGACACTGCCCACCCCCCGACTGGTGTGCTGGATTAAGCCTGGCCCATAAACATGTTGCACTGAATCATGAACACACGATGCCAGTGACATCATAACCACAGAGGAGGCAGTCATGAACACCTAGCGTGGGGCTATAATCAGATCTTCTACATGGCAACAGTTGTCAAGAATACGACCAAGAAAATAACACTGCACAATCTACTTGGTGATGAGCATATTCCTTCTAAGACATCTCTATGATTCACGGCGATGGCTCCTGTTGTTTTGGGGGTGGGGGGGCCGTGTGACAAGTCTGGACACATTCATGCCAGCCAGGGCATCCTCATTAAGGGGCCACTTGGTTCTAAAAGTAGAAAAGAGGTGGGGCACGGGGATCAAATGGCCAGTTGTTTACAATGTGTTTGGCCACTAACATAGACAAGAACCTCACAGACAGGAAAGCAGGCAGTTGATTTTATTCTGGGAAAGATGACACAGTGAGAGGAGAACACATTATATGTTGGTTTGTTATGTGATTATATAGAGAGCTGTTCATCAGTTTGTTGGGGTTCCCAAGATGCCTTAAATGCCACGTTAAATAAACTGTTCCCCTCCCACCCCCCACCTCATCCATGGAAAAAAAAAAAAAAAGCACAGAAATGAGTGAAGTGAATGATGTGTGGAAGCAGGAGTGGTGGATTTAAGTGCTACAAAGTGACTGGCCATGCCCTCTCTTTGTGTTCTAAGGCCAGAGTGCATCCTCTATGAGTCCCCTGACATGCTCAGGCCTCATTCATGGGTAATGTACCAGACAGACCAGATTAATCCCCCTTTTTCATCCTCTCCGCTCAGCCGAGGAGGCCCTCCCTACCAATGCCTTTTTTTCACCCACTTTCTCTGTTGTCCTGTTTGTCAAGTTGACAGAGATGCTGCTAAATTGCCTGAATCTGGAAATGTAAAATCTGTCAGAATATGAATAGAATATAAATACTGAGGTATTTCAGTCAAATATGGTCCAAATAATTACAAAATAAATACAGTAGTTCCTTTAAATCACAGAGAAAAAATAAAGTGCTTAAAAAGCAACCTCATGCTCTAAGGTCAGTGCTGGGAGCCAATGCAATGTTTACATATATTCACTCATCCATCTTGCTCACAATGGTGATGGAGAAGTGTTGAGCAATGAGGCGTTCTAGTCTAGTCCATGGCCTATTTGTCTCCAATGAGCAGTGGCTGCACAAATGTAAATGGCTTAAAAACGTTGATTACATGCTTCTTCACTCACTTGAGTAAGACATAACACTGGTGTGAAAACTCAAAATAGTAAAAAAAATCTACGTGTTTAGACGGCAGTCAAACAAGAGGGTTCAGACCCATTCACAAACATGGATTGGTTTGGCAATGACACATTAAGGGTATTTACAAGTTAAAAAAAAAAATGTAATAACATACAATACACCTTTTGGAAGCTTAACACACGATAACACAAACGTGAAGCATAAAAAATTGCACTGATGAAACTTGAAGCAACAAGAGCCAAAAAGAAAGTCTGTCTCGGCAGGAAATTGTTCGAAGCAATTCATTAGCCTGAGAAACTTGCATCCAGACAGCAGGAGATTCTATAGTAATTCATTCACGACAGTGGTATTAATCTGTATGCAATCTATATACGTACACATATATATATATATACACTATATGTACATCACAATCAGCTGATTGTGGCATACACGTTCACAAAGCCACACAAATAGTGCCTCTTCACCGCCGACTTAGACACTGGCACAGTCACAAACCCAGACAGACAGAGTGAAAGAAAGCAAAAAAAAAACAAAAAAAAAAACAAGAGCTGGCATATGAGTAAGGTCCTCAGGTTTGGCATCTTGTAGGGCTGGCAGAAACACAGCTAAAGATGGCTGAGTGCATTCACAGCGCTGGCAGGACAAATGGAACTGTTGTTTGGGTTCAGAGGAGCTGGTCCTCAAAAAGGACACAGCAGGAGGGAGGTGGAGGGGTGGGCAGACCAGACAGGGACAGACGAGGACACTGGAGCAGGGTTGCATGGCTCACACCACCCACATCAGCTCCAACAAACGGCATCTAACTGTTCCCAGAGGGGAACGTTTGTGCAGGAAAAGCGGCAAAGCAAAAGAATGGCTATAAGGCTAATAATTTGACCACGTTTATCAAAGAATGTCATGAGATGTTTCTTTCTCTTGCTTTTAAATGCTGTAAAATTGAATGATTTTGGTTGATATTTTCCTAATTTAAAGTTAACCTGTATTTAGTGAAATAACTGAGTTTTAAGTTGTGGTGAAGTCGGGACATTATTTATTCTTAAATGATCTGTAATCGGGTAAATCAGGTCGTACTACCACATTCTTTTTCTGTCTTCTTTAAACCCTTTTCTTAGGCACTTTTTTAAGGGGTAATCCAGATCACAAGAGCTGAGGAAGAGTGTCTCATGGCCCAGACAGCCCAGGGGACTCATCTTTCATCTGGCACGATTAAGACACAAATCACACAGGAAGAGCGAAAAACTGCCCAGTGAACTACACACAGGGACGGTTAGGTCTTAGGATGTGTGTGGGAGTGAGTTTGGTGCACACACTGATGCAAGCTGAGTTTAGAAAAAGGTTTAGGACGAAAAAGATGACCACAGAAGATGAAAATCACCTTCTCTTGTCAGCAGCTTTTACTCTATTATGTTGGAACAGGTCATGAGAGTTCCAGGGACCTGTTATTCGTCAGGAGTTCCAAGTTTCTGAGCAGTCAACTTAAAAGGATTTTTGAAATGTAATTACATGAATATAATATATACTTGGGCATGGTCATTGTATTTTACACAAGTGACAATGCTCTGAGCACTGCCTGTGCCGGGATGCAGCAGCGGGCAGGCACACAGGAGCTCAATAAAATATGGGGACAAGAGGAAAAAACTCATTTTAGCCACATAACAAAAGGCCCACCTGATGACTGACCATTAACAAATGACGCAATTTTAGTTAGCAGGAATTCAAAATACATTACCTTTGTCCATTGTGTTGTTTTTCACAATTTAGATTGCAGTAAAGCTGAATTACGTTTATGTGATGGTCTATCACAGATTAAAAACCCAAGAAATGGTGGTTCCAATGAACTACAAGCATGGTGAGTAGGGCAGGGAATCACTGCTAATTTCCTGAATCTGATTCGATTCCCATACCAATTTTGATGGGAGATATGATACACTGCACATTTTACAAAGATTTCAATGTCTCTAACCTGGTGCATCAAGTATTTACATGAATGCACTTTTTATTTTTCGCCCTGTCAGCTGGGATTGGCACCAGCTTCTCCCGTGACCTTCATGTGGTAGTTGTAGATGGTAATTCAAACTATAACATAACATAATATATCTCCTACAGACATTTAAAAGTGACAAGTTGTCCAGCAGAGGGCGCTGTGAGTGCAGCTTGGCCTGTTTCCATGCCCTCTCTGCTCATCAGAAGAAGACAACTGTGACGTGATGTTATGTTGGTTTGAGGTGACAACTGAGGACACAAACAAACAAAAGTGTCCTCCTGAGTGGACAGGTATTACATACCACGTACATAAATGAAACAAATCTGCTGTTAGTTAACTGTTAGCTTCGCCAGAGCTAACAGTTTCTCTGTCTCTTTAAGCTGTGGTCTTTATGATTTTGAAACATTTATCATACATACACTCTATGCTCACATACTCTGTCACCAGTCATCATTATACTGTTTCCCTACTTTTGAAAGGTTCTCCCACAACAAGTGTAACCATTGTTATGAGCCTCCTTATATGAGGGTTGGATCACATTTTCTTTCAGTGGTCTGCGTGAAAAACCTGACACACGATCACAATGTGGACAGAATGCAGACAACAACCCAATTAGCATGTGTAAACACATATGGTGTGGTCGGATTAATGATAAAACAAACAGCATCTCGAGACAAAGATCACATTCTCGTCCCATGGGTGTGTGGGTTCCAAGTGTACTGTTTAGATGGAAACAAAAAACACATGTAAGTAGACCACACCGAAGTCCTCTCTAAATATAGGACTGTTTCTATTTGTAAGCAAAACCTACATTATGCAAGGATATCCAACATATCCACCAACTGGAGATGATGAGTAGGGGCTAATGGCATGCACACTCGATGAGAAGAAAGCAGTAGCCCGTACGGTTTAATAACTCCATTAGTCTGATGTTATCTCCCTTAAAGAATGTTTGAGATAATGCCGTGAGTATAATCACACCCAGGCAGGCCTGTGCTGTTCAAGACACCTGGTTTGCAAATCCCGTCGGTCACATCTCCATTTCTGGTAGACATTTTTTAGAGCCATTAAATGTGCCTTGCTGTGCGTCTGCAGACAGGGTGGTCATGGCCATTTACCAGGTCTGGCTCGAGCAAAAGACTGAAGTCAAAAACAAACCGACTCCTCTGCACCAAATTCATTTTATGCAGTATTTGCAAATGTATTAAAATCACAGTATTCTGGCAGATCAATGTTACGCTGGATAAATGATGACCGTCTATGAACAAAGAAACGTTCAACAGTCTAATTCAGGCGATGATTTACTATTGAATTGCTGCATCTTCTTTTTATGGTTGTCTTTCTGTCTGTCAACATTCATGAGAGTTAAATTAACAGCTGTTTTAGGAGGTGTTAGTAATACTCGACTCGCATAATCCTTGGATACTAAATATTATTTATAGCCCCTCGACTAAGCTGTTCCCCTTTGGCAGGTTGAAAAGCAGAAACGTTTCATGAAAAGGAATATGCAGCATATACGAGTCCCTTGAACTTCACTAAGCAGAATACCAGAGCTGGTATGTAAAAAAACAACAACTGTGACACATAAAATTAGCTGCTTTTGTAAAAACTCTCCATTAACAAGGCGGGAATGTGGATGCAAACTTTTTTTCACTCCTCCTTTGAATAAGGAAATGCGCTTAAATATGCATTGAATCATCCATATGTCTGTTCTTTTCACTGAAAATAAACCTTCAGATGACCATAGAGTACCAGAGAAGTGGCTACACTATGAAATGCCAGTAAATCTTCCAAGGTAACACCAGCAGCCGCAGGTAAAACCACAGCTAATGATGATGATGATGATGAAGTGCTCCAAGTTGGTGTCCCAAGTAACACTTGGTATAGTTGTACAATTAAAACTGGGTTATACAGCCGACTGTCATTAATTCATTATTAAATTTCATTCATTTATTCGACTGTCCACACAAAATGATTTAAATACTTTTACGTCATCCTCCCACTCAGTTCATCGCCAACAAAGCACACTCGCTCCCTTCAGAGATACTGGAAGTGCCACACACAAACAGTGTGGCACTTCCAAAAATAAGGTCTATATTAACATTACAGCACTGACAGACGTGCACTGACTTTAATGAATCCCAAAAATGTACAGATGTGCAAAACCTTACACACCTGCAAACACACACGAACCACTTCTTGTGTCTTTGACAGCCACGGCAGATGAAGCCATATACTGTTTACATGAAAGACAATGCTTTCTGATGCAGATGAACACCTCCCACGCAACTACCACCCTCACAACCTCCCTCTTGGCAGAGCATACCAATTTCCACCTGGATGGTCTTCAACTATGTGCCAAGAGGATATCACGACAGCTCCATATCCTCTGTGTGACAGTGTAATTCCCTCTGCCCTGCAGCAATGTCTGCAAAACTCAGACAGTTTACATGTTCATGTAGCTACATTGCACTGGGGAAGAGAGACTTGCCAAGTATTCAGTGCATTCATTTAATTTCTGGCGCGCACACAGTTTAACCCCTCTCACATCTACTGTCAAGTCAAAGGGTGTTTGATCTTTTTCCAGCTCACTGTATGGCAACCAAAAGCAAACAAGCTTCAGTGACTGTTGAGTCGTATGCTTTGTTACATTTTAATATGTATTTACTGCTATTTAAATTGAGCCAAATTACAGAATCTGGCTATAGCAGTGACAGTACAACAATGTATCATGTTCCAGACACTATTCTACCTAAAAAAACAAAACGTTCATAATAAGGTTATATTGTATTTCACATGTGATTACAGTACTAATGTAGAAAAATACATTTCAATCACTCAACATTTAATTAAATCTTCCAAAATATAAGTCAGGACGTTCAGATCTGTGACAGTTGAGGGTTTTTTTTTTAAATCTGTGATGAAATGTAACATGTTTTCAGTGAAATACAGTGAATGCCAGAAAGCCACATCATTATGATTACTTAAGACTTCAAAAGCCTCTGGCCAAGTGCCAGTATATTACAGTAACAGAGTATCATACCACCTATGTTGAAAAAAAACAAAAAAAACAAGAGACAAGATAAAAACACAGTTGAGAGCAGATTGCTTCACTTGCATTGCCTTGGGTGCAGTTTATTGTAAAGTTCATTAATTAAACCGTTATTAATAAAGTAGCTTATAATTGGGTTCTGGGAAGGGTTGAGGCTCATTTCTCATTGAGACTATAAGAATTTTCTCAACTCAGTCTTCTAAGGATTACATTCCCACCCAACTAAAAGCAAGGGACCCTTAATTCTGCCACAACCATTCCCTACTTATGAATGTGGTTATGTGTAGGCATAGTGAGTAAACTGTGGTAAGGTATGAGCAAACAAAGCACCTGGTTAGAGTTAAGAAATTAGGATGTTTTTCACCTCATACCGTCAACATCCTTTCCATTAAAAAAAACAAAAACACACACCACTTTAAATGTCATGGTGTTAAGTACAACAACACACTGGATGTCCACATATTGGCGTAAAAACACACAACACTGTTTGGTCTTGAACTGTAAGTCTGCTGCTTGGCAGACTTCTCACTGTCACTCACCTTGTCACACGTCACCTCCCACCCCTCCACCTCCAGGGTTCGAATTTCACCTCAAATAGTTGTGAACTACATCACTATAGCAATGTCAAAAACAACATTCCTTACTAAATGTAATCTGAGAATGCCGTTTATTGGTGTGGTTGTGTCATTTGTGTGAGCTGGGAGCTCATTTTCTAGTCTTGACACATTCAGAGTGTCTCACTATATAGTTTGGCCATTCACACCTATTCACACAAACATTCACACAGTGCATCTATATGTAGCACCAATTTAGCGCACGTTGCCAGAATAGCTGCCAGGAGAAAGAGTAGAGGACCAGGGAATCACGGTGCTTTTCGTTGGAAGTTGAGCTACTCACTAATGACGGCTGCCCTAAGGGTGACTGGATGTCGACCGGTGTTGATGCACACAGACCTCATGGATCACATGACAGTTTTGTACATTTGAGTATCAAATGTTTTCAATAAAACCTCCAATTCCAAACATTGGAGAGCATGACTGCAAAACTTTGCAGAACACGGAAACATGGAGCAGCAGTAATACCTGGTATTACACTATGTCCACACAAACAGAACTGCATTACTGACCGTTTTATTTTTATGAACACTCAGCCTATTCGGTTCATGTTTGCACATGTAAAGGCATAGATTAAAAGTGAAAGTGTCTCTATGTGAGACTCAGCAGAGACTTATCACATGAATAGAGACAACAAGGTGACACATATGGGCAGTAAAAACATTATACACCAGAGCTACAGTCCAGACTAACTTAGCATTGGTTGCACTGGGGCGCCTTTTTCATTTCGTTGCACCAGCACAAAATCTTCAAATTCTTCAACCTTCAGCAACACAATTTTAATCCCACATCTAATGTTCATCAAAGCTCTGATTCATATGAAGGATATAAATATAAAATTGCAGTCTTCTCGTTAAAGAAATCTACCTGGCTGTCAAATGCTTTTAGACCTTGCCTGTCTTTGGCAGTGTGTCTGTCCGTATGTAGCTGAGTAAGTTCCCAGACAGTATGAAAAATGAATTCAGGATTTTTATTTTTTGACAAAGAAAAGGGTGTTACAGCTCACCAGAGTGAGCTGGATACAACTAACCAACAGCTGAAGGAACAAACAGAAGCATATGTTCATCTTTGTTTTTAAACCGATTCTCCACCACCAAAGACAGACAGCCAACACCAAACACCCCCCACTCTTAAAGCCACGCTAAGACTATCAGACAACTAAAGCTGCAAAAGTAAAATGACCTGTTGACTGTTAAAGCCCTTGAGAGAGTTTCTGTCTGGTTTCTGGTCTCATCTATCAATCCCGAGAATTGATGATATATACCTGATTGTTTTTCCACAGGCTGAAGACAGTTGGACAGATCATAGATGCACAGATGTGGTGTTCTAAGGCTCTGTGCTAGTCTCCATGTCAATTTGTCCTTGGGCAAGACACATAACCCCATGTTGCTCCTGACGGCTGCGTCGGCAGCGTGTGAATGGGTAAGAAAGATGTGTGATAGAACAATAAGCTGCATGAATGCGTGAGTGAATAGGTGTGAATGGGTGAACGGAAAAAGGGTAATTAACACATTAAAATATGTCTGTGTTTTATGCATTATGTTGTATGTACAGAAATCCCAAGAAAATTCAGGTTGTTTCATGTTCTGTCCCCCCTTTCTCCTCTCTCCCAACACACAAACTGGCGCTGTAGTTGTGCCCTACTGGCCTGCAGGTCAGCAGACGCGCCAATAACCCGCAAGTCCTTGACACAAGACAAATCTGAGCGCTTTCATCTGTGTCGGTGGGTCGCCCCCTCAAAGCCTTGTTACAGGATTGGCGCTCACCAATTAGCACAATTAGCTTTTGGCAAGCTGCCGGTGGTGTCACATGGCACCAGCTTTGCACTGATGGTACCTGACAAGCTCACAGATATGTCATGTCTGCCATCACAGGGGGTTGGCTGCAAGATGAACGGGAAAAGAAATATGTAGCATAAAACAGATATCCATGTAGACTGATGTAGAATGCACACAAAAAAAACTGTATGTTATTTTAGGGTTCTAAAGCTACACTGAGGTGGTATTCCTAAAATGAATTTTATGAAGGGCAAAAACCTTACTCACACAGAGCTCACAACTGAAGCACAAAGGTGGTCAAATAAGCTCAAAAAAAGACATAGGAACAAGAAAAAGAAAGTCTTATGGATCTGTTAAAGGAGCCATGTGTAAGATTTAAAAACATTTAATGGAATGAAGTTGCAGCTGAACATCCCTCACCTCACCCTTCCCATCCAAGTGTGCTGGAGAACCTATGTCGCCTTCAGTTAGCATCAAAGATCAAGAGATGTTTAGTTTGTCCAGTAAATTTTACTTACTGGAACTTTAAGGGTTTTTTTTTCTCTTGGTTTCTATAAAATTATGTTTTGTGAGGAAATAATTCTTCTTTTTTTTTTTTTATCAAGAATGCTCTATTGAGGGCCTCACAGATTAAAAAAAATTCAAATAAAGCGGCTTTATTGGGGGAATCCAACCCAGGCAGGGGTTTCCTATCTTTTCAGGAGAAAAATATACACGGGTAGTTTAGGTAGAGGACATCTGGAGGTGGTTATGTCACAGAGGAATACAGATGCTAAAACACTGAGACTTTGTACAGAGCATCATTATATCCATGCAAGTGAGTTTACTATATATGTGTGTGCCAAAATGCACACAAAACAGTACGACATGGTCCCGGCACGACTTGCCTCGCCTCAGCATGGCACAGTTATTTTGCCTGGTACTGGTACTTTTTTTAAGTACCTGCTCTGACGAGGTTCCAAGCGAGCTGAGCCGATACTATGCGTGATGTCGTCAGGCTGCCGGCCACTGATTGGTCAGAGCGCCGTCACAGGAAGAGGCATGAGCGTGACGTCCGACACAAGAATCAAGGTGAACAATGCTGAACTGTAGATCAATTAAAAAGACTTAAAAATCCTGAAAACGTGGGTTAATCGCCAACATTTTGCATGGAAATGTCTAAAATTTCTTTAGTATTTAGCAAAAAGCCGGCGATCGCAAGCAGCGAGCCGCTGTATTTCAGTTTGCGCTCCGGAAGTACTGGACAAATCTTTCTATTTAACTGACTCTAATGATTCAGTACACTGAAAACAGCTGCTTTACAAGTCACTAGTCACTAGTTTGTGTGTGTCACATGTGTGTAAAAAGAAGTCATGGCAGTTTCATGCAGCCGTGCAGTGATGAGGACGTACTATAGTAACGGAAAACCAACCAAACTGCGTAAAGTCGAGCCGTGTCAAGGCAAGGCGAGGCGGTAATATGCAGCGGAAACTCACCATTTGAGTCATAATTAGGGCCAACAAAAGCTTTGACAACCGTGGAGATGCAAAATAAGAGCAAGACAACTAGACAGTGATGAAGCACAGGAAATAAAAGGTGTTCCAACAGCAGTTTTTGGTACAAAAATGTTCACATAGACAGATAATCAGGTTATTACCAGATATATTTGAAGATGAATGCATCCATTGTCCAAAAGCAAAGCAGTAAATGCACATTTTTATCTTAAGATAAGATAATACACAGAAAATAATGAAAAGAGGGAGTTGTTGGCCATCAGTTCATCACTGATGCAACGGCTTGGTGGGACTGTGTTCCAACTACAAAGCTGAGCTACATTTAAAAACATAGCTAATGCCCGTGGCCTGGATACAATTGCGGTGCTGATAAAAGAGACCCAGACGATGGGCAGGGAGATAAGCTGAAGGGGAGGTCTGGGGCACGGACATTGTGCCACAATACTGTTCTCACTTGCAGCTTTGTGTTTCCTTGGCCCTCTCGCTTTTCCTTAGCCTCAGTGGTGTAATCTCTGTGCCTGGGCGCACTGAGTCTTAGGTAACACTACTTGAGATCAGTATCTTCCCTCAAAACAAGAAGCCAGGAAATGTTCCGTCTGTCATTATCACAATTCAGCCAGCACTGTGGTTTTCTTGCTTACATCAAATCAATTCTTTATGGTTTCTTCCCAGAGATTTCAGGCAAGTTTGTTTTTTAAACCTTTCCAGCTGAGGACAGTGAAAGAGAGGGAGACTACAGCAACTGTGTATGTGTGTAGTCGTACTGCAGCTGCATTCTTGAGGGTATGTGACCACATAACACCATGGTGTGTGGGGGAGTGTGACACAACAAAGACGGGAGATTATGGTGAAACGGTTTGTTAATGTAAAACACAACTGTTTTGATTTTCACGGGCATGCATGCAAAAAAATGAGCACATCTGTACAGCTGCTTGTCGATGGGCGTGTTGGAGCGGCACACCTTGTCTGACACCACTCAGGTGCATTTGGACGTTTGAACAAAAGACAAGTCAAATGAGCAGCTTAATTTTCTGGCCTGAATACCACAGACACTGAAATAAAAACATTCCCATCTCTTCTTTTCTTTGCTCTTCCTGTCACTGGGTTTCTCCCTCGCAAAACAGGTCAACGTTTGCAATTCACATGAAATCCACAAAGTGCACACAACACCTTGTCATTAGTTAACTGCGTCACAGCAATTAAAGGAGCTGAATGAGTCGGCTGCACGGTTTACTGTTGATTTTACGCAAATGAAGCAAAATGACGTCACAGTGACTTAATTAAATGTCTGAAATAAGTGTGTTCCCACTACACTCTGCTACTTGCTCTTACTTGATTTCTGATTTAGGGATTTAATCCTGGGGTAAAAAGATAATCACATTTATGAATTGATAAATGGAAACAGGGTGTGTAGTATCTACAGTTTCTTTCTTCCTGAAAGCTAACATAAGTCCTCCATTTATTTTCTACAGGTTCTGGAAAACAATTTGGATTTGGCCACACAGTTTTAGACACATGATAAACTAATTAGTGAGCCTTTCATGGTTTATAAGCTAACAAGGTGTTTGCTTTGTAAAATGATCTGTATCATTAGTGTTTAGATGTTTGCAATATTTCTTTCGGAGAGTGACACCAACATTTTCCAGGAACAACATCTGTATACATATGAGTATTAATCCACATGAATCCAACAGTCAAAGTGAGAAGCCTTCTTGCCGACAAGAATAGATAAACGTAACATTATTGTTAACCTTTATAAAGGAAACAATTTCATGGACAAGTAAACACACAACTCTTACGGACAAAAACAAAAAAAGATAAGAGCAATAGGTCCACACAGTCCACCGTCATTTGGCACCATCATGAGGATATACTTAAGGTTTATTGTGCGGAAAGGGTGCAGTCTGGTTGTCTTGTCACAACACTCTGTTTGAGCCCTGAAGACACAGACAGCGTTATCCTCTTCTTGTCATGGACAGTAGTGCCTGGAGACTAGAGACAAAAAGGCTACAATCTTCTTTGGAGATAGAGTTAGAGACATTTGTGTGACGGAGGAAAATCCTCAGAGGAAGGTGTCATGTTTATCCAGTGACGTAGGCTATAAAATCACCTTCATGCCGTCAGGATTGCGATAACAACAATTACTACTAAACCTACTACTGGTAATAAAAATAATTTTACAGCTCAATGTGCTTTTAAATGAAGAAAAGGGAGAAGTAATAGGGGAGACCTATTTTTCATAAACAACCTGATGCAGTCCAGACAACATAAGGAATTGCGAAACAAAAACTCAAAACAGAAAAGTACAGAACTGGCAGGTTTGTGCTTGGGAAAAAAAAGCTCAATCTTTGAGGATGAGTGAACTATCCCTGTGTAAAGTCGTGATTTACTGGCATGTGAATATTTGTGGTTTAGAAGGAATAAAGAAGCTTGTTCGGGGTTTCTTTTAGATTTGCATACACATATGTACCCAAACACACACGGTCTAGGTTCATTGCACCACATTATATCCAATCAAGAGGAAATACACACCCATCACTTTCCACACTGCATCTTCACTCTGATAGTTCCCAGTCAACATCCACGCCTGTCAACCTAGCCAATCCCCAAAAAAAATCCTTGAGGAGGTCAACTGAGAGATTAAGACCCTTCAAATGGGGTCATGGAGCTCAATGATCAAACAGAGCACCAGGCCCAGCCCCCACACCCTTACTCCACCCACTTTATTTTAGGAAGCTCCATAATAGAGACAAAGACAGGCTAACAATTACTTCCCGACGCCATGACCCAACTGGCCTCTTAATCTCAGCTGGTGGCCTCACCTATAGCTGTCACTGACAGCTCCACCAATCGGTGATCAGAACATCTCCATTAAAGATGAAGGATTTGCTCTCGGGGTCCCCCTACAGTTGGTAAACGGTATTGTTTGTTACAGTTGTCACTAAATATGTGTTGAGGTAATGTGCAAGTGTTGACAAGTCAACAATACCGGTGAACGATGAAGCAGGTCTTCAGACCTCAGACCAGGTATAATAGCCTACAGCATTTTATACAAATATGTTATTATACAGTTTCTTATTTTTACATATATTAGAAACAAAACAAAATGCTGTAGCGTATGCCATTAAGTATGCCTGATGAAATCCTACATTGTGTCACTTTAATTGGGTGAAAGACTCTCAGAAATTACAGCATAAATGAAAGTTTATACTAGTTATCAAAGCCAATGGCATGAAATGCAGTACTCTAGTCAAAATATTTTGTATAAGACAGGTGTAGCAAGTAGGGAAAAAAAAAGACTTTACAAACTGAACATGCATTTTCGTAGGTTAAGTCCATATAAATCTGTTTTTGTTTACGCCTGTTATCCACACTACCCCGGCATTTTAGTAATCCAAAAATGAAGAAGTAAAAAAAGAAAGAAACTGCCTCCATTTTCATTTGAAAACTGAGACCTTTGGAAAAGATGACGCAGAGCAAAAAGATCAAAAAGCTCACTTAAGACTTTGACCCTCGTTCAGACCTATGGTCCATATAATTTCCTTTTTCTAATGGTTTAACTGTTTTCAGACAAGAAGACACACAAGAAGGACGGTGATTCACTCAAAAAACTTCTGTTCTTGCACACAGTCATAACATCAGTGCAAATTTGAAGGGCGAGGTCTTTTAGTTTCAGTTGGTTGTTTTTCATTGAATACTCTCTCAAACAAACAACCACAGAGGAGACAATCAACTCCCTGTTTACACATGCCCGGTGTACCTGTATGGTCACACGAGGGATGTTTTTGACATTTTAGTATTGACGCAAATGACTTTTGAAACGGAGCTAATCACACTTTTGTTTTCATTGAAAATGTAGTAGTATGGTTGTACTTGCATTCACACCTGTTGCTATTGTGTGGATTCAGGAGGGCTGGGGTTGGGGAAACAAATGAGATGTCTGACATGGGAAGAACCGCTTGCTGGTTGTGGGTTTTCTATCAGTGCCTGAGCCACATTCCTGTGGAACAACAGGAGAACTGAAACTGGCCGCTGAGGTGTGTGGCTGATGAGGTTTTTTCCCTCCAGCAAACAAGCCTTCCAGTGAGTTACAGATTTTTATATGCTGGAGTGGGCTCAACATTTTTAAAGGTAAATTGGGAGTTTTAAAATGAGGTAAGAGAATGGAGGACATGGAAGGAGATGAAAGAATAAGTGACATGAACTTTGCCAGACCATAAAGGAATAACCCAGTGGGTGCATGTATTACAGTCACAGCGATCTACCAAGAGTCAAGAGTTGAACAATTTGTCACTTGGACTCGACACTGCTGGCAGAAATTTCCCTGATTCAAGCAACTATTATAGTTAACAACCAGTATTTTTACCACAATGTTCTGAAAGGAAACAGTAATCACAGCCAGGCAGATGAATGAATGCAGATGAATGAGTGCTAAAAGAGAGCAAGAGAGGGGAGTGGTGAAAGTGAGAGAGGCCTGGGATTTGACACTTCCCGACAAGTGTTTTATCAATGGAACTGATAGTATTCTAACACTGCAGTTGTGGGAAAACAGGGAGAAACGTGGATGAGGAAATTGGCACACCCTCTTACCACAACTACCTTGTTAAGAAGCTAAAAACACACAAACTCATGACACAACTTTGTACTGTGACCTTTAAAAAAAAAAAAAGCTCATAAAACAGGGCTTAAAAACATAAGCCTAAAGCTCTCGAGGCTTTTAATTAAATACCAATGTGACTAAATATTAAGAAACTAAGAGCCAAGCAAAGGCACAATCAAATTAGGGCTGAACGATTTTGAATAAATATCTAATTGCGATGATTTTGACAGGAAGTGTGATTGCGATATGATTTGCGATATCAAAGGGTATATTAATCATTATTCTCAGTTTCATTCAAAAAACATTTACAATAATTACTGTGAGATCAAGACAATAATGAATCTAAAATTTTATTTTGACACATTTTGGCTGTATTGCGATTTCGATAAACCTTTGATTAATTGTTCAGCCCTAAATCAAATACGATACATAATGCATAACGCGGTGTCAGACGAGTATAAATTCTGAAACTCTATTCAATAAAAATGAAGGGTTCGTTTCAAGGTGACTGGCCAACTGTGACTTAATCTATGCAGTGCAGATGCAAAGTCGCACTTCACCACTCATCAGATGGCATTACAGGATCACCCCCGTCCGTGTGTTTCTGTGTGTCTCTGACACATTCATACATACCCAGTATACAAGTGTTACAATGCACAATACAGACGCAGACATGTTTAACTGAACACATCTGATGGCAGCCGTACTCAAAGAGAGATTTTCACAGCGCAGCCAATTAAACCAAAACATATTGTCAAAATTCCAAATTCCATTCATTCACCAACTGCACAGAGCAGTATGATGATATCAACTTTTAAATGGCTAAAAAGTCATTCATGGTTTACAGTAGGGCTCAACCTCTGAGAGGCTTTTCCTTTTGAAATGGGGTTTGTTTATGTGTGCCATGACAGCATATAAGGAGATGTTCTCTGCTTAGCTTATGATTGTGTCAACAGTGGTCAACAGCAGCCAAGAGAAAATATTATTATACCGGCTAGGATCAGCTGAGAGCAAAAAAAATGAGGCTTATATGAAAAAAACAAAACAATGTCTGCATCAATGTGCCACATGTGTCCGAGTATTAGTGTGTGTCTGCTTCTGTCAAAACACGGCAAATTGATGATTTATGATTGTTTGCATGGCGGTGGGGAGGAGGTGAAAATGTGTCACTGCCTCCAGCGTATTTCTTGCTACAGTTGCCCCGATTTTCCTGAAATCAAGGCAAAAAAAAGAAAGAAAGAAAGTTCAAAAACTATTTAAACATCAACACCATGTGTAATTCAATTGATTGTTTTTGCTGATGTGACACGAGCGAATGACGCATTTGAGTGGATGCTTGCCTGTGTGGTGCAGCTCAGTCAAAAAGCATAAGCCACATTAGATTTAGTCTTGGTACACTGAAAACAGATGTGTTCCAGTTCATACCAGGAATTGTTAAATTTCCTCAGAGTGGACTGAATAATGGGGGGACTGTTGGATTAATTAGAGTTGGAGTGTTTGTTCCAATGAGTGAGGGACAGCCTGTCAACGACAAGAGAAAAGGGACAGAGAGTATGAGGGTGTGACTCCTCTGGGGACTTGACCACACTGTTTTAGTGCTTCTGTGTTCAATTTTGGAGGGGAACCACATCATGGTTCAAGGTTAGATATTACAGCCTCCCCCTTTTTTCCTGAATTCCCCCTCCCCGTATCTTCTTCTTTACTGTATTCTGTATGGCAGCTCTACCCACCTTTCTTTCACTCTCTCTCTCTCTCTGTGTGACTGTCATGGGCTCCTATCATCAGTATCTTTCCCGTCTGCTGTCTCTTCCTCTGATAACACGGGCTTCAATAGAAGCAAAAGGACCACTACCTCTGTTAACTACGCAAACAGAACTTTTAAAAACAAGAGCTCTTCATGGACGCAGTCCATTAGGCCCAGCCATCCAAACAGACCTGCTTTGTTGAGGTGTTATATCAACAGGGTGACCTCCCCTCCACTCCTCCCCAGCTTCCTTGGGCCCCCCAATGGCAGGAGATTGATGTCAACAAGGAATTTTGTCCCACGTTTCCTTCTACCTCCACCAGACCTACCCTGATCCTAAAAAACACTTGCACCAGCACAGAGGGCCCCAGTGAGGCCTACGCCGGCTACGCTGTATTGACCCACCGGCACACTCTCTGACCCTTCACTCTGGCAGTGCAAGGAACACCTTAAGTCACTAATATGACACCGTAAACAAGGACTGCCCCAGAAAACAGCACTAGCAACTGCAAGCGTGTGTGTGTTAAGGAAATGAGCCACCTTGTTCTATCAACAGAGCGGTTGCTGTGAGAAGAAAGCCAACATGGAGACGTCATTTGTGTATAGTGTCATCGCCAGAGGAGCTGCCAGTAGAATTCAGACCAACTAAATTTGGGCTTGTTTCATGGGTGGTGCTTGTCAAACACTCACGAGGAAACAACCTGCGCTGCAGCTGCTGCCTTCGGAGGATTGCAGAGTTTAAAAGGCAAAGTCCGGGATCTGGAGCGGGACGCTTGCAAAACCTCAATGTGTTCCAATAAAACTCTGCATGAATACATAATTTCATTCGTCCGTGGGTGTTATCCAATTTTGCAATCTCGTTCACATGCAGACCTACAGAGACCGACACTGCATGGTTTCCTCTACACGCTTCCTTTCCAGCCAAGGCTGTAACATTATACACCATATAAAAAGTGACCGAGGGAATGTGCTCTTTCATATTTACACATGGGATCATTTAAAACCTTTATATTTTGATGTTCTCTTCTTCAAATAATGTCAAAGTATGTCAACAGTAACTCTTGACTGAGATTGTGATGACAAAATTATCAAAACAAATTACCAAAATTTAAAAGGAGGAAAATGCCCCAGGATATTTCTGCTTTAATGGAAAAATGGTCTGTATTAAATGTGTATAGTGCATTTCTAGCCATAATAACCACTTGGGAGAATTTTAACATTACAGATCTGCCAAAGGTCAAGTGTGCAGCATTTAGCAGGGCTTACTGAAAGAAATTGAATACACTACCCATAAGTATATTTATATAACGGTATAATTGCCTAAAAATTAAAATTGTTTTAGTTTTTTTTGCCTCAAAATAAGTCTTTATGTATAGTTTTGAGAAGAGCCCTGCTTTAAGGAGGCCTAGAGTAGCCCGAACAGAGAAACCGTCTGGAGTCAGAATTTTTCATTTTAAAGTGGACTCTTACTATGCAAACAAAGACCGACGACATCCTTTCTTGTATGTGAAAAAAACCAACACAGCTCCGTGACATGCATGGGAACCGGAGGAGTGAGAGGAGGAGTCCTCATACATATAACTTTATATTTTAATTTTAACCAGTTTCAAATATACCATTGTGTTTTATTTTGTTAAAAAGCTGCTAAAAGTCATTAAATGAAAAATCAAATTCTGTTTGTGTCATGCGATGGTTAGAGTATAGGAGCTAAAAAACATTTTAAACATAATATATGTTTAATTTTAGGCATTGAAATTGTGACAGTGTGAAAATGTAATTCCAGTAGAAGTTGATGAATGCAGTTATGCCTTAATATTCTGCGAGAGCAGAAAGTGCAGACCAGTTTCCATTGTACAAGAGTTCCTTAGAAATCCATTTATATCACTGTGTCGAGCCCCGTGGCTTTAAGTCCATGCATCACTTATGGTATATACAAAGCCTTATGTATGACTTCTTGTTTTAAGCTAGAATGATCCGTGGAATAAACATTTAGACGAGCTTAAATCATTTTAACATTTCAAAGGGATCACAAAGGATGAAACCACACCGAGTCCTCCAAAAGCAAATTGTTATGGTAGATCCAAGGTTATGACACTTTTTTTTTTTCAAAGGATCTTTTTTAAGTGTTACGAATTACTGTAATCCTGAGCATTATTACAACCTTTACTCATAAAGATAAACTATTTACTTAAAGAAAATTCTACGCGATATCGATGCCGGAATATTAGCAGAGGGTTGCATTCTATTCACACTGTAATATTAAAATAGAAATATCTTAAGAAAATGATTCACCTCCTCTAAAAAGTTTGTATACTGTTACCCTCGTAACCCAGTGATGACCTAGTGAACTATGCAAAGCTTCTATAAAGCAAAAGTTTCAGTGAAGTAGCTCCACTGCCCCAAGACATCTCAACGCAATGTGCATTGACCTTAAGCGCGACTCGTTTACTCAAGAAAAAGCTAATGGAAATTCTCATCAATAATGAAAACACACATAGCATAGCGGTTATATACGGTGTGTTATATGAGACCTTTAGAGGATGCGTGCACATGTAAGACTATTTGGGTCTTGTGTAAAAAGACGAGGTTGTACGTCTGATGTAGCCACTTCTACCGTATCAGTGTGCGAGGTACGGAAGACTCATTTGAGAACATTTGCTTTTGACGGAAATGTGAACATTTTGTGCAACAGTTGAAATGATTTCCTTGAGTTTAAACACAACATAATACCTTGCATTGAAAAAATGATTCACTGCGTGTCAATTAACGCAGCCATTCAACTAATTCATTTGGTGTTTCGCAGTGCGAGCTCACATAACCTAAATAAATAAGTGATGAGCTATAAATTGTCGTCGTGCCGTGGGAGATACTGCATCCTATACTGCGTCTAGAGTTCACTCCAAGGCCGAGCAGTGTAAGCTTCCGACAACCCTGTGTCTCAGAATGATACGGTTTTACAAATGCAAAGTAGTATTTCTTCAATTCGGCTTTTATCCTGAGCTGAGGAGACACAGCGCACTTATACTGGAGGAGCCAGGCCAGTGCTAAGAGTGGTTTACCACCTGTCTCTTACATGTACCTTGCTACTTTTCATGTACCTTTCATTTAATATTAAGCAACTCAGCTCTACAGTAAAGCATTTTGACAGCCTTTATTAATAAGTCATATGGAGACATAAATATTCCCAAACTTCCTGGAGACAAACTATACTGAAGCTATGGGCCTCATGTGTAGCAGAGTAACAAAAAGCTCAAAAAAATGTTTATTTTCAACCCTATTTTGGAGAAGAGTGAAAGCAATGCCACAGAAATTTAAATAACACATTACGCCGCTTTGAATGAATAATTATCTTTAAATAAGCTTTAATTAGATTTACTAAGCCGTCTGAGACTTGAGGTGTGGATCTATATCTATTTAATGTTTTCATTAGTGTGCTGTATAAATTCTGGGTAATCACGGGGCATGTAACAATTTACAATTTATGTAACGATTCTATTCCCTTACCTGAGGTGAAAAGTGCCCTAAAACAAAGTAAAATGCAGTATCTTTGAAACATGCAGAGTGAAAACAAACACAGGAGTGTTGCCAATGTTTGGTTAACATACAGAAGCTTTGACCTCTCGCACTTAGTATTTACACCTCTTTTTCTATTTCATTATAACAGCGTGACTTATGACAGGAAGTGGAGCTAAGCTGCCACTAATGAAAACACACATGAGTCCGTTCATGAGTTGGATATAAAGACAGAAGACCAAGAGGAGTTGGATCAGATCTTTCATCATAAATTTTGTTCCATCTTAGCAAAGATTACTGATGACTCACTGAACACTAAGCTTCTTCAGTGACACAGCCGTGACTCAGATGATTATATGCACACATGAGCATGTAACACTTAAAAGGACCGTGTCATTTCAAATACACAGAGGGATTGCAAATAATGAATGTGCGCGCAAAAACATCACTTTTGTACTCGCGACCGAGTTCCGTGCTTTGAGACTCAACAAGTGAGTAATTGTCAGTGTAATCTAGTTCATTACTTACATTTAACTGTTTCCTGCCCCCAACAGCCGATTTCAAAAGAAATCACCAGTCATAAATAATCTATTGATAGAGTGAAATTGATGTTGAGGTCTGCTACAATAAACAACAATAACAGAG
This sequence comes from Solea senegalensis, assembly GCF_019176455.1. Taxonomy (NCBI): domain Eukaryota; kingdom Metazoa; phylum Chordata; class Actinopteri; order Pleuronectiformes; family Soleidae; genus Solea; species Solea senegalensis. The sequence continues at coordinate 14,506,016 of NC_058025.1, read as the reverse complement.
TCCACCTTAAAAATAGGAGGACATAGTATGAACACAACTGCATCAATACGGGAATTAGCTTTACCAGATCAGCTTACTTTATGTTAGTCAATGTGAACTGAAGAAGCCCATTAAGAGGCCATTGTTGTCAGGTTTAAAACAAACTGTTGCCAATTCAAATATGAGTAAGATTAGTAGGCTGCCCAAGTAAAACCAATTCATTCAGGTTGGTTCACAGGTTCCCCCTCGTTTATATTCAGTTTGGCTCACAATAGAATCCAGTAGAACATGTCTCTATCACGTCCTACAGCAGAATTCACTTGACTGAAGCGTGGTGGTCTAGACAAGCAACCGCAAACAGTCCCATCTCCAGGCAGATGATGCACACAAGTGCGCCTGTGTTTTCATGTGCATCTGGAACACGACTGAGTATTCTACAGCAACTGATAGTAATAACATCCCACTGTCATACTGCATAAGCCTCCCCATGAGGGACATTGTAGCAAAAGTGTGTGTGTGCATCTAAATCTGTACCTTTTAACGATAACCTCTCATCTGTTGGGCCCACGCCAAACTACATTCCTGAGCTGTGTGGTATCTTGGATTTCATTTTGGTTCTAGAATAACCTTTCTGCACCAGCATTTTTAATAAATGCAAAATGGACTTTGTTTCTTGTTTCTGTCTGAGATGACTTTGTGAGGAAAATGTTCATTTGAGTTGGCGATGCATGGGATGGCATAAACAAACAGCCCTACAACAAGGTTAGGTTACCTGGTTTGGCGTCCTTGCGGCAGGCTTGTCCTGGTGGTTGGCAAGGATGAGGAAAGGCAGTGTACAGAGCTGTGGGTGCTGTAGAGCTGAGTGGAGCTCGTTTCGTGCCGCTTCAAGGTCTTCATCTGATGACGCACTGTCCAATACAAAGACTACACCTTGTGACCCCTGGTAGTAACGACTCCAATATTTCTTGATGTTGTCAGCTCCTGTGGACAGATGTTAGACCATTAAAGGTGCCAGTCAGCCTCTAGGAGATGTCACTGGCATAAGTGATGTTACTGTGAAGACCTAACAACAAGAACACCAAGTGCTGCAGTAGAAGAATCCTGTGCAGAATCAACAATTAATAATAATTTACACAGAAACAGATTTGCCCACAAATGAAGCAATGCTCTTACATAACTACTTGAGAATGTAATTGAATCTGCAGAGATTAAATGTCATTTTGGACCATTATAAGTAAAGCACATCAAGTCACATTAAAGCTGTAGTGCATAACTTTTAAACACAAACAAATGTCCGCTGCAGTCAAACCGCGGCCGAATGAGTTCACACAACGTAGATTACTACACGACTCTCTCTGCATTCCTCAGTATAGCAGTGGTGGTTTGTGTCGCCGGCGATATTCTCTACCATTCTCTACCAGTAGAACGCATAGGAACTCAAACTGTGTGACTATGTGCCTGTGCGTGCCAATCACAGCTGCTGCTGTTCGACTTCCACGCAGCTCGAAGTTTCCTAGACGCAGTTTGGACAGCATTATTGATTGATTAAACATTATTTGGAAAATTACAATAAAAGACAGACACAACACAGACTGTTAAAATAAAAATCTCTTGCATAGCAGAAGGCGGAGTGCTCTCTCTCTCTCTCTATATACACATATATATATAAAAAGGGAGAATATGAGTGCGGGGAGAGAAAAATGGCAAATATGAGGATTTAAGAAATATAATTCTGATCATCAGTATGCTTATTGCAACCGGGAAGTGGAGGGGTTGGAGTAATTGGTAGTAGAGCGCTCCAGTTCTGCACTGGAACTTTAAAAAAGAAAAAGGGCATGATTATCACCAATATAACTTCATTTAGATTTTTCCAACAGATTTCTTCCCTTCCTTTGTGACCTTAAAAAACAAATAGAAAACAATAGTCTTGTTACATGCATGTAGAGTTTAGTTCGATGTCTATAGTATCACTTTGTGTAAAACCAAAACAACACATTTTTCTTGTATGAAGTTTATACTCTTCCCATGCCAAATTTCGCAGCAGCTCCCCAAGTCATTGTTAAAACACAGGAGTGATCCCCAGAGTCTTAAGTAAAAACACACACTCACGGCCTGGATTCCTCACTCGGAGTCTGGGCTTACTTCAAGGCTACCCTGACTATGGGTTCACTGGGAACAACACATGTTTCCTTTTCTATGTGAGAATTTGGATCAATAACGTCCACTGACGATGGTTTAGCTCAACTTAATTTGTTATGTAAGCAAATCAAAAGAAGAGACCTACTTACTCACAAAATGAGTCAGATGTGTTGTTTTTACCACCACCTCCTTCAAATCCTCTCACTTTATGGCCGTGTAAGCGATACTTTTGAGGAACAAGAGACAATTTTCCACAATGTTTAAAAAGCCACAGACTTAAGTCATTCTCAATTGAAGCAAAACACTATCATGTGCTTACTACAACAGACCTTGATAGGTACATTTAGGGCAATAAACTCCCACTCTCAAATCACAAGCCATCCAAATTGAACACAATTTCCCAATTTGATTTGTTTTGTAGCTGCATAAACAAACTCAGACTTAATTTCCTGCCTGCAGGTTGCACACCAATAATACTCAGGAGTGACAAATGCTCACCTAATGAAGAAAGCATCCGTGCAATCAAGACAATGTAAGCTTTTAAATCAGCCAATCAGAATGCGCTTTGTTGACAATGAGACATTCAAATTTAAGTCTGAAATTGCTGTGACACCTTCTGTTAACAATCCTGTCATCACAAACAGGATTTGGCATACGTTTGTGATATCTAAACAATTCAAAACACTATGGACTGGCGATCTGTACAGGATGTGGCAACGCTTTTCAACCTATGTCAGCTGAGCTGGGCACAGCATCCCCTGCGAACCTCATGTGGAGGATAAAGTGGTAGAAGATGGATGGATGGATGGATGGATTCCGGAAAGCAGAGTAATAGAGCTTTGCGCCTGTATACTTGTCATCGCGGTAGCCCTCAGGACTTCTGCAGAACAACCGTCCAATCACAGACAAGATTCACCAGCGCGTCACACATTTGTGCCTTCAGCTTCTCCGTACCGTAATTCCTAAACGGTTGAATAACTGCCAGATATTGAAAGTTATCTTTGAAAAAGGGGCAGAAGCACTCACTCATTGAACATTTTTTGACATAAAATAAAAATAAATCCAGGCGGCCTGAATATCATGATGGTCAAAAGAGGTTTCAAGCCTTGCAATTTGGCATTTATCCAGCGTCCACATTGAGGTTTTGCAACAGGGAGTTCACCCAGAACCAGTAAAATGGGCTCAGCTCAGTGTTTTTATTTATTCTCTTAATTTCATTGTGCTTAATATAATAAGTGATGGTTGCATCAAAATTGACCTCTGAATAATTAGCAATAACGTGATTTCTTCTTCTTCATCTACAGCAGGAAACATCTATGGAAAACTTTCTATACAACAATGTTGACAGACTCTTTTAAAACCACAAACCTAACATGCTCCTTTGGCACTGGGACATCTCATGACTATTGAACACCATCCATTGTAACTGGGAAAAGACTAAGAAAATGAAGAAGAAAAATCAATTTTCAGGAGGTCACAATACAGCACAAATTGAATTGATTGAGGTGATTATACCTGTCATACAGTGAAGTCATTTGCTATTTCTAATTAACATTTAATAATACATAAAAATATACAGTATTGTGTAAAAGTCTATTAGAGCTGTATTAGCAATGCCAAAATGCCTATTCAGTATGAATATTACCCAATCACTTTATTGGAACTAAGAAGTTTTATGATAAAAAAAACGAAATAACAACACTGAACAATTACACTTTAGGTTTCACAGACTGAGTCGTGTGGTACGGGTTTCTTTTTGCGTTTTCCACCGTCTTACATATGTACAACATACCAAAATGCATGAATTTGCTTTTAAAGGATGATCATTCCTCTGTCTCATAAGGTTACCTCCTTTGACAATCTTACTGCTGTTGTTTTGTTGTTGTGGCTCATGGCAAACTAATTGCCAGGAAGTGACAAACTGTGAGGCTGGCAAATGTTTAAAACATCACGACGTGCTTTCAGTGACATTTACCTCGTGCTCGCCCCTCCCCTTCTCGTTTCCTCCCCCACTCTTTCTGCTCACACCTCTCACTGGAGTAGAAAGCTATCAGACAAAGTGACACAAGAGAGATTGACTCGGAAGTTTCTCTTTAGGGAATGGGAGGAATGTCCGTCCGCTCTCATTGGATCTCGCTGGCAACTTCTGCCATCTATGGGTCTCACAGGAGGCCTTTCAAACATGACGTCATGATTCTTGAAGTGGGGTGGGGCGTTGCTGGCAGCCCTTCAACACATTATTAATCCAATACATGAACGATGAGTAAGACTCGTTGTTATACTCTCTTTTTACTTTGCTACTCCTTTTGATACCTTGTTGTGGGATGAACCCTCTTTGTGTGACTTGTAAATACAGGGAAAAAAAAAACCCATTAAAATCATTATGACTATTTTTTGTGCCATTCATAAATTCCTGACAACATTACTACATTACAATAATATGTGTGTGATGGCAAATAACCTTCTCTGGGATGAGAATGATAGGAATCTGATAAGTGGAAAAACACTGCCCTACCATCTTTGCAAAGCAAGACTTCTTCAGCCTCCTGGTGACACTGAACAAGGTGCGTGACAGCATCGTCCATGTGCTGCATGCATTACATGAATATGCAACATTTATGCATGGTTTGAGATTTGAAAGACATGACTCATGAAGAATGTACTGTAAGTTATGTAACTTAGCGAATGTATAACTCTCAAGGGCTGCAACGATGCATGGTTTGGGATGTTTGTTTATAATTAAAACCACATCCCTGGTTTTACAGTGTGCAAAATGTCAACATTTCCTGGTGCCTTTGCTCTATATAACAAAGAAATCTTCAAAATAATGAATCATTTTGGTTTGAAATCAAAACAAGTCATTTAAAATAATCATCATTTCAAGGTTCAGGAAAGACCAAGTATTATTTTTCAACATTTTCTGAGACTTAATGGACCAAACAACTGATCAATTCATGAAGAAAATCATCGAGGGATCAATAGATCTCGTAAATAATCGTTAGTTGCAGCCCTATAACACATTACTGCTGCAGCCAAGTCTTTTTTCTGATGTGTTAACATGGCAAATTCATTTCAAATGTGCTTTTGTTGTTAACTAAGCTAAAATCTGTAGGTTTAGAGATGCACAAATACTGGATTCATGGTTGAAGTGAAATGTATTTATTATTTTGTTAATTTTGGAACAAATGGTTAAGAAAACATAAAACCAATCGATTGCCTAGCTCATCCATTCATCATCTACCGCTTTATTTTCCACATGAGGGTCACGAGGAGCTGGAGCCAATCCCAGCTGACACAAGATAAAAGGCAGTGAAAACCCTGAACAGGTTGCCAGTCCATTGCACAGCCCAGTCGGTGAGGTGATAAGAAATGATTGGCTGTGTTTCCGGTTAACGGTTCGAGTCCCCACTAGGTTAAAAAAAACAACCCCCATTGCTTCATAGGTGCTGCTCAGTGTAATTCTCGGAAGGTTTCTAGCAGAGGACGGGTTAAATGCAGAGAAGGAATTTCCCCTGCGGGACTGATAAAGGACTAATTTCATTTATTTTATATCTGTATTAAAATGATGAAGTACTAGAATCTAGAAGCAAACGTCACTGTCTTCATGTTGTGTATGTGACAACGTAAAGATTGTGCCAAGAGGTCAGCCAGTATCCACAAATATAAAACCCAGGGCCCAAAGAATACAGGGACATACACATGAAGGAAACACCTGGAGAGAAATAGCTGTCACTGAAATGAAAGTGGAACACGGACACGCCTTTGTGTATGAATCCAACCGAGGCCAACAAGGTTCGAGTTACGTGTTTTTTTACAAAGTGTGACGATTAGTTAATGAACTAAACCTTTTTTCAGTAAAACATGAGCAACCAATTAGACAGCAAAAAAATAAAAGTTTTATTTTTTTGTCTGGTGCTAGGCTTCAAAATTGACTTTCAGATGTTTTTCTGAATTAATCTGCAACAGACAGCGTGTGATCTACATTTAATCTACATCTGGAGTTAAATCACAGTATATTACCCGGTATTTCCACTCGGTTTAGTTACATTAAAGCAACTATTCATATTCACAGATCTTTTGAACACAACACTTTTTTGTCTACTGCTGTTAACGCGTTTGCCAGCTCTTACCTAGAACAAATTACAAACATGTTACTCCATGTTGGTGTCTTTTTTCACTCTTGAGTGCAAAAACTCTTTAAAGTCTTTCTAACAAAAAGCAGACAGCTTTTCTTCTTTTTGTTCTCTTTCTACCTGAACAACACAGCTATAATACAGTGATGGGAGGGACTGCTGGTGCTAGTGAGGGAGGCCTCTAGTAATAAACTTTGCTTACTTCATTGAGGAATGAGCTGGGGCTGAAGCTGCAGTGAGGTGAAAAACACTTCAGCTGTTGATACACCCATCAACTTGTAGTCTCAGCAGTGTCTGTTTTTGAGCAAACAATTCCTGCGTGAGGCCTGGCACAAAACACACATCAGACCCTCATTTATGCAGCTGACAGAGCTAGTTCACAGAAAAGTCACCCCCTCTCAATGTCTTGACATATAGGTTGCATTATTCTAGGAAATGGCATAGCTGTGTACTGCATTTGTGCCTTGCCAACAAATTGGGAGAAACATTCTCATCATGTACCACCAGCACAGCCACTTATGGTTATGAACAAGTAGTGTCTCTGGGGGAAAGTATAATAATTAATAACCACCACACACTCACTACCTATAATATACTTTAACCAAGCCTTCAATCCACTGTAAGGATCTATATGAACAAGGTAATATGCTTGTTCTTGCACTTACTAAACCAAACCTTTAAAAGCAGAATGTTGACTGGAGTTGATTTGATACTTTCGAGATATCAATAGACTGTCCATTAAATTAGTCATTCCCTTTTTTTATATACAGGCAAAAATATATATAGCCTACTTTTTTCCAGCCAGTTGGTTATGTTTTATTAAATACACATGGCATATTTACCAATTCATAATAATAGGTGTTATTAATAAGAAATGTGTGCTCTTGTTATAATTCATATTGTAAATTGGGGGGAAAATGTATCACTTTTAAAAAGCGGGGTTCCCATATAAAACGTTGGAAAAACACCGTCTTATAATGACACAAAAACACCCAACATCAAGTGGGGGGTAATATTTCTGGAATGAGGCCTAAAATAGGAAGAGCAGTTACACTGCCATCCTCTAAAGTCAAAAAATCAAACCAGTCTGTTAGTGCAACCATATGCTTTTTAACCCCAGTGACGATTTACAAATTCACTTTTTTCGTCAGGTCTCTTCCTGTGCAAAAGAAAAGCTTCCCTGATGGGCAAAGTAGCACACACTGTGGTCCTGTTTGATACAAATAAGAACCACATTGGGTCTGTAATGACTAAAATGTAGTGGTTTTGTTCCGAGATGTGCTCACATGCATACTTTGCCTGTTGGTGGCCACTGACAATTGGTAAATGCTCTGTGATGTTCCTGCTTCTTGGTCGTCTTCCCTTGTGTTCTCTTTATGAGTCATCTGTGGACTGATCAGGAACATAAGAAGTAGCGATGTATTTTATAATGTTGTGGAAGACTGAGTATCCCTTTTGCACCAAATTTGGGGGATGTGTGTGTGTGTGTGTGTGTGTGTGTGTGTGTCTTTTGCCGCAGGACCTCTTTGAAACTGAGCAGCAACTAAACAACTTTAGATCACAACCTGCACAGTGCACATGATCATGTAGGGATGGAAAAAGTATAGACAGTGAAAGAATTAAGTAGTAGAGGATGAAATTATTATGTTCACCCAGGTGTCACATTGACATTACTTCTGCTCAAAGATGAAGCCGGTAAAAAGCCATGTCCACTGCGGAGTCATTTCACCCATGAGTGGATGCCAATGGTATCCATTCCCACCACAGACAAAGGCCAGATGTTAGAGGGTGTTAGTGGGACCAGTGGAGAGGAGGCTTTATATTGTTGTTTCAGCTTCATGGCCTTGTGGCTTGGTGGACCAGCAATAAAATTAAAAACGGAAACCAGCATGAATGTGTTGTCCAATCAGTGTTTAACGTATGATAAGGTGAACTCTACAGATCTAAAGTCTCATGATTAAATTTACTCAAAACCTGTCACGTTTTTAGTTGATGTACCACATGTACAGTACGTCCATATGTTCATTTGAATTCCTCTGAACTGAAACAAACATCTTTTACCAAGTATTGTATAATATCCACCATGCAGCACACATGTACTATATATAGAAAAGTGTTGTCTGGTGGCAAATACTGTTTAAGCAAGAACACTGCACCAGCACGTATCAACCAGTCTACTTCAAATCAAAAGCCCCAACACTAAATAACCACAGCAGCGTGTAGTGCTTATTAGGGCCACTTCTTCATCAGCTGTCATTGCGTGGCATGAATGCACACTGTGAAATGGTCTGTCTAGACTCGACGTCATGTCACTGTTCAGACATATGCACACATTCATACACTCATGCACGCTCCCTGCATCCAGAGGTGCCCTTCCCACTCAAATTCTCAATTTCATGAATTAAATTAAAATCGTTTCCAACACTTTATTTGAATCTGCACATTTCGTTTTGCAATGCTGTACATTTACCACAGTAAATGTACAAACTTTAAATGAACATTCATAATTATCTCTGGGTATTTGCTTAATACATGGTTACAGTTTTCAAATGAATGAACATTTAATACAAGGTGCGACACTGAAAATGACACAGTCCAGGACAATTTCCTCTCTTCCTGGACAAGGATTACGTCATCGCACAGTGGAGGAACACAGCTCCACAACAATAAGCAACTTTTTATTGAAGTTCTCTGTAACATTAACAGTCAACATGTACAGTAAAGTGCACTTTTCCGCACAAGAGAAAGTGGGAAAAGATAAAGCCAGCGGCAGCTGAGGCGTACAGAATGTGTGGATCAGATGGCCGTGCGACTACTTTTACTGTGTCACTGTGCTGTTTGTGTGACCTAGTGCAGTGTTTCCCAACCCTGGTCCTCAGGGAACACTGCCCCGCTCCAACACACCTGATTCAGATGGTCAGCTCGTCAACAAGCTCTGCAGAAGCCCGGTAACAAGCTGTTCATCTGAATCCAGTGTGTTGGAGCAGGGCAACATCTAAAACATGCAGGGCAGTGTTCCCTATAATAGAAATAGAAAACCTCTGTTGATAATGACAGTGACATTCTACCAGCATTATTATCTAAAACTGACACCTCTCACAGCAATTTTGTATAGGCTGAACCTGACTACATGGAAAAATATAATACATTATAAATATATATATCAAAGTGATGTTTACATTAAAACACATCATGGTATCCATACAAGAGCAGTGTTTCAGAGCTGCATCCTCTGCTACAGCACAGCTGTTAACAGGTGCATGACGAGCAGCAGCGTGTTTACAAATATTTAAGTGTGTATGTGTGTGGGACATAGTGGGGACTAAAGCAGGTGAACGTCACTGTACATCAGTGTTTGTACAGAATTTAAACCCAAGCACTCCAGTAGTGTTAAACCACTTGTTGAACAAACATGTAGAAAAATAACATTTTTACTGCTGCGGTCGGATCTGTGACGCAAAAAATTTGGACAAATCACGGAATTGAGCTCAATTAAATCAATTGAGCAAAGCTAAAATGGAAAAATTTATTCTTTTTTTTTTTTTAAATAAAAGGGCTCTATTTTATAGATGAATTAAATGTTATACACAAACAACCTTTCTGTTCTTCTGGTCAAAGGCAGCAGTGTAATGTAGGAGCAGGTGCACGTGAGGTGACTCACGAGTGAGCGGCAAACCACTGATAAAGCGTGCCAAGGGTTTTTATACACTTACAGCTTTTAAGGAGGAGTTATGCCAACTATGGATCTGGGGGCGTCTTCAAACCATATTTTTAGACACACCCAAAAAAACCTCAACAGAACACTGGAGAGAAACTGTTCGGTCTTTATTTCCTCCTCACTTGTAATTGTTTTCACATGTTTCTCAGATGCTCTGCTTTTGCTTTACACGTACTTTACAGCATGAAGAATGATTTTCACTTGAACTCTCTCACTTTGTCAGAAGCAGCAGAGAGTCGCAGGTCCAGTGTGTAACGTTTAGAAGCGTTTATTGTTAAATATTAAATACACTATCAACAAGTTAGTTTGTAACTGCATAATCGCCAACATAAAATTGTTTGTTTATAGCCTTAGAATAAGCCTTCTTAGGGACCTTGCTTTACGGAGGCTACCATTTTGTGTCTCTATGTTTGTGTTGTGTTTTGAAGCAGTGTCTTAATATGCAAATGAAGAGTGTCTCCAACACTCTTGTGAAAAGGGAGGGCTTAGCAGAAGTGTCCTTGTCCAACATTTGTTATCTGCAGTCTCACCATAAAATGTCACTTAATCTTACACATGGGACCTTTATTGGTGTTAGTGGCTTGAACTTACTGCCAAAGCTCCAGCACTTAGGGTCACATGTACACTTGCTTTCCATTTAATAATATATAATATAAAGACAGGATTCCAAATTGACATTCGGTGGGAGAGGGAGGATATACATGTGAAGTGCATCACGTTGTCATGCTCCTCAACATGCTACTTTGTCCGCCTTAGTCCAGGCTTACTAAAGCCACAGAGGTATTGTAAAGTTTTGGGGGTCATGAATACCACTGTGTGTGCATCACATCTTGTATCACTTTGCTGCATCACTGATGCTGTGCAAAATAACACTAAACCAAGCATGTTTTGTTTACTTTAAGGCCACAAGGACAGAGTAAGAAAATGGAACAGGGTCAGAAAGGGAAGTCTTGATTATGGTACAAAAAGTGCAGTAAGAAAAGACTTATATATCAAAACTCTACTAAAACGGTACTAAAAAGTGCACCAACTGTCCTGACTCCATGTTTGTGTAATTAACCTTTGGAACAATATGTGTATGCCTTCACTCAGCCAAGCAAAGGGGCTGCATGTCAACAAATCACCTCAGACAGGAACCTACATTCAATACTGTGCTCCACATAAAAAGTAGTCACTAAAGGCGTCAAAACATCACGTGCTTGTTTTCGCTCTCTCCAACTCATCCATAACGGATGGCACCATAAATTACTCAAATTCTTGTGCTCTGTGCATTTACAAGAAAAGGAGCAGTGTAGTGAGGGTCCAGGGAGGGGGGGGAGCAAAAGAGAACAGATTTCATCATCCTGTGGTGGCAGCCAATACTAACTTCCCTAAATCAAACGTGTCATCCATGGGACCAGTGTTTTTCCAACCACAATAATGTCCCATCAGACTGGCTTTGACCCAATCCAGAAAACCTCTTTTGAAAACCCACTTATGCACTCTGTCCAAATTTGGTAGCACCCTCGTTGGTGGTCCCCTGGTGCCTCTTTTGTGTGTGTGTGTGTGTGTGTGTGAGCAAGCGTCATGTTTTTAGGAGGCTAGGTTGGGTGAGCCTCGAAAATACACTCTGCACCTGTCATGTGCCAAAAGTGCACAGAAAACGACATAAATTATTTTCAGTCTCCTCAAAACAATAAATTATCACAGTGTCACTAAGCTGCTTGTAGAAGAGACAGCACTGATCTCACTCTCATGGCTCCCCTCTGAGAAGCGGAGGCCTCCCAGGACATGTGCTCTGTTTACGTATCTCCACCTCAAGATCCCTCATCTGTGCTTATTAAACAGCTTCCTCGAGTGCTGGACATTTCCAGGAATACCAGTGGGCAGATTGTAGAACTACTTCAAAATACGCTAACAGTTCTGACGTCTGTACACAAATGCCTGCGTGAACGAAAGGTGTGATGCTACCGGCTGTAAAAAACAAACACATTCGTTGCATAGCATACACAATTATGTGTATATTCAGTGGGGAGTTGTATCATCACAAAAAAGCCTCAAAATGGAATTTAGCTTCTTATGAGAAGATCAAACCACAATTTTTGGTGAAATAAATTGTGAAGATTCTGTGGTAACTTATTGACAAATTGTGTTGCATAAAAAATAATTAACAATACTTTTTTTTGTTTTTATAAATGAGTGTACTAGTATGTTTAGCTGCTAAAAAAAAATAGCAAATCATTATTACCCGATTGCAAAAACATTTTTGTCTCTCTCTCTCTGTTTAATGCAGTTTTGCACCACAAAAGCACATTCCAATGCATACTTAAAGCTGCAGTCCGTAACACAAATCTCCACTATTCTCAGTATAGGAATGTTATGAATCTGCGTCATTCCAGCGCAGGAACAATCAAGACTGAAGGCCCGGGTATATCCAATGTGCATCGCACACATGACGTGATTTGCGTCATCAGCCCAGATTTTGGAACCGTGAGCAAAGACCGCATTGGGTGCGTGTGGACAGAGTGTGCACAAACTGAATTTCTACTGCACCAGTAGGTGGAGTATTAAGCTCCGCTCACCAAGGCGAAAAGATTTTTCGACAACAGATGAAGTGGTCGCCAAGGATTGTCATCCGAGCCTCGACCTGGCAACCCTCGAACCGGCTGACACCCCGACTCCCCTGCCCGACGGACCTTTCAGCTGATGAGCCGCTCGAACCAGACGTGTCCGAGGGAGCTGTAGCATTGTTCTCTTCTGCTTTCGTAGGAACGCGTCCTATTCCCGGGATCCAGACTTGTACCGCCCACTCAATGATGAGGATAGTATACGAGCTAGTGATACGAGATAGTATACGACCCTGATATATGCGAGTATACATGCGAGGAAGTATACCAAAGCATGACAGCTGCAGCAGATTGGAGTGTGTCAGAACATGGCAAGAATCGCCTACAAAAAGAAGTGGATTCTACGGCTAATAAATCCCTTGACGTTCAGCAGTTTGATGGGGGTAATACTTGCAAATGGGTAGCAGAGGGTTGGGGGTGGAGCTAGATCACCTAAGGGAATGTCAGAGAGGCATTGGCAATGTTTTGATGATTACTAAAAGTTCCTCATGTGGCGCTGCAGAGGTTAAACACTAAACCTTTAAGTTGTTGTGGGGCAAATTAACCTGTTGACATCTGGTGGGACTTTATCTGATGTAAACACATTCACACTGTGAATTTCATGTGGCAAAGAATGAGTTTCTTACCTCCCAGTTCTTTTACATTCAAGATGGCATTTGGAAATGGCACTGCTTTGATGCTGAAACCTGATAGGAGAAAAAAAAATAAAAGTCCATGATAAAGAAAGAAAGAAAGAGAGAGAGATATTAGAAAGAGAGTCAGCTTTTAAGAATGCTGGCTGAAGTGCTTTGTAATAATAAATAAATAAAAAACACTTTATCATTTAGACTCTGTAGGAGAGGATATACCTTTTTTAAACTAGCAGCTGGGGATCATAAAGAGGACAGTCAACATATTTGTCTTGTAAAATCAAAAGAATATGACACTTTGTGAGGTCTGGGTAAGCGAAACAGAAAAACAAAAAGAGCTAAAAAGAAAAGCATTTTGTTCTACGTTGGAGGTAGGATGGAACTGATGTCTAAAGTGCTACCATGTATTATGTGGTTTTGTTTATGTGGTTGTATACAACGGAAAATAGTAACAAAAAAAATAAGTGAAAAATTTAAAGTTGGTCAAATTATGGAAAATTGACTTGATGGGAAATCTTTTCCCAGTAACATTCAAAAACTAGGAGGGAAGAGGAACACGTGTGATTATGATCTTTTTAACATCTGAATTAACTGTTAAATGTGGGGTTTGTGCACATTACAACAGTGATAAATCATGAAGTAAGAAGTGGGTGGAGCCACAGGAGACTTCCCCCTCATTGTTCTACATGATCTTCCCTCTGTTGATGTTGGCAGATGCAGACTGGGCTGACAACTAAATCACATTTTAGAGAAGTTCACTGAAATAATTCTCCGCACATAATCGACATGTTTTATCAATTAAGGTCTACTTATTGGCAGGCGGCGACAGGTGTTCACTCCCTTAAACCGCTGCCTGCCACAGACACACTAATAGTCACAGGCAGCACCTTTGGGAATTATTTTGTACTGGTGAATGTGCACAATGACTAAAGCTAAAACGGGATTTCTGCAACAGCTCAAAGCTGACTGCTGACAAAGCCAGGGGAGGAAGGAGGAATGTCAGTGTCCTTGAGGAATTGCATTGTATGTCGAAAGCATAGCGTTGACTACCAGGAGGATGATGTACTAACCCTAAAGCCTCCTCTTCTGGACATACTTAACACCAGCCTCCCACTTGACTAGAAGAAAGAAGATGTGTTTTGGCTAGAGACATACATTTTTTTTTTTGGCATGTGCACTTAGATTTTGAAAGACTTACTAAAGACTTGCTTCCCCCTGTTGGTGAGCAGTAATACCTGGATAAAATGATCCATATGTTCTAATCCAGGGGACAACAACTCCTTCAAATATGAAAGTATATCAGTGAGAGATGTTCATGTTGGTGGAGGATCCTCTTTAAGGACATCATTTTTTCAAATGTGCACCTACCTGTTGTAGGAACAATGTGGTCACTGCCCTCACTACAGAGGTGTGAGAGCAGGCTGGTCTTTCCAGCACCTGTCAGGCCAACGCATACCACATCATACTCGGGTCTCGGTGGCGGGGGTCCTTTACAGCACAGTGCCCGGAAACACTAAAACAAAACAAACAATGACTGCATTTGCAAGCGAATAAAATACCCCTGGAGAAGATGTGGTATAGATTTAGATTGTGCATATGGAATCACAACAAGTTGTGTAACCCTAAAAGTATTTACTCTCATGTCTCTCCAACTCTGCAGGAATCGGCATTATAGCTGTCTGTCTTAATGTGACGAGCGGTAAATCCCATTACACGTCAAAAACAGTTACCGACTCTGAAACAGTCAGCTGATGCAAGAGGAACAAAATGATTAACCGTGCTCCACCAGAAAGTAAAAATTAAAAAAAAAAAGCAATGAGTTTGACAAAGATTGAAATAGCAAGATATTTGACTTGTATGCTTTAATGTAATTATGTCATACAGAGTAAAAGTCTACACGTGGAAAGCTGTAGAGGGAAATATGAGTGTTAAATGCATGCATGTAAGCACTGGTGTAACATGTTTTCGTCTGCATGTGTGTTTGGGTGGACCCTGTCTGATTGGGCCCTTAGGGCAGTCAAAGGCAGACCTGTCACTCCATGAATCACAGCCTGGGACTGAGGGCCTGCTGTGAGACATTAAGGGGCAAATGCAGTGTGAACCGTGAATGAGATCTTTAAACTAGTGTGGAGAGATCAGCATCCAAAACTAAAGAGAAATCTCTTTTTATTAGGAAGACAGGAACCAGTCTGGACAAGGTGGAGCAGAGGCGCACACACACACACACACACAAACACATGCATGGGTGTTCGCAGGCACACATCCACACACGTAGTCTGACACATTCTTATACGCTATCACATTTCAGCTGGAAGAACACCAACATAAGATTGCTTACTGCTCATGTCAGCGGACAAACCTGTGCAGTGCACTGCTACTCTATTCAATCAAGGAGTCTGACAGGAAAGAAAACACAGCGACATGTGTACACGAACTGCTGCACATCTGTGCGCACGTACTCCAGGTGTGCTTGGGCGTGCATCAAAAAGTAGCAGGGAGGGAGACTGGGAAGAAACAGACAAACAAATGAGAAAATAAACCTGGGTTCCTTGTTATAATTCAAGAATGTGTTTGGCCAATGTCCATGACTTAGCTCAAATCTTATCTTGAGATGGCTTAAGCAAACAAAAACAAGCACTTTCCTCACAATAGCGACGACATGCAACCATCATTTCTTCAAATTAGAGCATGACGAGAGCAGCAAAGAGTGAGTAGGCCTCAATTCTTCCATAGACCCCCAGACACAAGTGACCACCAGGGTCAGTTTTCAGAGCCGTGCCAAAACAGAGCTGCTGTTTGATGGAAATGTGGGGAATCTTCTTCAATAGAACCAGACGTCGGCTGAGCAACCTGACCCCCCCGACTCCTTGGTGAACCCAGCAGTCTACTCAAACAGGAAACATTCCCCTCTCCAGAAAAACGGAAAGATCTGAAACACATTTGTGTCAGATGGGGGAACACATGTAAAAACTTGGTTTGATGAGGTCATTCTGTCTTGCTCCCTTTGCTGCCTCTACCCCCAGGTCTACCTTCCCTGAAGCTACATGTTCAGATTCCTGTAGAAGGTGAAATCTGCTGTCAGTCAGGGCGCACAGGCTGATGGTGGGGAGAGAAGAACAACTGAAGTAACAATGACGCTGCTGTCAATTTGGGACTTATTTATGTAGCCACTTATTATTCTTCAGGTTAAAATAGTAAAGCAGGTTGTTTGCTGTTGCTCCCACCAGCTATTTCAGTTTTCACAACACTTCCAAAGGAGCGTCCAGGTCCTGACCCTGTGGTCTCTATGTACACAGTGAACCCTGTGAGAAAGAAAGATGTGTAGAATCCTTCTTTGACAGCACAAGATTGACGAGGAGAGTATGGTCAAAAGGCAGAGGACAAAATAAATATGTCCAAAGGCCTTTGCTTACCTCTAGGTGTGCCCCTTCTCCGTCAAATACATCAATATGTACATATGTGTTGTCAATATGCTTGGGTATGCATGAGTGACAGGTAGAGAAAAAGAGAGAGTTAAGCTGCTGACTGTACCGATGCACTATAACATGTGCTACCATCTTCTTCTGCCCTGTACCTTATGTCCTCTTCTGTTAGACCAACTGTCCTCATGTCCTCCTTCACAACAATGAGTGCTACCATGAATTAAGAAATGATGTGGTACTCAGCATCAGTAATAATATAAAGAAAGTGTAAAAATACTTTTGATTCATTTAGAAACGGCAGCAGCTGAGTAGAAGCTCTGAAAAGAATCCTGAGGATGTATTTGTGTTCACACATGTAAATTCATGTGGCCACACGTATCTAGGCCATGTCCGAAGGTGGTCTGAGTGATCAGATCTGAAAAAGCATTTAGGATGCATTTGTATGCACTGGTATCTCTATTTAGAGCTGTGAACCTGTGATCAGATCACTTAGGATGGACGTTAATACCGGGTATGATCGGGGGCCATAAAGACCTGTGCTTATGGAGGCTTATCAGCTTTGCTTCCTCTTATATTAAGGCTACACTATAACTTCTACTACGAGGCCACCTGTGCATTAAAAACAGCAATATTGGAAAAGAAAACAACAACTTGCCACTCCACTCTCCATAAAAGGTCTGCAATTCCTAGACTCAATCGATCGGGTGCTTCTTATAGGATTGGACATGTTTTAATTGTGCTTCACAGACAGACCGGCCAAGACATTACCTCACTGTTGTTGCGAAAGCTGATTAGCTAGGCTTTATGTAAATGGGAAAGACTGCCGACTATAAATATCACTGAGGACATAGCCAGGCAGTATTTTTCTAAATTAAATGTCTGCTCAAAAGATGCATGACAGATAGAAGTTACAACACACACACACACAAACGTTCCAATTTGAAAAATATGTCAAGACATTTAATGGGTGACATAACTGGTCTTCCTGGCAACAGACACAAGCTCAAGTAGACAAGAACAGAAACTGCAACACTCAAAGTTACTAAATTAATATTTCGCAGCAGTACCTTTTTTTCTCCAGGTCACAGATTCACAATGATGCACTTTCATTAAAGCTCATACTGCAACTGTCTTTGGTTTAAAAGTATGTGACGAACCTGGAATGCATAATTTCTTACATTCTGCATCAGCAAAACCCAACTTAGTCAAGGTTTTGACTGGCATTCCTGCTCTCTAAACTGTTTCTCTAGTTCTCTCATCTCCACTGCTGTCAGTGGCTAATTCTTCTCATGTCTTTTGGACAAGTTCCACGCATACAAGCTGAGGGAGTGTCCAGGCAAGTCAGATCATCATTAAGAAGAATTTCAAGTCAAATCAAAAGTTTGGCAACACCTCCGTTTTTCCCCAAGAGAAATGGACAACTTGACAAATACAATTTGCAAAACACAGTAAATACCATCCATCCATCCATCCATTATCAGCACTTCATTGTTAATCTAACCTTAACCCTTTGATAGGGTTGGTTTTAAACTTCATTAAATCTGGGGTATAGATCAAACTTCCTCTGTGTCACCTAATACTGAAAGATGTGTTGCTGTTTCGATGCCAAAGTTCCATTTTACAGTACCCGTCCCTTGGAGTAGCAGAGGTATGGTACGGGTGGAGCTAGACCCATAATAGTCAGCTGATCGGGCGACAGAAATGCCTCACTGCCTTGCGACAAGTGTTTCTTCAACGCCTGTAATCTATTCCCATACAAAGCTTTTCATCTCATACACATTTCATTAAAGTGTTTCAGTTTGTTCTGTGCCTATTTATCCGTTTGTTTTAAATTTTACTAAAATTAAATATTTTTCAATTACTTTTACAGACAAGTCTTTTGTAGCCCATCACTTGTGTTGCTGTGACAAGTTCCTAGGCTAAGTTCTATGACGATGTTATGACATAAATGAATAAAATGTTCTCATGATTTCCTTGCAGTTTTCCCCCTCCGACACTTCCAGAATCTGAAAAAGTGACTGCTTTAATTTCTTTGTTGCACTTGTAAGATAAGATAAGGCAGTTTCAGGTTTAGCAAATATCTTTGAGAATTTAATCTAGTACAATTACGTACTAATGTTTGTAATTTGAGACTTTTTAAATTAAACTAAAACAAGTCCAGCTGCCCAAAGCTACATTTTGACTTTGACATATGGAGACAGTCAACTAAAAATTTGATATGCATGATCAGCAGTAACTGATTATTGAGACAACAGATTGACACAGCCAAGTTATCCCTTTTTTCTCTTCACATTAGCCTCTGCCAACCCTTATGTGAAGACTGACAACCCATTTACACTGCCATAAAAAAAGGAAAAATGACAAAGACTGAGCCAAACCACCAGGCAATCACTAATTTTATAGTTCACTTACTTACTTAATATTTAAGTAGTAAAAATGCAAAGGCCCTCAGAAACCGATCTATGTACCTGAACCAGCACCAGCATGTAGACGTTTGACCTTACATGACCCTCAGTTGATGTGCATTATGTTCACCGATCTATTCATATTTGGATAGTGTGCATGGAAAAGAGATCAAGACATCGTGTTCAGCCACAATAAAAGGCATGTTGAACCATTCAAATAAATCTGTTTTGTCAGTGAGTCACAAGCCACGGTGTTGCAAGTTCACCTGATGTAGTTGGACAGAACAGGAGCCAGGCTTGTTTTAGAAAACCACTTTGTATTTTTAGAGGTAATAAATGTGAGTTGGAGGCGGCCGCTTTCACTGCAGCAGACTAGTTCATATTTCACACTCGTACTCTATGGATGCCGTCATGAAGACCACAGGGCAGGAAAACGGGCAGTGGCATGACAGCAGGATCCAAATTGAGGCACCCCAACAAGCTTCCCGTTTCTTTGGACTGGTTTTCGGTTGTATATCAAGGACTAAACACTGGGGTTGTCAAATGATTAAAAGTAGTGCATGGCCCACACATGCTCCTGCTGGGTGACATTCTCTGCCAAATCTTCAAGAATAATATGCACGGTGCATTTGGATTTTCTGCTTAGGAACACACAGGCAACATTTAACACCATGGACATTTTAGTAAATGAGTTATAAACAATGGTGTACTCATTTATTTTCCATTTGAACCATTGGTGCAGCCATATAGAACATAATTAGAATGAGAAATACTTTATTAATTCCTAGGGGGAATTGCTTAAATGTTTAATATTTCATATAATGAAGTATACCAGAAATGTACAGCATAATCTGCTGTATAATAATAAAAGAACATATTCAATCAGTCTATATACTTAAGAATTAGTGATATAATTAGTATTTATACTGTATGTTCTATGGGTGGTATCAATATGCAATAATGGGCTTCCTGTTTCTACAGACAAATTCGGTGGGGCAATTGTTTTTAGCTTCCACGGTGAAAAGAGCACAGGTGTGCTCTTTCTGACTGCCTGTCCACAAAGTACTTTCCTATTTCCATTACAAATCCAACAGTCTGGACAAACCCATGGACACGACAGAGCCGACATGTAAAAGATGTCTGAAGCCTAAGATGTTCAACTTTTATCCTTCTTTTATCCACAGAGATTGACAAGGCAGTTAAGGGCAATGATAACTATTTTAATTTGGGTATAGACAAGATATGTTTAGTTGCAAACTACTATGAATCAGGTGTCGATGCCATACATACTTCACAAGTATGGCATGTACATTTTTGTCAATTATTAGAAAATGTGAGAGTAAACTTCTGCCAATGAGGTCTGGTCTTATTAAATAGTTGCATAACGGATATTGCATTGCAAATAATAAAGCCTCTCTTCCGTGTCATTTATTGTTATTCCATAATGTGGATTTTTGCTTCTTCTTTTTTTTTTTTTTTACACAGACTAAACACACACAGAGTGAGAACATGGTTTTTCAGCAATAATTTATGATTTACCTTTCATCTGGTTCATTATTTCCAATGGGAAAACTTCAACAGGTTTGATGTTGGAGTGTTCAGTGGGTGCACTGGATCTTCAGTTTGTTTATAAGAGGGTAAGTGCCTGATGACTGAGTCACCTGAACTGGGCTAACATCGTGTGTGTGTGTGTGTAATCTGGAAACTATGACCATCCTATAGCTGGGATGCAGATGTGTCACTCTCAAACCAAGTCATTACTACATGTTTTGTATCAGCCTCAGGCACACAAATTATGTGTTAAGAATTAACCCCCTCATGTGGTCACATCCTCGATCAATACACCGGTGGCGTACCACACTTCCTCTCAAAAGGTAGTTTACAGATCAAGTGATGTGCTGAAACAGTTTGCACTGGGTCCAGTGATGGTGCTAATGAGTTTAATAATGCCTCGTAAAAACTGCAGTATCACATTTAAGTACAGTTTCCAAGAGATAGGTATAAATGACTTCCTCTTTGGCTGCCAAATTACACAAGCTGGGTATCATGATTTTCCACCAACAGTAAAAGGCTTGCAAAGAAAAGAGGAGGTGGGAGGAGGGAGGGGAAAAAAAAAAAGGGAAAGGACATCGGAGACACTGGTGTCTGAGAGTCATAGCCGCCGTAGACAGACACAGGACACGGATGGTCAAGCAAGCCGTTTTTATTTTTCCAGACCAAGTGTCGGGACAACACTTGTGTGCAGGGCTCACGCCTGACCTTTGGAAATGACAGTCCTTTATATGGGCGTCCCTACGGAGGAGTGGTGCTAACAGATATGTGTGTAATACACACCGGTCACAGTCATAACACAGGCTTGCAAAATCAGGGGTAAGCAGAGGGCGGGAGCAGAGGGGGGCATGCAGGAAGGCAGTTCGTCCGGGACAGAAGGAAGGATAGAGGGGAAAAGGGCGGTGGAGGGGGTGTGCGCACAAGGGGGTGGTGGAGGGGGCACATTCATTCATCCTCATTCATCTTCTCCCCTTCAGTTGTTGTTGTTATTTGCCGCTTTGAAGCAGGATGGGGGTGCACTGTGGGACACAGTGTGGTTTAGTACAGTGAGGGGAAGGGGGTGTGGGGGCGCACTGCATGCCATTCTGGTTAAGGGCCAAGCGAGATATGCTAGACACACAAGGCTGCACACAGGACCCTTCCCATGCTTCGCTGTTAGTGCGCCAACCACATACAGCATCTACTGTAGGTCCCTCGGTACAAACCACGCACCACCGCACCTTCTTTAGTTTCACATCATAACGCATGTTTTATTCAGACCAGGACATCTGGTTACTTATATCCTCCTTATGTGTTAAGGAAACCTTTTCTGCCAACCCGGTGATGACCACCACTGTCACCACTTGCCTTTCGTCTCATGACAGCACATTTTCTTCCCAGAGGATGCAAGCAAGATTATCCTGGAGGCATGAAACTTGCCGCTACATGCGTGACTGACTGGTTTCTTAAAACTTTAATTGCAAGATATAACACATGAAATGTGAATTTGGCAGCGAGCACTGTGATGTGCTTTCAGCTGTAGCCACAGGTGATGAAATGCAAGATTTACTGCACTTCAAAAATAATAGCCAACTAAGGATACTAAACAGGTGCCATTCATTACTCCCGCATCCGAAATAGATCCCTGTACAAACACACACAAAAGGGTACACTGAAAAATTTGAGGGATATGCATCGCTTCCATTCCATGTCTGACAATGCCTATCGAATGTGGAATTTTTTTTGACGCAGTGAATGATGAATATGCTTACTGTTGACTTCAACACCTTTAACGCAACATCACAGAGACCTACTAAAATGACAGACATACAGCAATAATAAGATGACCCTGTCTGCACCAGCTCAATATCCCATCTAGTGAAGTAGACCGTGTCTTACTTAAGTTGACAAAACAACCCATAACCCATTATGGCTGCGTGTCTGCGAGTGTAGGGGAGGCCCTGTTTTTAAAGCTGATTTGCTTGTCACTGTTTTGCAGGCATATTATCCCCTTATTCTGAAGCAACATCCTCTTACTCGCCTCTCTCTCTCTCCCTCTCCGTCTCTCTCTCCTATCACCCCCTTACCCAATTCATTCATCCCACTTCTGCCTGTCTGGCCCTCGTTTCAGAGCTTGAACAACACTATTGCCCTGATGCTAAGGTGTCTGGACAAGGAGACAAGCTGGAACACACACACGCACACACAGAGAAATCTATAGAGTGAAGTTAGAGCGCCCCCCAGCTTTCTGCTGGAGCAAACTGCATATATTGCACTGCAGAGGGAGAATCAGTGCATTATTATAACTGGATACTGTAAATGAATTGTCATCTTCTAATCACAAATAAAGAGAAATCAAAATAATGTGAGACACACAGTTCCAATTAAATAACACGCTTTCACTTAGAAGGACGTCTAATCTGAATACCAAAAATGTCCACAAGAATCATGATGAAGGAGAGAAACGTCCTATTTAGGAGCAGAGGTTTGAGGTGGGGTTTCGTCTGACTGAATGAGGGGACGTGACCAACTGAATGAAAAGTCCAGTTTGAAAGATAACCAAGACAGATACTATGGGGCAAGATTTCTGAATGAAAAGTAACCCCCTCTACTTTCTCCCTTTTCATTCTATGTCCCTCGTCATTAAGCAAATCCAGCGCTTGCCTGACATGGTAGCTTGTGACCCTACTTGGTTTTGGAGGAGGCCACATCAAAGGCAGTTGTGTAGCCTTGGAAAAACATTTGGGCTGAGAATGGACGGGATATCTGTCAGGGAGCCTTTCCCACTGGGTTCACTAGTGCTAGGGCCCACGGATCGGGTTACCTCCCAAAAAAACGTCGACATGAAAGAGGGGGGTGACGCTAATCCGCATACATGGGGCTCTCTGTCTGTCCTCTACTCACACTCCACCACCATTCCAAATAATGTATCCCTCATCCCCTCACTCCTCACCCTCTAAAGTCTCAAGCACTCAATATCTCTACATCACCCCCAAAACTTCAATGCACCACCACCTTAGCCTCCTACCACCTCCCCAGTCCCAACCCTTCGCCCCAAAAACACTTCAACCTCATCACTGGGGATTAATAGGAAACTCTGACACAACCTATTGTTACGGAGGCAGAGGGGGCTTGGGTGGTTTTGCTGCTGCAGTTGTGATACTTTCAGAAAGGAAGACAGGAGGAGTTTGATGGTCTCAGCATTTGTACAAACCTCCCTGACAAACAACCATTTCCACAACTACTCCTCCCATTTGCATAGATAAGGCCGGGGTGGCAGGCAAGAGTTGTTCAGCAGCAATAAGCAGCGACTAAGAAAAGAAGTAAGTTGAGAGAAAGCGACTGAGGCTGGGGTGAGTGCATTTGTAGGATAAAGGGAGTAGTCAGGATGGAATATATGTGTAGTGTGAAGCAGGGGGATGTGGGTGGGTGTCAGTGCTGTAAATCTTGATGTCACTGACAGGAAGACTGTTGCAGACCATTACCATAAAGCTGACAAACGCTAATTTGATGGGAGGCTGTATCTGTCTGGTCAGGGACCAGTCTAGACGGTCCTATTGAGGGGTCCTACAGTGTAGCCCTGTTTGTTTTCAGCACCATCTGGAAGTGGCAGTAAGTGCCCGCTGATATGGTTCACATACACACTCAGACACACATACAAAAGGCGTGTGTGTGTGGGCATAACAAAAAGTGCACGTTCCTTAACCACTTGCAAAAGGCTCTTGAATTTATATTGCCTAAACAATACAATGTATCTAGTTTTAATGAAATGACAGTACAGTACTTTATCAGTCAAGGTGAATCCTCGTCAAAAATTCCTGTACAGTAAAAAACTTTCATTAAATGTCAAGTGATAATGAAATACAATATACAGTGGCCAAAAGTATCGCTGCCAAACATGACCTCTTTTTTGTTACTTAGTCCTAATGTGAGCATAAACGAGCATTATATCCAATTGTATCTTCTTTTTTCTGTAACTGGCACCATGTTAAGCCACCAATGCATACTATACTAATATCAAATCCCAACAGTTTATAGCCACACAAATACAAAAATGTTGTGGCAACATATGGATGAAAACTTTCATGGGCACAATTTATTAAAAAGAAAATTTTAATTGCCCAATTCAGTGTAATTAATTTTGAAAAACAATTCCATCTAGAGGCCGTGTACTGATTATCACTAAGACTCACTGATGTAGGCCAACCTTCACACACCTTTAAGTAAAAGGGCATTATCTGGACATTCTTTGGAAGGTTTTGAATTGTCCACAACCTTCTCCCTCTGAGGCTTTAATTATTAGGAATTATGATTGCTCAAATCCAACATTTCCCCGATTTTAGTATGCAGTGCTTTATTTAATCCGATTCCTAAGAGAGTGTTCCCCTTAATCTTTCACACTGTCTTTAATTGAAGTTTGAAAACACACAGATTATCTTTTGAGTTAGTATCCTTCTTTTGAGGGGGAAAGAACATGTTCCCGCTCTCAACAAGCAGGACAAAAGTTCACCTGAGGAGAACCTGGGACAGATCCAAGAGCTCTGGTGGGTTCAGCCAGCACTTCACAGGCTCCATGTTTGTCCCATTCAAAGGGACCTTCAAATGTGCTGTAGTTAAGTCTGGGGTTTAACAATGTTTCCCTACATTTTGTCAAGTATATTTCTAAGAAATGTACATCAGTTCATATTCTTTGTGACCTCTACACTACGCCCCCCTAAAAACATTCCGTATTTTAAATGACCTAAGAAGCAGAAAAGGAAGCAAAAGACAGAAAAGAAATACTAAGAGTGCTCGCTTATATCATGGGCAAGGGATGAAGTAGGTTTGTTGGGTTTGATATTGATAGAAGAAATATAATCCAAACAGTGGGTACTCCCGACATGCTGAGGAGGCCGAGGGGCCACAGTCCCCCAAGTTCGCACCCATTTATCTGTCTGGAGTATACCTTGGAGCTACTGTGTGTTTCACGACATTTACTGGAAAAGTACATTAGGTAGAGAAAGAGGGGGACAGCATTAAGTGGCCCACCCACAGAACTGTTTTCATGTTACCCCCTTTTGTCAAAGAAAGCAAGAGGCTGAGGTGGTGGCAAGGCAGCTGCATTCATAGACAGAAGACACCTTTGCTCCATGGGATATCCGGAGGGTAGATAAGGGGCCATGCAATTGAGGGGTAAAGGGGTACCACTGGGTGCCATTACGGTATATAAATCTTGTAATTGGGAAGGGTGATTAGCTTGGCCGCATTAGCATACTGTGGCGGCGAAAACTTTGGTTTCCTGGGCAAAGTGTAGGGCAAAAAGATGTTTTTCCGCACCCATATAGAGGATCAAAGCTTGAGGGGCCCCCTTTTGAAGGCCCTCAAACCAGTGTGCAAGAACCAAGGGGGGTGGGGGGCGCCCCATCTCATAGACATAAAAAGGGTGGGTGGATAGGGAGGGTACTTGCCCCACTTACATCAGTTATAGTATATAATCATACAGCATCATTCTATCGATGACAAACTCCATTTTTGATTAAAAAGAGTCTTTGGGCCCCCATTCTTCCTTAAACAAGTGTGGGAAAGTTTCAAGCTTTAGGACATTGTCCTTAAATATGAAAGACCCATTCCCATCAACTATCGCTAGGCCCCTTTGAGACAAAAAAAAAACCTGATGGGGACCAACTGAACAATAAATCTGTTTTTTTATACATTGAGCAGTAGCCGAGAATTAGGTTGATGAGTGTGGGTAGGGGGTGGGAAGATTGGAAAGGCCTTTTCAATGCAAACAGATTCACAATGATCATTCATAACATCCCCAATGACCTCGTTGAACACGGTAAAGTGTGTGGAATATAAGGAAGGGGGGAAAAAAGCTTCTTTTGGCTGTCTGTGGCAAACTATATGGAGAGAGTGAATCCCTCAACTTTACACTGGTAGATATGACTCTGGAGGCTTTTAAGCTCGACAAAATGGAAAAGCCATTAGCAGTCAATGATTATCAGTGACGCCAAAAGGAGAACAGTGGCATTTTCACAAAGGGAAGTGTCGTGACTTTTGAGTATTGATAGACATTAAGGGAGCACCAAGTGGTCTCCGAAGCATAATAAGCAATTAGTCATAACAGGTTAAAGACGTCTGGCTTCTGGAGAAATCACAAAAACAAAATGTTGTGATGTTTGACAGCTTTGTACAACAGATGGTGTTTGTCTTCTCATTGCAATCCAAAGTCCTCTAGTGACTAAACATACTGGAAATGACATATTGGCTACTCTTTTTTTCTATATTATTTTCCATAATATTTTACTGCTAATTTGGATGACATACAATTACATTTAGATGAAACGTTACATGTGTGCAACAGCTAGCGTTTCCCCTCCAGGTCAGGAAGACCTTAATGTCCTGCATCCAGATTAACGGTGTCCATGTTGAGCCAGATTCCATTTCATGCCTGGCACCAAAATGCCTCTAAAAAGCATCAGAGCAGACTGCCTTCATTTAAAAGTAGATAGAGTAGTAGTTGAGTAGTTTTTCAACAGCACATGCATTTATTTACAAGGACGTATAAGGGGATCACAGCCATATGCTAAGTGGTCAGAAGCACTGTTAGCCTTTGCTTAATTCCTTGTATTTAATGCGGGGTTGGTGCCACCATCCTCTATTAATAGATTTAGACAGGCAAGCCAAATATAATCTGTTCCCCACAGACAACACAATCTATAGCATGTAAGTCAGGAGTACAATTAAATGCTATAGGCCTACATTTAAAACATGGTGCAGGGTCCATATATTATGAATGTTCTTTTGACAAATATTGATAACAATATTGGTATTGTTGGTACACATTACTTAAATAACTTAAATACTGTAATAAATAAATGTGTAATTCAAGCCAATACAACTCAGCTCATCAAAGTAGTGTACCACAGAGAAGACCAAGTGACCGGGCAAATTCTGTAGAACAAAAGCTAATAATGAGGGATTAGACACCAAAGCCAAATATCTGGTAGCATTTCAGCTCTGGGAAATCATAGGTCGTTCTGTGCCATAACCTCTTCCAATGAGCATGAATCTTTGAAACTTTGGGAGCGTTTCGGCGCGTTTGTCGGAAGTTAACCAGACACATTGTTTTAACCTTTGCTGGAGGAGCTTCTGTCTCATTCCCAGGGGCTGGCTGTGTAAAAGGGTCAATGACTTCAATAGGCCTTCATTAAGCACAGTTAGTGTCAACAGTTAATTATGTAAATTAGAAGACCCCTCGTGTGTTTTGTGGGTCCTTGGCCTCCCGCTTTTATCGCAATATCCCATACACATAAAGTACCACTCCACAGCTCACACACACACACACACACACTATATAGCACATACATTCACATGGACAGATGCTACGCCTTACAAACATAACTTATCCTCCTCACTCATTTCTTGTCAGGAATCAAAAATGGAGTGTTACAGTGCCAAAACATAAATGGAGGCCAATGAGGCCCCTGAGATCTCCAGGGGCTTTTTCTTGCCATCAAAGAACCTCCGGAAGGTTCTTGCTGCGTGGAGTTGAAAGCCCACCAAGTTCTCCTCATCAAGACCAGAGAGTGGGAGGCATCGGTGCCCCCTCAAAAACAAAATGGAGAAAGAAAAAAAAAAAACTCTGCATCAAAACAGTCAATTAGGCAAAAATGCATGACAGCCAAATTCAAGCATTGTTTCTGTGATGATAATGACAGGCTTTTCGCTGCTCTGCCTATTCCACACATTTGATGTGTGCGGCCCCCTGATTTCCAAAGGCTGCAAAGCCATCGGTAATTAATAATCACACGCTTTGGGCCCCTTCGTTGTGACTGGCGGATTCTTTGTAGGGCCAGCCTCGGAACCCCAAATACACTTTCACCTACCCTTTCTCACCCACTACTTTTCATACTGCTCCCTCGTAAATGCCTTTGTTGTCATGCGATGTTTACATCAGGTACATGCCTTATCCTTCACTTTCAGCTGTGCCCACTCAACCCTCCTAAACTTGTTCACCTCCCACTAACTACGGAGAGGCAGAGTTGTTGGAGCGTTGGTGGAATGGCGGACACAGTGAAAACTAATCAAACAACACCCTGAATACTGTTTACACATCGCTTTAGCTTTTGAACTGCTTCCTTGTTAGTCTTTTTCTTAGGTATTTTTCCTGCAACAAGCTGCTCAAAAACAACTCTTTCAAAGTGCTTATGTAATAGTAAATTAGAACCAGATTGTGATCTTCATGAGTCCAAGCCTACCTCAGTTAAGCTCTAATATCAAAATTAGTGAAGATGATGCCTGCATTTTCACTGGGACTATCCAGTGACATGCTTACACAGCCAAATCAAATAAATGCAAAATATGTGCTTGGTCTAATATCCAGGTGATATATATGGCATATTTACATGATACAGGCATGCGCCGAGGACTGTGCTTTGGTCAGGAGACAGCAAGGGTCAGTGCGGTTCATCTGCTCCTAACTGACCTGTAATGTGTGTATGCAGAGCAGTCGTAAAGTATTAGGACAAAAAAAAGGTTGCTCATCATTTTTTTTGGCTGAGGAATCCAGCACATTGGTTTACAAATAAAACAGCAACTATTAGTTTATGATGTGAATGGTGTACAGATGTTTATACACAGTCCATATTTTACGGACAGTGATAATCAAAGATCAAATAAGGCGTCCACAGAGTGAGTATTAATTTGTTTGCAGACAAAGTGGAACACACATGATTGGCCAAGTCTTTGCTTGTCCTTAAGTCCTTGCTGACATGAAAAAAAAACAAAAAAGTGATCATATGGTAAAAAGCTCTTATAAAAACTCCCAAGTGAAGACGGCTGCAAAACAGGCTCTGAAGATCATCACCAGGGAGGAAAACGCATGATCCATTACCAAAATGTTGAACCTGATGATTTTATTTTCTGTTAACTCAAATATTTTTTTTTATCAGTTTTAGAATTTGGGGTATGTATGAACAGGGCTATGATTCATTCACTAAGTTACCAGTAAAAACCATTTCAATTGTTGCTGAAAGTCAGCACTTTAACCATAAAGTCTGTTTCATTTCAAATCCAATGTGCTTATGTACAAAGCCAGCACCACAAAACATGTGCCACTGACTGTCCTAATACTTTCTGACTGCACTCAACATGTGTGCGAAAGATGGTGAAGATAGAAAAGGCTATGGACTGAATCAGGAAAATGAGTGTGTAGGCTACCACAATACAAACTGCACAAACTAAATCCCACACAGGGAGTTTTGACTAAAGCCAATGGACTCCACATGTTTTTTCCAACTTCAAAAGGGGACAAAATCATATCACATTGAAAAAAACATCATCCGTCTTTACAGGGACAATCTTAGAACTCAAAATAAGTATACAAATACAACTTAGAAATGTCATTGACGACATCACGACAGCTAATAATCTAATTTCTACAATAACAAAAAGACAATAAGGAGTAAAATGTAAGTATCAGAAGCCATTCAGACTATGATATTCATGTTAACTTTTCCGTTTTCTCTGTATTATCCTGACACCTTCTGGGTGACGAAACCATCTTAAAAAAAGTCTCTTAAACTTGAATACTTCGCAGTACGGTGAAACAACATTGCCAAGTGTCAACCACAGATATTTTGCTGAGCTGCGGACCACACAGGCCTAAAGTAGACAGTGTGGTAAATAAACAATATGCAAGTGCTGACATAGTTGATGACTGTGAATGTTGCCCATTATGACATAATTATGCAAACAATTATTGTGCAACTACCCCTTGTAAATGACAAAATAAATAATTACATAAAGACAAACAGTGAGTGCAATATGATACTCTGCAGTGATCCCTTAAGTTCTGAAACGAGACCTCATGTTACTCTTGCCAGACGAAGAGATGGACACCAGACAAATAAGAGAACATGCGCGCACACACACAAAGTAAAAGCCAAGGCTGATGGACAGATGTTGTGTGTATGCCAGTATTGCGCAAAGTTGCTTTCATAAATGACTGCACGCAGAGGGAAACGTTTACTTAGTGGAGGACAGGAAAGGACAGGCAAAGGCCAACTGTGCCATGATCCATCACAGGCCTACCTATGACACTGTACAGCACAACCTGATTCAGAGGTAGCCTAAGCCCTTCCTGAGGCCTGCTGACCCACAGGGAGCATCTACCCTACCTGTTATTATTTGCATGTGAGAAAGTACCACAGACATGAACTTGAAAGAAAAACCTGAAGTTCAACTGAGTGGGTCTTTTTTTTCTTTTTTTTGTTCTGAAAAGTGTTGATTTTATATTGCAGAGGATAAATTATCTTTAACTCCAATTCAGCCTCGACAATATTGTCCGCATAAAACACTTCTGCTTTGTGAAATCCCCATTTAAAGTCATTTTGCGGGGGGAATCAAAACACAAAAGGAGAGAGCAAAATACCTACAAGCCATGTTCTTGGCTTCTTTCACTTTAATTTTAAAAGAGTGAAAGTGATTGCAAATGACACCAACACGAGAGCAGAGAACAGCGTAGTCTCATCAGATAAAACTCTTTCAAACTGAATACTTTGACATGGCAATTACATTCTGCCTTAACCATAAAAAAAAAACAACACTTGTGATTTGCCCATAACTAAAAAGTGGATCATTAGGATCATGACTGTTAATCAAAACAACAATCATTTAAGGACGGAATATATTTTTCAAAACATTAAAAAGGTATATCCTTTACTGGGCCGCGTGAACACAATTTAACCTCTGAATACAATAGGATATTATGTGCATAGTAAGCCTTGTACTCATTTAACATTTGATCTTCATCTAATACCACAAATACATCCAAAACCTACATTCTTAGCAAGTTTAATTCATGGCCATGTGTATTGTTAGATAAATGTCATGCGTGACGCATCTCTCACAGAAATATGTTTCAGGGAACAGCTTTACCACAACCTTCTGTAAGAAATTAGCTGCTGAGCTGATGAGCTGATCTGTAACTCTATGGCTCCCCCTAGAGGACACAGATGAGAATGTTGTAGACTTGACATGTTGCCACAGAGAAGCACCTTTTGATTCCATTTGCATCAGTTTGTCTTGAAAATTATATGAACCTGAATGGCGCCGCTTAAGTTTCACACTAGCTGTGGGTTCCGATTGAAATGATTTCATAATAAATGTTTAATATAACTTCTCAAATGTGAACAATTCCCGTTTTTCTCAGCAACCTGAAGCAACCGCTTGTTTTTCCCTTTAAAACATCTGTAAAACAACAGACCAAAAGACAGACAATGAATTTCAATTAAATTCAAAAGTAAATAATTAATTCATTAGTCAGAGTTAGAATATTAGTTAACACAGTGTTAAAACAACTCGGGAATTTCTCCACTTGCATACAGGTGAGGTAAACGCTCTGAAAACCTGGAAGTCTTATTTCAACAGATGCAGTCTATGACAATAATTACTTTAACTGTCACAGCCTGTCACAATCTAGTTTCTCGACTTAAGTTTCATAATGAGCCAAAGCATTTTTATAGTCTCATCCTGCTGCTTTCATTTGTGTCTTTTTTCAACTTTGATTTAAAACAAATACCAGTGAGATGAGGAACAGATCACAAACAGATTACTAGAATTCTTACAACAGGCACCCCTTTTATACTGGTCCAAGATACACTTTTAATGACTTCTTTCAACTAAAAAAACTTTGTCTTCCTTTAAATCTTAAATACCTTGTGGTCGCCCGACTTGATGACTCTAACTTGTAAAAGTGACAACATTAAAGAACAATTCACAAACAATGCTCTAAAGTATTAAGACAATTAAGACTTGTCAGTGTTAATGCTTTGTAACTGTGGGACTAGTTTACAACAAAGGTTACGTCATTCAGTAAAGGTCGAGCAACAATATCAGTTTCTTCAATCATAATCTAGCAGGTTCAGTATATAATCACCATAATGCTAATACACTGCACAAACACACTTCATGTGAGGAAATATTTCTGTTTTTAAAAATTATGTGTAGATTTCTGCTTATGAAAAAAAGGCTAAAACCACAATTTACAGGTTTATTTAAGTTTCAATAAAAAGCATCCATCTTAAATCATCTGACGTTTATTCTGATAATTATCTTGTCGTATGCAATGCCCTTTGTCCAGGGCCATCTGAAGTGAGATATGAAAACAATTTAACTTCAACAGTTCTTTTTTCAGTTCTCTCAGTGTCTGTTAAATGACAACAGAGGGCGCCATCACACTTTCTTTAAATCAGGCGGCCACCCATTTGTAAAGCAGCGATGCTTTGTCACCTTATAGGCACAAGACACAATGCAAACAGAGATGATCCCTTGTGATGTGCTTATATGGCTTCACAAGTCATTCGGGGGAAGTGCTTCCGCAGGAGTTGAGGACCAACCACTGTGCTACTCGACTCCCAGAGACACTCTAATGTTTCCACAAGACAAAAATGGGAATTAAGAGTATAAGGACAATTCATTAACACATCATGTTCTCTTTTTTTTTTCTTTTGTTGAACAATAATCCCTATTTACATGACATGTATTTGTGAAAAATATTATACTAAAAGCATAAATTAAAAAAAAAAAAAAAAGCAGCATAATAATATCCATTTGGCCTAACTGGGCCAGACAGGAAACACCATGTTGTGCTTTTTTTTGACAAAAAAATAAATGAAATGTAGGTCAGGCTGAAACAACAACCATGAGGTAGCAAAGGCAGAGAAAGAAAGAATCACTTGCACTTGGAACATCTAAATACCTCTTAGATTTTGGTCAGTGGATGACAAAATTGTGGCAACTTGAGATCAGTGGTTAGATCTCTAGAACTCTAGGACTCACACCCAAACACCCCCACCCAACTCACATGTAACACAGTAATATGAAGGTATATGGATCTTGTACTGTTTATGTTAAAACTAACAAACTATAGGAATATGAACAAAACAGATGTCTTTAAGAAGATATAATAAAATAAAATTACAGTGGGTGAAGAAGCACAGTTTAAAAAAAATGCTAGCAATTCTAACCTACACATATGGGAACACAGGGAATTTGTAGTTATTTTTTGACTGTTGACTATCTTGGTTGTTAATTTTGTATTCAAGTGCTGATGTGCTGATGCTTGATGTATACTAACTTTTCCTTGATAAATTAAAAGAGAATGACAATCTTGTGCCTATTTTAAACTAACTACAAACTTAATTTGATATTATATAACTACTTATTTCACAGCTCAGTGCTAAAGACACTTTGGCATCGTCCTTGCAGACCCAGACAAAAAAACATATGATTGAGTTTACAGGACAGGAGTAAAAATATCTTGACATAAATGCAGTGTTTATTTTAATTTAAATCATAATTAAACAGTCACAGATTTTGTTTAATTTTCAAATGACTGCACACATCTACAGTGTGGCCGCCCCATGTCACTTTTCGTCACACTTCCTCCACATGTGGATAAAAACATAAAAATATCTGCACTCACTGAATAAAAGTGAAAGAGGAAACCCCTTTGAGTGATTGGGTCTGTGTCTGATCCCCTGTTGTCAAAGAGGATTTAATCTGCAGGCAAATAAGCACACAGTGGGTACACACAGCACTGTATCGTGTTTTCATCTAATGGACTTTTAACACGTTAACCATCATTTCAAAAGTTCCCCGTGACCTGATTTGGGCACAGCAGTGACTTGTCTAACTGTGTGTTGAAAGAAGAGGGACACTTATTTTATGCTGCTGCAAAATAGAGCTGTCAGAAATGGTAACTGGAGCATGATTTGCATCAGCTCCTCGTAATTATTAGAAATCCCTGGGAGATTGTGAGTCTCTGTGCTGTGAATAGGCAGTGGTAACACATAAGGTAGAGTGCAATGTTTGCCCTAAGTCTCCATCTGAATGTTTTTTTTTGTTTTGTGTTTTTTTTAACCAAACCAACATAGAATGACAAGTTTCTGTTCCTGTGTTGTGAGATACCTAAATAACCTAAAATACTTTGCAGCCATCCAGCAAGAGCTGATTTACCTCAGAAACACACACACATTGATCTGTGACTTAACTCAAGTGGGAAAAAGCATTTAGTTTTCATAAAGTGTTAATCCTTTATAATGTTAAAATGCATGAACAGGATTTTATCATGTTCCATTTACCTATCAAATTCTATTTTATTTTGAAAGGACGACCAACCGACCGACAGTTGACACTTTCACAAACCAGTGTCATTTAACATTACTATAATTTGAATTTCCTTATTACTCAATTTCCTTCTTGTGTCATGGAGAGAATTTGAACAACAAAAGTGAAGGAGCGTCTGATAAGATGCCAGCAGTTACCAAGAGTGAAAGTATTTTCAATATAATTATTTACAGTGGCAGGTCATAAGTGTCTTTAGAGGGATACAAATCTGACATGTTGTGGAACATACGATATTTTTGCAAAGAAAAGCAAAGGGGGAAAGAGAATGTATAACTGTGTGTAATAACTGCGATGGTTGAAGCTGTCAATAACAGCCTTCTCTATACATTACCAAACAAATTCAACATTTCACTGTTTCAAGCAGTTGAATAGCAGAATGATTATGAAGAGTCTAAAAGAAGAACAGTTTCTTGTGTAGATGGAGTCTATTTAGAAAAATCTGAATTCACCAGAGTGACTAATGTAAACAGTGTTGTTGGGTCTGTTATGATTATATATAATATATATACACACAATATATATATATATATATATATATTATTGAGTTTATAGATGATTGTCCTTCACAAAGCAGAGACACTTGAAGGCTGTTTTTTTTTTTATCACCCACCATCTGAGACATGTGTGTGCATGATGACATCACAAGTACTTTGAGAAGGAGAGGCTTAATGTCCAGCAATTAAACATCTGAAAATGTATCTCAACATCAAAGATGGGCAGATGTATTTTTTAAAACCTCTTAAAACCCCAAGTCAATTTATTTAATAGTAGAGAGATCCAATTTGCCAAACATTTTTTTCAAAGCAGAGCATTTAAAAGGTCATAAAATGTCTGAGGGCTCCATCTAATTTGCTTCCCTCAAGCAGTGATGCAGAGATAAAGAGATGATATTTTTTTTCTTTTCAGTCTGTCTGGCATGGAACAGGCATGGAATAATCCATTATATCAAGATATTCAATATATAGTATTTTGACAAGTCATTGACGCTTCAGTATTTCAAAGCAATCAATGTGGCAGTTTTTAGACCGAGTTAGGACAAGATATAGAAGGTATAAAAACTCATCAAAAGGGAACTGGACTTATTGGTCCGACTTTTCAGATAAGTGGTTTGCTGCCATTGAGTCTGGGTGCCTGAAAAAAAAATCTAATTTTAAATCTGATCTTTGCCTCAACTTTGGCACCCTTACACAATAAACCACATCCTACGGCCAAATTTTGTGCGTCATGTCATGTGTTGGATTATATTAGGTATTCACTCACAACAGACAAGTGAAACACTATACGGCTTTTAAATTTAGGTCTGCTGGTTAAACGTCCATTTTGTAAATTATGGTCCCATTTATAGTCAAATAGACCATAAATCATGACATGTACTGGGATACTGTGATTGACAGCTAGTACGAAAATGTCCCAGTTTTGGGATAAATAAAAGACGCCAATCTATGCAACTATCCATCCGTCAAAATTGTTCATCATGCATCAATCCAACAAATATACAACCAAGATGTGGCTTCAGTTGTACTGATTGTTTTTTCTTTTTAATTTAACCTTTATTTAACCAGAAAAAAGACCCATTGAGATCAAGATCTCTTTTACAAGGGTGACCTGGCCAAGGAAAGCAGCAGCACATGTCATAGTTAATAAAAACAGGGTGATACCAGATACGAAAAAAACATTGCAAGGTGCAAGTAAATAGACAAATAAAGCTTTTTTATCCATTTCGGTCCGAACACAGGGAGCAAGCAGGTACAAAATGCAATTGGAACATAAGGCAAAATGGCTTTTTGTTCTCTGAAGAAAAGTGCCATAACCAGGAACCAAGCCAAGAAGAGCCTTATAAACCAGAGTCTTCTAGTGAGTGTAGCATCTTACCTTCAAGGAAGGCATGGAAGAGATCATAAACAACTGCATATAGAAATTCACAAAATGTTCTTTAACTTAATTGGTGTGACTACTAATAAATGCAATTGGAAAGGATGTGGTGCTAAAAGAAGTCTTGTCCTGGTTCCTGGTATACGTGGCACACAAACCCCAGAGGTGGTGTCACCCCTGCTTTATCAGCCAATACATCTCCAGCAGGAAGCTATTCTTTGTTGTTCACAAATTCCTTCCTAAAATGTCCTTGACACAACAAAACAAACCACTGAGGATGGGCTCTATGCCCAAGCATCATCCCAACAGGCCGTGTGGTTATTTGGAAGTGTGGGATATTTGTGGCCCAGGATGGGGCAAAGGCTGCTCCCATCCTGCTTTTCAAAAAAACGGAAGCATATTACAAATGTACGTTGTTTACACAGTGTGAGAAAAGGGATGTATTTGCAAAGCTGCAAAAACCTGTCAGTGACTCATTTTACATTACACAAACACACTTTTCAGGTTAATGTGCCTTAAGGGTTTAAAAAATACATTAAACACATTATTGTACTTAATTCCACCTTAGCTCAAAAAAGCTTTAGGAGACCATTTGAAATATATAAAAAAAAACACATGCAGAATTGTTGTGCTGTACACTTTACTTAATGAATAACAAATGTAGTTGTTCCAGAAACAACAGATGGAGCATTTCTACATTTCTAGTTCATGTTAGAGATAAGGTTTTAAAAAGAGGAGTAGACTACACACAAAGCCTTAAGTATCTCAAGTTGAGATACTTGTTGAGAAAGCTAAAAATACCTCTTCCTGAAAATGGGCTGCCCTTTTTTCTCTGCCAACAAACATTTCAGAGGTAGTTGTTGGGATTTCCCCTGGAAAGTGCTGATAGAATTTCTTATTCAGACCAACACCAAACATTACAAGTGGCATATTCCTACTTCTACAGTTTAAGGAGAAACAAAATTCCAAAAAGATGGTCTCTAAAGATAATTTCTAAGTGTTATTTTATTACACATTCTAACGTGTATGACAAAAACCCTTGGGTATGGATTTTCCCTAGTTAGTTAAATTAGTCACTTGGGATAATTTTTATTAATTAAACACAGCACATTAGCGTATGTGTGCATGTGTGTGAAAGGGTAACAGGAGAAGGCAGTTACTCACAGCTGATAAGTGAAGACAAACATGCTACCAGTGGTAACAAGAAGAGAAAGCTCTGGAGTGACAGAGCATGGATATCCAGAAGACAAAAAACAAAATCACATCAATCAGGTGTCAAATATAGCCCATGTCAAATGATACAGAGGCAATCATGTTGAAGAAAAAAGAAAAGGCTGCAGTTCTATTTTGGACTCCACATAAACATTACATGTGAATAACACAGCACAGCAATTACTGTATTTTTGTAACAACGATGTTTTGATTCAAAATAATTTTTGGCTTCTGTTACTTGATTGAAGGTAAATGATATGTTGTCATTAGACCAGAGACATTTACATATTTGGTATAATGCTCATTCATTTCATTTTCCTGAAGTAAACAGGATACAGGTGTTACCACTGTGGTGGCAGCTGTAAGACACATACATCTACAATCACTACTACTACTTATATCTGTAAAAGCTACATATTTTTGTAATTATTGCAATAATGAAGTATTTATATTGAGCCATTCATTATTTATGTGAATGGACAAAATATACAGCACAATACACCACAATCTGCAGCCTCCAGGAAGGTCATAGTTGAAACTACTCAAAACCTGAACTTTAATGCTTGTGGGACCTATTAGAGGACACCGTTTTCATTTCCAAAATGTAAAAGTACGTATTTAAATAAAATTATAGAAAACAACTTCAAAACTTTGATCAACCTAATCTCATATTTCAGCTCTGAAATCCAATGATTTTATTTTTAAGTGCTCCATGGAGGTACTGTAGCAGCATCAGTGTGGGTTCAGTCCAGTGTGCATTTTAACTACAATGTGGCCATTCTCACCAGACACACTCTGTTGGGTTTCTTTCCAGATTAGGCATTAAACAGCCTTGACACTCTTGTTCTAAACGCTGTGGCCTGGGCCTGGGGCATACAGCAAGCAAACCAATGCAGCAGCCATTTTCCACCCCATTAATAACATAATCAGGTGACCACAAAGTGCTTAATACGACCACTTAGACCCTTAAAGGTTAAGGCAACATGCAAAGACATGGTCTTAAGAGCAGTAGCTATGGAGCCCAATGCCCATGGCACAAGGTCCATTATACTAATGTCCCGTGGCACCTGCTGCTCCCAGAAACTTAAACAAAATCGAGGTCAACGTTTGAATTAAAATTATAACCTTGTGTTATGAATAAAAATGTACATAAAGTCAGCAAAAACTCTGACATGCTTATACTATTCTTCTGAATATTCTTGTGAGACTGTTTACTTCATAGGCTTGGGTTTGCATTTATAGTTTATTGTCATATTTTCCACAATGATAACCTTATGACCACTACTGGTTTGTTGAACACTGACCACAACATATTAGATTACTCACGGTATCTGGATTTGCCTTTGTTTTATTCTTTGTGATGGTTGGTGTGGTTTGTGGTTAGCTGGAAGTTTTCTAGTTATTCTCAACAATTGCTAACAGAAACTTGAAGTAGCCAACACTAGCTCTCCAAGCAACTACTGTGAAGCCAGTGTGTGATCAATCAATCAATCGATCAATCACCTGCTGAATGTGTGTACCTCTCATCTCATTATCACTGTGGTTAATGTAGTATTCTAAAAGAAATAGTCATCATTATGAAGGCAGCATGCAGATTAAGCCAGTATACTTACTGGCATAGCAAGAATATAAAAACAGGCTAATTGGCTTTAAATTTGCCTAACCTCTGCTTCTGAGATTATAAAGATGGAATGTGGCTCCATTAGGCGATTGAACCAGAAGATAAAAGAGAGTGGGCAAACCTCAATTTATGTTTGAAAGAAACATTGATTTAAACTAACTCCTAGGCTTTCTCTGCAACTGTTATATAGACAGCACTAAGACTACAACTATACAGATTGATAGAGAGCATAATACAAGCTGGCTCTTCTGTTATTTTTGGTGTACACAGTGACTGACTTCACAAAGAACAATCAACAGGAACATGGGAGAATCCAAAGTGTCAATCCAAGTGGGAGTTTTTGATGGAGCGTAGGGATAAAGATAAGATGAAACAACAAAGCAAAGATATAAATCTGGTATAAAATGATGGAGTAAATTAATTGTAATGCTTGTGTTCATGTTTTTTTTTTTTCTTTTTCATATTTTTATATGGTTAAACATTTGTATTACATACATTATTCATTGTATGGGCATGAATTGACAACAAATTCACCTTTTTGTCATATATAGTTAGTTTAGTTTATGTAGTTAGTTTTTTAAGTTTTTGAATGTGTTTACAGATGATAATTTGGCTCTGATCTTATGTTAAGGTACAGTAGGCAAAAAACATTTTCGGCATTACTGATCAAATATTTCATTAAAAAAAACATGTAAATCAGAAAGAGCATTACATTGCTGCACCTCCTCTAGTCCCTGTAAACAGCATCACAAATAAAAATGTGGCATGATGAAGGGCTTTAAACAATCAGAGGGCAAATTATTCATAATAGTCCGCAAGACTTGGTACGATTGAGGACTCAGTTGGGGGTTACAACATTCAGCCGGTCAGAGTTTGCTTTCACACTGCACTTCAGTGAAACAAACTAAACCTTTAGAATAACTTCCCCCTCCTCACCTGAGGGGGTGCTGCATCAGTAATTACTGAAGAAGACAAGACAAACAATGAACAAGAAAACTCGCTGATCTGTCGGTTAATGCAGGACAACTTCTGTTTCCACCACATAAGAGCAAAACTTGGAGCTGCATCAAATCCCATCTGTCTTGGGTATTTTTATTTTGTTTTATGCTAACATACATCACACTGCAACAATGGGCTCAGCTATTTCTCCTGGCTATTGTTCTACACCGGCGTATGTTTTGGTTTACCTACAATGCCCTGCGTTGTAGTCCGCTTCCTGCATTTGGTTCACTTGAAGCGAACCGAGACCTACATTTATCGAAGGAACCAGACTTTCCGAGCAAACAAACTAGGGTTAGATTAAAAAGGGCTGGTGTGAATGCAACCTTAGAGTGAGACAGGGTTCTCCTGTTCATCTGTTTCACTACACACTTACACTGAATAAGCATCTTTTCTGATGCTGCAGCACGGTCATAAAGTTTCTATGCTGCAAAGCCTAACAGAGAGTCATTAGCAGATTTCCTCAGGTCATCTTTAACATATAAAATGAGTGTCTCTGTCCGGGCTCATATGATAGGAGGATCTTATGACAAAGAGGTGTAATCCAAAAACATGAGTTTGTAAATAACCTGAAACTCAACAATCCTCCAAGCAACCCTGCCTCTTGCAGCTCTAACTGCTGTCATTTCATGGAAGCATCTATCGTACATGACATGGCATGCTGTGTCCAACTGGTTTATTCATAATACAATATAACTCAAATTTTAAAATGATTCATGCCACAATAGTTCTGGCAACAAAACTGCATTCAGTTTTAATATTGCCCAACCTTCTGACTGATGAACCCGACCTGCACATTGTGATACGGCCAAACACAGGGGATAGTATTGCTTGAATTTTGTGTGAGACACTAGTATGCAGCTTGTGACCAGTACTGCTCTGGGCTGTGCTCACCATGTGTTGTAGCTTTTTACACTCATGGAAAGTGTCAACTACACCTGCCACCATGATCCACAAAATGATTACTGGTTTCTGACACCTATACTGTTCCAATAGAATTCATAGCCTTCTGCTGTATTTCCTATATTTGAATATGTGGCTGAAAAGATGAACCACGGAAGAGATACAGTATAAATACTAAATATATACCATGGATGTCAAGCATAAGCTTAATCTTATTTGAGTGCTCATTCGTAAAAACAACCCACTCTGTTGATTCATTGAAGAAAATTTAACCAGCTAGTCAGGAAATAATGTCAAACCTGACAATATGCAACATGAGTCATCAGCCTTGGTTAAAATACAACAGCTTGAGATGGGGGATTTCATGGCTATATATATTATTCCCTACAAAAACTGCAGATTTACTTGCCACACAACCCCACATGAAATTATTAATAAAATCTCAATATGAACAATTTGTCTGAATTGCATTTCCCTACGTACATTTCACAGGGAAAATTAACATTAATGTTTAGGTGACAACGAGACAAACACAACTTGCTCTGTGTTTAGGACTGCGTGAAACGAAACCACTTACCAGGCCACTTGCATGGAGCTAAGGAATAAGGCGCCATTATCCATCTTTGTTTCTATTTTAAGAGTACCAGCATTTACTCAAACCCTTGTTCTCTGTAGATTTCATTTACATCACAGTGACAATGACCACCTGCTCTACCTTAATATTGTGTTGACACCCACTAGAATCAAGCAAAGCGCACTCTATTCAGTGACTAAGCAACAGGGAAGCAGCAGCCACTGTTGCTTGGTCAGTATCTGTTTCAAAACATAAAAATAAAAGATCAAACCATGGTGAAAATAAGAAAATGAAATCCAGCAAGCTCACATACACAGCACACCACAACCCTGCAGTCTCCAACAAACAGATAGCAGCATGTTTACATGTTCTTACCGTGTAAAGCCCAATCCTGCACAAAGCAAGGGAGAGCTGCATGTGCTCCGACATTGTGCTCACCAACAAGCGTAACCAACGGCAACACACAAGCCAAGCCTCTGGAGTAAGTGAATGGGTGGAGGAGGATCAGTAGTATCCGAGCACAGCAGTGTCAGATCAAAACCACAAGTCCAGTACTTCACCGTCTCAACTGTCAGTACAGAGCTCATCTAAAAGCCATTTAGCTTCAAGTCTGAGCTGAATAAAGAGGTGTGAAAGATTGTCACTGATCAAACCTAGGGGTTTCCTTGTGTTTATGACCTGAATCCATTCAAAGAAAGATAAAACTATTCATAAGGATCAGTGGACGGATACAAGCTAGAGCTTAGTTTGTGAGAATCTCCCTCACCACAGAGATGGAGACTTAGTGACAACTAAGGATACAGCATAAGACTGCAAATTGGATTAGTCACCATTACCAACCCACACACTATTCCCATATAGTACACAAAGCTTCATAAAGCATTTAAGCAATGCTTCCTATGAATGTAGGAGGATGAAGGGATCCACCACTTGAGCTTACAGTGGTCACAAGGATTTCTAACAGCTGTGGGACACTTTGTCAGAAGTCTTTGTGTTCAGGAAGGAGTTTGAGTCATGTTCAAATAACTTGTTTTGGTCAGCTCAGATAACTTTGTAATAGCTACTCCCAAAAGCTGATGACAAACTGCAGAGAGCCCCACTGTAATGCAATAAGACTACTTGACAACCTTTTAGGAAATATACTTTGTATGATTATATCGCCAAAACCAACAACACACACTGGTTCGCTCACTCAAACATGGGGCCCACCTGTCATAAGCTGACAAATCCCACTGGTTTGTTGGATCATGAAAATGTAAATTCCATAAATATATATATAATAATAATAATTCCATAATAACCTTTCAGCAAAATGTGAATACAGCAATTGGATTGCTTTCTGCCAACTGCTTGGACTTAGACTTCAAGCTCAGGACAGAGAGCCACAATCCCCAAAGATACCTTTTTTAACAACCTAGTTTTCCAAGTGATCCCGTCTATAGCAGCTTTAACCATTATCCACACAAATGTATTGTGTAGTTTTTCAAAGAAATCAAGTTTGAACGACACACTATTCCTTGCAATATTCAAATGTGGCAATATTATTTATATTACTCTTGCTGTTGGTCAATTGAGATTGAAATCTCACTGTGCTGCTCGTCTGTGAAACCTCCACAGGAAATGACTTGTAATACAAATATATAAAAAACAGTTGACGAGAGCATGTTTAGAGCAACAGTCCATCAACCAATGCGGATGTCAATATAAAAGGATATCAAAGTGCTTGTGCTTGATCATCGCATTATAAAACCCCATAAATATTATTTTATCTACCACATCAACACTGATGTTGCACGAGCCCATGACTCTGACTCATGAAAACTCTCCACAGACACAAGAGAATCACAGCATTGAGCTAACAATGCTGTGCACACAAAACCTAGCTGATGTGGTGCTGGCATGTTAAACATCAGGGAAACACATTCCAGAATGCTGCTGCGCTCAGAAAAATATTTGACCTTACAGCTGGAGGCTACACAATCCAAATAATAGGATTGGGTTAAAAAAAAAACCTGGCCAACTTGACTGACCACTCCATTTAGTAAGTTCAGCACTAATTCAAGTAAGACAAGTAGATGATTAGCCTCATATTTGTAAAAAATATGCTGTGAGATTTTGATGGCGTATTGACCTCTCACTGAATGTATACTAGCCTTAGAAATCAGTGTTTACTAAATCAGATTTTAGTCACTTCTAAATTAAAATGGGTTGCATCACTTTTACTAGCAGTTGCGTAGAGATTCGTAATTTACACCAGGTGGTGTAAGTCTAGCATAACCTAGCTAACTGCCAGCAGAATGAAACACAGAGAGAGGATGATGGCACTAAGAGGCACAAAGGGGTCCTGAGAGACAGAATCCACCATTTAGACGTGGCCTAATAATCAAAATCCCAAACTTCCTAATTGAGTACTGCTCGGAGCTGAACAGGAC
Source organism: Solea senegalensis (assembly GCF_019176455.1). Lineage (NCBI taxonomy): Eukaryota > Metazoa > Chordata > Actinopteri > Pleuronectiformes > Soleidae > Solea > Solea senegalensis. The sequence goes on along the minus strand of NC_058025.1, from coordinate 14,461,670 downwards.
TTTTCCTCCATCTTCAAGTTTGCATTTCATTGATATATTTTGCTCAGGGGTCAGTGCAGAGTGTGGTGACGGTGGCTTTATGACAGCATAAGATAGCCAGCGTGTTGTGCTCATTTGATGCGGCTGATGACCACTTGTAGATTGATATGATTTTATTAGCTATGGAATTGCGTATGTTGGTCTGGTGCAACAAAAATGAGTAAACTACTAGCTGCAAACTAGCTAGTAATTCATAAGGCTTAAGTAGTGGTTCAGTAATTACTGTATCCTAAATTTAGTGGAGAGCCAAACTGGTACAACCCCATTCTCCTCAGGATAGGTCATTTGCCTTTTAGAGAGATTGGCTGAAATGTCTAACACAATCAGACAGGTGACAAAACAGAGCAAATAAGTTACACTGGCTTTGTATCCTGTGGTAGGCCAACAAGCAAAACTCTAACATACGTACGTATGTTTGTCCAAAACAAAGAGCTTGATCGCAATGGCTCTCCTAACCATCATCATTTTTAGCTAACCTACTTATTTTGGTGATGTGTCTTCTTTACAATCTGCACATTTAGGCTTAAATTACTGTCTGGGTACCTACCATTTACCAATTTCCTTTAGACTACGCCAAATAAAAAAATATATTTCAATTTTAAAAACTGTCCAATAGGTATACAGAATATACAGAACAGGTGACTGTAAACCTGTGGTTCAAACTTGGGGAAGAGTTAACCACTTAAAAAAACGTTGAATTATTGGTTTAATCTTGAGAACAACAGATTCCGTTTTTTACATGGTACAATGGAGGGTTGTGGTTTAGGTATTATGTAGGTTAAGTTACACATAATAGCAAAGGTTTAGCCATCAGGCAGAAAAGTTAGAGTTAAAATGTTATTGATTCACAAGAGCAGAATTATCCCAAACGTGTTTGTGTATTTGACATCATGGTAATCAAGCATAAGGCAGATAACAATATGGAAAATCCACTACGTCAATGGGATTACAACAGTGGTTGTATGTCGAAATAACACTCTCATATTCTCTGGTATGAATTTTTAAAATGTATCTATGCAAGAACAGTGTATTTTTCCTCTATTTGATGTCAGCCACTGTTCATACACAGGGTGTTCTGTCTGGTGAAGTCTGCAAGTTCCAAGTATGGGGAGAATTCTGTGCCACTAGACATTATTATTTATATCTGTGGCCCATAATATGTTTATAATAATTGGTTTTGCCTTACTGTCAGGACACAGATGTGCAACACAAAAATTTAATTTTAAGAACTGAATTTGAATCGAGAGAAGAGAAGAGAAAGTAAATACACTTTCAAACCAATAGATTATATTTCAAATGTTTTCAAATGTTTCAAATGTTCAAATTCATATTTCAAATTAGGGCTGGGCGATATATTGAATATACTCGATATATCGCGGCTTGTTGTCTGTGTGATGTAGAAAATGACTATATCGTGAAACTCGAGTATACGTTGTCTCTCCCTCTCACAGAGAGACAAAACAAATGCACCTAGTTATATACGCCAGTCTGTCGTGCGTGCAACGAGAACGTCAGTGATGAGACGTTAAAGCCCACATAGACCGGAAGCTCCAATTAACGCTGCGTTTGTGTGTGTATCTGCGTCATTGCCTCGTTTATGAAACCCTAAAGTTTCAGAAGAAACAGTTCAGCCACTGCTGAGAAAATAGTGTTGTATTGTTTTCCTGGGCTCTGCGAAGCGGATCGGCACTTCCTTAATTTGATGTCGTCATCAAAAATCCTCACCACTCCTCTCACCACCGTAGCGCCTCCTGGTGCGGGCACTAGTCCGGGCACATCCGGTTGCGTACATTCAACCGCAGAAGAAGAAGAACTACTCTTGTTGTAGCTGCTGAGATGCAGAGCATCCACCGTGCCAGAGGGGGAGCTGTGTATCTGAGAGCTGGCCTATCTATTACGTTACTTCCAGGTACCTGGCCAATCACAGGACAGTGGGAAAGCTCTCGTTGGCTGGCCAATCACAACACAGTCCACGTTCTGGGGGTGTGGTTTTGGTCTGAAACAGCACAGCTGACGAGAGCGTCAGTGAGGAGATATTTTGATCGGCTCGTTTGCAGCGATTAGGAGGTTTTTAATCATGAAAACAAGTTGATATATGTAAGTAGACCTCCATAACTAACATATATGTGTGATACAAGCATTCTATGTCACCTTTAACATCAGCTCGTTTGTAGCGACTAGGACGTTTTTTTATAATATAAAGAATTACATTTCAGTTCCTAGTGGCAAAGAATTCTTCCCATATCCAAGAGTTGGTCAGTCTTTACACTTGTAATTTGGCAGGGCTGTACAGTATCATGGCAACAGCTAGCACCAAATTCCTCTGTCAGTGAACCCACATTGTGTGGTCTTTACGAAACACTGCACTGGCCAGGCAGTTTAGTCCTTCATGCTCTAACTCCATGTTGGAACAGAATGCAACACAGCCCAGATTTTTTTGTGTACTACAGTCATAACACTGGCAAGACAAAGTTATTATTACCCAGCAATGTACAATAATTATGTGGCTCCATTCCTCTTTGCCATTAAGGCACAAATCTTTTCACGTTCCTATTGATTCATAAAGAGTAAGAGACATAGATTTTGGGTTTGGTTTTGTGCCCGGTTTCCAGTGTTGCACAGCAGGAAACGAGGCCCTGCGCCCATCGAGTGCCTGACCTCTACGGACAGCCAAGCACTCGGCTCTAACACTCCACATAGTTACAGCTGTGCTTTCAACAGAAAACAGTGTGAAATGGAAAAATCTTCTTTTAATGATGTATGAAAAAATAAATTTTTCCCCAAATTTAGGTATGTTCATATATCAAATATCAGTAAAAAAAAGTATTAGGAGGTTGTGACTTACTGCACTTGTACTTCTTGTATTACAACAAGTGGTCTCACATTATGTAACATGAATGCAAGTAGGGCTGGGGGATGTGACAAGGAAAAGGTTCTTCAAATTTCCAACTTCCAACTACCACATTAAATGTCAGGTACTGCTCCTCATGAGTACCAGTTGCTGAAAAACTGCAAAACAAATATACTTTAAAGTATGCTATACAATGCATGTGTGCATAAAGGCTGCCCTGTCTTTGCAGGAGATGAGAGCTTAGAGTGAAACTGATTTCATTCAGTTCATGTCACATGGTTGCTTTTCTTTAAAAATACCCCATGTGTTCACCATTGGTCGCGACAGCTTTTCCTCCAACAACAAAATAGCTCGTGTAGACTATGAATGTGCCACACCAAGGCACAAAGCCACACTCATAGGTCTGTGTCGACTACAGCACAACCGTTCTGGTGCCAGTTGTAGAATCAGACTTTGTAATTGTGACACAAGATTTAAGTGAAGCGGAGGTTCAAAGTTCCTTTTAGGTCTCACGTCTTGGGAGGCCAATATTATAAACAAACTGATAACACTGGGTGGGCAAGTTCCTCTGCATCTCACACAGTCATTCTGACCCCCACACCCAACCACACATGATAGGACAGCACAATTCTGTATACTTTCTTTTCCTCCTCTGGCTTCATAAACTCCCAGGGAAAGCCTTCATTTACAGCTTCCTTTCTATTGTTGCACAGTTTTAGCAGCACCCATTCCATCCCTACAATGTGGGCAAAGGCCCAAAACCTATAATCTCCCAGGCTAAAGCTGAAGCAGTGTGGGCTGTTATCATAATTTTTAGTCACAGGTATTAAAACTATCATTTTTTTTCTCAACAAATGACCCCCTATGAGATATAAAATCGCCATCTCTCAATATCACGTTTGGCTACGATTACATTACACATTGCTTAATTTCGATTCAACTCATTCATAACTAAATGTGTCTTGCATCGATCATGTGACACACTACATTACTCCACTGTTGTTTGGGCATACTACTGCTCCTTTGCAAATCAATTACCAAAATGCTGAAGGCATGGATTCCAACATGACCATTCTCATTCCTGCCTCGTGGACATGAATCAGATCAAAGACTACTGAAGAAAAAAGTTTAGTTTGAAAATAAACTGTGACCATTAGATTTCAGACATAAATCACATCAATGGAATCAAATCAGATTGTAAATTGTGAATTGAACGTTGTCCTGAAAAAGACTTCTGGTGAAAGCATGTTGGCCTCTTTTAAAGATAATTTAGACAAAGGCTTTTTAAGTACATACTTTTTCATTGTTTGGCTACATTGGAGAGCCTGGGTCACCTTCAGACATAAGGCACTTCACACTTCAACCTGGTTATGTGAACTTGGGCTACGTTTAGATTACTTTTTTTTCAGCGCTGTGTGGAAACAGGAATATGATTGTCGGTTACCATTTTTAGATGTGTGTCACTTCAGACCATGACTCTAAATCAAATATATATCCAATGTGTGGCTATGAACAAGAATTATTATATCAGGATCTGTCCTTCCTCTACCACTTTATCCTCCACACAAGGGTTACAGGGGCGCTGTGCCAATCTCAGCTGACATAGGGCTGAACCTGCAACAGCACTGAACATGCAATAGCATCCATCTCTGAATTCCCATTAAGGGGGATGAATAGAGTTCTTATGATAGCGATCTTATGTTATCTTACCTATCTCCCACATCAATACAAAATATGACATTTTCTGTTGTTAAAGATGATATGCAAAAAGGTATTGTGCATGTTTGTTATTTCTCTGTTCAGTCACTTTGAATGAACAAGTTATGAATTTGAACTGTCGACTAGTACCTCACTATACAATATAATATGCAACATATAGTCCACGATACCAACAATATCACAATACAACAATTCTGTGATAACCACTATATTACAAAAAAATCATATACATCAAGATATCTGTCTGACTGAAGAAAAGAAATGCAGCTGCAAGGTAACAAAGTAGCAATGCCCAGTGAGTGAAACTGCTAGGGCCTGTTTACTTTAGTTTTATTGTTTACATTGTTGTGTTTACTTTAGCATTTGCCCTGGCATATTGATTATCTTATTGCACGACGATATATATCACCTACACATATGATGTGTAACTAATCAGTTTTGAATTAAACTAAACTAAAGCTGCACCAATAAATCGATTACTACATTATTCATCAACTATTTTCTCGTGTTTTTCTTTAATAATTAAAAAGAAAATTCAGGTTAAACACTGATCAATATTTTCATTCATTTTATAGACCCAACAACAAATAGAGTACTTGAGAAAATGATCGACAGATTAATCAATTTTAAAAAATACTAGTTGGGATCCCAATAAAGAAGAATTTACCACAAAAGATCTATTTGGATACTTTTCTTTGGCAGTGTTCGATCATACATCATCATTTATAGTCCAATTCCTACAATGAAGTAAGAGACTAATCTCTCACACTTTACAGACAGTCTCACATCCACGTAGAGTAGTAGTCTCATAACACACACACACACACATCACAGTGTTATCTCTAGCAGCAACAGTGTTTCCACAACAAAAACTAAAGCTAAATGTCACATCACTGAGCAAACGGTGTAGGTGGTGGAGTAGTTTTCATGTATCACATGTAAACAAATTGGGGTTTGGGTCAACCGGTTAGACCTAGCTCTGAAGCTACAGCTACAGGCTACAGCTGAGACATTAGCATCACAGTAGCACATTAGTGACAATCATGTACACCTGAGCGACGTCGCTGTCTGTAGGGGAGCCCAGCTGGCAACGCACACCAACTGTTCAAATCCAGTGTTTGACTGACACAATCAGCAGCACTGCGTTCACACTCATTTTACTCACCAGATAATCCATGTACTACCGCTGACTAGTCACAGCAGCACGAACTGTTTTCGCAGAAAAAGACCCCGTGTTCTTGCTTGAACAAGTCCAAAAAGTACAGGTTCTGACCGCACGTCGCTTTGTATTCCCCGCCTTTCGACAGCCACTGCAAAATAAATACCAGCCTTCTTCGGTGCGTTTATGAGCAGTCTACTTGTCGCCGTCTTCTTCTTCTCCAGTCGGACAGGTTTCAGAGCAGCGGGGACAGAGTCGGGTAGCGACAATGAGAGCGGCTCGGTTTGAGTGCCTCTTATCCTGGGTACAAAGCCCCTCTGTCTACCGGCAAACCAGCTTTTTCTCACAATATCACTTGACTGTTTGGTTGAGGAAACTAGCTAAGCCTACACGGCTACGTCACGCACGTCGACTTTCCAACGTAGCGTGGTCACGTGACCAAACACATGTAATCGAGTGGACCCACTTTTATTTTGAAACTTTGAAGGAAAAAACATAATTACTCGGGGTTGTCTTTCAAAATAATAGCACATGTAATTTAGGAATATTAGGAACATTTTCATATTCACAAATCCAAATGATCAAACACAACCTCATAATTTAAAATATTTGAAGGTGAAATATTATATTAAATATTCAACAGAGAACACATTATTTATTTGTTTTAATTCGCATTTTTGGATTTTATCTCACTACTTTTTCATTATTCAACTTATCTCCATTTTAAGATTTTATTTTGTTTTCACTGCAATTATTAGTAATGACATTTCACATCATAGTTGCCCAGTTTTACTGTAAACACATAACTAACTGTAAAACTGTATTTTATTATATTGATTATTATGATATAATGTTTTTATGTTGAACTTTTCAAGCATAAGCACAATTATATGAATTGAATATTGAATTTAAAAAATGTAGTGTGGAAGTGTAGAATGTGGAAATGCATATAAATGTAAAATAACTGTAGAAAATAACAATGAAATTAGAACTTATAAAAGTGATATAGCATCTTAAAAGATGCAGTAAGTGTAGGCCTTCTAATAAAAGTGCATTATGCATGCTTTGTGGAGAAGAAGACTTTGTCATATACACATATATGTGGTTTAATGATAAAAAACTGGAGAAATTAATCAGCTGAAGCTGAGAGAGGTTCAAGAGAGAAAAGGCAGATGTTTATACTGAACTATCATCAGAATTATAATAAAAAAATACATAGCTTTATGACAAAAATACTGTAACTTTTCGTGCTTTGTGTTTATACTGTATGTATGACACATAAGTAATTATGTGTCATACATTGAATGGCTAAATCAAAAATAAGAAAAATAAGAGGATTCAATATATACATATATAATATTTACATTTATCTACATTCACACATAGTTACAGTGTTATCCAGCTTGCAGCAGCAGAGAACTGACATCATCTGACACGGTACATTTCACAATACATAATGAATGAAAGGGGATGTAACATTTAGTACAAACACAGTTGAAAGTCCAAGATTGCTTCTTGTGAAGCAATGAGGGTGGATCTTAAATGTTGCAGGAGGAGTGTGAAGAAAAGCATGTGCATTTGTAATCATTTCGAAAACCTGTGGTGTGCTCATTTCTGTCATGCATTAAATTAGAACAGCTTGTTTCATCCTTAATTTACGAAAAATGAAAAAAATAAATGTAAGTTAAATCAAAGAGTTACAGTAGCTCTGCTAACTATAGAATATGTCAGAACAATGCAAATCTGACTTTCATTTTATAAGATTTATCCAGCTGAGATGAAACACTGAACCCAAAGTAGTTATGTACTATCATCCTGATTAGAGGAACCGTGTAAAACAGCTTAAGTGCAAGCTGCATACTGAAGTATCTCCTGTTCCCTGGACGCCACACTCCTCCTCAATATTTCATGTGATGTGCTATAAAAGAAAAAACCTCCAGGAACACATTTAAATATCAGCTGAATTGGATATCATCCGCACAGGTCTACAGAGACAGCTGAAAAAGGATTTCAGAAAGACACAGCTGAATTTAATTTCCTATTTAATATTATTTTGCAGTATTTTGAGGATGTGAAACTTTCATCTTGGACATTTGTCTTAATTTGAATAGCTGCAGTCAAACTGGAGAGCAGAGACCTCTGGTGGCGTACAGTAATATGGTGGTTATAGTTGTGCATTCAAGGACTCTAAGCTTGCTAAATTAGAGACATCTCTGAAAATATGCTCTTTTTTTCTAATTTTAGTTACTGACTGCCAGCTTGTCTTAATTGTTTTTGTTGTATTATTTGTCTGTTTGTTTGTCTTTTAATTATCCAATTTATAATTTCAAACTCATAAAGCACTTCGTAATTATACAAAATTATAATATAAAAATATTAGTAGTAGTAGTAGCAGCAGCAGTAGTAGTAGTATTATGCCCAGTATAAATCATTCATATGGATCTTCTCTGGCAAAGAGCCAAAAAATAGCCACAAGGAGGCAGTATCTACCAGCATAAAGGATATCTTATTGTGAAGTCGTCTTCACCAATGGAAAGTAAATACGAAGTGTGAAATTAACTTTTATATCTTAGTTATCTTAGTTTGATTAGTCTGTGTTAAAAGAAAAAATACGTAAATCTCATTTCGATTTTCTTGTGCTGCAGAATCTTAATATTACAAACTTAAAGTTTGAACAGTCCGTATGATGGCAGTAACTGGAAGAAGTGATGGAGGGGGAGATGGTTTCTCTGTGATCAGGGTGGTTTTTGTGATTACAGAGCGCTGATATCATTCGAAGAGTGGTGTTTGTGGCGAACCAATAATTTTACTGGCCTGATTAACGATACAAGAGGGTTTGGTTTTGTGTTTGTGATGCAGAGGGAGCTGTACCAGGATGACATGTTGAAAGTAAGAATGGATTCTATGAGTGAGAAGTAAACCAGAGCTAAAAAGTGTGTCTGCTGACATTCCTTGGCTTTCCTCAGCAGGTGGATGCAATTTCGTGTTTTTTTTTTTGTTTTCTTTTCTCGTAAACAGGAAAGACAGACAGGATTCAATCTCTAATATTTAAATCTCAGATATTTAAAAACTGGTACCTGCTCAATGGATTGACCCTAACTTGATGAAGTCCATAAAAGACTATGAGGCACTGAAACTATGCGTTTAATTGATTGTTAGTAGTAGTAGCACTCCCATAAGGTTGGATTACATTGCAGTTTAAGCAATAGAGTTAGAAGTAGTCAATTTACATGAACATCTATACTATCTTATACTGTATATGACCACATAAAACCCACTTCAAACTTTAATTTAACTCCCTTTAAGTATATTGTGGACAAAGCAATATTCCCTCACTCTGTAAATCATGGTATTTTGAAGCTGCACATTTGAACAGCACCAATGAGTTGGTTGACGTGTCAGGATTTGGTGCTTTTCTTTGTCATAACGTAAACTGAACATATGGGGGTTTGTGATTGAGGAAGAAATAAAAAATAATAATAGGCCACTTTATCATTAATTAAAACAATTGTTATTTGCAGCCATATATCATTGACTATATGCATGCATTTATTTTCAGATCCACACTGACTAAAATAATACAAAACAACAAACACATTCGTCCATTCATGTCAGAATATCTGCCTTCTTATATTCACTTTGTGTATTTTAGAGCTGTGATTTTAATTAATCACCTATTAAACTAAGGGGATTTGTAGCTATACAGTGAATGATTCTGCCACTCATTGCTGACCTAAAGACAATATATATGTTGAGTACAAGAGCCAGTCAGTTTTCACAGGACATTCCTTTCAGGTGACAGAAGATGACAAACATTTGGCAATTCCTCAAGTTGACCTAAGTTGAGATAACATCTATATACGTATTGTGAACTTCAAGTGACCCCATCATCTCCTTTCTGCAAAGAAACTCATTCTCCTATTCTGCAAAAACAATGGGTCAACAAATAAATTCAATGACATGCTCCATTTTGAGAGGATCTGCTATACACTGACACACAAACAGGAGGAGAGGATCTGGTGGCTGTTTATATTCTCAGCAAGGATGCACTGCACAAAACAAATCTCATAATTATCTCTGTAGCTTGCACAGCTCAGTGCTTTTTCACAGTTTCCCCAAAGTTTTTCATTTATCTTTATTTCCTTTATTTTCCATTCTTGCATATGAATGATTTATTTACTTTTGTTTTATTTACTTACTCATACCTAGGTAGTAGGTACGTACTGTAGCTGGGTAAGCTCTACAGATGCTGCCATTTTGGACCACTGCACTACATTAAAATAGACCACAGTGGACAAACTAAACATCTATTGAGTTTTGATGCTAACTGAAGGCTACATAGGTTCTCTAACACTTTCAAGGGAGTGAGTGATCTTCAGCTACCACCATTTATTCAATAAAAAAAAGTCCCATCCCATCAACCCCCCCTGTCTTCTGGTTTCTCCAAGGTTCTGTCCTTGGGTCCCTTTTGTTTATCATCAGATCCTGGCTCTCTATATCAGCATTCTCAAACTTAACAGTGACAAAACCAAACTTCTTCTTGTTGGCACCAAGTCCACTCAAAAATCAACAGCTTCTCTATCCTCATTGGCAACTCCTCTATTTCCCTCCTCCCCCCCAGGTTAAGAGTCTGCGTCTGGTCCCAAACTCTGCTGCTCGCATCATTACCAGAACCCCCATCCATTAGTCATATAACACCTGTCCTGCAGTAACTTCACTGGCTCCCTATCAAATATTACATCATCAACCTTCTTCACATTAACACACACTCACACTCTCAGGTCTTCTTCTTCCATCCAATTCACCCTTCCACTGGCTCGACACAGTGACTAAATCACAAGCTTTCAGAGCCAAACTTGAGGTGCCCTTTTTTGAAAATGTATTTATTTGTTCTCCATTTAGTGATTGAAGTTATAACAATTGATCTCGTCTAGATTTTGAATTTGTGTATGACGTCAATCCTTCAGCAAGTGCTATGGTGCACAACTACAATACATTTAGATGTATTTTTGCAATAAATAAATAAAATGTATTAATATTATTATCGGCATTGTTATTGTTATTATTATGAATAACAATAAAATATTAATAATTCTAATAATGATAATAATAATAATAACAATAATAATAATTTTATGATGTTTAATTGATCAAACTATTAATGATAACCTTTGTGAGAGCCACATATAATTTCATAACAATTCTTCTTGAATGGGACGAGGCTGGTGACGTCAGTGTTGTGCTGGTGTAGGTGTGCAATATGTTTTTGTTTTTTTTAACTAAAGCTTGGTCACAGCATGCACCCACGTTTGATTTGTGATGTCTGGGCGGGTTGCACTATCTTGTAGCTCCGCCCTCGATTAGCCAGTCTGCCCGTCTTGGCTGTTGCTGTTGCCGAGTGAGAGCAGAAGCGTCCAGCTCGAGTCAGACAGAAGCCGCCGCTGTGGGATCCGGGAGAAGTGTTAGTCTGGCGGAAAAAATCCATTTGCGCACACATACATATCTGGACCGCAGTTTCCTCTGCGTTTATCAGGAGGGAGGAGTACACAGCAAGGCACATACAATTTGTGTTTTTTTCCCCACGCCGTGATAAGTTTGTGCGCGGAGTTTCAGGAGTAGTTTCGGGTGAGCTGACTGGGCCAGCCTCACTGCCCTCTGCTCTCCCCTCCTTCCCCGGCCAGCCTGCGGTAAGTTAGCCCGCTGTCCGGCTCGTCCTCCAGCTGTGCTGAAATCATGGCGCTTAGAGCCAGAGCGCTGTACGACTTCAACTCTGAAAACCCCGGGGAGGTGTCCGTCAAGGAGAGTGAGGTCCTAACTTTGTTCAGTGAGCAGGACATAGAGGGCTGGTTTGAAGGGGTGAACAGCAAAGGAGAGCGGGGACTGTTCCCCGCGTCGTACGTGGAGATCCTGAAGAACGACGCCGCCTCCACCACCAACAACAACAGCGGCAGCAGCAGCACATCTGTGGACACGTACCCGAACTCCAGGTACTCCAACATCCCACCCGGAGGTTTTGATGCCCCCTCCAATCCTCCGAATGCAACTGAGAACTTTAATAAAGCAGGGTCTCCTCCTGCTTTCGTCACATTCACAGCTCCACCACCGCAGCAGCAGCCACAGCAGCATGCTTATCAGTCAGTCGGCCAACCGAGCGATGATGACTGGGATGATGACTGGGACGACAACTCCACTGTTGCAGATGAGCCAGGGACTGTTGGAGGACGGTATCGTGACTTTGAAGGCAATGGGCCGTCCACCTACAGAGTGTCAACATGCTCAATGTCAAGAGGCAGTGCACAGCAGGCAAAGAGCTCAGCCACAGTCAGTAGAAACCTGAACAGGTTTTCGACCTTTGTGAAGTCAGGGGGAGAGGCGTTTGTGCTGGGAGAGGCATCAGGATTTGTGAAGGATGGGGACAAGATCTGTGTGGTGATGGGTCAGTTTGGTCCAGAGTGGCAGGAGAACCCATATCCGTTCAGCTGCACCATTGACGACCCCACCAAACAGACCAAGTTCAAAGGTATGAAAAGCTACATCTCCTACAAGCTGACGCCAACACACACACAACATCAGGTGAACAGGAGGTATAAGCACTTTGACTGGCTGTACGCGCGGCTGGTGGAGAAGTTTCCCGTCATCTCGGTTCCTCACATCCCTGAGAAGCAGGCCACGGGTCGCTTTGAAGAGGACTTCATCTCCAAGAGAAGAAAGGGCCTAATTTGGTGGATGAACCACATGACCAGCCACCCAGTCCTGTCCAAGTGTGATGTTTTCCAGCACTTCCTCGGCTGCACAGATGAGAAAGCCTGGAAGCAGGGGAAGAGGAAGGCAGAGAAGGACGATATGGTCGGTGCAAATTTCTTTCTCACCATCAGCACACCGGCAGCTCCACTAGACTTTCAGGAGGTTGAGAGCAAAATAGATGGATTCAAGACTTTCACCAAGAGGATGGATGAGAGCAACATGCAGCTCAACGGCACTCTTAATGAGTTTGCCCGCAAGCAGATCAGTGGTTTTAAGAAGGAGTATCAGAAAGTAGGAATTTCATTCAAGGTCCTCAGCCAGGCCTTTGAAATGGACCAGCAGGTGTATTCTACAGGACTCAACCAGGCCATCTCCTTCACCGGAGATGCATATGAAGCCGTTGGAGAGTATTTCTCAGAGCAGCCTGGCAAGGACGTGGACCCTATCATGGATTTGATTGCCCTCTACCAAGGACACTTGGCAAACTACCCAGATATCATCCATGTCCAGAAAGGTAAAGTCATAACACAGTCAAATTCACTGAACACATCGTCTCTGTTATTGATCCTTTTCCATGAGGGACAGATTTGTCTGTTGCTAAACTCTATATAGTTGTGTTATTCTCAACTTTGATGATTAAAAAAACCCTACCATTAAAGACAAGATAGTTATAGTTTCAGTATTAACAGCGTGCACAAACCTGCCAGAATCACATTTAAATACAATCCCAGGACTATAGTATGAGACACTGTGACACTCATCTACTGAAATCCTTCATAACCCTGTTGTCGGCAATTTAAAATCATTAAGAAAACATTGTTTATTCAGTGAAATTGACTGGTCACTGAACTCCTTCACCGCAGTTTCCCTATTTGGATTCAAGCTTAGATACATCACAACATGGATGAATAAAACATGTCAAAATAGCTGCTGTGCAGAGGGCCAGTAAAAGCAATAAATACATATTTTTTTTAAAAAACTATATCTAAAAAAAGTTCCCCAAAACAGGAACATAGAGACATTGTGATGGTTAAAATAATTGAATGACACAACTCTGTCAAGTTTCACTTCCCAATTTACAAAGCTTTGTTTAGATCAGAAGATTTCAATGCGTAACTGAGGGACTTTTTAGGCTTTAATGTAAATAAGTAAATGTGATTTCTACACATAACAGGTAACTGGTAGCATAAAAGTAGCTTCAGACATTTCTATTCATCAGATCTGGTGCAGCCAGGTTAGGATTATATGTCACTTTGCTAAACAAATCAGCACTGGAGAACTGGTTTACATGCTGCTGTGGCCCATTTGTCCCATCTGCTTAATCGAGTGGGCAGATGGGGTTTGATTTTCCATTGCTGGTGAGTGGTTACAAATCAGAGCTTAGGAGGTGGGGAACACCCAACGCGGTTTGTGGATCAAATCACAAGTCCGCGTGTGACAGAAAGTCAGCCAAACCAAACCATCCTCTTTCTACATGACCTTACCCATCGATTGTTGTCATTGTGTGGCAAAATGTCACACTCATGAGAGGCAACGCTGTTATTATGCAAGGGGAAGAACATTGTTGCACGACTGTATTGAGAGGAGCGCTCACTGCTGTTTACCATGCTGTGTTTGAGAATGTGGCACACGGATGAAGAAAATACTTTAAACTGCTCCGCCCCTGAGGTTTTACCTGACTGACTGCTTTCTGTGTGCCAATAAGCGTGGCTTTATACTAGGTAGGGCTGGGCGATATGGACTAAAAGTCATATCTCAATATTCTTTAGCTGAATGGCGATACTCGACATATATATCTCGATATTTTTTTCTGTGATGTAATTGGGGTTTCCCCCAAAGCATTATAGCATATTAGATCAAATGTTTTCCAGAAGCAAACCCTTTAAAAAATAGTCTGTTTGGAATAAACAATTTTCTCAGTGATTTCACATAGATATTTAACACAGCTTGTTGATATGATAATTAAATAATGTCTTATATTATATTATCAATATTGACAACGTATGGCTTACATATGTCAAAAAAAGTGACTGAGAGTAAAATAAGTCAAAACTCTATGGTGTGTGACACATTACCACATTACCCCAGCTTCCTGTATGGTTATTATCAGCTGAGTACAAAAAGCTCAGTCAACCCTTACTTTACACAGAGTTTAAATGCTTGCCTGGACACATACTGTCGTAGTGTGGAGGTAGTCAAAATGGCATGGCTCTTAACATGAGTCTTTCTAAGTGTCCAGTTCTTCACCCGTGACCCGTGTTTACTCCTCACCTTGCACATGGGCATCTTGGTTCCCCCGCCAACACTGGAGTCATTCAGTCCACAATAGGAGACACTGGGAAAACAGGACAGACAGACAGTGTTTAGGCTGCGATGGGACACAAACATCCCACTCAGCTCAAATCAAGTTTGCCACCTCGACTGCAAACAGCCCAAATAAGGTGACGCGGCCATTTAGACAAGTCTGGAGAGATAAGCCTGGCCTAATTACCCGGATAAGAAACCATGATTATGTGAACACACACATGGAAGACCTTGCTGCAGCATCAGGCGCAGTTGTTACAGTTCTGAGATAAAAAGCGCTGTGAAACGGGATTTCAGCACAGTGGGAGACTGAAAACAAAGCTGATGAGAAAGCCACTGCATGCAGCAGATAAAGGAGGAGACATGAGCAGCATATTGAATTCAACATTTGGATCTCATCTTGGTTTGAATGAAGGGATGTCCTTTTAGTTCCTTTTGTATATCGTAAGTACAGCTGAGCCAGTTTGCAACAAATGTTTTACTTTTTGTTTTAATCTCTTTTATATGAAAAGTCAAAGACAAACTGACCCCAGTGTATCCTCCATTATTATATGTATGTGAAAGCAGTACTCTTGTTTATTCCCTCACACTGTGCTGGGCCTGTTGCATCCATCTACTGCATGTAGGATCTATAAGAGGCTATAAACGTTTATTGCGCTGCACGGTAGTTAGGGAACCAATGTTAATGTGGCTGCATTACACTGAGTATCTTAAATGCTCCTGTTCATGACAAGAGAGTGGCTGCCTGTTACTCAAACTGGCCACATGTTTGCACGGATTATTAAATGTCATTAGCCAATGAAAAGGCACCAGACGCCAAGGTACAGACGGAGAAAGACACCTTAAAGAATAACACTATTAACTTAAACCTTACTTACTGATGTATTCATGAAAGATAATGATGCTTACATGAGTCGCTAAATTAATATTCCATTCATATTCCTGTTTACATGTTACAGACAATAGTCAATATTATGCTCACTGAAATCTGTTATTATTCTTACAATTTAACTACTCTACATATTAATGGGATTATTGGTAAAATGCTGTTTACGTGTCTCATTCAACCTGTTGTCATAAATGTGGAGACATTGTCGTCCATGTAAACAAAATAATGTGTGAAGACAAAACTGTGCTACGTCCTACTCTTCTATTATGATGTGAGGTCTATTTATTGGATACCTGCTGTGAGGCTAAGTCACATCCTTTGTCGTCATAAATCAAAGTCCACATTTTAAAATGGGTTGCACAGAATATTCAGGTGGTCAGATGAGTGAAATAATCGGATATCAGTGCAAGGGTGGCACAGTAATAAAGATTTTCACATCAAGACATAAATGGTTATGTTGGCAGCTTTTTAAGTACACGTTGATGCAAACCGCTGTGACTCTCTTTAGGAGAAACATGACAAAGCTTTGCTTATCAGTCTTATCAACAGACAGATTCCATTTTTAGCACATTTATCTGTCACATTAGAGCCGCAGAGTGCAGACAGGCTTTTATTTGTCCCCATGGAAGAGACCAGGGAAATGTGAGCCTTTTCCACAGCAGAGTACTGAACTCTATTGATCTCCACCTCTCCAGAGAATCACCCCATCAGCCATTAGCGTGCCGCTTGGCAGAATCAACACCAGCACACGTGACATTATATGCGGCATTGCTTTTAAAAAAGTTATTGAACTTCATGTCCCCTATTTTTGTACTTTTTTTTTTGTCCTAATCTGATCTTTTAGGGTTTTATTGTTTGAGAACGAAAGAAAGAAAGAAAGAAAGTGAAACTTTATATCATTCCCTCTCCAGGTCAGCCATTGTTGGCTGTTCTTTGTCCAACAAAAAACATTGGCAACAGGCAGAACAACCTTTGTCAATAGCTCTGCTTAAACAATGTAGTGTTTGAGCTATACGCAAAAATGTGATTTGAATGGCCAGGACGTGTGTTGGTATTTTTGCATAACGTACATACAATCGCACAATCTCTGAGCTCAGAAAACAAGTCTTTGTCATGCTATGTTCAGTCAGTATGACACATCAGCAAGTAGGAACGTCCACACATTTATTTCCTGTAATTTAAAGACCGAGCAGTGAGACTGCAGAATGTAACAGGGGAACTACGGTGGCTTTTGTATACCAGAAATGACTCTTTCACACTGCACTCCCTCTACCATTTCCTCCCCTTACTTCATTAGTTTATCAATGTGAGTGGAGCCATTCTTAGTTTGGTTATTATTAAGCTTCTGCTTCTAAACACAAATTACACTTTAGTACAGTGGCTGTGTCACTGAAAAGCAAGTACATATAAAAGGCTTCTTTCTAACTATTTGTTATTTCAAAGCTCTTTTCTAGTCTTGATGCCCACTCAAAGCTGCTTTACACTACACTTTTGCCATTCACCCATTCACACCCATTCACTCACACTTTCAGCGCATCTATCCATCACCCATTCACATGCTGCCGGCACAGCCGACGGGAGCAACATGGGGTCAAGTGTCTTGCCCAAGGACATTATCAGCGTGTAGACTGATCGAACCTACAACCTTTAAGTTGAAAGACAACTCGCTCTACCACTGAGCTACTGTCGCCGTTTAAGATAAGAACATTTTCATTGATAGTATGTTTAATTTCTGCCAATAATTGGTAGAATTTCTAAATGTTACACACTGGACCTTTAAATGAATTTGTCTAAAAGCACAGATTTCGCACACAGATGATCATTCCATCCATTTTTTTACTGCTTTATCATCCAGGAGGATCGTGGGAATGCTGTGGTAATCTCAGCTGACATAGGGCGAGATTACCATTTAACCATTCACTCACACTCTCGCACCTTCGGTCAATATAGAGTGTCTAATTGGCCTAATCCCCATATTGCATGTTTTTTGGACTGTGAGAGGATTACCCAGTCCAAAACTGATTACTAATCACAATCAGTTAGGTGGAATGTATTTTGACTTTGTTAATGAGTTCTCTCTCCTTGTAAATTCATCCATTCAGCACTTTACAAAATGCTGTATTTTGCCAGGTCCTGTCACAAGTGAGTCACCACAAAGTGATAAAACAATGGCAGACACGTCAGGGGAAAGCACTTTTTTCGGAAGGATGTCAGGATGTCTTCCTGCTGCTGACTTGGCTTTTCTGCTTAGGCGTGGGCTCGTACCACTATAGCAGATATTGCTGCCGTTCAGGTCACGGGCTCGCATGAGCTCGGTGTTGTGTAACCAGAGATTACGTAAGCGAGAACGTGTCTGCCTCCAGTGAGCCCAGGAGGGCTCGCTGCCACCTACATACACCCAGGGAGGATTTCTTCATCATCAGTACTCTTCCCTATTTATAGCCCAGAATGATATAAATGTCATCGAGATCTAGTAGCTCTATGTATATGTTGATATTCATACATTGTTATCGAAACAATTCATTATGTATCTCAGATTAAAGTCCTGTATTATTCTTTCACTTACTTATGTAGCAGTAAATGAGAGCAAAGATGTCAGGAGTGAAGGGTTTGTAAGATGCAATATGGCTTTATTTAATCATTTAAGACTCGTACAGTCGAGCATGTACTGCTGAAACAATTTTTCAGCTTCTTAAATGTGGATATTTTCTGGTTTCTTTGCTCCATTTAACAAAGAAATCATTGAAACTGAATCATTTTGGTGTGTGGCCCAAACAAGACATTTGTAAACATCATTATTTACAGGTTTGAGAAACACTAATCAACATTTTTGTTGTTCATACGTTTACAATGTTTTGGTATAAATGCAAAAGTTGTTTAATTACTTTATGAAGTTTTATCAGGAGATGTTTGGTCACAAGTTTGGTTTAAGGTGACATTTGAGCTCCAAAAACTGTGGAATTATAAAATAATTACTCTACAGGTATAAGGTGTAATTTATAATGGCAAATAAATATGGTCAGGCTTCAGACAAAGACTAATGTATACAGCCCCGCTGAACACACTTCAAACCCATTTCTGGTTCCCTTTTTTATTTTGGAGTTCAGTTGCAGTAGCAATGAAAATAAAATGGCAGTGTATGTTAGACACCATCCCCTTTGACTGAACTCTCTTCTTTCTCATTAAGTCTCCATGGTAACAGTCTATTAGTGGGCTTTTAAAGTAGAGGAAGCCAGAGACCTTTAAGATGCAATAAACACCTTTGGGAATGCCATTTAAATGTATGGGCAGCTGCTTTTTGCTCCTGTTGCTCTCTCTTGTACGGCCCTGTTCCACTGTTGTCTTCACTTCTCTTTCTGTCATGTTCACTCTATTGTGCATGAGAGGAATTTCAAAGATCTGGGTTAAATTGTAGCTGAGGGAGCTACAGCCGGAAGGCAAAGCGGGCAGTTTTGAGAGGAAGGATGGAGAGATGTCGTTTTGGGGTCATTCTGTGAGTATGTCATTTCTCCTCTCCCTGCTCCTGTAAGTTTTAGTTTATAACCTATGTGTTAAGTGTCGCAATGGTGAAGCAAAGGGGAGTTGTAAAGTCTCTCTGTGGTCTCACGTCACAGGAAACAACTAGTTTCAATCAGACTTTCAGTGAACAGAGGCGACTAAGCTCAGACTCTCATGAAAGGTCAACACAGGAGGTTTGTTGTCGTTTTAGGGGGGGAATCACATTTTTGCACCCAAATTCAAAGCCGGTGCTTGACCTTATTTGTCGGTTGTTTTTTTGCCACACTGTTGCACGTTTGTCTTGCTGCACAGAGTCTGTCAATTTGAAGAGTCACAGCTACACACAGTGTGTCAGCGGTGGTTTCCTGTTTCACAGTGATGAGTTGACCAACGTTTTTGCCGCACGCAAGGAGCAATTATATCGACCTACAATAAGTTTCGCCAAAAACATCTACAAGGCTCCAACTATGATCTTTTTTAAGTTCACTGTTTGGTCAAGGCCCTGTTTTAGACCTGGTATAAACAGAAAACATTGCACGCGCGACAGCCACCTCCATGTCCATGTCTGTTTATATTCTGTAGCCATGTGTAAGATTACATTTGAGTAGCTGTAACAAGGAAATGTTGCAATGGTCTCCTACAAATCACATTTACATTTACTGCCTTAACCAATGTGTTTGAGTGTGAAAACACATTGCTTAAGCAGAAGATCCTATCCTGTCTGCCCCTCTCTCTCATTTCACTTTAATTCTTCTTTTTCTTCTCCATGACATTTCTTCCTCTGCTCGGTCAGAAAATGTCAGCGGTTTGAGAAGTCATTAGCTCCTGCCTCTGTGGCCCTGCCTACTGCTCCCACACAACCATCTGTGTGGAAAGTTGTGAGCTGATTTCTTGTCTGAGCCCCAAAATGTTGGTGTGTCGTCAGCGAGAACCTCTTGCTGACAGCGTGGGAACTCAGACGTGACTGGGATTTTACTCTCAGTATGAGTGCTACTGTATATGCTTAGCGGAGTTTTTTTTATGAGGTATAGTTTCCTGTTGGATGTGTGGTAGAGGAGGAGTAAGCTGATCCAGTAGTGGTTTATATTCACGCAGCTGCCATCGTCAAAGTGATACCAACACATCAATAAAAATGTTATTTTAATCATGCCGTGTTGAAATGTTCTGATTCTGACATGAATAGATATTAGCAGGCTTCTGATGAAACTTTGCCGGCTAGAAATGAAGATATCTTAGAAATGGTTTGACTATTGACTGTTATAACTGAAGCTCCTCTTATGTATCAGTATTATGAAAGGAGTGTTATGCAACATTCCAGACAACTGGAAAACAGTTGCTGGTCTTTGAAACAGAACAAGCTGCTTCTGAATGAACTAATGACTCGTTCTAATCCCGTTTAGTATTGAAATGTAAATATAACACAGTACATATTTGACCACGTCGTCGTGCAATCACCACTGACGCTGACACTATAAATAGATTACATTACATTACATGTCGTTTAGCAGACGCTTTTATCCAAAGCGACTTACAATAAGTGCATTTAAACATTTGGGTACAAATAAGAGCTAGAAGTAAGTAAGAGCTTCAAGTAAACCAAACTATGAAGTGCTAGTCATAAGTGCGATCTATACTTTTTTTTTCTTTCGTTTTTTGTTGTTGTCGTCGTCTTAGTCGAGGTAGAGTCGGACTGAACTCTGTAGACTGAAATATATGAGTTTCAACATAAAGTGTTCCAGTCATAATGATATGATGATAGGCCTTGAGAGAAGATGGTCATTCTTTTTAAACCAGGTACATGATGCAAAGGAAATAATGTTGAAGGAAATATTTAATTTATGACATGGGGAACTTGTGTGGGGGTGAGGTCTCCTAGTTTAATTTAAAAAGGGGGAGGAGTCTGGGACAGTGAGCTTTGCTGATTAGACGTGCAAGTGATGACAGAGGATGCTCCAGAAGAGCCAATGGCAAAATTTGAAAGTAGCTGGTGTTTGACCAGAGAGACATTGAAGTGGTGTAAGAGGTTTAATGACATTTTAAATACAAACATATGGTTTATATTGCATTTTCAGAGATGCTTTACCATTTACATTATGCCATTGCATTTCTTTTCAAACAGGATGCTGGAAATGTCTAAATTCAGAGATGCCTGGAATAGCATTAAATTTGCTTGTCTTAATTGTGCGAAAGGATTGAGGCTAAAGCTGAACGACCAGGGAAAGGTCTATAACTGTTGATGATCCACATTGATCCATTTTTCATATACTTAAGTGCAGAGCTAGTTGGAGAACAATGCAAAGTGTTGTTATTTAGTACTGCAATAGTCAATTACTAACTGGGTAATTGTGGCTGCCTCAGTGACGACTTGTAAAACTTTAATATTATATTTCCTCAGAACTGTAGTAGATGGGATCAGACTGCCAGCAAAAGGCCTTAAATGGCTGTTTTTTAAAAAAAGGTTGAAGTGACACAATGTAATAGATATTTTAGAGTCACACCCCCTCACATTTTCTAACTATAGACTGTGATGTGGCTCAGATGTGAAGGGAGTTTGGAACAATCTATTTAAGTCTTTAAGTCTTATATGGTCATTTGCCTTTAGTTCTAGTTTTCCTGTGAAGTGTTGCTCTTGACTCTTACTAGAGGAAAATTCACATTATTATTCAACTTTTATTTTGACAAAAGTTAAGGTAATAGGATTTTGCATGTAAAGGAGGGAGCAATGTCAGGAATATGAAGAATAAGAAATGTACCTCTGATTATGGAGCAGTTTAAAGGTGGATGGACATGATTAAAAGTCTAAAAGAACATATTGATCTAAATCCCTGCCTGTGTTTCACCTCCAAACAGGAGCCCTGACGAAGGTGAAAGAGAGCCAGAAGCACGTCGAGGAGGGCAAGATGGACCTAGCGCAGGCAGAGGGCATCAACGAGCGCTGCAACATCATTTCCTGCGCGACGCTGGCCGAGATCCAGCACTTCCACCGGATCCGCGTGCGCGACTTCAAGACACAGATGCAGCACTTCCTTCAGCAGCAGATCTCCTTCTTTCAAAAAATCACAGGGAAGCTAGAGGAGGCGCTGCAGAAATATGACAACATGTAGGCGAATCCGTAGCGTCACATCACAACTGGTCGGTTCGGACCTTGGTGATCGATAGCCACAGACCTAAGTCTCTAAGTCGAGCAGTGGAGTTTTGACAAACAGCAGCAGAACCATAAAGTGCTGAATGCTGTTCATCCAGCAGGACGGGCCATTCGAGCGAGATTATGCTCTAGAGTTTGATGACTGGGTGAGGACATGTAAATGAATGACTTTAGGCCAATGTCTTATACAAACTAAAGGTGTTATGCCTTATAATTTAATGAGAATGAATAATCACAATGGTTCACCTCTTGGTCCAGTAGGTGGGTAAATTAAATCTGACAGTGAGTCACAGACAGGACCGCTGTTTCCTGGATGAAGTGGGTTTTTTTGGCCTGACATCACTCTTTTTAACTTGACTGTGTTTTCTTAAGTGACTGCCACTTCTGGAGGAGCATTTATGGCTAACACTCAAGCCCTTCCTGTGTGTTTCTCTCTGTGTGTTTACAGTCTCCTCACTGAGCAGCCACTGTCACCAATGTCTCGCTGTGCCTTCAAATATGTCTCTCTGGTCATATTCTTTTTATGAGTTACTAAAAAAACAACTTTATATACTGTATATGTTGAAATATATTATATTTGTTTTTACACAGCTACTTAAAGATAGAGAAAAAGATAGCTCTACCTCGAGTAAGGGCAGTGTCTTTTATGGAAGAGAGTGTTGTTGGATCAAAATGGAAAATAGAAACCCATGCCTTACACATTTATGCAGGCTAGCTCATTTTATCACAGTATGTTGGACACTTACATTGCGGGTTATGTGAGCTGTGGTTTTTTTAAGGTTTCCTTTAAGGATGTTGTTCAGAGACAGACTGTTAGGTGGTAGAGGTTTTCCCTCGACTGTTTTACTAACGCTGTTGTTTTAATAGCACAGTTCAGTTGTACTGCTGTTTTTACCCTTCACGATGCTCGTTGCATCGTAAAGACATTAATGTAGACGCAGAGATGCGACAATAAATTCCTCCCTCACAGAAAGATGTCTGTTGGTCCTGTATGTTTTCTCAAATACTTTGAAGCTTCTGCTTAATTGGACTGAATATGTATGAACACATGGAAATGCTCATTTTGAATGTGCTGACAGGATAATGTGCCTTT
This sequence comes from Solea senegalensis, assembly GCF_019176455.1. Classification (NCBI taxonomy): domain Eukaryota; kingdom Metazoa; phylum Chordata; class Actinopteri; order Pleuronectiformes; family Soleidae; genus Solea; species Solea senegalensis. Next base: position 14,438,229 of record NC_058025.1, on the reverse strand, counting down.
TAAAAGTCCTTCAAAGTGCCTCAGACTCTAAATTATCTTTTAATAACCGTAGAAAGACAAAGAGTGTAAATTGTGTGGATGTGCAGGTTTACTCGGCTGCCTCCCTGGAGGGGCTGCTGTGCCGTGGCGGTGTTTCATACTAAGCCCATGCTCAGCTCGCAGATCTGCTGACGGCGCAGAGCTCAGCCAGCCATCTGGGACATCTGGCCACTGTTAAACGTGCTGGGGCAGACGACAGCAAACAGCCAGCGAACACACAGTGAACACACAGTGAACAGGAAAAGGTCACAAACCGTCGAGAGAGAGAGAGAGACAGAGAGTTTCATTTTGCTGCCACCAAATGCCAAGTAAAACCGAGACAACTAAACTGCACAAGAGTTGTTTTTGGAGCAGTGCAGTTTCTGCTTTGAAAACCCGCTTGACGCATGATGAAGACAAGATAACAGAAAGCTGCAGCTCTGTAAATATGTTTATGTAAATATGTTCTCATTAAATGATCTATTTAGATGTCTGGTGTGGTTCCGTCTTCTTATGCCACTGCTCTAAAGCAGAATATTTACTGACACGTTGACAGAATGTATTCTCCTGCCAAGATCAGAGGACATTTTCATTCATTCATTCATCTTCTACCACTGTAACCTCCACATGAGGGTCACTGGTACAAATCCCAACCATCAATGGAGAGTGTCCACTTTGGACTGTGGGAGGAACCTGGAGAACCTGGAGAAAACCCACACACCCACACAAACACACCCTGCTCTTCTTGCTGCAAAGACAAGAGTTCTAACCACCACACCAACTGTGTGGCCCAGAGGCAATTTCCAAGCCAGTTAATTAAATGTACTGTGATAAGTTTCAGTGCTGTTCTAAAATACACAACAGCGTCTTCTTATGTAGTTCATGAAATCATTTCCTGAGGGGCGAGCAGATGCTCTTTAATTCCAATCCAGCATTAAGAGTCGATGTAGTATAGCTGTGCTAGCAGCTCTACAAGGCTTTCTGACTGTGCTAAATTTAGTTTTTGCAGGTCATAAAACAACACGGCACAATTTTAATATTTGCCACGCACAGTTTTATCAGCTTTTATACAATTACAACAAAGAAAAAAGGCGATAATTACAATCACTTTCCCCTCCTTCACTTCCATCACTGCCCTCCCACCACCCTCAACAATCCTTGGCTCTATAATGAACAAGAAAAAAAAGAAAAAAGAACTAGATTACGTAAATGACTATAACACTACTGTTAGTAAGAATCCACTAAAGTAAAGGTCGGAGGAAAACCCCACAGTCATCAGGATCAATTATGTGGGAAACAGGAAATAACTGCACAAATGTTTAGGCCACTTTATCACGTGGATTTCACCGGCTAATTAGAAATGTCCAGCTCTGATGCAGGATGAAAACATCAGGCCAAGAACGTCTGAAATATTTCATGAAGCAGCTTTTACACTTGGAGAGGGTACAAATTCTCTTAAAATGTTCTATTCCACACTCTCTAGTATTTCATTCTCTGCACAGCACATTTCATACACGACGACAACGACGACTTAATGTGCTTTAAAATAAAAACAAAAAGAACAGTTACATGCCCTTTGGCGATCTCCTCCCTCAGGCTTTATGTCAGTGCTGCCAACGCCAGAAGAAATGGGTGCTCCTGTTTTTACATCCCTGCTCTTCCAAACCGTATAGTTTTATGAATTAGTTGAAGTGAGACGTGTTATCTGGTGCATATGTAGAGTCTACATGCAGGTATACAAACATCAAGTCTGGAATAAAGCCAGTTTTAAAACGTGTATCACTGCTTAATGTGGTGCAGAAATATGGAGAGCGCAGTATAGAGGATGCCTCCAACTCAGCACAGTCTAACACGCAGGAAACAACAATTCTCCATTCAGATACGGACTTCAACAGAGTCAACAGCTGACCACATTACACACACAGACACACACACACACACACACACACACACAAACAGTAAGTGTGTGAGGGCTGCGGTGCCGGAAATACCCCTCCAGATGTGTCTGCGGTGCTCAATAACAGAGCTAGACACAAGTGCAATCACTGAGACATGAAAATATGAAGGACACAAGCAAAGGAGTGAGAATTTGTTCACGGGCACAGTTTGTAATTGAGGCATTTGAGCTCTTGAGCGAGAGAAAAACATGTTTTAAAAAAACAAGTTGTCATCACTTGCCTCTCTGGAATTCACTGGATGTAACACAGAGACTTTCTGTACCTTTGTTTTATCACCGCTTTACTTATTTTCACTGCACTTGTTTTACATAAAATTTTGGACTTTTTTTTTGCTTATTTTAACCATGAAAAAAGGGCCAGAAAATGTCCTGTAAGTGCCATTTTTCCAGAATATCTTTCAATATCTTGGAGTTATTTACAATTTACTGCATGTTAAAGTAGTGTTTAAACAATTTAAAATGAGGTTTTATTTAGAATAAACACTATAGTTGTACCCAAACACTCAACTCTTTCCTCTCTGGTGGTGACAAAGACGCTGATTCGCCGGCTTCCTGCAACAGCGCGAGTGAAATTACCGTAATAACCACACGTTGGCTTTGACATGCAACTTTTCAGCTTGCAGCCTATTTACATTTTCATGTATTTACATTTTCCCTCTGTTTTCGTAGCTGTTGCTGAGGAACATAGAGTAGCTGAAAGAAGAGGCTTTTTCAGTCGAATGATGCCACATTTGCTGAATACTCGAATCACACAGGCACACAAACCTCTAACAACTAAACTAATCTCTGTGTCTCACAGTCGAGTCGCTCGTCAAAGACAACAACATAACTATCCTCCAAATCACCCAACCCTGCTATGAAGATATGGCACCTGTGCATAGTTTCCTATTGTCACTTAATAAGGACTCTCCACTAACGACTTCCCGACACTCCTCATCAGTGTTACTCAGTAATTGACCCAGTAACAAGCATTGTAAGGGTTTACTATTTAGCAATATTCATAATAACAACAATTACCAAACAGAGTTGAGAGTAGAGTTACTGTGTTACTTGGATCTTTATCTATGATGATGTGTACGTGCAGCTCACAGTGGAAGCAGAAAAGTAACTTTTAAGTAACTTATCACACTTCCTGAGTCACTTCTCGCTCCTAATTTTTGACCCTGACCTTCAGACATTGCTTTGTCCTGATTGCAACTGTAACATTATAAAAGGCCTTGTGGGAAAAACCTACAAAATATGCCAGACTCTCGATGTAAGTTTTTACATTCCACTGTATTTAAAGTCAAGGTGTGACAGTGATAAAGCGGTACATGTTCTTATGGTTTCCTGTTGTGCAGATGAAATGCAGATGCTGTGCTAATCTTACCTTGTTCATGTGGTGAGGGTGTGAAGGTGTACAGTAGTTCAGGAACCACACTTGGCCTAAGGAGCAAATGTAACCGTTGAGTAAGTCCAATGGCAAACATATATCACAAGTGAATTAATTAAGCTTTTCAGATATGACGGGATACTTACCTGCTGCGTTATATGTGACGACAGATAGCATCTTGAAGAAGCAACTTTTGTGTACCTTGCATTTCCTGTTTGGTCACTCGATATCTATCGTGAACAACGCGACAGATATCGAGTGAAGAACCTTCTCTTCAGTGTTCTGGATACAGAACAAAGCAGTCCCTAAATGCCCTAAATCACAATAACATCTGCAAAATCCTGGAGGAATAGTGTAGTGACAGCAACACTTATAGGGCAGGGTTTTAGAGGTTGCCTCGCTCTAACACACCTGCTTCAAATAAACGGGTCGTTATCAGGCTTCTGCTGACGAGCTGAACATTTGAATCAGGTGTGCTGGAGCGAGGACTGTTTTAGAGAAGTATGTCTATTTTAGCTTTAAGACCAGTAACATTTGAGGTTATATTTGGATATTATTGTTTGTTGTATTGTTGAAAAGGGGCAAAACTATTGTACCTGATCAGGGATGGTGGTGGGAGTATTACCTCATTTTAAATACTAAATACTATTTCTTTTTAAGCGCATCTAAACAATCTAAAAAGAAGAAGAAAAAAGATAGGATATAATCAAACTGTACATTTTGGATTCCCTTCTTTCTTGACCTTTTTCTTTCTCGATCAGTGGTTGGTCTATATATGCAGCTGTGGTGATAATCATGCAAATGCAGCTCTGCAGCACTAAGTGAGCTCCTCTCTCTCTCTTTTTAGTTTGCAACAGAAAATGTCACCCTTGAGTTCCTACTTTCGGAATGCGAGGCGTTTGCTTGTACTCAGCATATTCCTGCTGGAGGTGGGATCTGTTTTCAGTTACAGCTGCGTCCGCTCTGGTCTTTTGAGTCTGGCCCGGAATGAAGCAGCGGAGAGAGAGACCCTGTCCTGACACAGCAGCCGAGGACACCGAGCTCAGAGACTATAGTCTGTGTGTGCTGAAGAGATTCTCACTCTCCCAGAAACCCCCCTCCCAACAACACTGGCTTCCCGTTACTGTCCCATTGTGTGTGTTTATGTGTGAAGAGGCAACAGGTTTGGTTCATCTTAAACTGTGTGTCTGCCGACGGCTAATGATTTGACGGTGTAGTCATCGCTGTGATGTTTGTGGCATCTCGGCTAAGTCATGCTGGAACTATTTCACATGCTGTCTGAGACAATGACAACACCTGCAACACACCGCAGCAAAGGAGGGGAAACATGAGGTAATACAAGTGCTGCAACTTACTGAAATTCAGATTGCTTTGGCTCTAGTGACACTCCTCACCACTGACCTATATTTCTGCTCTTTTTCGTTTGTATTCAAAAACCGGCAGAGACATTTATTTCTCTTAAATAAAAAATCAGAAACTTCCTCCTGTAAAGCAACAGAACTGAGATAGAATGTTCTGTTTTCTCTGCCCTCACTCACTGACGTTGCATCCATTTTTTTCAGGTTGCAGGAAGCAGTGTGGGCTGTGTGAGCAGCTTCCATGAGATTATCCACTGACCTCAGAACAGCAGCACCCTGCCCACCCTGGGGGAGAGGCCCTACTACTGGAAAAGGCTCAGACATGCTACACCCTGCTTATAAAACTGTGTTTAAGGGTCAAAATCTCATTTTCATGCGTCCAAAACCTTTAGATGTTGCTCTCAAACAGGACGTGACAGTTTTTGGTAGGTGGGAATGGTTTGAAATACAAACAAAGAAAATATTTTAACCTCTTGAAACTTCTGTCATCACTTTGCTAGAAAGACAAGAATAAAAGTAGTAATCTGCTTTTATCGCAATAGTCCTCAGAAGGTTAAACCTTTCTTACGATCCATGTCCCCATCAGTCTAAACGTCATTTTGTATGGGTTAAATATTTTAGCAGGGGGCGGTGTGTGTTCATGCTCCTTGGAGGATCTTCAAGGATTTCTTCTCGGATGTTTGTCTGTCATTCAAGGGGGCGGATGAGAGGTGAAATGTGTTCACAAAGCTACCGAAAGTCTACTGATTCAATTACTTCTGGAGAATTACGGCCTGGATGAATGACAACCTACAAAGACATGTTTTCCATTTTGGACAATCAACACACTGTTCTCATGCTCCACTAATTGAGGCAAACAAGAGCTTTATACCGGGCCACATGGTTGGTGCAGTTCTGAGCACACATCCTGGTTGGAACAAGAGCCTTTCTGAGTGGAGTTTGCATGTTCTCCGCATGTGTGCGTGAGTTTTTGGGGATTAGGTCATTTGGACACTCTAAATTGACTAGGAGTGAGTTGTTTGTTTGTGTTATGTCAGCTGGGATTGGCACCACGATGAAGCGGTAGAAGATGGATGGATGGAAGAACTACACCCAATCACTAAAACCTCTAATAACAAGAAATGTCCATTCATCCAGCCTGGGTGTATCTCAGCCAGTGGCAGTTGCTGCTCTTTGAAACAGAGGAAGCTCATTTCAAGCCCATGTGTTCCTATTTGAATAAAAAAAGTTTCTTTTTTATTTTATTTTCATTTTCTTTGAAATATGGGAAACCATTTGGGGTCCTGTCCATCGTTGGATCCACACAGGTTTTCTCAAGCATGAACTACATAAAACCCAAATATTGCTATATTTATTTCAAAGGGGGTTACTTTTAAATTCATTCATAGACTAGGTCTACATAAAACGACCAGCTATTTGTTCCCTCGCAAAATCCACACAGGTCTGAGGCAGAAAAAGGCTCAGCTGCAACGCTGTCAATCAAAAACTGGCTCCGCCTTTCAGACGCTTCGTCCAATCATCATCTGCGAGAAGCTGAGCTTCCGTGGAAGTGACGCTTTTGCCACATTTGTCCACTCACTGTCGAACTCGTGAACTAGCGACACGTTCTAGTCACGTTGTAGTGCATGTTTAGTATTGAAATGTAAATACAACCCATTTGTTCCGTCTTTTAGAGGAAACTTAGAGCAATCGTCCCTGATCTCCGCTGACATTGAGCTTTAGAAGCAGCAGATACACACTGTGTGTGTGTCTGGAGTTTCATTTAAGGCACCAGTGAAATATATATAGTGTGTTCATTCACGGTCTTCAGTGGATGAACCTGTTTCCACACGTCATGAAAACACATACAGTAACAAAAATCAATTGCTTCTCAGTGTACTGGAGCTCCACGGACCACACCCGTCACTACCACAGCTTTACCTTTAGAGACACAAGTTTATACTCAGGCATCATCGTGGGAATTGTTGTAGTTTTGTATTTATGCACGGAACAAGCAGAGGACGTGCTGTGCGTCCTGTACCTGGCAGAATGTTCGGGAATGTGGGAGCGCACTCTGAAGGCTTTAGACCCACTTTTGTTTTTATAGTCCTCACACAGGAAGCTCACTCTGATGGGGCCTCATTCATGTTGTCTGAAAAACGCTGACTGCCCTCCCACCCCCACCTCTCTGGCTGCTCTCCAAGTCACACACACACACACACACACACAAGCATTTTTGGCTTTGTGGGCTGATATGCATTCTCTCCTCCCCCAATCCCGTCACAGTTTCATTTATAGCTCTAATTGCAATAAACAACCGAGAACAAGTAGGGAAGGATGCAGCTTCCCTTGCTCATGTGTCTCTCTCTCATGAATAGAACCAATCCAATCTCTGTCAGTCATTCACTGACGTATGTGTGTTTCTGTATTACAGTATCCACCATGATTCCACCATGATTCCTGCTGGAAACATCTTTGTTGTCTTTGAGCTGGACTTGCTCAAGGGAAAATGAGACAGTTTGATGTCTAAATGACAAGATGAACTACCAAGGAGACTTTCACGAAATAATAATAATACCAATAACGAAATAATGAAAAACATCCACCTACTGGATGATCCTATCTGTGCCTATACTTCAATACAGGCTATGTTTTATCATTTATATGACTTCATATGGGACCATCATTTACGACATCATGCTGTGGAACAGAAAACTTGAAGTTAGCGATGGTACAGTGCAGTTCAGCTCACCATGGTGCGGTTTGGAATGGTTCATCCTAATCTGATTCACATTTCCACCACAGGGAGTGTGGGTCAGATACATAAATTAATGGGAATAAATATGCAAGTCACAAACAGCACTCAATTCTTAACCTTCAAGTCTCATGAAAGTCCGAAGTCGTCCTTGCAAGTTAAGTCGAGTCCCGGCTTTAAATCAATCAAGTGACAAAAAAAATCACAGTCATTTTGAAGAAACAAATTTGAAGAAAAGAAATTGCTCAGAAACAAGGTATAACACTCATACAACGTAAGGGCTGCTTCATGAATTGTTTATTAGAAAATGTATTTAACTAACATCAATAAAATGAAAATAAATCAAACTACAATGTAAAGAATACTAACATTAGGTTTACATTAAACCATGGAAATGCATTTCAACTATTAGGCCAAAAAAGCGAGTGGAATTTCAGTGGCGTTGATGCCGCTCGGTTGCCAGGTTTGTACGCAAGGCCACAAAAGCAGACGCCCAATGTTTTTTTCCGTGTGTCAAAAACAACTGTAGCTCCTCAACATTTGAGAACATGTAAATATTGTGTAAGTTAAGTCCTTTCGAGTCATTTCACTCAAGTCTACGTCGAGTCTGAAGTCACGAGTGTCAAGTCTTTTACCAACGTTAGTCTCGAGTCCTCCAGTCAAGTCACGTGACTTGAGTCCCCCACCTCTAGTGGCAGATGTGTAATGTCATACTGCAGTGGCTCCTTGTAGCTTTGAATAAAAAAAAGTTTATTTTTTTATTTTATTTTCATTTTCTTTGAAATAGGGGAAACCATTTGGAGTCCTTACCATCGTTGGATGGTTTTCTCAAGCATGAACTACACATCTGCCTCTAGTGTAAATGATGTGTAAATAGTGTAATGTCATACTATTGCGACAAAAGTCAAAGGAAACAAGTGACAGTAAATAAAACTTCTTTTGAGAGAAGTCAGCTGGATTTTTAAAAGCGACCCAAAGGCGCAGGAGCTTTGTGACGTTATTTCGTAACAACACTGCGAGTACAGTCAAAGGATTTCTTTCAAAAACGGGCACAGATTTCAAAGGAGCTTCCTTATTCTCTCTCTCTCGTCTCATGATACAACATGGAGTCAACAAGCACACGCCCACTCTTTGTCTTCAACACAACTGCTGACCTGCTAATGGTCCTTTAGGTCCACTGTTACCCACAAAACACAGTGTCGACCACAGTCATCAAAGAACCAGCTGACCAGGGCAAACTGTGGTACAGATACAGAGCGGTTTATTAAAGTGCTCTGACCCTGTTTTGCTAAACTAACAAATAAACACATAAGTAAATAAAGAAATCATTTTGCCCACAATCCTGTCAGCAGACCAGTTATCACAAACTGAATAATAGTCATGTGACTACACTTCACTGACACATACGAACGGGTTTGTGAATGTGCGTGTGTCAGATAATGATGTAACCCAGAGGTTGTTGACATAAGATTGAACAGGAAGAACAAATGGCTCAAAACCTAATGTTATCATAATGGTCCTGGTGTTATTTATTCAGCCTGGAACTAATGAGGTCAAACTAAAGGGGGAAAAAAAAACATCAACTACAATGGCAAAAAAGTTAGAAAATGACCAAACAAATGATCCAAAGTGACAGTAAAATTAGATGAGTACGTCTAATTCTTTTTCTGATGTGTCTGTGAAGTGGTTCTCGAGTGGAGAAGAAACTCTGCTCGCGGCCAAAAAAACTGTCAAACGACAAAACGCCCGTCAGCGAAGCAAGCTGCAAAATCTCTCTCATCCCAGATAAGAAATTCAGCTTCAGATAAAAGCAGAGGCTGCTGCTGCTGCTGCTGCTGCTGCTGCTGCTGCCACATGGACAACCAGCTCAGGAAAGACAGACAGAAAAACACTTAACTCTACTAAAAGTGTTTCCTCCTTAAAGGCAAACGCCGGCGCTTTCAACAGCAGCACGTCAGATTCTGAAAGCCAGTGCAGTATTTTACGCGCCTTGATTAAGTTTTATACTTTGTGGATGATGTGTTCGTATAGAGTAGATATTACTATTATCATTATTAGAATTATTATTCTAATCGCTATAGTTTTTAAATGTGAAAGAGAGAGAGGAGGGAGACTGTGTAGAAATGAAACACAGTCTTTGTCTATAAAATACAACCAGTGGTGTCTGGGATTCAATTAGCCACCTGGGTTAGTCTGTGTGGAACACTATTAAACTGAGCGAGCCTGGCCTGCTTTGTCTCTCGGAGCCTCTTCGTCTTACCGGCTCCTTTTGTTCTTTCGCACTCTGCCCCACAATTACCCAGCCCTAGATTAACGAGGGATCAATCTGAGCCCTAATATCTCAGAGCAAGGACTCATTGTGTCTAATTACCTCTCTCCTTCTGTGTCTCTGTCTCGGTTCTGTCTCGCACACAATGGGACAATATCTTATCGCCACTGTGACGAGCGTCAGCTTCATTATTAAACGGTGGCATGCAGAGGGCTGAGGTCGCAGTCGTTTTTTAAACCCAACAGTGTCCAACATGTGACCACTTCCTGCCAGACATCCACATTTTGTGACCCCACGCATGTCAGCGGTTTCTCAACACTCGGTTCCTCTTTCTTGGGACTATATTTCGGGTTATTTGGGACGGGCGTCACTGCTGTGCAGTTCGAATGTGAATAACTTCACTGTCGTCTTGATTTTCCTTTGAAAACATGTAATGATACAGATTGTAATATTAGGTCAGAGTCAGCTCTAGGCATAGACGACATGTGGCTCTTCAGCCCCTCTGCCATGTTAATAAACCACTTACTCTCCCACACCAAAGTCCATTGAGAAAATGGGCGATTTTACATCACAGCACGTAGGAGTTTGATCCACTGTGGCCTCCGGCATGAAGTTCAAATGTGTTATTTACTTTATCCCATGTTTGAAATCCTTAGTTCATATTTACTGAGAGACACTTACTTACTTAAATGAGTAAATGAGGCAGCAGGAGACGAGCAGCTCCCGTTTCCCTGTGACTTCAAAATAATGATTTTCTCTATGGACTTTGGTGCAGTTCACCAAGCGGCACAAACTTCAATTTCCAAGTCGAAAATGTTGTTTTACAGCGAGATAAAAACGCATTCTTAAGATATTTGGAAAATAATAGTTCATTGGTGGCACATCACCAAAAGTGGTACTAATATTATACCTTATATAGTTTAAAAATCCTTTGAAACAAACTGAAGGGGGAAACTAAATACTCTCCCACATCAGAGTTGATAGAGAAAATCATCGATTTATGTTATTTTAAAGCACTTTTTTTCTCCACTTTATAAGAGGTTGGGTATAAACAGCATTGAAGGAGTTTTCTTTTTGTAGTTCTTAAATTTCATAAATTCAACAATCTGTATAAAAAAGGTTATACATTTTATCTTTATCATAGGGTTTGTGGCTCCGGATGCAATTTCTTACCCGCCATTTACTGGAGGGGTTTATTTATTTATTTGATTTTTTGACCTTTCACCTTTTCATGGAAAACATGTTTGTTTGTGTGAGGAGTTACTTAAAACCATGCTGTGGTGTGTGTTCGGTGACCGGTGCCCTATAGCCCAGGTTGCCTAGATGCATAGGTCCGGCCCTGCTACTGATAATTCTAGTACTAATTCTGGTACTAATACTAATGGGTTATTAGTACTGTTAACATGCTGACAGGCATTTACTGGTGCCTTTTAACATGAGATTAATCCATTTGAATACAACTTCTCTAATTGCAATTATGAAAGCAGTATATAAGTAGTAAGTGTAAAGTTTCTGGACAGCTCAGAGTTGACTTATTTTGTCTTTATTTTTACCAAAAAATTGCCACATCAATGCCAACATAACACAACAAAAAGGACTTTTGAATACTTTTGAATAGACATTTTGGTAGAAAATATGACAAAGCTGAAATATGGGACACTAAAGCCACTATTGATATGGTCGCTAATGACATTTCAGTTTATGATCAGTAGCTGCCCTTGTTTTTCTTTATACAAACTATAGTTCCACCAGACAAAAGACAGTAAATCTGAGATTAAAACAAGTGTTGCATCTCTGTAAGTGATTTCAGTCGTCTCTGTAATCTTAGTTTATTCTTTCATATAATTAACATCCCTAAACACTAACAGGCGAGCTGACTGCGTACAGCATGTGACAGTCGTGTGTGCGTCTGTGTCTGGATGCATGAGTTCATTTCTACTCTTGTCATGATGAAGGTTCTGTCCGTGACTCTTAAAAAAAATGTTGGTTTGACAGTTTCGGGACTGAGGTCAGTTTGGATCCAAACTGGGAAAGTACAGGAAAACGACAATGACGCAAGTGTCTTGTTTGGATTTGTTGAATTTGTGTGTAGCCGTCTACGAAAGGGAGGAACCGTATGGTTAAAAACCTCTGAGAAAATCCCTCTCCCTTGTGTCTTTGAAAGCGTCGTCTGAATCACCAGATGCAGAGTGTGAGTATCAGCCTTTTATTGGCTGTGTGTCACAGGCACATTCTCTGCTGCTTCCTGTCTGTTACTGTTTATAAAATGGGCTTTACAAAAAATCCCCTTCCTTTACTTTCTTATTGGAGAATTATTTGTTTTTCATGTCAGTTTCCCTTGATTACTTATTTGTCACTTTGTCTGTAAAATATTTAATGGTCTACTGAAAATACTTTCCAGCTGTGTGTCCACCTTTACTTTACCGTCTGTGTCTGCTCATGTTTCCCGTATTTTTCCAAATTATTATTAAGGCCTGAGCGCTCACACAGTGGAATTGGAATTTCCTGGCATTTACTTTTTTTTTCTTCCGAAATGATCACATTTTTAAGGCACCTGACGTAGTTTAAAACGGATGAAGATGAAGATGCAGTTGTAAATAAGAATTGGTTCTTAATAATAAAGGTTTAAAGAAGAGATTCAGTCACTTTACCCATCAGATCATGGTGTGTGTCCACTCTGTTAAAGATTAAAACCATTCAGGGAAGTTCATCCTTAGCTGAGTTGGAATTTCCGTTTCTTTTTGGGTTTTTTTTTCTTAGAAATGACAATATTGTGGTTTACAACAGGATCCCAACAGAGTTCCTGTTTTTCGTCCGTGTCTATAGCATGACATCATTGTGCTAAGTCTGCAGCCAGCATGTGATGCCATTGTTCACCAAAAACAAAACCCCTCCCCTTCAGCCCATTGATACCGACTATAATCACGTCCCGACGTGTATGAAACAAAGGGCATAATCTTTCATTAACACCTGTGCACCTCTGACAGACATCACTGTTGTGTTTGGCATCAGGGAAATTTCATTGCATGACACCATCAGTCATGAGGACTGACTCACAGCAATTAAGCTGTAATTGCAGAAAAATGCTCCTCGAGCTTTCACGTTTATAATCTGGATAAATGCAGTTACCCGGATTATAAACAGAGAGTCCTACAGAGATGGAAAACACATGACGCCCTGGTGCAGGTCCTGCAGGTTTTTATTGATTTTGCATGTGAGAAAACCACAATTAAAGTAATAATAGGAAAGTGGGAGATGTGATAACGATAACCGATGTTTTTTTCGGAGAGGACGTCTGGCACGACATATGCTCTGCTGCTGTGAGTATCATTCAGAGGAGGGGAACAGGCTGCGAGTGCAGTTCAAATTATAGCGCGAGAGATTAACTGCCAAATACTCGTTTATACAGGAGGAAATAGGAGATCATTTGGGTGCAGGTAGAGAAGTAAACCTTGTTCATGTAGAAATGCCACAAACACTTTTCATACCTACTATAAAAAGAGAGAAAGTCGTACTTTTTGAAGTGGTTTATTAAAAATATGATATAAATAAATATGACACTCCAGTTACATAGAAGGCTACTACATCAGTCATGGGATACACTGGATAGACACTTCTCTTCATACAAGTTTACAGTGTGTTTTTTTTACAGTTACCGTTACAGCAACGTCATATCATCTCCCATAGTATAATATTTCAGAACAGTACCTTTCATCTACAGTGTCAAACAACCAGTGTGTGCAGTAGATATCATAGGACTTCAATTATTGGTAAAACACTTAATTAAGTCAAGAAATCTCCCCTAAATCTAAGGTGTCCTTGTCCTCTTAGTTAGTACCAGTCCCAGTAACAGTTTTAAAGTGAGCAGCTCAACCTCCTTAAAGTTATATGACGTTTAATTTGTGGTTAAACTTGTTAATAGATTACTATAGTAAAGCCAATTGTTGACTTTAAGGTGAAATGTGTAACCCTCAATCAGTGGCTTGATTTTCAACTAAAATCATATTGTGGTATATAAAAATACTGCATAAAACATTTCGTTTTCATGAGTGTGATTTGACATGGGCTAAAAGCATAATACTGTTTTAACGGAAGTACAAAATCCTGCTTTAATACAGAACTATGACGGGAAGCATCGGTGACAAAACTGTCAAACATTAAAATATGCAGTGAATGAACATTAATAACAAAATACCTGAGTTTAAAGAAAGTTGCTCTTCTAAAATATGTAATACATAAAACAATAAAAAAAAATAAAAAATATATATATATATGCACAATCAAGTGACATGCTTAAAACAATACACATCTGTACCAGTGTCAGTCTAAGTAATTCACAGTTTCATGCTGTTAACATTAGCTCCAGCTCTGATGACGTCAACAAGCACGAGGGCCAGACCATGTGAGGGACTCGATTAGGGACCAAACATAGTTTAGAGTTCACCACATAGATTTGCCATTTTGAAAAATGCTAAAGTGAGTGAGGTCTGTTGCACTGACCGGCGGATTGTTGACCAGTGCTTTCATTAAACAGAAAGCAAACAACTCTTGACTCCAGTGACTTTGGCCAATTTATTAAGCTACAAAAATCTCATTTTGACCCCAGCAGGGTCAGAACAACTCAAGGACAAATGAAAAGTCATAAAGACTACATTTTATATAGTAATACCTCACAGTTCTTTGTCTTGGGTGATAATTTGACAGAATTAATACAGAAACGATGAATAATGCAGCCTTAAATTAAAACAACTAAACTGGTACTAATTCATTATGGCTCACTTTAACCCTTCTGCTACCGTCCTGACGTCGCCGACAGTTATTTGGCATGCATATTTCTCATTACCATGACTCCTAGACCATTGCGATATCTAGAAAACGATCCGCGACCCTTATGTGGAGGATAAAGTGGTAGAATATGGATGGATTGATCCTGGAAAGCAGAGAAATTAAGCTTTGCGCCCATATACTTGTCGTTACGGTAGCCCTCGGGACTTCCACAGAACGACCGTCCAATCATGGACAAGATTATAGGACAAAAGGGGCAGAAGCACTCACTCATTGAACACTTTTTGACAATTCTACAGCCATAAAATCTAAATAAATCCAGACGGCTTGATTATCATGACGGTCATAAGAGGGTTAAGTACACAGCGACATTTTTAATGTTGTGTAATCAAAACCTGTAACAGTGAGCCTCCAAAACATATAGCTTGTTTAGTGATCACACCCAATACTGATTCTTCTGAAGAGTTGGCGTGGCGGTCCTAATAATTTGGGACGACGCTGCAGGGGAGCCATTGCTCCAAGAACTTAAGAACATGTCTGAATCAACGGTGTTATACCCTGAGCCGTGATTTGTAATCAATAATCGATCAAGAACAGGACTGCTGGGGCAGCTGGGGTTTAATGGCGTAATAGTCACCATGGGAACTGCTGTGCTCCTCTGGGTTTGGCCTTGATAGAAGTCACCATCTGGAGGACCGGGGAAAGGCGGCTCCTTTGGTGCAGCAGTGCTCATCTTCCTTTGCCTGTGATGCCGTAGATACACAACCAGGACTACAAAGATGATTACAAGCAGCAGCAGGGCCAGCAGTGGCAGGATCACCAAGAGTGGATTTGAGGTTTTCTGAGGGTAGGACTCTACACGTACTGGGGTGTTCCTTAAGGGGAAATCCTCTGCTCCACGTGTCGTTTTGCCAACAGTTGTACTGTAAATTGTTCTATTGGAGTTTCCCCAGCGGTTGCGTCCCTTGAACTTTTGCTGGTTTTTGCTTGGTTGTTGGGTGGACAGGAAAACTGTAGACAGGACTGGACCGGCAGTACCATTTCTGGAAGTGTGGATTGGCGTATGGGGGACCAATGATGTGGTCGGGACAGGACTTGTTGTGGTAGGAAAAAGTACTGGATCATATGGCAAAACTGTGAAGTGTAACTCCCCTTTAGCAGGTTGAATGTCATCAGCTCTCAGTAGAAACACCAGCGAGTCATTCAGCTCTTGAACTCCGGTCATGTTGGCGTTCAGCTCCAAGGAGACTTTCCCCTGTATCACGTCCTGAAAGGTGAAAGATTCAGCTGGTCCTGCTTTTGTGGACATTTTATGCTTCGTCTGAACCACCTTCCCGTACTTAGGATGGGCAATCATTTCAAAGACAGGGTCACTATTGCTGATAGTAGCTAGTTCAGTAGCATTAAGAAAACTAGTGCTGAGTTTGACAGGAATTCCATTGGGGATCCTCAAGTCTTTGCCCACCTGGACTAAAGGTGTGACGGTTATGTTGCACACTTGGTCAGTCAGATTTGCTTCCGAAGTAAAGGCAGTGAACTCAAAGCTGTCTTCCACAGAGGACAGGGAGATCATATGGTAGGACAACTTTCCGCTCTGTAGATCTTCCTGTTCGAACTGAGTAACCTCTTGGTTTTCCATTAGAATTTTGCCAAAGTTTGGAGGCCTCGTAATCTGGTAGTGAATCGAGATGTTCTTCCCATTGGTAGCAGCAGCGAGATTGTCCCGGGTCAGTAACACTGACGTCTTCCCTTGCTCTAGGGTCAATCCAGTGGAGTTGACCAGAGAAATGGTGATTTCTATCACTTCTAGGTTGAAGAGTTTATATATTGGTTTATGATGACCATCTGTGACACTAAAATAGAAAACCCCCGAGGCAGAACTTCCATCATGGATGAAATTGACGCTTCCGTTATTGATTTGGCCTTGAGTGAAGGCCACGATTGACTCGTTCAAACGTCCTTCCAGAGCGAGGTAACCATTGTTTGGTTTGCTGATCACAGAAAACTTAATATCATCAGGAGGATTGTCCAAGTCTTCAACTTTGAGATTCTCAGGCCCGAGGGCTACTGTGTCTCCCTGCACCACCATCAGCCTTGGAGCTTTGGTTTTTAGCAAAGGTGGCTGATCATTCACAGGTGTGACTGTGATATTAAAACCCTCCTCAACAAAATCATCGTCATCTTGAGGGCGCTGCGCTGTTTTGCCCTTGGGATTTAGCCACGCACTGAAGACAAACGAATCATGTGTCGTCTCCGAGTTGTCATGCTTGTAGGTGATTCCATATTTGTTTATAATGAACTGGGAAAAGTTTGGCTTCTCCTTGGTGAGGTTCCTTTCACCCACCACGATGACACCGTGCCGAGGCAGAGACGTTACCTGAAACCAGACCTCATAGGAGCTCCTCTGAGGCATCGGCAGCTTGGACATCAGGTTAGTAGCGTCAAGATTAGACTCATCAAGGATGACGCTGTCTCCTTCTGTTACCGTCGCACCTATTCCCAAAAAAAATACAAAGTAGTTGTGATACTGTTAATATCTTGGGGCCAGGTCATCCTTGTTGTGTTCTGCATTTACAGAGAGTGGCTTCACATTCCAATATGTGCGTTGTTGTGATACTGTTAACTAAAATGAGGGTTTGTGTCAGTTTAGTATTCTACATGTGTGCTCAATCTCACATTTCATTTTGGTAGTGCAAATTTCTCACCAGGAGTTTGCCTTTATTTGCATTTCCTTGTATTATTTAAGTGTGGATTGAGGCTCTAGTATACTTCTGGTGCGCACTGGGTCACGCAAAGACCGCGTTGGGTGTGTGTGAACAGCGCATGCACAAACTGAATTTCCAACTGGTAGCTGGAGTATAAACCCCGCTCACCAAGCAGAAAAAACATTTCGACAACAGAAGTAGTCGCCAAGGAGAGTGTCACCCGAGCCTTGACCCGGCGACCCTCGAACTAGCTGACATCCCCCCTGCCTGACGGGCCTTGCAGCTGTGAGCCACTCGAACCAGACGTGTCCAAGGGAGCTGTAGCATTGTTCTCTTCTTCTTTGGTAGGAATGCGTCCAGACTTGTACCACCACCCGATGGTGAAGTGGGATACTACAGGACCCTGGCGCGCAACTAAACCAGGGTTTGCGATATGTGATGCGCAATGCAGCGTGTGCTATGTGAGTGGAAGTATATCACAGTCTTTATTAAGGAGCAAGTTTCGATGGGCACCAACTTCTTTGTTGTCTCTTTTGACCTGTGCGCCACATACTGGTGTTGAGTGGTGAAACTGTTGTGAGAGGATGATGGAATGTAAGTCAGACGTACCCTAGCAGACCTCTGTGGACATGTGGACACAGAAAGTATGACCCAGCCCTTTGTAATAAATCAATAGAAACTAAAGCCAGTCTGGTCAATAAACCAATGCATCAGTGTGGCAGAGTGTGTTACGACGCTAATAACATATAGCTTAAATACTGTAGAGAAGCATAATGAATTCATGTTCATACCTGTGTTTGCAAGCAGGACTGTGCTGTGCTCAGGTCCAGTATTCTCGTAGGAAATGTCTATTTTGAAGATCTGATTGTCGAGAGAAGCAGGTGGTGATGCTACAGAGAATGTTATGGTGTCCATGGCTTCCCAGCCCACGGACTCAATGGGGGTTTGAATGTATAAGACCTCTTTCCGATCCACCTGAGGTACAGAAACACAATACAAATACATTTGTGCAACAGCAGCAGATTAGCAATTTCTTAAGTGCTTCAATCAACTGAAATAATCACATAATCACAGTATGTATAAGATTTTTTTTGTTTATTTAAATCTGCATTGCTCAGTAGAGTTGTTCCGATTCCGATACCAGTATCGGAAATGCCTCCGATACTGCTGAAAATGTGGGCATCGGTATCGGCGAGTACTGTAGTCCATGCACCGATCTGATACCACGTAATTTATTAGAGCTCCGTTAGCTCTGACACAGTTCTTCTTCGCCGCTCTTGAAACAGTTGCGCTGTGCTGTTTTAGAGGTGTGAAGAAGAACTGATCACCCGACACCTGTAGACAAGCTAACGTTAGCTCATCATGTCGGCCTTGTTAGCTGCGCTAGCTCCGTTAGCGCACATACAGTC
Source organism: Solea senegalensis (assembly GCF_019176455.1). Taxonomy (NCBI): domain Eukaryota; kingdom Metazoa; phylum Chordata; class Actinopteri; order Pleuronectiformes; family Soleidae; genus Solea; species Solea senegalensis. The sequence goes on along the minus strand of NC_058025.1, from coordinate 14,419,622 downwards.
AAACTGGAGCGGCCGTTTATTAAACGTAAAGAGCAGCGCTACAACTACCCAGCATACCTGTGTTTGTGAGCCTCAGTTTTTAAAGTTTAGCGTTACTTCAGAGACTCATTTTAACAATCTGGAGTCATGTAAAATGATGTCACGCTCGTCCTTTCCCGGTCAGTCGTCATGGAAACATGAAGCTCTGCGAGTGCTGCGGTGTTTGGACCAGAGTCAAAACAAACGTACAAGCTGAAAAACGAAATAACATATCACTGGTAAAAAAAAATGGTGTCCATTTGCTGTATTCGATCATGTTTTACAGAGGGTTTAACCTGAGCCAAACATTACCACCGATGATAATCATATCACAGTCATGCAGGCGTAGTATGATATATTTTCACACACTAGTATCACACACTGGTATCGGTATCGGTACTCTGTATCGGTACTCTGTATCGGCCGATACCCACAGCACAAGTATAGGAATCGGTATCGGGAGGTAAAAAATGGTATCGGAACATCTCTATTGCTCAGCATTAAATAAAGGGCATAAAGCATCAAACATGTCAGACAACTATGAGAATGTCCTACTTGCATAAAAGCCTTACATGTACCACTCAGCACACATATCTCAGTCAATATCTCACATAATGAGGAAGCAAAATATTTATTATTCAATTTATTATTCACACAGTGGAAACCTGGAAACTTCCCAGAGAATGCAAGATGTCTGATATTTAATCTTCCTCTGGTAGCTCTCATCTCCTGTTGTTGTTTTTTAATTTATTTTAAAACGCAGCTTTGGATCATATGCAGGAATTACAACCAATAGGTATGTTTTTAAAATAGGTGCCAAGTGGTCACTCACCATATCTTGTGTGAAAGTGGAGATGTCTACCGTTGAATTATCAGGCCGCTTCATCACCAGCCGCCCCAGTTTCGGATGCCGGATCACACTGTACACGATGGTGCGACTGGAGGTGTTGCTGATGTCGTTGGTCACCGCTTGTAAACTTTCATTTGTGATGAGTGCAGAAAAGCCTGCGGGAAAGACATGAGATTTATAGACAAAAGTCCTGAACAAACGTCTTGGATAATTGATCGTGAAACTGTGTCTGTCAAGACAAAAAAACAGAGAAGAGACATTTCACATCATTTGACTCGAACATACATATGGAATATTTAGGGCGAGAATCCTTTGATGCATACAATTTGAGATGCACTGCAGACATTATCCAAAATGCTCTGTGCTGTTACACATACAAGTTATACAAGAAATTAAAAAGTGGATCAGCAAACACGTCAGTCATCCAATAGGGGAAAACATATGCATGTTGTGTGCATGATAACAGGGCCTCACTAATGAGACATTATTTTCCTTGTGAGATGGATTAACTTGGATTCCCATAGTCCTGTTGCCAGTGTGAAGATTGTGTGACGGCTAAAAAAAAAGAAAAGAAAGAAAGATGGACAGCATCGATTGAAAGAGCGGTCAAAGCACAGTGAAATTCATCATATTCATTAAGTGCATGGTAGACGAGGGTTTCTTGTATATGTACATTTTACTGAGAGCAATGTATCTCACCGCTGCATGCTAAAATGTTTATTGGCCTAGAACTCAACTACCTGGTTGTGACAGGCCAGTGAGCACGGACACCTACAAACAGCTCACTCTAATGTGCCTCCACAGGTCGCAGACAGGGTCGATAAAGCAAAAGACAAGGCTGATAAAAACCTAATGGATTTATTTGATGAGGTGTGAATGGTCCATGGATGCAGCATTTGACCAGAGCAGGTAAAACTTTGACCTAGAACTGAAGGTTCCCACAACAACCTCTTCCACTTTAACCCTTAGAACTCAGCATTTCGGCTGCTTTTTTCCATTACTATATTTAAACATACAGAATATACAGAGGGTATAAGAATGTGCACTATAGCGCCTTATATCCTTTTTTCCAGCACAACCTAGACAATCTGATGGGAAAAAATTTTTATGACCAACTATATAAAACACACCTCAGCAAAAAGTATTAAAAATGTTTAAAATTGTATTTGATTTGTGAAATTTGGAAATACATTTTAACACTGACTTTAGAAATGTAGAAACTACAAATAATAAACTGAAACTTAGTACGCTCTGATTACAGTATACCTCCTGCAATTTATACATAACATACAGTTTTAACATTTTAAAACGTAATATATTTTATTGGCAGACATCAAATTTGAAGAGAAGATAAGCAAGCTTGCTTAACAGCAACTTGTGACCTAAGATACGATACGATACGATACGACAGTAGAGGCATCATCCTCTGAATAAAAGGTTATAAACATTGCCACCTGCATTGACAGGCCTCAGTTATTCGCACCACCGTGTAAAACATGAATGTGTAGTGAATGCACATACAGTATAGGGCCATCAGTACAGACAGGACTCCTCTGTGTGTACACACTGTCTGGGTTTATAGAGCAGAAGCAGATTCTCCACTGTGGTATCAGTCAACATAGGTTTAGGAGTTCGAGAAGAACGTGAGTGTAAGCACACCCTGGGCCTACATGAATATGTGCATCTCATTCATTAACTGTTTGCTTACCTTTCAAACAGCCGACAGTAAGATCTGCATCTTTACAGTTTCATACAGCTGCTGGGCTCACGGTGCCACAGCACTCGCTGTTTTCCCCACTGGATCTACACCCATCTAAAAACATGGCCTGTATCCATCCAAGCAATCCAACAGATTTGTGAATCTGTTCGTTATTTTGAGACATTACACTGTCTTTATAGTTATATTTTAGCCAAGCAACATTATACAAGAAAATAAGGTGTATTTGAAACTGCAGTGCCTCCATTTTTACTAAAATGGAGGCACTCTGGTGGGGCCTCAAACTCAAAAGACATGAGGGCCAGTGAACTTCTAGGCTGGTCAGGAGGGGTTTGAGTGTTTGTTTTTATATATAGTTCACCATAAAAGGGCCAGAAAAAGTGCTTTTGCCCATTTTTCCAGAATAACTCTCAATATCTGGCAGTTACTTACAATGTTAAAATGTACAAAATTAAAAGTTAAAATACTGTTTAAAATGAAGAAAGACTTTCAAAGTTTCGGTAACACTTTAGATTAGGGAACACATATTCACTATTAACTAGGTGCTCACTAACATGCATAAACAGCACACGAGCCCTTCATTAATAATTATTAAGCAAGTATTAGCACCTTATTCTACCTCTATTACAACATGTATTAAGATTTTTCCTGATTAAGGTGTTAATACATGCTTAATAATTACTAATAAAGGTCTGGTATGCTACTTATACATGTTAGTAAGCACCTAGTTAATGGTGAATATGTGTCCCCCAATCTAAAGTGTTACCAAAGTTTCATATCGAAAAAGAAAACACTGTAGTTGTACATGAACACCAGATTTTGCAGTACAAACAGTATAAAACATATTTAAAATAACATTTGTGTGAGTCTCAATGTACAAAAACAGGCAAAAAAATGGAAACTATGGAGTTTTCCAGCTCTCTCCTCTCTGGTGACAAAGATGCTGATTTGCCAGCTTCCTGCAACAGCGAAGTGAAATTACTGTAATAACCACAACTTGTCAGCTTTCAGAATGGGTTGGAATTTTTCCGAAAGCACAAACCGCTGCGTAATTATGGTATTGTAAATGCGCAAATGTGTCGTCTACAATACGTTCGGTATTAAACGGTTAAGCCTCGCCACACAACTCTCTCTTTCTTTAGATGCAAACTGCATGCTAAAACAACTAAAAGCACAAAAAGAGGCCATGAATTTTCAGAAGTAAAGTCCTTTGCTTAAAAAGATGAAAGATGCAGCATACAAATGATGTTACATCATCTCTTTGGCAAAACAATAACATCAACAACTACAACAAAATCCTGAAAGGTTATGAAGTGTAACTTTAAGAAGAGCCTGAATGAACACAGGTTTCCTCAATGTGGCATATGCAACCATTTAGTGAGGAGCGCACGCAGAACACACACAGACGTTTGAGGATTTTGCAAGGAAGCAGAAAAACATTCATCTCCCCTCCACAGTGTCCACCCCTCACCCCCATCAGATCCCTTCATTGTCAGATAAAGCCGCCCCCCCCTCTCCCTGCCCTGCCTGGCACAAAGCACAAACAGCGCTGCCTCAGACAGACAGTGGCACAGCTTTTCAAGTCCACTCTCACCCTGTGGCTGGGAAGCTCAGCAGAGCATGCCAGTTGGCAATTTGCTGTCCACACAATATCCTTTCCCACTAAGACACAGACCAGACAACTGCAAGAAAAAGCCTGTGATGTGTTTGCAGATACAGACCACAGCCAGGCTATTCTTAAATTCCTCGGTGTTAAGTAGCATGCAGTACATCCTAAACATCACCAGTCTGGTATTCAGGTAATGGAATGAGTTGGATGATGGAAAAGGAATTGAGGAATTCCAGGCAGAGGAAGTAGTGCTTGAATATTCACTACATAAAAGGTGTCTTGGACACACAAACACACTAAAACTGAGAAAAACACATTTCTCGCTTAAGGTTAATAATAGATCCTTTTAACAAGGGTTTCTGTCAGTTGGTGAGTGAGATACAACAAAATCTGCTGCGGTTTCACCTACTTTGAGGAAGCAGTTTATAGTTTCAGAGTTATTTTGGCAGCCTGACACAGTGTTAGTGTGTGACAATACTGCTGTATATATAATACTTACTGAAAGACCAAATGTGTGTTAATATGCAACCGAAAATAGTCCCCCAATTACTTGTTTGTTACAGTTTGAATAACATAGTTAAAATAAAATAAAAAAATACAGTTATAATACATTTTAGGAGATGACAAACTCAAAACAAAAAAAGTCTTTTGTTTTGGAGCTGGATAGGGAGAACAGAACGGGGACATGTGGCTGGATATTTCTTTTCAGTGTAAGTTGTTATTTTTAGAATAACTCCAGGCTTATGCTTCAAAGACATATGCTGCTTTTCCACAAGCAAAATAACCGTGCCGTGCCGAGGCAAGGCGAGCTTAGTCCAGTCACGCTGGGACCATGTAGTGGAAAAGTGCCATTATGATTTACCTGGAAACACCTTGAGTGGACGGTTTCTCTCTAGATTGAGTACTAAGGCTCTGGCCGTGATGCTGAAGATCTGCCTGGGGGTGAAATTCACACCATCATTGACTTGAAAGTTGAATCCTCCAGACATGGCACCTGAAAAACAGACAAAACACAAGAAACAGAGAAGGAAATTAACAAATAAAACTGTCATGAGGTCAGCTGCAACCGTATTTTGCACGGACTAAAAACAAATACATGAGAATCTCTTTGTTTATACTTCATCGTGAGCGAATGAACAAATCAGCTGCGTCTATTTTCTACAGAATAAAAGTAACTGATCAGCAGTCCTGATAATGGTCCCGAGAAAAACTGCAAAGCAAGCTCAACATTATTATTCTAAGTCAATAAGTGACTACTCATTTAAAATCATCTGTCTACCTCTGTGTAGACGTGTGTGTACATTGAAAGAAAGGAAAACGCTTCAGCAAAAAGGTTTGGGTGTAAACCTTTCATACCATTATTACAACAGTGTCAGTTGTGCAAGTACAGGCAATGAGAGCAGATATGAATCAGAGGAGTCAGCGAAAAAATGACCTGAGACCGTTGACAGATCTTATCTACAATTTTATAGAGTTTCAGGTAATATCACTCCCAACCTGGCTTCCAGTCAGTCTTGACTAGGACTGGGTTTAAAAGGAGAAATAAATGTGGTTCATATCTAACTTTATCTGCACCATCAAATCACAAGACTTTTAAGATAAGTCTTTTAAAGACACTTTGACTCAGTGATACTCTTGCATGAGAAGCTGCTCCACCAGAGGCTCTAGACAGTGTAAAGTCAGATGAAGTATTAAGATGGTGAAGAGCTGGACAAAAGCCCTTCCACCCATTATCTCAACTGCTGATCCTCCGAGTGTCACCGAGGGAGCTGGAGCCAATAACAGCTGACGTTTGGAGGGTAGTTGGAATCCAACTTGTGTCGATCACACTTAAGTACAAACTAAAGTACAATGTAAAGTATATATATATATATATATACACATATTATACATATATATATACATATTATATATATATATATATATATATAAAAATAAAAAATCAACATCTGGACAAACTCATAAGGAGGTAAAAACAGGGAGGAGGGGAGGAGGAACACATCAAAACATGGGTCAGGAAGGTTTTAGGATGTATAATATATAATATAAATAATAAAGTACAACTACTAAATGAACTGCCGGTTCAAAGCTATTTGATGACGACACACCCAAGATACCAGACCTCTAGGGGCGCCTACTTTAAAAATTTATAATTCCTGCATACGACCCACATTTACGTTTGTTGGAGAATATTTCTAAGTTTCATCATCTGCCCATTTCCTATGCAAACAAATTTGAAATTAGAGTTGTGGTCGCTGCCTGTAGCACAATGTAACATGTAACACTAGACTGATGTGAACCCTCTTTTTAGTATGAATGGAACCGCGTACATGTAAATGCATGTGACCTGGCCCTCAGAGGCAAGTCAGTGTCTCTAGTTTACCTTAAGCCCAATTTGCCTGTCTTTGGACTGAGGGAGGAAAAACCAGTATATATGATATGCACCAAGGCACCAAGTTTTTTGCTTAAAGTTAATGAAAAGACCCAACATATAGCTTTCATGACATAGAGTATTTCCCTCTGGTTCTTTCTCAATCTCTTTGGATACACAGTGTGTATTTGTTGTGTATTCCAGTCTCTGATTTGCATGCATGCATGCACGCACGCACGCGCAGCCGCGCACGCGCACGCACGCACTAAAATCAGGTGATTAGTCTCGTCTGAAAGTTACAATATGCAACATTTGCAGTACAGCATTTCTGTTTAAATTTCTCTGCCCGATTCTGGAAGTTTAACTCTTTCTTGAAGCCATACACTACTCACAGTGTTTCTGTCGGCTCAACATACTGACACAGACACAGGAGAGGTTCAGTGTGCGGAGTGCGAATGAAAGAGGCACCATTCAATGGTCGGTGACCCATAAAAATTATTTTAAAGCTGTTATTTTAAGTAAGTGTTGCTTAAAAAAGCTCAGCATGTAAGATTCAGATTCACACTAGTGTTTTTAATGTCTAATCCCCTGCAACACCAAATTTATTGTGTTTTCTTTACCTTAAATCTTTAGTTTTTATTTTACATTTAATGTGAAAATCCCCCAACACTTTATTTAAAATCCCACTAAACAAACTAAACACTGGCTTTTTTCTGACTCAAGGTCACTGTAGGTTCTCCTCCACACATGAGAGGAAGGAAGAAGAAGAAAGTCTCTGTAAGATGCCACTACATATTACACACTGCTCCTTTAATACATGTTCATTATGAACGTTTCAAGTCATGTGAGGTCTAATGGCAATTCAGAACTTGATAGTTTTGCTGTAGACAGACATGAACAGGGCAAACCAAAGGAATCGTCAACAACAGCAGCATCTAGTGGATAAAAAAGGAACAATAATAATATATTTACTTTAAAAACACAGGTAAATTACATTTGGCAATAAATCTGTATCATGCTTGGCTATTTTTAAGTTGTTTAAGCCTGTTCTAGTAATGAACACATATACCGGCTGCTTAGTTAAGTCAAACATTCTTGTGGAAGCCCGGCATCATTTATATTGCATTTTTTAAATATAAATCTTGAAAATAGCTGAGGAATGTTACATTTTTACAACATCACTTTTACAGTTTTTTTTGTGTCTGTTTAACTACTTATTACTACTTATTTTACAAAGTGTAACAGCTTATTCTCCTGCTGCACCAGTTTCTCTTGTGTTTTATTTTGAGCTGGTTGTAGAAAACTCAAGTTCTTTCTCTCTCTCTAGGGGTCACCATAGCAGATAATCTGCATATTTTATATGGCAGAGATTTTTACAGCGAATGCCCTGATGTAACTCTCCCATTAATCCAGTTGTTGAGAGACAAACACAGTTTACCTTTGTGCACAAACAGCAGTTGTCCTTGGTCTATGTGTGCCTGGGTGAAGTTGAGCACGGCCTTCATGGGGGCACTCTTCAGTGCCAGGTGTCCATTGCTCGGTGGGGTCACCATGAAGTGGACCTCCTCTAGTGGACTGTCCAGGTCCTGCACTTTCAGATCCTCTGGTCTGATCTCTGTTACGGAGGACACCCAAACCTGGATAGATGGATGTGGGAAACAGGTGTCACCGGCATGATACTGCGCATGAACAGATCTCCAGGTGATGTTTTGTTTGATGTGACTCATGATGAAAGTTTTAAGAGTATTCTATACTGAAAAGTGAAGAATGGTGTGAAAGACACAATACCTCCTACATTGATGGTAAAAATCTGCTCCAACGTAAGTCTGGATGATACAAGAGTTCATTTATCATTATGTATATTTTATTCAGTATCTATAATAAAGCACCTCAGGAGCAGCAATTTTAGCACCTACTGTCTGCTGCAAAGATATAATACAGAAGAAAAGCACATAAAAGACCAACAGAAAGAGCTGATCTGTCCTTGAGGTTATTTAAGATTCAATGAAATGATGAATAAATGTTCATATTTAGTTTGGTTGGAGGACATGGACCACAGCATTTTCTTGTGACCCATACAAACTCCAGAAGACTACAGAGAGTCGGTAATATTCATTTATTTTAGTAGGTGACACGAGGAGCCACAAGATAAGAAGCATTTGACATGCAGGGGGGAGACGTGAGGTCTCACCATTCACTCACACAAACTTCACAGTATTTTTACTCACAGCTTCTCACTACGGCTCTGTGAAAACGAAAGTGAGAAATGTCTCTGGTGCAGAACTGCACTTCACAGAGGGAAGAGAAGTGAGTACAACTAAATACTTGGTCCAAACTAATACAAAACAACAGGCCATGACTTGGCTCTCAAATTCAGCCCCCTAGTGTCTGTGGTGGAAATTCTTCCTTGCTAATTTTGATAAAGATAAAGATGTGGAAATTGAACCATTACAGCAGCATAGACAAGGCTTTGGAAATTAAAGGTATTGTATCTAATATCTAAATGCACAAAATATAATCTAAATGAAGACTAAGAAGAAGAATTTAACTGTCCAAGTTAGTCTTACAATAAGATAATAATAAAAGGTGCATTATAAAAACACAGTGAAAACAGTATGAAGACTGGTTATTATTAGGGCAGACCGTTCCATGCAGTCCAAATTAAATTATTGGTCATGTTAATTACAGTATTGGGTATTGGCTATAAACACTAGCTTTATTTATTGATAGATAAGAGGATTTAAGTGTTTCAGAAACAAATGATGAACTCTAGCTTCAACAGTACCTGCAGCTACCGTACTCTTGGGCCACTTTTTCAATTATCACCTCCAAGGCACGCCGCATCAGTCCCACACCATCTCTGCCCACATGAACACTTGCCACAAATGTGAGCATGAGTATTATTCAAAGCGGGAAATGATTACACTTCCAAGAACACTGAGGAAGTCACAGCAGGATCGGTCTGACAATCAGCATCAGCGTGATTTCCCCAGACTCAAAGGAGGGACACATGCCATCAATTTGCACCAACAGCCCTTTAGAATGAAAATCAATCTCTCAGACGTGACAGGGTGCTCGTCTGCTCAGCTTTAGTGACGGAGACAGTTCAGTTTAAATAAAACAAACATCACCACACTTACTGTACATCTTTGATCTACTATCTAATACTATCTAATACTGTGTTAAGGTATATTTCCTGAGCTGATTGATGGCCCTTTTCTCTCATGTAGCTTCACCTAAAGCCTCCCTCTTGTTGTCTGGTCATGAAAGATAAAGACTCGTGACAAACTGAAAATGTGAGCATATTACTCACAGCTTAATGACAAATATTTGTCAGTCCTGCTCTCAGTTTGTTGGTGTAATGGTAAGATTATTTTAAATAATAATAAAAAAAAACAGATTGTAATTCTTGTGTGTTGTTTATTTTACTGTATTGTGCCATAAAATGTATGATTTGCATAGTTAAGACAAACATTCTTTTTGTGTAATTAAAGGGCTTCTTCTTCAGCTTGTGTTAAGCTTAGACAGCATGTAACAATAATCCTTATGACACTCACAAATAGAATCTGATGAACACTTATATTATTAACTCACGGCTGTTTTAATAAGAAAACACACAAACAAAACTGTCATTGTAAGAACTTCCTTCCTTGTAAGAAAACCCTCCACACCCTAAGTACCAGCATGATGTGCAGTAGCAGAGAGCCACCTTGTGGACACTGAGAATACAGAAAACCTGACCTTCCATGTAACATGGAACGACATTCAATAATGAGATATGGTCACATTTGGAAACAACCTAAAATTCTGAATTCAAAAACCAAACATTTCAAATATTTTGTTTGTGTTTCTGAATGTTACTTTCACGTCCTTCACTGCAGTAAATTGCAGACGCTCGTCAAATCTGCACGACTCAAAAAGGAATTTGAGGCATTTGGGGCAAAGCAACGCACAACAATAGAGGCTCATAGTTCAGCCCCTCTTTCCACCTGGACTTCTCCCAACTCGAGCCGACCAAAGCTGATAGACTGCAACTCAGAACTGCTGAGTGAACATAATACACATGACAACAGTGGTATAATTTACTGTTCACATACACTTCACTTGTGACAATGTATAAAAGCAAAAATGCCTCTCACGATTGGGGCGGTAAAAGCATTTTTAGGATTTAGGAGCTGTGATGCCGTGCAATCAGAATTGAATTAAGGTCATACAGTCACAGTGTATCCTATTTACAGGCTATGCCATTATGCCATTCAACACTATGATGCTCTGGAATGGATTGAATCCATCACCACATTCCCAGCAAAAAGATCATAGGTTTGTTTAATTCCTGAGTGTCTTTGTTATTCTAATTCAGGGGTGTCAAACATACGGCCCGGGGGCCAGAACCGGCCCGCCAGAGGGTCCAATCCGGCCCACAGGATGAATTTGTTAAAATTTCACACTAATCTAAACGTAATGTCAAATGCTCCAGACACCCGTGACTAAATGTTTGTGCCTTTATAGATCCAATGTGCTGTGTAAATAGTAAATTTAGGCATGATATTGTTGAAATTGCACTTATATTTCTCAAGATATTTCATGTTTTGTAAAATTATCCTTCATTAAATGTAAAACAAAGGAGAGAAAACGAAGGAGTTCTTGTTGTTCAAAGGTTATTATTCTATTATTTTGCTATTTTTACTGGTCCGGCCCCCTTGAGATCAAATTGTGCTGTATGTGGCCCCTGAACAAAAATGATTTTGACACCCCTGTTATAATTCAACATACAAAGCAAAGCCAACAATCATTTTAATCTCTTTCCTTTTCAAAACACTTATTTCCAGTCAACGCAGACTAAAATATACAATAGCAACTCACTTAAAAGCAGCAGCATATTTTAGTGGTACAATAATTAGTTCTAAATTTGACATGTCAACACGACACATGTTGCAGGCACTTTCGATACACACTGTAAGGATGTGTGGTCTGTGCTGCCTGCCACCCTGGACCCTCCTACACATAGCAAACATACTTTCCCTCATGCAGCCAGCCAGCTATGGCAACTGGCAAGAATGTCCACATGAAAAGCATCTGACAGTAAGCTATGGTGCCACACGGTGCAAAAAAAAAGTCAAGAGTTTAAATATAGAGCAGTGCAGACTCACCCTGAGGACCCTGTTGGCTGTAATAACAGGAGGCTCGTCATTGACAGCTGTAACCTGGATGTACACGGTCTGTGCTGCACTCTGCTTCCTCAGACCTGAGTCATTGGCCACCACAGTGAAGTTGTCAGCCAAGGTTTCACTGCTGTCGTGGACGTAGTAAATAAATTCATGTTCCACCTGGTGGGAGATCATTGAAAGATGTATTCAAAATGCAGGAGAACAAAACACATGTCAGTCGCTATATTCCCACATACTTTTGTGTAGAGACACGATGTGGTGTAACACACAGAGTTAAAAACAAAACACATTCCTGCTTTGTTAAATTTCTGAAATTAAAAAGGGAATAGCATAACAATAATCAAGGCCATGAGATTCTGGATGATTTAGGGTAAAACATAAAATGCAGTGTGACATTTAGAAGGGATTGTTGGCAGAAATTCAATATACTACGTGTATGAGTGTAAGACTATGGCTTTCCTTAACTTAGAATAAGCCTTTATATGTACTTTAAGTGAGGGTCTTGCTTTACAGGGGTTGCCATCAGACAAGCAGAAGAAAGACAAAGAAGAAAAAAGATTGTTTCTGGTATTTAAAGGTACTGTAGTAGCTTTTAAAACGACACAAACCTTTTTTTAAAGGATTACATTTATAATAAAACAATGTGTAAATGGCATAAACATCATAAAACCTATAGAGAATATGATCTTGTATGATTTTATTGCTTCACCAAATCAAATTATTTATCCATCAATAAAAACAATTTCAAAGCAGTTTTAAGTGTGTCTGAAAGGATGTCTCACCTGCCTCCTGGTGAAAGAGGTTATAGACACACCAGAATGTCTCGAGTGTTCAATGCGACCGTGCTGTGGGGGCTCGGACAACGTATACAGGAAGTTGATTCCTGAAAAGTGCTGGTTGGTGACTCGTAGCACATCCTCCGTCAGTGCCTTGGAGGCGCCCTCATTCAGTGTGAAATTTGAGACCTGAAGTGGTATGAGACGTGGAATGATGTCAACAGACATCCTAATGTTGCCGACATCAGTGACCCCGTTGGTAGCATCAAGGATAAAGGTGTCGTTGACTTTGTTGGGCTCCTCCTGCATGTACTGAATGTTCCCTCTGTTAATGTCCTCTTGGTTAAATGTCTTCACGGGAGAATGTTTGGTTCCGACGTAGTGATTCTCCGCTTTAACAAATCGCCGCAGAAAACCATAAGAGGGGGCTACCTTGACTGTGAATACAATCTCAGATGGCAGGTTGTCCTCGTGGGTGACCTACAAACAAACAAAAACATTGACAGTGGTTAAATTTTGAATATTCCCTGTGTCACCAAAGTGAAGTTTTCATTTTACTCAAAATGCAACAAGGCATCACTGCAAAATGAAAATAAAATCTGGTCGACTCAATTTTTTACCTTTCAGCAGACATAAAACACAGGACAGTATAACAATAACGTAGGTTTATAGTGTTAATAAAATATATTTTACCACCTGTTACCAAAACAGGATACCTGAAACATTTTTAATGAAACATGACGCTGAAATAAGCATATAATTATATGGTGCATATCATAAGTATACTTCTTATTATATCATTATACTGGTTTAAAACGAGTTAGATGTAATGCTAATAGAAAATAAGCACAAACTTGACTGGGTTACAGTGATAAGAGAAAGATCTGAAACAAAAATTGCATTAACATTTCTCACACAACAACACTCTTGAAACTCACCTCAAGTTTACTTTCATCAATCCTCACCGGTTTTCCCTCTTCTACCAGTAAGGGGTTGTGATGCAACACAATGGGTGGCCTCTGATGACTTTCCAGGTAAACCTTCACATTGATCATCACCCTAAGCTGCAAACCTTTAGCCTTCGCTGTTAAGTTGAAATAGTCTGCCAGATGCTTGCTGTCGTTGTGTCGATAGGAGATTAGTCCGTTCTTTAAGTCAGACTGTGTGAACAGCTTCATTTTTGTGTCACTGAGATAAAGACCTCCATACTTTGGAGCCTCATCCAACTTGAAAACGACCTCTTGGTCATCTCTAATGTCCAGATTTGATATGACACTAAAATTACTGGTGGACAGGGTGACAGACTGGCCCTTCTGAACCAGTAAACCAGTGTTGTTTTCAGCCTTTAAGAAAGGGTCATGTGCACTGATGTCCAAAAGGCTCGATACAAAATGTTTTCCATCCGAAACAAAGAGAACAAATCTGCCAGTGCTCACACCTTTATGGATGAACAACACCCGCTTTTCTTCCAGATCCTGCTGTCGAAACTGGAACAGGCGATGGGTTGTATCATTAACCAGAACTAGGTCTCCCAGTGGGATTCCACGGCGAGTGTAAATCAACTCTCTATCATCAAAATCCGAGTCTTCATCATGATAAAGCAAATCCTCTGCAGTGAGTAACCTTTGTCCATCACGCACAACATGAAAAACTTTATCAATAACACGCACAGGCTTATGATCGTTGACTAGCTTAATAGATATGTTAAACATCCCTTCTTTAGAACCAATGTCATCCTCTGCAATGGAAGATTTGAAGCCTTGGGTTATGGAGGCAATGAAAGTAAAGTCATCTTGAGTTGTTTCACTATCATCATGTACATACATTATCCTTTCCTCTAATATGTCCTGATTACTAAAGGTTAAGATGTTGTCATAGCTAGCATTGGAATTCGACTGGCTGATTCGGGCAAGCTTTCCATGACTGGGGCCGTTTATGACTGTGTAATACAAATCTTTTGTGCTAAGAGTTTCTGCAAACAAATGCTCTTTTGTGATAAGCTTACTTTCTCCCTCCAGAAGTGAGAGTCCATCATTTCTCATAAACACGCTGTTGACATCGGCTTTAATGGAAAACTGGAAATCATAGTTTTGAGACTGAGCGTGTTTGGAAACCAGCTGAAATTTGAACCTGTCACTTGTATCTTCGAAAGGCCTATCAACTAGCTCGTAATGAAGTTTCAGATTGGTAACATCCCTTTGGCTAAAAGTTGAGTTCTTACTCAAGGCTGTGGTGTCAAGCAGGAGCTTCCCTTTCTTTGGGGTGGTGAGAACCCGAAAATAAAGGTCATCCTCTGAGAGGACCACACCCTCCGCTGTGGCAAAAATATGCTCAGAGTCCAGCGTTACTTTTCTAACTTTATCCAAGTCTATCATAATATTCTTCACTAGATGGTACTTCACCCATTTCACAGAAATTGAAAAGAGTATTTCAGTGGCTGCCCTTGCGGCCACATTAACTTTGCACTTGAAGTAATCAGTGGCATTAGATGTCTGGATATCTTGAAAAGTGCTAACATACCTCAGGCGTTCTTTTTCTAACAGCCTTTGGGAAAATGAGTCAGTAGGTCTCCATTCACCACTTGAGTGAAGCCTTTGAAGTTCTCCATACTGAGGGGGTTCAATGATATCATAACGGATGTCAACCATTTGTTTCACAGCATTGGTTTGCACTCCTAGATGCTTTGAACTAATTATAACTGCATCTCCTTGAATAACCTCAAGACCTGTATTGTTGGCAATCTTATACTCCAGTGCTACAGCCATGACCCTTAGAACCACAGTGTTGCTGACCCTTTCCCCATCGCTAACTCTGAGAACTATCCTTGAGTTTCTAACTCCTGTGTGAACATAGCACACCCTGAGATCCTCCAGGTCTGAATATGAGAATGAGGTCACTGCTTTGCCAGGCTTGTTTTCCATTTCCAAATATCCTGCGTCGGCATTCAGGTTCCCAAGTACAGAGAAGACAAGGTCGTCATAGCTGCTATCAATGTCTGTTGCCTTCAGAACATCTGTGGTGAGGCGTTTCTTTGAGTTCTCCAACAGGACAAAGAGGTTTCCTTCAGGGAGACTCAACTCAGGTGCATCATTGGTTGGTGTCACAGTAATGTTATAACGGTGCAATTTGTTGTCCTTCAGATAATCAGGAACTTGCTTTCTACTGCTAGAATAAATAGAAAACATAAAAAAATCATCCTGTTCCTCTGAGCCTCCATGGATATACATCACTCGTCCGTGCCAAAGGTCCAACATGCTGAAAGTGTTCTCCTCCTGGTCTGGATCCACATCAAGCCTCATCTGTCCACGAATTGGTTGCTCTACGATTCGAAACATAATCTGAGACTGCCGAATGCCAAGCTTCTTGAAGTCCAGGAGTATCTTAATGTGTTTGGCATCAAGAGACGCCCGACCACCTTCCTGCACCACAAGGTTCCTGAGCTGAACAAAATTGGAGCCATACCTGCTGTCCAAACCCCTTGCGAGGGTAGACATGTGAAATGACGGTGTCGGTGTCACCAAGTGAAGAAGGGGTCCTGGAGCCCCTGTTGGACTCACTGTGGTTGATGGTTCTGGTTCTTTCTCTGGCTCACAACCTACTGAGATATCCTTGGTGACCAAAGCATTAGAAAGACCTATCTTCATTCCACTAACCACAATGTTCTTCAAACAACCTTTGAAGGAACCTCCTCTAACACGCTTTCCAGACACAGACACAAGTCCAACTTTTCTGGCTTCTGATCTGGTGCTGTCATCTATACCTCCAATAAAAAGATAACCTTTGAGCTGAATCCCTTTTGAACGAAAGTTGATGCTACTTTTTACCATCTCTCCATCAACAGTTAGGTCAAGGCTTTTGGAACTGAAATGCAACTTGATAGAATGCCATTTCTTGTCATTGATGAAGGTGAGAGAACGAAGTTCAATTTTGGTTCCAGCTTTTCCAACAATGGCCACAGGCAAACCTTCCTGAATCTCCAAAGCCACAAAGTCCCCCTCTCTGGCTGAACTGTACAACATAATCCCCTCTTTGGCTGATGTGTGCACAACACACTCAAATACTGCTTCTTGTTGGGTATTCCAGGATGGAAGAGAAATGTAAGCCCTAGAGCTGAAGAAGCTGATAGGGTCCTCTTCAGTGGCAAAGAATTGGGGACTGCAACCTAAAGATACCTCGTGGACATTCTTAAATCCAGCATATGGCCTCAGTGATGACAGCAAGTCATGCTCATTGAAGACCACATCCTCCATGCAGCCTCGGAAGCCAATCAGGTCTCTGGGAAGATAAGGTCTGTCGAGGCCCCCTGAACCTCCAACATAGAGACCATCCAAGATGTTGAGATTATGTTGGGAGCCTGGCATCTTTACCCTCGTGTGAGAGTTCTTGTCTACAGTCAGGGTGATGTTGCGCTGCACCTGGTGGACCTCCACAGAGTGCCAGGCCAGATCGTTGAGCTGGGTTCCTTGGTCAGACTGTAACACTTGCTCCCCAGATCCAAGGTCCAGTTTCAGCTAAAATTAGAACCAAAACACCTCAATTAAAAATATGATATAATATAAAAATTAGAGGTAAATGTACACATAGAAGCAATTAGACTTCAATTGCAGTTTATTCATTTACCAGTATCACCATACTACCTGTTTGAATTTTCCCATAATAAATGTGATTGTTACTGTATTTTTGTCAGCCACACAGAGGCATGGCTCTAAGAAGTGGCAGCTTTAGGTCTGCTAATCAAATAACTGGATGTATGCCACTGATATCTTTCCTTCTAGAACACTGAATTCATTTTCACAAAAATATCTCAATTAACAATTTCAGAGTGTCTTTAAATTTTGTACATACAGTATGTTTCTTTGCACAGACGATAAAGTCCAATGAATAGTAGACATACATTAGCAGTTTGTTTAAACCAATGGTACAGCCTCACAGAGCTACTGCCATGGCTGCAGACTTTCAAAAGAAAGCGTGGACCTGTTAAGTATGTTTACAAAAGACTGTATTGTAGAAAATGTTTCACTGCAGCGTAACAATAGTTATACAGGATGCAGATTCTACAAAGATTTCAGGTGAAATCAGTTGAAATTATTGTCTAAAAACATCTAAGAAGAAAATTATTAACTGTAGACACAACTGACATCTGTAAAGGAAAGACAGCACTTATGCATTCCATTAAGTCACCTATTGTTACAACAGTGGGTCTTGTCAGTAATTTAAAGCAGGAAGAGAACTATTATCTCTGAGCCTTCAGTTATGCCCAGAGAGCATCATGTCACCATCTCAAAACAATGCTGCATTTAGATGACATGCTTGTCATGGCTTGCTGCCGAGTCCCTGCTATTCATTCAAAGCTTTTCACAGAGCAACGCTGATCTGTGACTCACACAGAACGAGACCCCAAGCCCGAGGAAAATTTGTGTGGGTGAACAAAAAGAAAGCCATGTTTGGTGACCTGTGGCAGTTCAAGTAACAGGGGCAAACGTTTCAGTCCTTGTGCTCACCAAATATGACAATGCTACACAGTTGTCAGTTTGATTAAAACCCCGTTCTCTAATACAAACAGAAAAAAGGATTTCCCAAGCCTCTCGAACAAAAGCTACATTATAATGCACACATTCAGACTTTCAGAATTTTTCTGCATAATATTTTTCCTATGAAGATCATCCAGCAAGACATAGGTTTGTGGCTATTTTTTTTAGCCCGCAACATACATTAAATCCTAGTGCTCTCGGAGTTAAGTTTTGAAATTAAGTCAAAAGCAAATCTCCAGGACGTAAATTGCATGTAATTTTTATTTCTGCATTCACAGCTATAAACATGGTGGAAATATGGACATTGGACTATGTATCATATCGACAGATTCTTGACAGATGGATACTGATAATACATTTAGTTCCATTCAAAATGTGTCTGACAGCAACTAAAAGGCTGACAAGTAAGTAATCTGGAAACACGCCGATAATGATTTAGTTCATATTGTAATTTTGCTCATCTGATTTTCTTTGCTTCAGGTCATAGATTGTGTTTCTTTTGGTTTTAGGTAATTTTTTTATTACTTTTTTAAGATTTGGTTCATTGGTTTAAACACTTTTTTTCCTTCTTCTACTACTGCTAGGATAAATTAGGCAATTTAATGTCACCACCTTGGACAGTGCAAAACTGCATTTTAAACATTTGTTGAAACTTAATTAAGTTATCATTTTATGACTTATTAAAAAAATAAAAACAATAGAAGGTTATCATTTGACAGGCTTTGTTATTTCCTAGTTGCCACTGTAACATGAAGTGGCTTTATGGAGTCAACACTCACACCATCACCTCCACCACAGCTCACACCATGCAGACTTGTCTGCTTGAGTTACTGTGCTGAGAGACTGACACTGTCAGCTGCGATGGAACTATCGCTCAAGGTGGTCCAGGTTTGTGTGTCTACTGTGAGCACGTATCAGGTCGAGCACACAGATCTGCATCAGCGGCTTGCACGTTCATGTGCAGTGCGTGCACGTGTGCATTCATGTACGCTGTTGCTGAGACACATATGCTTATGTGCTGGGGCCATGGATGTACCCACCTGGAGGCAACCGGCATGGAGCTCTAGTAGGAGGTGGTGGGTCTGGCTGGCAGCAAGAAACAACAGACCATTGGTGCTGGACGTTCGGAAGCGAACGCGTAGTGTGTTATGGTTGGACGACTCAGATGCCTTGAGCTGAACAAAGCCATCCCCATAGAAGGAAGCTGCAAAAAGAGACATAAGAGAGAGATGGGGGGTTTATAATACAAAGAGAGAACTACAGGGAAAGTCATATGGTCTAATGTGGTGTTCACAGCCTTTTTAAGGGTTGTTAAATCATCTTTTTGCATCATAGTCATTCAAATCAAGTGAAGAATGTGGAAGCATTGGAACATAAACTTCAGCAGTGGTGACAACTGTAAACACAGAGCAAGTCAAGTCAAGCATTGTGGTCTTAATAAAGCCATCATTTGACATTTAGATAAAAAACCCAGGCTAATTATCATCCTGGCTGTTCTTCACAAGTGGAGAAAAGCGAGTGATAATATCTTCCCCTCTCTCTCTCTCTCTCAAACACACACACACAAATTATACCCCCCTGACTTAAAGAATGCTTGTAAGACTCTTTATGTGCTCAGCTTAGCCTTCCTGGTGGGCTAGGTTTGTTTGTACTTTTCCACTCAACTGTAATGGTTTACATGCATTCAAGTACAGTGTAAGTATAATTATGACTGTTAAAGCTTTACCTATAGTATAATGACCACGTTGAGCATGAAACTAAACTCCTGTGCCAGAATTGCAGGTTTGTGTTTCAGGTTGTTTGTGGCTTTAGGAGAAAGTTGCTCATATACTGTTCAGAAGTATGACAATGAAATATATGATTTTTTTCATTAAAAGGTCATTTGACAATAATGGCACAGCCCCAGCATCAAAACTAAGGTAGTGGATGTGGCTCAGGAAGCCAGACAGGTTTGGGCCTGTCCTGCTCTGACAGGAACCTTCAACCTGAACATGAAAGGCTCTGACGTTCCCACATTGTCTATAGCCCCATGTTCCAGAAACGGCTTGGCAGACGGACCCAGCTGTTTCTTCTACCTCACCCCCCTGCCATTTTGCATCACCCTGTAATCTGGAATAACATACTCTGAAGCTTTCTCATCTGAGCCTCTGTGCCTGGGCACGACCAGTTTAGTTTATTATGAGTGCCAGAGTCCCAGAGCCTTATCAAAGGTTGACAACAGACATTTCCAATCCATCTGATTTATTTGGAGTATATGACCTGAGGGCAAGCGCAGCTCACTGCTAATAGGCCACAGTGACTGACGTGGTGACGCTACAGAGTAATCGAGCTGATCAAGCATTTGTGAGTGTACATTAAAAGGGTTATAATGACGCAATTGCTTAATCAAACACAAGCTGTATGGACTGTGTGCGCAGTTAAAGCAGTAAAGCATGCAAATGGCCCTTCGGTCATATCAATGTGTTGTTATTAATCAGAAGCTGACATACATTTTACTGTATATCAATCTCGATGTATCCAAAATATGTTTGAGTTGAATTTTGTTTTAGCTCAAAAAACAAAGCAGAAAACTCAGTTATGACACTGAAAATATCAGATCCCAACTCGGCAAGTCATTGTATTATTTATTTATAAATTATATACAACAAAAATCTCAACAGGTAATAATTTAAAGGTTTATTTTAAACAAGTCTTAAAATGCTATAGTTCTGCATTTATCAGTCTTATTTATAACCAAGAAAAACGGTTATGGAAACTGAAAAATCTATATTAAATCAAATCAGACATCAAATCAAATCAGGACCGCGTGAATTGGAATTAAATTCAGTAGCAATACCCAGAACTGCTGTAGACCACATTTCTTTCCTCTCAGCAAACAGGCTGACAAATTACTCTTATCATCTATTATTCTGCTCAAAGTTTTTGTGATCATTATATCATTCTATCAGTCTATAAAAAGCCAGAAATATGTAGAAAAGAAAATGCTAAAATGATCATTACTCTTCTATAAATACATAGCACATTCTTATACTTAAGGGATGAAACTAGTGAAGCTGCTGCATTTTTGCTTGAAGTATAATTAATGAACAATTAATTAAATTAGTAACCAATCAATTTTCTTTTGATCAACTATTGATTATTGACTGAACACTGCAACTCAATATTCCCCCTCTAATTCTATTATTAAAGTGTGCACATCTTTTAACTAAAATATATTTGTTATTTCTAATAAAAAACTTATCCTAATCAGCAAAATGTTTTCCAGGGAACGTCACAAATCCTTTACAATGATGGGTAACTGTAAAGGATTTTACTTAATGTATTTTTTTTTTCTTCTAGGTGCTTATTTTACCAAACATTCATCTCAAGACTCAACCTACGGATGTACATAGCATATAAATAGTTTTCTTTACTCTGTGTATCATAATGAATGCAGTCAAGTAATCTAATTCTAGTGTGTGCTGTATTAAATTAATTATCATCATCTATCCAGTGCATCATTATAATAAGTCTTTGTGTGTGAAGCTTACTTAATGTTCTGCTAAAATAATAAAAAATGGGTCCATAGGGACACAAGTTATTTTTATCCTTATTCTGACCCCAACTCAGACTGAATTTGTTGTCCCTTCTCATTTATACACCATGTTCATTCATCTGGCTGGCTCTGTGTACATAACAGGAAGGAAGCATTTCCAAAACTAGCCATGAGGAAAGCAACAACATCTCCTCATAAAATCACAAGGATGGACATGCATGCGCAATTGTATTTCAGTGTTGTCGCCAAACATGACGCTCATGTCGTGACAGCGCGCCGTGTTTTATTTGTTTGTTTTTTAACAGTCTCGTTGATTATAAGCGACTGGATTCTTAGAAAGCTGTAGAAAGATGGCAATATCATGGTAGAAAGAATATTTGTTGACGTTTTCATCTGCACACATGGTGATGTGTTGGGGTTGTGATGATGAAAGAGCACACTAGACCTGAAGAAAGCAATGCCCACACATGCACATACCAGTGAACACTTATAGAGTGGTCCTTCAGAGGCAGAAACAGGCTGTTTGAAGGTTGTTCTGTAATCTTTGTGTCTGCAGGGGCACTTTCTGTACAGCTGCGACATTTCTTTTGGGAGACTTTACAAATCGCTCCTCCAAGAACAAAGCCACAGTGACCTTTTAGTGAACACCTTACAGTTAATTTGAGGGGCAAGACCAGCACTTGTCACTGCCTGTGTGCTCAGTTTATACAACTAACTAGAGATGCAACTTGACTGAATTGTCTCTTTGTGTGTTCTTGTTTTTTTTGTAGCCTGTCATAGCACTCTGTTGCTGTTAGGGAAAGCGTGGCTGAGATGTGGATCTTTAGCAAAGACTTGTTTTACAAGGTGAAGTGAACACACAGGATGTACACATTCAAGGATGTGATGCACTGAGGTATAGCAACTGTCTATATTGTAGTTATAGGCCGAGTATGAGTCACAGAGAAATAATTCCAGATTGTCCTCAAGCGGACAATGCAGAGGAACACTGACTATAGATGACACATATTCACACTCAAATCAACCTAATGAAAGTCCACACAGATGAAAATAATTTACATCTGACGCTGAGCAAAAAGAAAAAAAAAGAAAAAATGTTCCCCTTAGGTCCTGAAGCACAGCAGTTACTGTCCATTTTCTTGAATTCATTTGAGTGTGCCATTGTCACAGTCAGATAGTTCTTCCAGTGCAGTGGGCATCACAGACCCGTCTCTGCTGCTGCCTCTGATAAGGTGACAGTGCTGTGGGTGCTTTCACTGCATTTCCCATTGAGCGTGTGTGTGTGTGTGTGTGCACCCTGCATGCACAAAATAATATAAATACTAGCCATAATTAAACAATAAATTATGCATTTTAAAAGAAACTAATAAGTTCATTGTTGTCATTATAAATTCTGAAAATAGCAGAATGTTAAAAGTTATGTCATCTTGGCATGTCTGAAATAATCTCAATCTCTCAGTCATGAGAAATCAAAGGCCTGAAAACTCTGATAGTGAAATAAAACATGAGGTTAATCTTCTTTTTTTTTTAAATCCAGGATATGAGTGCATAATCTATAGCATTTACATACCATTTTTGTACTCTGTACTGTGATGTGTATAGACTTTCTAAGACTTACTTAGATTAATATAGTATATATCCTTTATAGTTTATAGTTACATCATAAATACCAACAATACAGAAAACAACCACCACAACACAAACAAACAGGTCACTAAAGGTGTGTTAATTATAAGTCAATTAGAGCCGCTACATCCGTCATTATAACACCTTTCTCTGTCCCTTAATAGACAACAAGGAACCAGTAAACAGTGCCCGTGTTTTTAATTTATTACCGTGACCTCAACTCCTGCACTTTAAATGCCAAGCAAACTTTATACAATCTCCTAAAATTCTAATATTTACTATGACGTGTGCTGCTGACCTCTTCAGTCAGGTCACACTTGGAAATGAAATTTCAATCTCAGTGGTTAAATAAAAATGATTAATAATACTAATATATTCTTTTTATGAATGTTACACCTCTTTGAGTGTAGAGATAAAGTTTCCCAGAGACCAGATGCGAGTTTCAATAGGCTTTGTCCATCTTTACTAGATAAAAGTATTTGTTTAAATAAGGTATTTAAGTCATCAGTGAACAAAACACAACATATGAAATCCCCAACATTGATCCATGAGGCACACCCATTGGACAAATGAAAACACTGCATTCAAAGAGTGATTTCTCTTTAATCAGGGGCATTAATGTTTGAACTGTGTCCATGAGAATGTTTGGAGGGATTTGTGCATGTCCCAATGTGTACAAGACACAAACATCACTATTGAAAGATACTATAATTCATATGTATATTTAAAAATAAAAAGACTTGGTGCTGTTGCTGAAATTAAATGTGACACTGCAGCCAGGCTGCCTATCCACATTTAACCCTGTTGCACAGCAGGTTTACAGTTTAAGACCTGTGAAGATTTCATTTAGAAATCATTTAATAATAATCCTCAGTAAAGTGACACTAAGCATGCTTTTACCACACACACACACATACACGCTGGTGCAGAAATAAAGCTGTAACTCACATATGAAGGAAATTTGAGTCAGAAAAAAATGTTAATGATTATGTTGGAGTTGTTATAACCTGGAAATCTCGAGTTACCTTCAGGACATACACCGTGTTACCTCACTGAACTCCACACACAGGAGGAAACTCGTCAAAATGAACCGGCGGTCTTAACATTAACAAAGTCGTCATTGAACGCAGCACATAAGTTCATCATTTGCTTGTTTTCATTGATAAAAAAAAACCGTCTTACCTCCCGACGCCAGTTCGACCACGAGCGACCACCAGAGGAGACCGACTATCCACAACTTCCTCCGGGCGTTTGTCTCCACAGAAGAGTCCATGTTCCTCTTCTTGTTCTCCCGGTGAAAACACTGATGTCAGCGAACTGTTTGTCACAGTTACATATTTTCACACCTGCCGCAGCTTCTTCTCGTCAAACACCGAGTTCTTTAAATCACTCCAAGTAGTGAAAGGACGAGCCGACGTCTGCAGCAGCGAAACCCGGCTGTACTGAACTGAAGCGAGGAGGCAGTGAAGTGGACCAGACCTGTGTTTGACTCCGCCTCGTGTGTGTGTGTGTGTGTGTGTGTGAGCGTGTACATGTTTCGTTAGGCCAGGGGTCTACAACCTGCAGCTCTACAGCCCCATGTGGCTCTTCCGCCCTCTGCAGTGGTTCCCTCTAGCTTTGAATTTTTTTGGAATTTATTTATTCTATTTCATTTTTTATTTCAAATTGGACACCTCTTATATGATGGAGTATTTAGGACCTTAATCTCAACGGGATTTTCCCTAAATAAAAAAACAAAACAAAACAAAAACTTGTGTGTTTGAAATAAGCTAAACCATTCCCAACACTGAAATAAAGTAAAGTGCAGATTTGGAGTCCTGTCCATCTTTGCATCCACATACCACACACATATAGCCTTTTGGCTTAGTGGTTTAGCACTGTTGCCTCACAGCAAAGAGGTGCTTGGGTTCGATTACTGGTCTTGGATGTTTCTGTGTGAGGTTAGCATGTGCTCACTCTGATCAACTGTCCATCTAACCTTGGAATTTTGTTTTGCACTTTCAGTTGTACAATGACAATAAGATGCTTTCCTTTTCTCAAGCATGAACTACATACAATCTAAACACTGTTTGGATTATTTCAAAGTGGGTTACTTTATTTTAAATCAATTTTCCACAAATACAGAAGGACTGAAATAGATCAACAACGTTATGTGGTTTATTTCAAGACAGGCCTATGTTTTTGGTGTTTTCTTTTTGTATAGTTCTTAAATTTCATAAATGCAACAACAACAAGTTATTTTTTATATATAGTTTATCTATATATAAAACTTAATACACGATAATACAAATTTTGGTTCAAATCCCATCTTTATATTTTACAGGTCCTCATAACTATAAGGTGTTTTTTTTGTTTTCTTTCTTTTTTTAAGGATTAAGATTTAGTTTTATGTGTATGGTTAAAATTAATTCATTTCAAGTTTACTTATTTGTGTACACTGTAGTGTGGGTGAAACCTCTCCAAGACATATGCACTGCAGTCTCTTCAGTTCACATTTAATGGAATCACAAGCAAAAACATAAAGGCTAAATATGAGTCATCATGAGGTATTAAGAGTAGATACTGTTAAGTGGCACAATCATTTAATATTAGTAAGGAATGAGCAGTTAAAATGTCTTTCACGGTGACTGGCGTCAGCAGGTTCCCGTAAGTTTCCTGTACTCCTGTTTGACACAGCTGTAGATGGGATGGTAGAAGCGTCTGTCTGATGCCATGAGGTCAGTCACAATCTCAACGTGATTGACTCTCGGCAGCAGGTAAAGTGACACTTTCACTGACAGCGAGGTGAGAAGTTCAGAGAACTTTGTGGACGATTCAACGGGAACGACAGTGTCACTGGTCCCATGGAGCAGAGCAAATGGAGGCACCCTGGCAGAAATAAAAAGAAAGAAAAAGAAAACCATCACTCAAAAGTGCTCGTATTAGTACTTAAAATTCTAAAATAACAAACAGATAGAATTGTTGTTGATACCAATAAATGACCGATTGAATATCAGCCTCACCTGTTAAGTTTGTCCTGGCTGAGTGTTTTTAGTGAGTGTGATGGTGAGTAGTATGGAAAGTTTTCCTCTCCATTCATGGCTTTGTGCATAGTGGACACGTATTCAACTGCTCGCTTCTGCTCATGCTCATAGTGGTCCATGATGTTGTACACGCCACTCAGACCTGTACCGGATATACGACGGATTTCAGCTTTGTTTCCTGTGTGATAATACATAGTTGTAACTGTGATGAGCTGTTTTTAGTCATTCTTACCAATAACTCCTTTGATCGCCATTGTAATATCCCGTTGTTTATTGGCCTCAATGAACAGCTCCTCTCTTGTGTCGGTGAGAAACAGCGTGGTCAAAGCACACAGGTGTGCACCTGCTGAATGGCCAATTAACACGACATTGTCCTGTAAAAAACAAAAAAAAAACAAGTAAAAAAAACAACTAAGGATGGTAAAAAAAGGTCAATATAAATGTTAAAGGGGCCAAACGGCAGTGTAGTGCTAACACAGTTGCCTCACAGCAAGACGGTCCAGGTTTGTGACCCAGTCTGACCTGAGGGCCAGGGTGTACCCTGCCTTTCGCCCCAGCTGAGATTACCTCCAGCTTCCCGTGACCCTCATGTAGAGGATAAAGCGGTTGACAATGAATGAATAAATGTCAAAGCAAAAATGACAAAATATCAGCCCAGTCAGCAGGATTCTGTGTGTCCCTTGTACATCTCTGCAAACCACAAATATGTGTGAGCATGACATTTCCTGACTATGTTTATGTTTAGGGACAGTGAGTATTGGGTTTCACCTGATGAGTAAAATGTGTTTTTTTCCCTCATTGCAACAACATCCTCTCCATACAAAACAGGACATTGCAGAGTTAAAAAAACAACAACAACAAAAAACACCAACATGTCCTTATAACGGTGTGAAAACACACCAGGATGTCCTCATTAAACCATGAAATGAATAAAAACACACCAAAAAGAATAGCAACATTTGGTCTCCACCTGTCTGCTGCCAGTCCTGAAGTGTCACTTACTGTTGTTACTCGCTACCACTGACCCATTCAATTCCAGCAGAAAATTCATAATTACTTCACCCCATGGAGTAGGAGAGGAGTAGAACATCTTAGAGATCAAAACTCCACCTGAACAGGGACTTGAACCCTGGACCCTCAGATTAAAAGTCTGATGCTCTAGCAACTGAGCTACTCAGGCTTCCTAGGATGCTTTTCGTGGATGTGAAATTCACCTGGGGGACAAATTCTACAGCGGAAAATTGGCGACAGAAGCCTCATGAATGAGATGTATTTAGACATCCATCTGGGAGTTTTAACCTTAAGAAATCATCACTCAACAGACTGAGACACCAACTATCAGCCACCTACAATGCTGTCCTGAGCTCTCTTCCAAAAAGAATCAACAAGCAAACACATAACAACAACAGTGAAGTCCAACAGCCACACAGTCGTCGAGTCTGCCTCTGAGGTGACCCACAGAGGCTTGTTGCCTGAATGGGGTGAAGTCTGCCATCTCTGATTGCCTTGTTGACATAGTTCACAGTTCATAGTTCATATAGTTCATTCAAACATTTTCCCCATACATACATGTACAAATGCAACATTTCAGAAATAGTCGAACATTATTAATGGAATTATGCTTTCAAGACTGCACTTACCACATAAAAAACTGATTTTAGTAAAGTTGAATTCTGCACATCTTGCTGGATTTATAACTGATAACTGAACACTCAACAAAAGTTGTCATATTTTTGGGTTAATCCTAAATAGTAAATTTTCCCTTTATACTCCGATAGTTTTTAGTAATTTCCACAGAGCAGTTCAAAATATTTCTTACTTTGTCAAAGTTGAACTTCTGTCCGCTCTCTTGGGCCCAGACCAAGCAGTCAGCGATATCTTGTACCATTCCTAAAACATTCCCCTGTGAATCAGATAAAACCCAGAATCAGATCAGATACCACACAAGAACATTTATAATTTCATTTAACAACCTGCTGTTTGAGTTACCACTGTGGAATTAACACAGTAGTCATCATTCCTGCTCTACAAATCAAATAATTGGAACGACAATAGTGTGTCTGTGTCGTTTCCCTACCTTTGGATAGGTGCAGTAATCTGGACAAATGACAGGTGCATTCAGTTCTTCAGCCATGTGTCTGGCCAGCAGACAGTATGTGGCTCTTTCTCCTGATCCCCACGCACCCCCATAGATGAAAACTACCAGCGGGGCAGGAGCACCTTCGGGCTTGTTTGGTGGGTGGTAGAAGTCCAGCTTGTTGCCTCGACGACCAAAGACAATGGCCTACAAAGCATTGAGACGGAAATTTTAGCCACATAGAGACAAACAACCATCCACTCTCACACTCACACCTGTGGTTATTTAAGTCAATTTATAATAATAATCCCCACATTTGCATGTTTTTGGACTGTGGGAGGAAACCGGAGAACCCGTAAAAAAACAACAAACACACGGGGAGAACAAGAAAACCCCATGCAGAAAGACCCTTGTTCCGACCGGGTCTCGAGCATGCATGATTCAATTATAAGGTCAGTTGAAATAAAGAAATACAATCAAAGAGATTGAAAAGTGTGCAAAAAATTCCTGTATTCAATTCCTATATCAGCATCTTAGCAGAGAATGAAGCTGTAGTATTTTAGGTATTTCATCACACGTCTGAAACACATATTCACACAGACTTACGGTTAATAAAAAAACTCACTTTTTCACAATGCATATGATTGTTGTCATTCGTGTACCAAGACTTCCCCTGAAAGTAAAGTCTCCCATACTGCAGATACTTGAGACTTTCCAGGACAGCTATGGTCAAACAGTATATTCGCCTGACGGAGACAACAAAAGTTGAAAAAACTGAATTCAAATCTTATCTTAATGTGTAAAAACACTGAGCCAAACATAACATTTATTTTACCTTGGTTTTAGAGCTTCTATGTACTTCTTATATCCAGGCTTATTGGGCCATCCATAAGCCCACTGGGCAACAAGAGAGATGGAGTATGGGAGGCCGACCACCAGGACACCCACAGCCACCGGCAGTGACATGTGATATTTTAATCCTGACCTTTAAAATTCAAACAGGGAAACATTCACACATTTCACATCAAAAGTAATACCACTGCGCTCTCGTCAAAGTGATGTATTTGACAGGCTCTTACATGATGTGGCTGCGTCTGTCGGTGTCACCTACAACCACAGAAAAAGTAAAACAAATAAACACATCATTAAATATGCTGTTATAGAGTGTGCAGCACATGCATTTTACCAGCTGTACGGTTGCTGTCTATAACAAGGCACATTTTGTAAAGAGTTCAAATATTCTGCTTAATTAATGTTTAGTACAGTGATTCACAAAATGTGGGCCATGGAGATTTTGCAGGAGGGTCGTGAAAGGTCAACAAAGAGGGATTATAATTGACTTGTCAAATGTTGTTTATATGTATATGGAAATACTTTTGGTGGGCCACAGAATATTTTCAACTTTTGAGCAGCTACATCCTCAGATTCAGCATGTATGTTATTTATGATCCGAATATCAGCTTTTATTAAATGCACATTTTAACTTGCTACGATGTAATTATTGATTCTTTAATCTTATAATTACCATCATCATGATATCAAGTTAGTAATTAAAAAAACCCTGTGTACATAGCAGCCTGGTAAATGAAATGTAATTAATGGTTTGGTACTAAACAGCAGGGAATAATACATAGTTAATAAATGTTATAAGTGTTATTTTTTTTATTTTTGTCCTTTTGTTACCATAAACACGCTTTTACTTTGCTAAAGAGTAACACAAACATAATTTAAACTATAACCCAGTGACGGCTACTATAACAGTATATATGACTATATAACTAAGAATAAGGACAATCCATTATTTACAGTGACACCAGTCGTACACGTCGTTATGGTTATGGCTTTTCTCCCTTTGTGTTTAAGAGAAAATTCTGATGTTGAAAGAGATTATCTTGGTCACATTACATAATTTTACAATTTAGCTTCGAAAATACAATATATTACTTTGTTGTGTATTAGCTAGTTCATTATCCCAACATTTGAAAACCTTTTACATGAATAATCCAACTCTGCAGTCTTTTAATATCAACGTCAATAACGGTTTTGCTGGTTAGTTAATGTGCTTCGGAAAAGGAGGTCGTAATAAAACACCGGAAGTCAATGCAAACCTACCAAAACAAAACGTAATCTAGCACTTTATGTCGAAGTCAACGTCCGGGGATAATGCGTTTGTTGTTCAACTCACTGAATCAGATGAATAAATAACTGCATGACTGGATAAACAATAACAGGTGAGTATTCTTCTTTCTAATCGTCCTCCAGGAAGCCGGTGTCGTATAAATATACAAAGATTAAAAGAGAGCAACGAGAGAAGTGTCGATTCTAATTTCCGGTTTGGCAATAAAAAAAACAACTGGCTTCCGGTTTTGGTCAGAAAATGCAGAGAAAATCGGATTTTAACAATCAAAAAGATTTTTCAACACTATGATAACAATGATTTAAGAAATAAATATAAAAATGAATCATTATTAACAATCTCTGCTGACAATTAGTAAAAGCATATGGATAATATCATATGTTTTGGGGGAAATCAATGGGAAACAATTCCAGAATGTGCATTAAAAGTGATATATTTTAAAAATAATAAAAATGAAATGAAAATTATTCATATCAGATGTGGCGGGTTTTTGTTCCGTGGACGCGTAACACTGTACATAGTGGGGAGTGACAGATTTCTATCTTGTCTTACCCAACATCTCTGCTCTGGTATTCCGGAAATAAATAATAGGTTTGTCAATAAGTAATAAATCAGCCAACTAATTCTTATAAATCACACAGTTACAAGTGAGAATGTTGAAAAGTAAAGTGTCAGTAGAAATCTATTATACTATTATCTTAACTAATCAGATTGTATAATTCTATGATTATAATATATGCACTATAAACAGCATTTTCATGAGGCAGAGATTAGGTTCATAGATTATAGGGCCTCTTTTTATTCAAGGATTATCTGTATTACATTCATTGGAATGATAATGTTGTGAAACCTCAGAAACACCTCATGTTGTTGTGTTGTTGAGTCATTATGACATCAGTAAAGATGAGACTATTTGTTTTGACACACATAAAAACCCAATGTAACTCAGTCTAATAACTACACATCATAAATGCAATAGAAACTTGACAACACTAAAGCTCATTCTCTGGTTGTTAAAATTTAAAAGTGTGGTTACTTATTTACTAAAACTATTATATGTCCTTGTGATTTTCCATGTACTTTTTTGCAGGGCAGGTTCTCAGACAGACCACCTTAGGTCACACAGTTTATTAGTAGACATTCTAAAGTTCACTGACGACTAAACGTCAATATACATTTTCTACAGGTGAATAATAAATAAACGCAAATGTATTCATGCTCTTTATTCTGTGTTTATTCTGTGGTTTAGTCAACTGATTTCTAATATAATCACTATAATTCTTTTAGCTTAAATAAATACATTTAAAAAACAGGCCTCTTATAAATAACCAAAATAAAAACAAAATATAGTTGTTATTGTTTATAATGATCAGGAAAATGTAATCTTATCTGTTTAAATTTGTGCCAAACCAGAACCGGTTATAACAAATAATCAAGTATAATTGGCATTAGAATAATCCACTTGAATACTTTATTTCTTATAGCCAAAGGAGATAATTATCACTGGTATTTTGATTTGTTTGAATCATGCAGCACAGAAAGCTGCACTGCTGATTTATGTCCAGCAGGGGGCGCCAGAACTGCGTCAGTCGCTCCACAGTTTTGCATCAGATGGTTTGTGAACATACTGCCTGTAGAGCCACCACATTATTCCAGGATAAGGTTGATTCGTAGATTAATGTAATTTATATTTTGTCATCAGTGAATTAAATTCCCACAGGCTTTGAAATGTCATTCTTAAAGTTTTATATTTTTAATTGATCACAACCTTAAATAATAACCTCTTTCCAGTCTACATTAGGGGATGAGGCCCTCTTATTAATATGTGTGTTTATGGTCACATTCACATCTATTGCTTCGATGATATGTCCAATGACCGTTACTGCATTGTCTTGTTGTCTCTCTGTCTCTAGGTATATATTAATTATTCTCTTCTTGAGTTAATAGTCATTAATAGTCACCCTAATCATCAGATATACAGTTTGTAGTTGAAATTGAAAAATTGAAACACATGGATGCAAAAACAAATTGTCATGTATAAAGAGTGTAATTCCACAGAAACTATTGGTTTCCCCCACACAGATATCCACTTATTATACGTCTTTACCTCGTACTTGAGTGTGCACTTGTGGACAGAGGCTTCATTGACCATGACCACAGAAAACCTTGGACTCAACATTGTCAATTCATGGAAAGTGGAGCAGCGTACGACTGCTGACCAGCCCGATGGGTTATTGTTATGTTTGGCCCCACAGAGCGGAGCCTGCGTGTGTGGTTGCTCCTCCATCTGCCATGTTGTGGGGAGTCCCAGGTGTGTTTTCTGAAGCCACAGTGGAAACGCAGCCGTTCACCGAGTGCAAACTCAGGCTTTTACATGGCATGATGAGCAGCGTCAGCCCGTTTGGAGCGCTGTGGTAACAATTCACAGCATTTTCCAGTGTTTGTTTAAGAATTACACTGTCCTTGAGGGGAAATATTGTATGCATGGTGGTATTAAGATAATAACAATTTACAAGTGTAAAAAAACCTGTGTCCTGTGTAGGCGTAGAGGAGTCATAGCGACCGATCAATCACACAAAAAAGCAGCAGTGCCCTTTATGGATTTTCTTTTTTATTGTGGTCAGAGTGAAACAATGACAACACGTCACAACAATACTATGTACAGTATGCATCTGCTGGGACGTGATAAAAGGTGTGACAACTTGTTGGAAATGATTGCCAACACACAAGTATGTTATCTTTACAGTGGACTCTCCCAGCAAAAAGCTGAATCACTGCAGCTGTAGTGAAACCACACACACACACACACACAGCAGCAGTAACATAACTGACTACTGATGATATAGTTTTCATTGAGATAGCGTAACATTTAAAACAAACAAAGAACACTTTAGAGAAACTTTAGAGAAACTGTAGAGAATATAATTGTTACGATCGACCCAAAACATTAGGAAGTTTGTATTGTGCTTCTGTTCTCTCCTGATACTCATTTCAGGTGCAGAAAATTCCATTTGTACCAGAGAGAGAGAGACTTCTCTGACTGAAACACAGTCTTAAATTCTTCACACCGGTTTTTGTCGTTCATAAGTTACTGGGAGAGCCGGTCTGGAGCACTATTGTCTTTATTTATCAAAGGGCTTACCCTAACACGCTCCTTCCGGTGAGTCACTGTGGGCAAAGGCTCATACTTGTATGTATTCATAGAACTTTGCTGTGTTTGCTGTCATGTGTGTGCATATGTGTGAGAGGGTGTTCCCAAAATAAGTATTATGCAAACGACACTGCCACATTCTTTTTTCCAAAATATGAGTCATTATGGTTTATGTTCCAAGTGTAAGATAGGAGGACATTTTGTGTGTCTTTGCAGCGTGTTGGCTGGTGGCAATGTGTACATACTGGTCCCACTGTGACCCACTCGCCAGAGTTCCTAACTGGTGCCTGGCACAGAGCCCGGACACAAACATGCTGTTTTCTTCCCCTTCCAACCACTGTGCTGCACGACCCCCGACTCAGCCAGAGTCACCGTGGAATTCTGCTCTCAGTGAGCTCGGCACCTCGGGACACAGAGCCATCTTTTTTTAAAACACGGCCGGTCCAGAAAGAACCTCCTTTTGACAGGGGGAAACCATGGAAACCATGGCACTGACTGACCACAGGGCCCAGTTCCTAGCTATCCCCGTGCCCAGAATCACACCCACAGCCCTGCAGTCGCCAGCAGAGCAGCAAAGACAGAGGTGCTGTGCGTTCAGAGGGTGATGCGGTTTTCAGGGGGGCCCTCTGACTGATTGGAGAGAAACAGTGTGGCCTTTCTTTGTCAGATGCAAAAGGATGAATGCTAAGGAGCCTGCGAGGATGCTCCAAGTGCATTCTTAAGGAAAATGCTCGAGAGGTTTGGCAAGATAAAGTCGTTGATTGGGAAACTGGCAAAGTACTAAAAGTACATGTATACATGTATTGTATGTGTACAGTACGTGCATGTACATGTTAAGAGGGTGCAGTGGTACCTCCCTGCAACAGTTTCATCTTTATATAGTCCACGCTCTTTTCAGAGAGCAAGGGATCGGGTTTCTGTGCATCATGTCTCCTTCCAATAGCGACTGAGTCAATATAAGGTTAGAGCTGACTGTCACCGTACAGAGTGACAAAAAGAATATGCGCATGCATGTAGGAATGTGTTACTTAACATCTACTGTGTGTTGTTATGACATGAACATGTCAGTGTGACTGAGTGAGCCACTTACCAAGCAGCAAAGTGCTCGTTAGTGTTGTCGTTGTGATTTTGTTCGGGAATATCCAGCATTAAATCACACATATCAGCTTAAAGGTGGAGGACACAGGATATTTTTGCTGTGACTATTTCCAGTGGTGGCCGGTGACGATGCCACTTTTTTTGTGTCCGAGTATCGAGTATCTAACGATCGCGATAGAAGTCCGATACAGTCATTTAAGACTCTCACAGGTTCACACACAAGATGCTGAGTCACTTAAGACCGTTTATGAACGATGAAGCCGTTAATGACGCGTTTGTGCTGAGTCATTTCAGACACATAGTTCTTTAAACAGCCCGAACATGACTCAGCTAAAATGCTGATCTACATGATTGCAGTCTCTGCATAGTGAAGTATTTTGGATTGTGTTTTTTTTTTATGTCTGATATCCCATCCAGTGATTTTTATCAGTATCGGACCGATACAGATACTGACTGATACCGATTTTTCATCCCTACTAATGCGATATTTAATTATTCTTTTTTTTAACGGTGGGGGTCACAGTGTTTAAAAATCAGTCTTCAGATGTGCTGTGACCATGTATCTGTGTGTGTACTCACTTCATCTAAAATACTCTGTGTGGAACAATGGTTGCCAGATATTGCTTTTCTGCCAAAAAAACCCAAACCCCTACAACTTCAACATTAGAATGACCTTTATTAAACACTCACACAATGAGCCCAACAAAACCTGCAGATTCTTCATTTACGACCACATACTTTATGACAGGGGACCGCCTTTTAAACATGACCCAATTAAAAACATACATCACTACAACAGCAAAACAACAATTCTGCATATTTTTACGGAAATGGCACCAAACAATTCTTTTTGAACAGATAAACCAAGCATTTTGAAGAAATATGTGTATTGTATGTTTCATAAATGAATTATGGGTAAAAGACCTTTTCTTTGTGTCTTGACCCAGTCTGAATGACACACAACAATAGAAAGAAACAGCTAGAAAACAGTCGATATTTTCCTTCTATATAAGTTTTTTCTCTCAGAGCTTTCATTATTGC
This sequence comes from Solea senegalensis, assembly GCF_019176455.1. Taxonomy (NCBI): domain Eukaryota; kingdom Metazoa; phylum Chordata; class Actinopteri; order Pleuronectiformes; family Soleidae; genus Solea; species Solea senegalensis. Next base: position 14,383,894 of record NC_058025.1, on the reverse strand, counting down.
AGTTTTCTCCTGTCAAACACCATTTAACTGGATTCTCTTTCTGCGTCACTGGACAATCACATGACACTGTCCACAAGGCTGTCATTCAAAAACCATTCCCCTCAACCGAGTACTTTAAGGCAAAATGCAAGTTAAATATTCCATGGCTCATGTAATTGCACGTGTAATTGCATTACACTTGTTGCGGCAATAATAACCCAAATAAAATAGCTGGGTTATGCTAGTATTAACCGTTGTTCACACATGTAAATGTCCCTTGAACCACTGGGGCATAATATTTTTTTGCGCTTGTGCACAGCTGCAAATCTGGCACATGCATCCATCCATGGCACAGACGCATGGGTTCTCCACAGCAGCAGCAGCAGCAGGCAAAGCAGATGATGAGTGAGTCATTCATGTCTTTATAGCGCACGTACACCATCTTCTTTACATTGGTGCACGTGAAACAACACGACTCCCACCAGATCCGGAATTTATAAAGAACAATTGCATCTCGCACAGCAACAGATCATAAAGCTCTCCTCTGCTCGTACACCTCTGCAGTCTGCAGTTGTTCTCTCTTCTCCTCCTCACTCTCTCTGTCTCTCTCTCTCTCTGCCTGTTAACTAGTTAACTAGTAAGGCTTAAATGCTTTGTAGTTAACTCGTTTGGTTCCAAAAGTGTCACTAGTTAACCTGTGGAAGACATTTTCATTGGAAATGTTTACTACGCGTTGGGCCGTGTCTTTGTTTTGCTCATAACTAGTGTGAGCAACGTGTGCAACATTTGTTTAACATGGTCAAGTCACTACACCAGTTACCTAGTCAGTCTTTGACAAAGCTGCTAACCAGTCCACACATACAGGAGGGGTGTGCCCCAACTATTGTCAACACTCATTACACATGTTACAAACGTCAAAAATCACCTAGTCTGAATGAGAGCATTTGGGCTCCTACTAGTTCACCCAGTAAACACTACCCTTTTTGGCTCCTACTAGTTCAAATAGTGCATTTGAAAATGTCCGTTCCCAGTGTTAACTAGTGCACAACATTGTAGGTTACTAGTTTCTTCACGAGTCAGGGTTTTCGCAGCTGACTAGTTAACTCGTAAGACGCTGAGCCTTATAATTGGTCCAAATGGCCACTAGTTTGTCTAAAAGCTGACTAATAAAAGAAACTGATATGGAATAAATGTGGCCATGTAGTGGGGCACCCTAGCGCCCCCCTATGGATGAGCTATCGCTGACTCTTGTCTCTCTGACTCTATGTGAATGAAGTGATCTTGGAGAGAACAAATCTTCTGCAGCTTCTCTGATCTCTGGTTCCAGCTTTGGGAAAAACTGCCCCATCTCATGATGGAAGAAAAAGACAGCTGATTCTATAGATCCTGTAGATCGACTACAAATGCAGCAAAATAGATGCGTGCAGAAAAAAAAAGAAAAATCATACATAAAGCGGAGAAAGTGGGAGGTACAGTACGAAGGCTAAACAGGGTCACTGGCTTTTTCTTTTTTAATCCCCCTACACTTTCAGCAGGTTAATCCAGTCATACTTGCATCGAGAAGGATTTGGCTTGACTGGTTGAGGCCTTTGTCTGTTGAAAATATGCTGATATGCTGTGATGCTCTCCAGTAATCCAACTCCAAGAAAAGTGAACTGATTTCAGTGTAAACACAGGTGAACATGAAAGACAGGTGTAGCCATGGATCCAGTATGTCCCCACTTTTCTATCATAGATGCTGGGAATCTTACACCAGCCTTCCAAGAAACATTACCAGTGTTTGAGAGTGTTTTTGCTCCCCTCGCTCGCTCGCACTCACCCACACACGCACACACACACACACTCAACAGTATTAACAGTAATATGAGAGATCGCCTGTTATGTTTTAATTCAGTACCTTTTGTTTGCTTTCCAGCTCTTTGCGTGCAGTGTTCACAGCTAAGATTCAAGATTTTCTTTCCACAGCCGGCACGAGTATCAAATACTTGGGAACCAGCATACAAAAACATTCCATTTTAAATTGAAGCAGGGCACTGTATTATATATATATTTATATATATATACACATACATCTTTAGACAAAAAAGCAGAAATACTGGTGTTTCTCTCACCAAACTATTTGGGCTTGGCTTTCAAACTACCCAGACTCTTTGTTTGCCCAGCAACTAGACTCCTTTACAAAACTCCATGGGTAAAAAAGAGTCACTGGGGTGTGCAACGGAGGACAAGCTCATGGCGCTCACTGTACTCTTTGATCTCCATCGTCATGGAGCGCTCACTGTAAAGGCTAACAATGAGAGACTGAGACTCTACTGCAGGAATGTTGACATTTAGGTGCACGAAATTCCTCCGGGGCAAAATTAACGGGAGACTCACTCTGTCTCAACACACAAGATACAGTGTCTGCTAAATGGGATGGAAAAAAAAAATTAATGAAAGTGCTGGAACGTCCATGCCATCATTAACGACACTGGCATCGCTAAAACCATGTGGCATAGGGAATTATATCATTAACACTTAGTGGTCACAGGTCTGTGCCGCAGGTGCACCCTTGGTAATTTGCCGTGGGAATAACACACAACTCCTTATATAGACATCCTGGGAGGGAGGCGTTTATAGGTCACATCTTCAGGCTATATATATGAATAAATATAAATATATATGTATATGTATATATACATACTGTATACATATATACATACATACTGTATACATATACATATACATGCACAGATGTGTTTATATAGTAAAAAAATAATAATTATAATCATGTCATCAGATTGTCTATAGGTTGTGCTGAAAGGGTTAAACCTGTCTCATAAGATAATGAGAAATCAGGTCAGGCAGGGAGGCCACAAAGAGAGCAGGTCAAAAAGAAGAAATCAGTGGACTCAGTGGTCTACAGACAGGAGAGATTTATCCTTATTACGTTCATCTCTAAAGGAAGAATTTATGAGGCCAGATACAAGATACAAGAATAAACAAGGCTTTGTTTTCCAGCTGGGAAAAATACATGATAATTATTTTATAATCTATAGGTCAATCACACTCATGAGTCCCTGAATAAAAGATTGAACTGTCCGAAAGATTATGTGAGCAGTAGTTGAGCCAAAGGCTGACTCAATCCTCCAAATATTATCCAACGGGCTAGAGAGTCTCTCTGTAGGTGAACATGGCTCAAGAGGTGCAGTGCATGCTCCACTTATCAGAGGAAAGTTCAGTGGTTTAACCACAAACACTCCTTTATGTCAAAGTGTCCTTGGTGCACAATAGGGAAGCCCCGGCATGATGTTCTCCCACCGTCTGAATGTATTGTACAAATCACTGTGTGAATGTGGCCTGTGCTGCAGAGTGGCTGTTAAGATGAGAGAATGATTTATTATTTTATTTTATTTATTCTTTATTTAGCCAGGAAGGTCCCACTGAGGTACAATATCTCTTCTTCCAGAGAGTCCTGTAGCACAAATGGTACGAAGAGATACGGAGACAGAACACAATTTCAGATATACAACTCACAATGGAATATAAAAGCTAAAAAGAACTCGTTAAAGGAGAGTAGAAAGAGCGATATAATAAAAGTGACGTCCAGAAGTATACAAGACCATACCAACAAGATCCTGAATCCACTGAATCCAAACTCCTGAAAAAGGTTACGTAAAACAACAACATGTGTCTTTCATGAAGGCCCATAAAACAACCTTTGAAGGTGCTTTTATTTGATTTTTCCGTGAAATGATGTTGTGCAGCTCACGGTGTTCACGGTGCATAAAAGGAGAAAGCAGTTTTACCAAATTCTGAGTTCATTCTGGGAACATTTAGGAAAGGTCAAGCGGTAGACCTGGTTATGTAGTTTCTGATGTGATAAGAGTTTAGATATATATAATATATATAGGTAGTTTACCTCCGAAGGCCTTGATAGTAAGAAAAAGCAAAATATGCCTTTTCCTCCTCTGGTTAAGAGACAACCAACCTACAGATACAGAGTCCAGCAAGCTGCATGCATGTAAATCACATCACCATAATCTAACACAGATTACAATGAGCACAGTACAGTTCTCTTTCTTGCCTCTAGGGGAAAACATTTCTTCAAACTAGGGCTGGGCGATATGGACCAAAACTCATATCTCGATATTTTCTGTTCGAATGGCGATATGCGTGAACAAAACGGGTAAAGTGTGTACTTTTAACTAATCACCATCAACCATTTATTTAGGTTTAGTTTTGTTTTTTTGCTCAACAAAGCACAGCCGTGCATATATAACAACAGACATAAACAATAGTGTTGCCAGTTTGAAACATGTTAAGTATCATAAAAGAAGTTCCAGCTATTTGCCCCTCCACAAAAGCAGCAAATTACTTTTCAAAGTCCTAATACTTATGACAATGTGATGCTGATGTGCCAAAAATATCTCCTTGTTTGTGAAACCTATTCTGAAGTACAATTCCACGAAATTTTAACAACTTCTTCTAAAACAACAGGTTAGAATATTACGACTTTATTCTCGTACATTTACGACTTTAATCTTGTAAATTTATGACTTTATTCTCATAAATGTATGACTTTATTCTCGAAGTCTGGGAATTCTCAATGTGGCCCTAATCGTACTTAAGTTTTAGAAGTAAAAGTATTAAAAAAGGATTGAGCCATGGTAGATCAGTGGTAGGACAAGTTGTGGGTTAAATTCCTGGCTCTGCTAGTCTATATGTGTCCTTGAGCAAGACACTTAAACCCATGCTGCAGCGGGTGAATGGAACAACTGTAGTATAAAGCAGCTCATCGAGACAAGAAAAGCTCTATATACAGTAAATATAGACCATTACCAACTCTTGTTAATCCACAGACTGCAGAAGGAAGCAAAGATGTTTCTGCATGGCAGGAAGTAGACGCCCACTTCCTGTTTGTGTTTCAGGTTGTTGGGGTTTTTTTTGGACTTTGATTTTTAAAGTGACTTTTTATATGTCATTAACCTTGTCTCTTTCTCTCCCTAGTTTGTGTCTTTCCTTCCTTCCCTCTCTCTCTCTCTGTATTCTCATCATGCAGGTTGCAGGATCAAGATCCAGTTTCCGAGGCTACGCTCATCGTCACCATTATTATTATTTTGTAATTAAAAAGTCGATATCAGTAACTGTATAAACTTGTAACCTGATACAGTTGTTGTGTATCTGCTGCTGGTCTCCCTCTCTCTCTTCTGTCTCTCCCTCATCTCCCTCTTGTCCTTTCTCTCCCCCCATTTTCTGTCCCCCACCTCTCCACTGTCCCCCATTTTTCCTTTCACCCCAACCGGTCGAGGCAGATGACCGCACATCTCTGAGCCTGGTTCTGTCAGAGATTTCTTCCTGTTAAGAGGGAGTTTTTTCACTCCACTGATGCCTAGTGCTTGCTCATTGTGTGAACTGTTGGGGTTCTCTGCTCTCTTTGATGTTGTCTATGTACAGTGCCTTGAGATAATGTATGTTATGATTTGGCGCTATACAAATAAAATTGAATGAAATTGAATTGAATTGATTTTATTTGGTAGTAACGAGTAACAAAGACAGTCGGAGGAAATGTAGTGGAGTAAAAGTGTACTTTTTAACTAATTTTGTACTTTGTCACATTACAACACTGAAATTAACACGCAACAGTCTCTCATAAGAACCTTGCAAAACCTTTAAATACAGGTAATTCTGTAATCTGGAGAGACAAAAAACTCTTTGTGAAACATCTTATTTTGTCACAGCTTTGGAATTTTACCCAGAGAAAAAAAAGGAATTACACAAGTCCACACACTGACTGTCCTTGTGCATTTTCACAATCTTTAGCCACGTTACACCTGACTGTGAACTCAGTGTTCCTCCTCCAGTACTTTGAATATTTGCAAGGATGGTGATTCTTTAAAACTGCTCGGGGATTGGTTATACAACACCACACAATAAAACATTTAGTTCACTTCAGCGTTTGGAGATATGAGATCCAGATGAGCAACATTTTCCCACATATTGTTGTATAAGTCATCTACAAATGAGCAGGTTGTACATGTGAGAGTTCATCTGCAGCTCCAGGGGCCTTGTGCTGAAATGTGCTGGATGAAATATGAACAAAACCTTCCAAAAAGTCAGACTCTTGATAGTTACTGTATCAAACCCAGGGCTGAAAAACAGTCCTTCTAGCTGTGTGAGAACATCAGAGTCACTGATACAGAAACATCTGCCCTTCAAGGTTCGACGTGTTGTCTCACTGTTATGGTTTATTGTATCTTCCATATGATGTCTCACCACCAAAGAGTTTTAGCTGATTATTTTTATCTGTTTCCTCCTTGCCGCCACTTAACGTTCTGTCTCAAGATTGCCACTGGGTCCTTCAACTGTCAAAATCAGAGGTTATAATTTAGTTAAAGTCATTCGACTGTAAATGTGGGGCTCGGGATCATGGTCCCCAGACCTTTTGGCTTGGGACCACATGAAGAATTACAAGATAGAATTATGTGGTGTATATTTTGATATAGGTCAAATCTGTGACCAGTTGCATGGCCAGAGAAGTTTCTTTTAAGCAAAAAAAAACAGTCCAAATTGCACACATTCATCCAGTGTCTCATCCAAACTATGTTGGTCTGCATTTTGTGGTCTTTTCACAACCTGCAAATACAAACAGGACAATATTTTCTTGCAATATTTGCACAGTCTTCTACATCCAGAACTGAACCCTAATCAGTTGTTGGGAGTGTTAAGTTGTCGGGGACAAAAAGATCAGTGCAAGTTGGCGGACACAATATTATTGTTCCGTCCTTGCAATTTGAATAACTGTAGACAAGTCAAATTAACCAGCCACTGATAAAAGACAGAATGTTTTGGACCACGAACGTTCAAGAATTGTTCACACCGTCAAATCAGCTGCATGTTTTTGCTGATTTGAATTGACTTTTTTGCTTGATGAATGAACTCCTGTGGCCCTCTGTGACACACTAGTCCTTCTCTTGCACACTCACTTCAAGTCGTTCTGGTCGTGTGTCAGCTATAGGCCTAAAAAAAGCCAATGTAAAATGAGATGTACTGTAAGACTCCGTTAATAGCATCTCAAAGCTCACAGACAGGGATGGACACAGAGGAAATAACCCCGCCCCCCTTCTTTTTTACATTCCAAAAACTAATACTTTATTTTATATATGGGTGCGGTGGAGGATTAGTGGGACAGCAAGTTATGTTTTAACAAGATTTTTAATCTCAATGTGTTTATTTTTTTTCCTGGTTTAATAAAGGTTAAATAAATAAGAAGGTTGAGGGTTCTAATCTACTCAAGCTCCTTCAACACATCTTTTCCTCTCCTCTCTCATTCTCACTCAACCCAATCAGCAGAACACAGAGTCAATTAAAGTTGTAGTGTGAAAGATTCTGTGGCATCTACTGGTGAGTTGCTTCTTCTTCTTCTTCTTGTTCTCACAATCGAACAGTTCTAGAGTGGTTTGTTTGTCCATTCTGGGCCACTGTAAGAATGAGCGTCTCTGGAAGATATTGGGCACCTCACCGGGTTTAAATAAGTCAAATAAAACAAAAAAGATCTCTAGTTTCATCTGGTGAAGTTTCATCTCCTTGTTTGAACTCATGCTCAAACGAACAAACTAGAAGTGACCCCTTTGAAGCAGCGGATGTGAGCAATAAAGCTGTGTCAGATAAGACATGGAAACTGATAGCGTGTGCTGCAGGTGTCCCGGTGTTGAATATCAGTAGAGAAATTAAAAAAAATACCAAGAAGGTATTTCTCTGGTATAATTCTGACAAACTGAGTCAAAGTAGAGAACTAAATGTATGTCACCAACATTCTTGGGACTATTTGTCCTCTGTCAGAGCATGCGCCACTAAAATCTTTCTCATTACAGCCTCGCCACCCTTCATGCAACCTGTGCCTGCTGAGAATTGCTTCAGTATTTCCCTGCATACATGCCCTCACTTCCTCTTCTTTTGATTCTTTTATTTAAATCAGGAAGCGACCCTTCAGAGTGGTAAACGCAGAAACTGAGAACTGAAATTGAGAAGTAAAGCTCTGACTGATACATCTAATTCAATACTCTTTCAAACTCTCAGAAAGCTTCTAATGTAGGTGATTTTTTTTTTCTGATTTCTCCAATTCAAAAACAAACACCTAAAACAGTAAAAAAAAAAAAAAGAAAAGAAAAAGAGAGCAAAACAGTGAAAATAGTAATATTATAATATTTTAAACACACCATACCTGTGTTCTCTATCTTAATAATGCCTCAGAATACAATGCACAGTGGAGGAAATGAGCTGAAACAAATAACTCTCAAAGGGTAAAATATGTGTGACACAATGGTGGTGATGATGAGGAGCCAGCTCTTGGCTTTTGTTCTATGACAAATATTAATATTAAATCTTTTGGAAATCAGTCCATAGTGACATTTGGTCCCATGCATATTGTGCATTTCCTCTTAATACTTACAGTAAAGAATACCTGTGTGGTCTGGAAGTGTCCTCCTGCATTCCCACCTCAGTTCATCACCTGATCCTGCCCCTCCCTTTACACACACCTGCTGTACAGTCTCTCCTTCCCTCCACCTGTCACTTGTGTCCTCCCCAGTGTATCATGAGTCACTTTGAAGCACCCATTTGCTCGATTGTTCGACTGCGTCTGTTTGCGTTTGACCCATTTCCGCCCCTGATCTTACATCCTGAATCCTGTAACCTGACCTGATACAAGATGAGACGCTGTGACACCGACCATAATGAATGCTGTAATTAATTATGCGCCCCCCCCCTCCCCCAGTATTGCCTTTATTTCAGTACAGTGTTCATTTTGACTGGTATTAAATTTACTAAAGTAAGCCCTGATGGAAAAAAAGGAGGGTGTGGACAGAGTTCTGCAAGTAGCAATTAGGCTTTGTCGAAACCTTTAGAAATACCGATTTTATTTTGCAAAGAAACTGTAATGGAAACACAACTACACTCGAATAATGCAGTTGGGAAACAAACTACTTCTGCATGTCTACCTTCAGTCAGACTGGAGTCAGAGTCAGTCTGTCCTTGGCACCTTATACACACACACGTTCGACATTCATGACTTGAGGGGACATTGTATTGACTTACATTCATTTCTTGGAGACTTACTCTAACCTTAACCACAATTACTACTGGCCTAATCCTAATCCTAACCCTAACCCTAACCTAACCCTAACCTAACCTTAAAACATATCTTCACCTTAAAATGTAGTAATTTACGTTATGGGGACTTGCTTTTTGTCCCCACAAGGAGGACAAGTCCCCATAATGTGACTGTGTAAACAGGTTTAGGTCCCCACAACATTAGTAATACCTGGACACACATACACACACACACACACACACACACACACACACACACACACCACAGTTCTCACCCCCAACTCAAACCCAGATTTTATGCTCTGTCAACTTGAAGAACTGAATGTTTTAAAATGAATGGATGGTGGGAAGACTCAACGTGGGACTCAACTATAACAACTAGCCATCAGCTAGATCAGAAAACTGCCTAATACCTATTGTAGTAGACACTGGCACACTACAGTCAATAAATCAATGGGCTGCCAGTGTTTGTATACAAAGACAAGTAGACACAACCATAGGTCCACTTAACTGTGCAATATTGAACATGTTCAATCATACAACACAATATACCTGCAACCTTTATTCACTATCTCACCTCAGGTGACACAAATGCATGTTTATTATCTGTTGACCCAATGTCCAGAATGACCTGAAAAGTTTATTGCTAATCCAGCAGTTTTTACGACTTTATTGTCGGCGTCTCCGCTTTCTTTGCCCCCTCCTTCTTTTGCGGTTACTTCCTGTCAAGGATTTTCCTTCATAACTCCCCCCACCCCCCGAGATACTGGTTGATTGTTTATCGGTGACATGGGGTAAAGAAAATAACATTTTCTCGAATGAAATCATGATTGTTCAACATGAGTGTAACCGGAGGCCTGGATCCATGTTTGTAACAGTGTTACAGCGTTGTAGGAATCTTTTCTGTCCATTCAGACTGTTCAGCATTGTCTGCAGGCACCATATAACCATTGTTGTCTGCCAATGTGTTGACAGACAACACTCCTCGACAAAACAATCTGGTTTCCATAGCAACCATATCAGCAGCAATGCTTTTTACCAGTCAAGAAACAAGACAAGTTCTTATACAAAACGTAAAAAATTGGGCAATTCCCAAAAGTACACACATAATTAGTAGTAATGTTATGTAAGGTGTGTTAATTCTACACTCCCAGGGGCCATGGAAAACACATACAGTGTACACTGTATGTGTTTTACCAGTGGAACAAATATGGCAGATGGTTATATGACAGAGGGAAAGTTTCAAAATAATGAATAGTGCAGCACCTGGAGGCAAGAGTATGAACAAATAAAGAATGATGAATAACAGAGAAATGTCAGTGATGACAAATATTCAAATATTCAGCAGGATTGTTTTTACATTTTTAAAAGGAGACAGACAGTCAGACAGACAGAGTGATGGATTTCAGTCCGTCTTTCAGATCGGTGAACTCGTCCAAAAACACGCTCACTGTGACAACCTCAGTACTTCTGGCAACTCGAGTCCGCAGCAAAAGTCTTAGTCTCCAAACTTTCTCAGAACATTTTCTTTCCACTCGGATAAGTTTCTTCTCTAGAAGAATCATTATATCACGTGTGCTATTGCTGTGTCATATCACGGAATTAAAGTCAGCACTCTGTACTGTAACGGTAACAACTGTGTTTGTGGTAAGATGCCTTGCTGCAGAGTCAGCCATGTCCATCCATCCATCCATCATCTACCACTTTATCCTCCACTGGAGAGTCGCGCGGGGTGCTGTGCCAATCTCAGCTGACATAGGGCGATAGGCGGGGACAGGACAGTTCGCCAGTCCATCGCAGGGCCACACATAGAGACAAACAACCATTCACTCTCACATTCACACCTATGACCAATTTACCTGATCCCCATATTGCATGTTTTTGGACTGTGGGAGGAAACCAGAGAACCCGGAGAAAACCCACCCACACACACACACACACACACACGGGGAGAACATGCAAACTCCATGCAGAAAGGCCCTTATTCCAACCAGGGCTCGAACCCGGGTCTTCTTGCTGCAAAGGCAAGAGTGCTAACCACTACACCAACCGTGTGGCCCTCAGCTGTAGACATACGACAGATAATGACGAGAGGGACAGATCAGGGATGACGTGCAACAAAAGTCCCTGGTCTTCCGAATAATAACACTGTCGTTAACACCTTTGATATTTCAGTTACACCCAGTTTAATGCAGGGTACCACACAGTTTCTGACAACATCGTTACCATCCTGAGCTTGTGGGAGACTCTAACAAGAGTCTAACAAGATTTAAATGTTTGACTTTCCATCCATCCATTGTCTACAGCTTTATCCTCCACATGAGGGTCGTGGTGCTGCTGAAGCCGATCCCGGCTGACGTAGGGGGTCACCATGTGATGGACATACACACACCGACAGGGTATTTAGAGTGACCCGACAAACACAAGGGGATAACATGCAAGGAGCCACATGCACCTGTGGCCCCGATTTGAATTTGAATGACATAAATTTCACTCATTTCAAAAGCAGAACAAATGTTTCCATGGTTACCAGCTGTTAGATAATGACATGCTTACATTATATTACTGGTTTGTAAAGATAAATTACAAATTTGGGAACTGGAACTGATGTGACTTTAGACATAATGTGCATTCGAACAAAACCATTTCCTTGCTTTTTTTTTTGTTGCTCTTCAAGCTGTCCCTAATAACCCGCTTGGACATATTTTTCATTTGAAACGCACCACATTATTCCAGCATAACTCCTGATGGTCTTATCCTGGATTTCCTATCCCCCTTTTCTCCTTCGCCATTGTTTGTTTTGTGTCTCCCCAGGAAGTCATGAGGAAGTTATGTGGGAAAAGGATGTCGGAGCCACTCGGCTCAATACAGGACTATAGGAAGGATGCTTTACGCAAACCTGAAGCAACTGCACAGTGTCCGTCTCTGGTCACTGCAACAGCTTTTAAATATGTCAAGTTCTTCCTTTAACCACACACAGACAGGTTGTGTTCACCGTGTAATTACGATGAAGTGCCTCTCCTGCTCTTCTAGCATTTGAATGCCACTCGCTCAAAGTGCTGGTATTAGTGTGTATTAAGTCTTTGTATATCGGCATCAGGAGGATGTAGTTGCACATAATAGTGCACGGAGCAACACCTGACATTGAAATCCCACACCTTCCAATTACATTTAAAAAGGACTCGGAGAGCTTTATATGCTGAGTTGCACCTGGATTTGTGTTTAATTTAGCCTGACTTGGTGCGATCAGGTGTGAATGTTTAAAGAAGCTTGCAAATGATGTAAATGTGAAGCATTTTAATCCAGTTAATATTCATCTGCAGCTGCCTGCTGAAGGTGTATTGTCTTTTAGCCTCAGGTCATTTTCATTATCTTAATGTACTTCTGCATATATGGCAAAAGAAAGTGGTGGGAAGCGAGCGGAATCCTCTGTGAAACCCATTTACATGTAGAACACAGATGACGCTCTGTGAACACCTGAGTTGTGGTTTGGTTGTGTTTCATCCTGTTTTTCATTCTTCTCACGCACGCTGTCATTTCCTGGGGCTGTCGCTGGGGAGATCAGCTGTTCATCTGATGATCTCTTTCTGTCCAATCGCGTCGCAGCACACCGTCACTGTTAACCTGTCATCTCGCTTTAGTCCATTCATAATCTCTCTGATGTGTACACATCTACGTCTCCATCCCTGCTTGGTGTTTACACTATCATCACGTTCATCCGTCTTCATCCTCCAAATCATCATCAGCAGTGTCTGGACTCTGGCCAGATCACTTTCATTTCAAATTCTCCCCGCTGTGAAGGTTTTAGAGTCTAATAATTATTATTTTTAATTTACTTGTCAGAAAATTAAAAATTACAACTACATTCCGAAAGGGAAAAGGGCCATCCAGCAAACTTCCTATATTGCGTGTTAATATCTAATCACCAATAAAGTTAAATACAATGTTCCTATTTTAAGAGGCGTGGTTTACAGTGGAGACTGATGTCTGACTGTAAAAGGTTGATCAGAATTTAAATATTTGACATTTTGTTCACGGAGAAATCGTAGGATGAGCACCTAAAGACTCAAACAGTGAACGCTGTGTTAACTTTATGATATTTATTTTATCATCTTCCACCGAGCTGTGTCCACTGTGTGTGTGTGTGTGTGTGTGTGTGTGCAGATGAGGACAGCTGCAGGTTCATGTGTTGTCCAGCTGTCTTGCAAAAGCCTGGGAGCTCCGTCTGTGCTTCCTTTGGCCGACATTAAATTCTCCTTAAGCTCCTCTTACATTCACAACCAGAATACCAAAAAAAAAATTCCCATGTTTAATTTAGCCTTTTATGCTGAAGTTAGAATTAAGCAACAGGATCCGTGTGATCATAGATAGATTAACACTCCACATGATCACATCCAGTTTCGATATTTTGGAAATTACAGTAATGGCTAAGATCATGTCCGTTTTACTGAAAACTAAATTAAACTACATTTAGTTACTTTTCATTGACAGTAGTTGGTAAAACTTAGAGATGGCCGTGAGGTTAGTGGCCACGTTTTAAAAAAGAAAAAAAAATGTTTTCACAGGTCATAGCTGTACTATGTATAGTTTTCTATTTTCTTCTTTAAGTGGGTCATCACTCCTCTCTGTGTGTGGTTTTGGGGGCATAGCTTTTTTTTCTCACCAAGTGCCCGAGTTGGATTTGATACAAAGTCCCTTTGTTTGGCCAGTGTCATGCCTTCAATGGTTAACATTCAAAGAAACCATAGGGTCACAGTCCATGGATTAGGGTCAGTTTAAAGGTTTGGTGCAAGAGAGTGAGAAAAGGGTTGGATATGGCATCGGGGGTTGGCTCTACGACATAGTTTGAAATGTTTAAATGCTGACAAACTACAAAATTGAGTTGAAACTCAGACTTTATGGTCCCTCGTGAGGTTGCTTTCTGTGGCATTCCTAATTACAGTGGCCCGTTTAACATGTATGTGCCTGCATGGTGTGACTGACAAGGAATGTATGGTAACGTGACACATATATCTTTAATTTACGGATTAATATTGTTTTTTTGTGAAGAACGTGTCAACGTCCCACAGGAAATGGCTGACGATGACTAAAACAAACGTGCCATTGTTCCCTCTGGATTTGCCGTGATCAGAAATTTGCAGATCAATGCCCACACATGCCGCTGATTTGAATGGCGTGTCTTTGTGGTGAATGTCAGTTTTCAGCCGCGCCGACACATACACGCATGTATGGAAAGCTCAGTGTCACTGAACTGGAGTAACCCTCTTTTAAGGTGAGGCCATACCTCCCAGCCAATCACAATAGGCCTAGAATCAGGCACACTGCCTGAGCCAATCAACACGTTTGTGCTTTTTTTCAGCCCCCCCCCACCCCCCGCTTCCCTGGTCTCTCTTTCCGTTTCCCCGGCTTCCTATTCATTCTTTCTGAAATACTATGTCATGATGAACACCCAACAGCTACAGGAAGAGGTGGTTACCATTTGTTTGTGTGCATTAGTCAGTCACTTTTTGGTCCTTGTATTGCTTGTCTGCCACGCCATTGTGTGCTTGCTCATTCATTCACAAAATACACAGTCCCAAGGGAAATCTCTCACCCCCTTAATCCATTCTGCTCATGAGTACGTGTCTGTGTTTGCACTAAAGAGAAGCGCTTCCCATTCATAGCGACCTTTATCCCCGTCCTCTTTACAGAGGTTGCAGTCAGGTGCAGAGACGTGTGTGATTGTGTTTGTATGTGTGCGTGTACTCAGGTATTTGTACAGATGTCCTGTGACGAGTGTAATTTGAGGTGGGAACGGCATCATCTGTCTTCAGGGCTTGCATAAGCTATGACAAGTCAGAACATGGCTGTTTTTATCTCTTACCCAACTGATTCCCACAGAATACCATTACATACAGTCGAGCAGAGGGGTCATGTTTCATACATCGGGAGCATAGGAAGGTTGAAAGGCGAGCTCTTCATAACAAGTCTGTTTGGTTTTGAGGAGATTTTTGCAGGAAAGTAACACAAAACTGCTTCACGAGGAAATCTTTCAATTCGGGGAAATGTTAGTGATGGGAAGAAGAATGAAAACAGTGAGACAAGTCGAGGTCATACTACAGGTTTGCTTAAAAAGGTCAAAAATATTTGCCAGGCACCAACTCTGGAGTCATTTAAATCACTGCGACACCTGTTCCTTCAAGTGTTTGCCACCTGCTTGTTTGTTTGTTAGTGTTTGTGTTTTTGATCGGTCTTTTTATGTTTTCAACTATAGGCTACAGCGACCTTGGGTTTCGTGAAAGGCGCTTTATAAATCTAAGTTATTATTATTAATAAAATAGATGCTGCATATGAAGAGTTGACAGACACAACAATAAAATGACAAGTTGGAGAAATGGAATGGTTTCATTACATATACTGTGTATGTCGCCAAAGCAAGTTAATAATAGTCCAATTACTCTTGCATGTATACGCTGAGTCAGACTGGAGTCGGACCGCAGTGGGATTTGGTGTTCGGCATGTATGCACACAAATTTCCTCCCCGTTTTTGACCCGGAATTAGAAGGAGATGACACATTAACTGCAGAACTGTTTAGCATACATCAGCAACAACACATCAACCACAAGAGCTTGATCAACATGTACAGCAGAGACGAAACATACAGAACCACAGGGTTGTTTTTCTGTGACGTAAAAGTCAACAGGAAACTGATTTAATATGCACTAGCTTATAATAGACATAGAGATAGAGATACAGCGCCACATACGGAGGCGGAGTCAGATGTACACGGCCAATACATTTTCTTCTCCTTGGCAAGTTGTCTGATTGCCTGTTTTAGGATTACGGCCTTAGCTCGATTAAACTGTTTGACATGGAGAAATTTGAGCTGAACTTACAACTCCACGTTGTGTATTTTCACAACATCCAAAATATTCACTTGCGACTTCAATGAAATTAGTGGTTATGCGAGTATATTCCTTTTATGTGCAGACTGGAGTTGGTATTGTCATGCACACTTGGTTACATTACATTACATTACATTTAGCAGACGCTTTTATCCAAAGCGACTTACAATGGAATCAAGTACAATTAGCCAGGGGTGGAATCGAACTTGCGACCATGATGTCTTTGGTACACAAGGTAGGGTCTTAACCACTGAGCCACTCCACCCCAAACCCTGGTTACAGACACTTGAGCCACTGTAAGGGTTGTGAGTGAATCACATCCTCAATAGTTTATTAACTATACCAACTCGTTTAGCTCTATTTTTGGTCTCTGTTGGAAAAAGTCTCAGGCTTCAGGATAAAAAAAAGCTTTTAGTCTGCAGATTGAGCAACAGGAACGCAATATAGTGATGCTATTATAGTGAGTCCTTTTACTGGCAAAAAGTATTGCATCACTTCATAGGTGTAGTTCTCTTTAAGTCTGAGTTGTCTTTCCCAGCACCATGAATCTATCCAAAAGTTTGAGTCCATATAGTACCAAATACGATGAATATAATGAAGATGATAAACTTTTTCATGTCACATGTCGTCATTTTCATCAAATTTTGGGCACGGATTCATGCGGCTCTAAATAAACAACTTCAGAAATTCAATTTGTCAACTCTGTTTGATCCATGGAGCCAAGAAATATTGCTTGAAGACAGAATATGGAGTTCCCAAGGTTATATGCCAAAGTCTATTACCTGACAGGGGTGTGTCTCACTGTGCTTGCACCGATGACTCATTCTGGAAGGCCGCAACACAGGGTGGAACATATTTTCACATTCAGAACACTAAGCCCACAATAAAACATTTTAAACTAATACATACTGTATAGTGACCATGTTGCATGAAGTGTGGAACCTTAACTATGATGTCAAACATGTTTTTAATAGCAGGTTCTCATCTTAATTCACCAAATGAAATACTGCAGTTGTTAAATACGCTGAAAAAGTTTATATTATGTTGGAACAAACTAAATTAATCAAGCAAAAAAAAAAATCAATGAAATTAACAAGTTTCCATCCATTTAAACTGAAAGTCAAAAACAGTATGCAAATGAGGTATACAAGCACACAAATAATGGAAACTCATAACGTGGTTTATTATTTTTATGATGCTTATTTAGAGTGTTTATGTGAGGAAAAATAAAATCATTATCATAGGTTTATATTGATCTGATGTTTTTTTATTGTCTTGTGAGTGGGTATGATCATAGTTTTCCACCAGTTTTTTTAAGAAAGTGCAAAGTGTTATTGAATTCTTATTGTAGGTCACCACATGTAGAGGATATAAATTGGTGATGAGTGTATGACCTCTGAGCGACTGTAACTGCACCTTTTTCACCGTCTTTGAAACAGGCTGCGGGTATTAAGAGATTAAACACTAAATCCTCCTTTCCACGCTACTGTAGCCCTGATGAAAAGTGAAGTTCCCTTTGAGGAAGGATCTGTCTGCTGCTGCTGCTGCTGCTGCTGCTGCTGCTGCTGCTGCTGCTGCTACTGAACTCTATAGACAATCCACTGTGGTTGATCTACTGTAAGAAAATCATATAAATCAAACAATATGACTTCAAAGTCAAACGCATTTCATGGATTACTGTCAAAGAAAAAGACCTGAATTTGCAGGGTAATGTTTGTGCTCTCATAACACATCGGTCAGTGTGTTATTGAAACAAATTCAGCCTGAAATAGAAGTAGAATAGAATAGAATATGCCTTTGTCATAACGCCGCTTACATCGCTATAGCCTCATGCAAGCAGTAAACTGGCCACATACTGAGCAGATAATCAAGGAAGTGACTGGTTTTGAATGGTATGTGCCTTGAGTTTCATGGTAATCAAAAAATCTGAGTGTGGAAAAACCAACAGTTAGAGAGTTGATAATGATTAAACATACATCCACACCCACGGAAGCAAGTCAAGTCAAAGTCATATCAGTTCTACATGAAGTCCTACCCACTTCCCATAATGTTACAGAAGCTATTTGAAACTATAATGTATCTCAAAGGCCGGGCAGAGAAGAAAATGAATGCATAAGAACATTAAAATCATGTCAACACAGTGACGGTATATAAATGTATATACATAAAAGGTGTAGCTACATCATGTGTTAATTAACAGTGTGTGACGATTTGCCAGACTGTGACAAAACATAAGCGGATTTCAAAGAGTTTAATGTGAGAAATCAGTGAGTATAGTTAGAAATTTACCACGGACAAAGACCAGCATGTATTCTTTCGTGACACGTGACAATTACATAAATCCCTTTCTCAGCAGATTATGTTTTTTCCCCCCGACTTTCTTTCTTTCTGCCTTTCTCTTCTGTTAGAAGGGCATTTCTTTGCATTCCTCATTCATGTCTGACTTGTTCCCATGAGAAAGTCTCAGCCTACATTTCTGAAACCAAGAAACAGCCACAGAAGAAATGACAATGCTCTGACGAACAGCGTCAAAGGCTGTTTGTCTGTGTGGGTCTGTGCTGTAGCCGACTGGGGTTCAATCCAATACTTTCCCTTGAAGAGTGAAGTTCTCTGTGGCTCTGTGGGAAAGCTTCAGTTTTCATGTTCTTGAAGATCGATTACGGACTTTAAAATTACAACGTCAGATTTTTTGTGCATTTGGTATTAGGATTATAAAGCGTCATGCATGTTGAAAGTCCGATTTCAGTCGGACTAAGACAATCATTCAGTTTTCTTAATGCCATATAAACACGTCAGTCCGACTTAAAATCAAGCTAGTCTTAGTCGGACTCGGATTCCTGGATAATGCAATTCATAGTCTGATTACTCCTATATGTATAAGCTTAGTTGGACTGGAGTCAGACTCCCTGGTCTTTGACCTGAAAGTAGAAGGCGACGACAACATATGA
The DNA here is from genome assembly GCF_019176455.1 of Solea senegalensis. Lineage (NCBI taxonomy): Eukaryota > Metazoa > Chordata > Actinopteri > Pleuronectiformes > Soleidae > Solea > Solea senegalensis. The sequence goes on along the minus strand of NC_058025.1, from coordinate 14,364,992 downwards.
ACTGCAGTACTGCGGCTGGAAATCAAACGCGGGCGACGTCTTTCTTCTGACAACACAGAACTCCATCTCATCTGTGTCATGATTAACATGTACAGCAGGTACAACAACATACACAGCACCATCTCACCGTCCACCTCATCCTTCGCTGTTTGCTTTTCTCTGACGTAAAGGTCAACGGGAAACTGATCCAATAGAGAGATGCAACGCTACCTACTGTCCAATTGCTTGTCTTAGTCAGACTCGTATGGAAATAATTGCCATTTTATTTGTATTGGTTTATGCATTGGGTTTATATGGGTGGTGCCGTTCTATTCTTATTCTAAGGCTAAAAAAACTACTTATTTTTTATTTTAAAGCCATTATACACACATACTTATATTCAATTTCTGCCCTCACACATGCTATACCCTTAAAATGAACTGCATAATTATACCTGATAGAAAACAAGAACAGTAAAGACCAGTAAACATTTCAGTCCGAGATGATGTAACAGTCACTACATTTAGTTCTTCTGAGTACTATTAAAGTTCCAGGCACACAAACATCATGTTGTCATATTTACCTGTTGATCTTGAACACGTTGTGGACGGGTTTGTCACTGAGTAACTGCATCAGTGAGGTCATCTAATATTGACTCTGAACAGTGACGCACGTCACTGTGCGGTCAGCTATCTTTAAACCAAAACTATGCTGTTAAATTTAAGGCCCACTTCTCTGGCTACACTTTGACTTTCACACACAAACACTGGGAATAAACAAGACTTACGAGTTAATTAATAGTTCGACATTATGAGCAATAACGAGCTTTTATATTATTCTAATTTGGTTTAAAAGAAGATCTTTTCATAAATCCTGGAAGTAGAGGAAAATAGCCCGGCTCTCTCTCAGGTTCACAAACACGATTATAAACCTACAATCTAAATATGAAATGTAAATGTAACATAGTTGGCACATTTTTGAACTTTGAAGAGAACAAGCCAGGTTCCTGTCTCAAAGCTTTTAGCTTTATTCTTTCCTAAAATGTTTAAAATACCAAAAATACTACTACTACTACTACTACTACTGTGTTCTTGGTTACAGTATATACAGTTTTGTATTTATATTGATTTGTGTTGCCCTTTTTCGGTTGCACATAATTACATATTAAGTTTATTATATCTTCTTGTAGGCTATTAAATATAATAGTTATGTGACTTAACACATTAAATATCTAATGTATCGATTAGTAAACTGATATATACCTACTGTATGTGTATATAAATTATATGGGTGATTATTTTAATGTGAATTTATGTTTTATTTACACCGCTCATGTTTGTGTCGTCAGGTGGGAGAGATTACGGCGATGGAGTGTGTGTCTGTATGTGTGTGTTGTGCGATGCACGTGTCGTGTGAGTAAAAGAACGTTGGAACTGTCCTGCCATGTCGGTATTAACTCTGTAACCTGTGCATCACCCACAGCTCCAAGAACACTACCCATCAAGATTCAGGCTTACACTTGGCTCACTCTTTTTAAGTATATTTTATATCAGAAAATTACTTTTCACACTTATAGTAAGTTTTATATACTTATACTTATATACTTTTACTTAAGTAATATTATAAAAAGTGACTTAAACTTTTCTGGTAAGATACTGTCTGCACGAGGACCACGTACTGAAGTGACATACAGTAGATCAGATTGGAAAATTGGGGCAGGTGATCAGATTTCTGTGTTGTGATGAGATTCAAGTTACTTCAACTGAAAAAAAAAAGGACATTTCAAGTCATTTCAGCCTGGTAATGGCAGTGTAGCCTATGTGAAAGAAGAAAAACAGGGTTGAAAAACAAATCAGTTGGAAGTCCTCAACCGAGCATTGCACATGAACGCCAACAGGTATCAGAGAGCCTCCGCTTATGGAAACTGAAAATGATCAAACTTAAGTGTTATTCTGTCACAGCCAGTAATATTTTTATAGAAGAAACAAAAATCCCTGAGAGAAAGTGATGAGAACTGATTCGGAGTCTGGCTCACAGCTGAGTGGGTCATCTGGTTTTATATGGCTAAAGCTCCTCCATCACTGGCTCACTTGTCTCTCCAGTTGTGCATTCGTTGGCACTCTGTGGTTGGAGTGTGATCGTTGCTTAATATGGTGTGATACAGTGACTTCCTGCCGAGGGGTGGATCGACACAGAGAGCAGCGAAGAGTGGGGCAGCTCCGCCAGGCAAAGGTCCAGCTGGAGCTTTACGATGGAACAACAGCCCCCAGCCTCACTTGACCTCTAACCCTTTTTGTTTGAGAAATGAGCTTTGAATTCAAGAAATAAAGCTCTTTTATTGGTGTCGTGAGAACTCATCCAAAACCTCGAAGCTAAAACTTTGACTCATTCCCTGAAATGAATACACAACTGTCACACCAAGTTATCACGAACAGTAATGCTAACTATTCAGTGATACACTTAACCGTTTAACAGCGAGCGTATCGCAGACGACACGTTTGCGGTTTGTGCTAACGTGGAAAAATTCCAACGATTTCTGAAAGTTAAGAAGTTGCACTTGCCAACATGTGGTTATTATGGTAATTCCACTCGCAGGAAGCATCTTTTTCATCAGAGAGGAGAGAGTTGGAAATAAACCTGGACATAGTTTCCATTTTGTGCCCTGTTTTTGGCCAAAATTTTCTCAGATTGGAAAATGTTTAAGAAAATCTATTTAAGTTCAAACGGAGCATCAGAATGGGGAAGAAGTGTGATTTAAAGGATTCTGAACATGGCACGGATGTTTCAGAAACTACTTGACTTTCAAACACAACCACCAGAGTTTACAGAGAATGGCCTAAAAAAGTGAAATAAGTAAGCAGTAGTTTGGGTCTGTGTGAAAAAGTCTTGATGTCAGAGATCAGAGGGGAATTAAAGATCTGGTTCAAAGGACACAGTAACTCAAACAACCACTCAATACAACCAAGTGATGCAGAAGACCATCTCTGATGCTGGAAAAAGATGGGCTGGAGCAACAGAAGACCACACAGGCCACTTTATTAGGTACACTCAATGCCTTAAGAATTGGCCAGTGAGTGTACATGGTTTACACTTAAAGTGTCAACTGTCAGCTGTGACTGCTGGATTTTATCTAGTAGAAACATGGTACTCCAAATAAATATGCTAAATACAAATAATCAAAGGTGTGGTATGCAACATGATTTGGTTTTATGACCAATAATTCCAAAACAACGTCATGACAACGTTTGTGTGATCAGAGACACACCGCACTTCCACCGCACTCAGTTCCTGCCACTTTGTAAAGAAAGTGATTCAATTCAGTTTCAGTTCCGTTTAAGTTGTACAGTGCTAGATGGCAATACATCTTGAAGCACTTTACTATTATGCAATGTTGAAACCCAACAGTTCCCACAATGAAGTAACCACAAAACTCTCGTTTCTCACAAAGAACCTTCAGCAAAAACCACACTGGTCCAGTACATGAGGAAGAAATGGGACAGAGAGGAGATGATGGAGAGGGAGAGAAAACCAAAGCACACCACAAACAGTTGTACAAGTGATGAATTATTATTGTAATAGCGATACTTAGATGTAGTAATAATTATTATCATTATCCATCCATTTTCTACTGCTTTGTCCTCCACATGAGGGTCGCGGGGAGACATAGGGTGATAGGCGCGCGGTTCACACTGGACAGGCTGCAGGTCCATCACAGGGACACATGTAGAGACAAACAACCATCCGGTCAATATAGAATGTACAATTCGCCTAATTCCGATACTGCATGTTTTTGGACTGCAGGAGGAAACCAGAGAAGTCTGAGAAAACTCATGCACACACGGGGAGAACATGCAAACATGCAGAAAAACCCTTGTTCTGACCGGGTCTTCTTGCTGCAAAGACAAAGAGTGGTAACCACTACTCCAGGCATGTCCAAAGTCTGGGCTGCAGGCCAATCACAGCCCTCGGTTAGATTTTGTACAGCCCACAGCTTCGGTTTTATAATGTATTATTTATGGCCCGGGACAGACTGGTACAGAAAATGGGCCCAATTCATTCGTCAACCCCGTTAGCTCATCTGGTAAGAAGTTGTGCTTTTAAACCAGGTGTGAAACCCACCTTTGACAGACAGATTCATGCACTCACTTCCTGTTATGTTATGCGACTCCAGATGTGAAAGAAAGATTTATTCATTTGTTTTCACTTTTTCACTCCTGCGTGGCTTAGATTTGTTTACACTGCTATTTAAAAATGATAATGGTGACAATGAAAATTAAATTATTATAAGACAATGCATTTATATGAAACTTTTACCGTTTAAAAAAAAAAAATCTTTATCGATCTATTATCAAATCTGGCCCTCGTCTAAAAAAGCCACTCGTGCACTACACCAACCATGTGGCCCTGTTATCATTTTCATTGTTGTGAAATAATTCTTAATGATATTATGATGTAACATTCCTCTGACCCTAAAATGAAGTACAGTTCCATCAGTAACCAGTGATAAATTAAACATGGAAGAGCTTAAGAGCCTTGCGTCCTTCACGGTGCTAAAATGTGAAAGATGTTTCCCCTTGGACCCCTGATTACAAACTTGGCCTGAGGAATGTTTCCTTGGAAGTTGTAAAAACACATGTTGCCCCTAATAACAGCTGAAGCCGTGACGCACCTCTCACAACATTGTATAACACTGCATCGATCGACATACGCACATGTTCCAAAACAAAAGGCAGCACATGTGACACCACGGCGGTGGTGATGTGTGCACCAATAGAGGCTGGAGGAGATGTGTGGAAAAGTGTCACACGCCCACTCAAACACTCAAGTACAGAGGACAGATGACAGTGTAATAATAGACAAACATCATGTGTTCCATCAAAACATAAACAATGACCCTCAGAGAGTGTGTGTACCTCAAACCTAGAAAGGTAAATTATTTGCTGTCACGGGTGCACTGTTCTATACTTTCCTTTTGACGTCTTCACAGCTCACATGGTATGGACATCATCCGGCGGACATTTCCAAATGTTGCTGTCGCTGGTTGCATTTAAATTCAAATGACGCAGGTGCATGAAAAACAATATAGACTGCTCACTTTATCCAACAGCATCCAGACTGCAATATTTCCGTTTTCATTTCATTTTGGTGGAGGCATATTCATGGTTTTATAAACTCCTACTGACATCCTGACTTGTGTTAGCGTTGAAACAAGAACTGGGTGAGGAGACTCAGGAGCACATGGCCCCAACTGAACACAGGTGGAACACATCAGGGCGGGGCCGAGACAAACGAGAGAAAGACAGGAAGTAAAAGCCAGACATGACACACACTGGGGAGAAACCAGGAAGTGACACCAGACAACATTAAGGAAACTACAAAACATGACGAATAGTATTTATATAGCATTTTAATCATCTGGACAACCACTCACTCACTCACTCACCACTGCCAATCACCCACTCACAAACACATTCATACAGAGCATCTTCTGTATGGTGCATATTGTATCTCAGCCACCAGGAGAAGTTTGGGATTAAGTGTGCTGCACAGGAACACAATATGTATATAACAATAATAATAATAATAATAAGAGAAAGAGGACGCGAAACTCAAGCCCACAACCTCATTAGAACATGAGTGGAAATTAGAAAAACTGATTTGAAATACAGCACTCTTAGTACCAAAAATAAAGTCCAAAAAGAAACCAAAATATCCAAAAAGGTCTTTAAAGCAACCGTTTAAGCAGTAAGCACTCCTTTAACTAATCTGGACAACCACTCACTCACCACTGCCAATCACCCACTCACAAACGCATTCATACAGAGCATCTTCTGTACGGTGCTCATTGTATCTCAGCCACCAGCAGAAGTTTGGGATTAAGTGTGCTGCACAGGAATACATTAGCATGTAGAGAAAGAGGACGCGAAACTCAAGCCCACAACTGAAAATCAAGCACCACAACCTCATTAGAACATGAGTGGAATTAATTGGAAATTAGAAATACTGAAACTAAAACACAGCACTCAGTAAGCAAATATCAGGTCTAAAAGATCAAATCAGTCCCAAAAGGTCTTTAAAGCCACATTTAAAGGCAGAGCCTGTGTCATTTGTGTCATCATTGTTATTATTTATCTCAAACCCTTATGACGATGTGAAGTGAACAAGGTTGGAGACAGTCAGCTGATCGGAACATGTAGCCCTTGACTCAAGTTTCCTGTTTGTACTGGTGGGAACAAGGAGATAAGAGAAGGGGAGATCTGTTTATTATTATTCAATTAAATAGAATTAAAGACAGCCAATTTCCCTCAAAGCAAAAGCATGTGACAGAAACAGAAAATAGATGACACACTTTCTTTTTACTGCTAAAAAGAGGGGAGAGAGAAAAGACAAACAAACATGAAGCGTCTCATTAAAAATACGCATAGAATAAACCTGTCTTTTATTATCAGCAAAAACATTGTCTCATATCATGTCCAACTTTGTGTAACAGGTGGGGCCACACACAAAATCTTTGGGAGGCAAAAAAAACCCACTAGTCAGACACATGTGGAGCCCATGAATAAATGAAATAATAAAAATAACTTCACACGATGACAAAATATAATGAAATAGGGACGATACAGCAGAAAACATGAGGCACAAGAAAGTCACATACTTCTTCTCTGCTGATCACATCAAAAAGGGACAAGATAATGTGGGAGGACACACCCTTATACACAGGGCAGCGCACAAACATGGACCGTAGGGAAACACAACTGTAAACAAATGATTCATGTTTCTGTCAGTCAAAGCAATGGACAGCAAAAATCTTAACTGATACCACACTATAACAATTAGCTTTGCTTTTTGGAGGATTTCTTACTCGTAAAAGCAGAGAGACCAAATGACCTCAGTGCTTTCAACTTCAGCCAGACACTGACTGGTCTGCCACAACCACTGAACTGGCATCACAGTGAGTGTCGTACATGCAGTGGGTGTGGGGAGGACAACAGACAGCTGTGTTTCCACACTGACCACTGTGAAGTCATGACACGTCTCTCTCGCTCTCCCTGAATTACAGAGTGAGCAACTATATTCTAGACTAGTCCAGTCTTGAATATAGTACCTAAAAAGGTTACTTGAGTAAAATTGCAATTATCTTACCAGAAAATTACTTTGGTAGAAGTTGAAGTCGCTTTTTATAATATTACTTAAGTAAAAGTCTTAAAGTATTTGACATGTACTGTACTTTAGTATCAAAAGTCATTTTCTGATATAAAATGTATTAAAAGTATTAAAAAAGGTTAAGATCTTTAAGATGGAAGGTTGTGAGTTCAGTTCCTGGCTCTGCTTGTCTATGTGTCCATGAGCAAGACACTTAACCCCATGTCACTGAACTGTAGTATAAAGCAGCTCATCAAGACTAGAAAAACTCTTCTTCTTCTGATAGAGGGAATGTAGTGGAGTCAAAGTAAAAGTTACTAGAAATACAAATAACAAAATAAAGTACAGATACGTGAACAAAAAGTATTTGTACTTTGTTGCGTTACAACACTGCATCAGTGTGTGCGTGGACTGCTGGTGTTCATCACCGCCCGTTTGATCTGGGAGACAGCAACACAGACCTGCACATGACAGGCCGTGCCAAACGATCTGGAAGCAATAAACACACACTGTTGCATGACAACAAGCATGTTTGCAGTCACACTGTTGTTTTAAAATGTACTCGTCTCAACGGTCCAGTTGTCAGCACCCGCAGCCTCTTCTCAGAATTACATCAAAAACACATCAGCATTCTCTCTATAAATAAGTTGTTCCCTTTTCCAATGAAAAGCAAGGTTGCAGATTAAACGTTGTTTTTGAGAGTGGAGTTCCTCTGAACCACAGCAACCACATTGTTTACAGATGTGTTGTGAAAGTTCACTATGTCTATGTCGGGCGTGTGTCTTCCTCAGCCTTCCTCAGAACTGTGCCTTATCAATTTATAGATGCACCTTGTCGAGCAAATCGAAAAGGATATGGAGGTCGATATGGAGCAAATAGAGTGTCTTTTTAGGCGTTTAACATACAGTCGTGTGCATTATACCATTGGGATGAGCATATTTGAAATCAACTATTACAACTATACTACTTTTCAGCACTTGAACTCTACATAAAAACAGCTGTCAGCTAAACCTATGTGGGGTTTGTTTTTTACGTAGTCCATTAGGGCTCACTTCTAAGAAACCTGTTTGCTGAATTCTCCAGATAACCTTGAATGTTTTTGGTTGCCTTTGCTGAGTTTGACGGCGTGTATGTATGTTGGATAGAGAATTTGTTGGTTTACTGTTCAACTTTACTGGCCGGTCAGTTTAGCTTCATATTTGGCATGGAACGAGAGAATCAACAAACATCTAAACTAAGTCTCACCGAGAGAGCAAATAAGCACATTTACCAAAAATGTTAGCATCAAACATTTGAAGAACAGTAAACGGGTAAGAGATGAAAGAACATCAACCAATAAAACACCGCCATTTTCCCCACAGTGTTGAGTGGCCAGGTGAAAGAGCAAGAATGCTATTTTTATTCATTGCTAAAGGGTATGTTAACCTGTGATGATGATGTGTTTGCCCACACACAAACACACACACACACGTTTGCTCTTCATTCATAATGAGGACCCTTGTAGACATACTGCATTCCCTATAGCCTTTTAACTCTAACCTTAACCACCACAACTAAGTGCCTACACTGCAAAAACATCCCTATTTGAAATAAGACAAAAATTCTTAAATTATTTTTAATTAAAACATTTTACTACTACTAGCGTGTAAATCTTGCCAGTTTCAGTTTAAAAAGAGGCAAAAAACCAAGACAAAACTGGTCAGTTTACTTAAAAAGAGTCTTCCTTCACTTGATCATGTTCAAATTTTATGCAAACCATTAACCACTGTTTCAGCTTGTTACTGATAGTTTAAAATGAGATCATCTTCTAGTGCAGAACTTGCATGGTAAGACTATTTTTTCTTTTTAGGCAAAAACTAAGTACAATTTTCCGAAAACAAGGCTTCTTTTTTTTTCTTGAAACTTTACCCTACGCCTGATCCAAACCCAATTCTCACCCTAACCCTAAAACCAGGTCTAAACCCTTAAAAAGCCCCTTTAAAATTGGGAGGCCCAGACAAAATGTCCTCCGTCCACTGACGTACGTTCATTACAATTTCTGTCAACAAGCTTGGCACTTTTTTTAGGCTTTTTTTACAGTGTGACCAGTGTCAGACGCACAGATGTTCCAATGAAACACTCAAAAGGAACTTTAGTGAGTGACCAGACAGTGACGAAAGCGGTAAGAGGTTTGTGGTAGGCAGATGCTATTAAGGGGATTAAGATACTCTATGACTATAACTGAAGTGAGTCACCCTTAACCCTAACAGTGGGTGGTAAGTTGTGTTAAAAGACCATTGATTTAAGGGCTGACATACTAAATCTTATGTTTAGAGAGTGCTCCACCAATCAACCAAGAGAGGTCTATGTCAATTCAAAGATAATGGAGGCAAAAAATGGAGGCAAAAAAATCCCTGAATAATCTGATTTCTACAAGCTCATAACGCCAAAACCTGAGCTGTCGCAGGTCAAGAAGAATCCACAACCTCAGGAGGGAGAAAAATCAGCCTGAAGAATAAAATGCATGAGGGAAATTAAAGCTAAACATAATGAGGTTGTGCTTAATATTGTGTGTTATAGAAAGTGTGTAAAAATAGAAGACAGTGTTTGTGGGAAAGTTATCACTGTCGTCAAGGTAAATGTTATTATAGTATGGCAATGATTATGATGAAATGTGTTTAAGCCGGTGAGCAGGACTCCTGTAGTGGAGTTGCCTGCTTCACAGGTCCATGTTGGGGTTACTGGAGGTTGTCTGGGGAAAACGAGATTTCAGTCGAGAACGAAACACAAAAGCTCCTCCGATTGTGACTGCACGTCCAAGACGTGACACAAGCGCCTGATGTGAAGTGAAGCATACAGTCAGTGTTTTACTCGTCTTCCAGGCACGCCGCTGAAACATCAGAGGTGTCAAATATTTGCGTTTCTGTGATCTAGTTTTTCAGGAATTTAAGTTGAAGCAACAGGAGTGTCAAAAACAAACTTCTGCAGGATGCTGTCACTGAGCTGGTACATGCACCAGCATATGCTGCTGTGTCATTACAGTTTTGGAATGTGTGTGGCATTCTTGATTTATTACCATTCACAGTCCAAACTGTGAATTACAAGGAAACTTCGTGTTACGTTGAAAGATAAGTTCATGTTTTAACAGTTACTGCACAGGCTCCTTGTACTACTAGCTAAGCTCAAATAGTTTGGTTAATAATGTTTAGCTAGTAGTGTTTTTTGTTTGTATTCATAATTCATAAGGAAGGATACATTAGATTATTAACTGTAATCTGACCTATGGGAGCAAAATTACAGAAGGAAAACCAAGCGAAATTGGACTTTGAGCATAATAATAATAATAATAATAATAATTGAGCATAATAAAACTGATTGTGTGAGGTCTTTGGACCCCCTAAAGAAATAAGGTGGTGCATCCTATAATAATAGGATAATCCTGATACGTAATTGCAAAAGAGTGTGAGAGTGCACGTCCCTATGTCAGCTGAGACTGACACAGCTCCCCCCGTAACACTCATGTTGAGGATAAAGCGGTAGAGGATGGATGGATGATATTTATGAAAGAAAAAGAGGACTTTTAAAATCATCCTTGTGATTCCAACACAACAATCACGCATCACTGGTTTATGGCCTTCTTACAGGTTTCTGACCATAGATTTACAGAATTTACAATTTAAATGACTGTTTTCAGGGGCCCCTTCTCAGCTCCCTGTATCCTAAGCTGAGAAGGGGGCCCTGAAAACAGCCTCTTGCATTTGACCAATGCAAGAGCTGAGCTTATTTCTTTAATCGCTGGTTAAAGTGGTCTCTTTTTTTCCCCTCCCCTTCACTCTTTCACATTCTCTGCCTCCTTTTATCTGATGTCTTTTGTTTTAATTGTTCTCTTGCTCAGCTTATACAAATAAGTGGTGGCTTTGGCACATTGAATTCTGCAGATACCATTAAGTCCAGCGTGGCCCTTGTAGGCTCATGCATCGCAGCGCGTAGGCAAACTCAAAATGTACAGGGAAAAAAAAACGATCTTATGACGCTAATCATAGCTTGTACAATGTCAAAATTTGTGAAGCCTAGGATTACCAGTAAAAACTTTTTCCTGGTTTTCCTGAATCTCTGAGGACCACAGCTGAATCCTTAATGAGGCAGGTGGCAACAAAGAATGTCTTTCAAAAGACTTTTGGCAGTTGGGAGGAAGGAGGCAACGGCAACCGTTTCTACAAATAAGTGAATTTATTTTTCCAAAAAGAGTTATTTACATTATATACATGAACACGACCCAAAAAAATAAGCCACATACAGAGACAGTAACGCTACACACAAAACCTCAGGAAGATTGTGTGGGGAGATTGTGAGGTATTTCCTTCATTTGTACAGTGTATCAGTAATCTCTCTCAGCAGAAAGGCACATGACTAGACTAGAGACACACAATCACCCACATATTTTAAAAAAACAAACAAATGCGTGCACGCGCACACACATACAAACAAACACGCACACAAATACTGCATCTGGGATGTGCTCCGATAAATAACATTGGTCTTGCAGTGCTTTTTTTTCCTTTCATAAATAGAAAATATTTAAAAATGTACAGTACAGTGATTAGGTTTGCTGGTGCATTTCCCCTGGCACAGAATGTGTATTGTAACAGTCTGAAACTCCAGGGAAAATGTCATTTTTTAGGATTGCCTCCAATTCTAGCCTGGAAGCATCACATGGTGGACAGAGCCCAGAGTCCATCATGTTTCCAGGGACCACAGCAAACCTTCCAGAGTCCGAGGCCCCTCCCCATTGTGTGCTGATCAATCCTCCTTCATCAAAAAGTGCTCAAATAAAGAGAAGGCAGTGCCTCTTGCCGTTCCTTGTTGGGTCCCCTGTGGTGACGGCGCATCGGTTGTTGAAAGTGCCAAGAAGTTACATGGGCACCCTGTAGATAATAAAACAATAATTTACATACTCTATGCTACAGACTGTACAGGATTCATACATTTAATTCACAATTATTTTGTTTAATATGTATTTTAACCTTAACATTTCGTACCTTTTTCTAGGTTTAAATTCCCAGCCGTCACGGCATTTCACATAAGTGATGGATTCTCCTGGTGAAATTTCAGTTTTTGAGGGATCTTCGGCACAGAATGTAAACCTGGAAAATGAAGAAGAAAGAAATAATCAATGCCTTAATAATCATTAAACCTGTGTAGCCAATCTTAATCATGCACAACCATAAGTTTGTGTAAATCCTGAGCTTTCCGCCCTTAAAACTTACTTCTTCTGCGTTTCTCCTGCCTTCACGCGAATTCGACGGACTTGCAGGACAGGCGTGGGAGGTTTAGTGTTCCAGGTCCAGAATGATTTCCTGATGTTCTTCCAGACAGAGGACCAGGATTCTGATTCACCTTCCCAGCTCAAGTGGATCTTCAGCAGGTCACCAATTTCATCCTCAGTAAAAACCAGGAAGGTGTTGGTCAGATTCAGGCCGACGACGCCATCATGGCTGGACGATGGCAAGAAAATAACGTTAGAAAAAACTGAAGTGCCTAATGAAAGTTACAGTTATTCTTGCTCTAGCCTCACAAAACTATACAATTGCACATTTTGAAAAGGTTAATATTAAAAACAGGTTCAAGTTGAATTGCGTCAACAGCGCAGAAAGAAGAGCTACCAGACTGTACATAATAGTCAGAAACCAAGGTTTTATGGACTTAGATTTTGTACTTACACATCAACAAACATTTTGGCCGTATCATTATTGGCGCCGTACAACTTGACGTAGAAAGTGGGATCTGCGTTGTCTGCGTGTTTCCTGTTGAACACGTGCATCTTCATCTGATAGTGGTAGCCTTAAAAGGGAAAACCCAAGACAGTTAAAGTTCTGCAACCTTGTGTGCATGTGTACAGTAGTGGTTTACACAGGGGACTGTTGTTGTAAATGTAAGATATCGACTTCAGCCATATCTTAGTACAGTTGCTTATCAGTTTTACTGTCTGTAGTAGTGAAAGATAAAAACTGACAATACATTTGCAGGTCGTGTCTGCAGTGTAAACTCACCACCGAAGGGAGTGTGTGCTCGCGTCTTCAGGTACATTTTACTGTTGCGCCTCTTGCGCATCTTCCTGGCATTGTAGCCGATGTTGTTGCAGCGATTTTTGCGGCAGCTGAGGCAGATGCCCTTCTTGAAGCGATCGGGGTCGGTGCACTGGAAGGCAAAGCTCATGTGTTCCTTGCTCATCAAGGAGTCCACAAACAAGTGCACAGCACGCTCGTGCTCACACTTCATCACCTCCATGAAATCTGTAAAAAAAAAAAAAAGGCATATTATCATTACATAGAATATAAACTGTATGGTATATGTCTACTAACAAATAACAAAAGTGGCTGCCACTTCTTAAGCACTTACTTCCAGCCACTGCCAGCACGTCACCCAGTGCACAGCCAGGCTGCACATCACCGCCATTGGGGTAGATGTCGATGTCCCCAATAGGCTGCTGGATACCGATGCTCACACCCAAAGCCTCTCTGGTGTAAGTGTGCAGGACATCCACAAAGTCAGCGTCATCTGGAGAGAGGCGATTCTGTTCCTCTACACCCTCAAACATTGGTCCTGCTGGGTCCAAACCTATTATAAAAACACATAAGACATCAGGTCAGGAACACCTTTGAGTACTGTTCATTGCAGACTCATTTTTACACAGTTAACTTACCAGTTATTCTGCCGACTGTCCCTCGTACATGTGTTCCTGCGTAGCCGGCGACATGAGCGCCCAGACTGTAGCCAATAAGGTGCACATTCTCCAGAGGCAGCTGCAGCTCATCCTGTTTGGGAGAGAAGTTTATCTCACATCAGCAGCTGCCACACCGAACCAGCCAGTGATCATCGATCGTGTCTGTAGCTGAGCCAAGTTCTGTTAATCCAAGAGTTGGTCTGCATGAAATACTCTGTGTTTTCAAGTACATGGCCGGATGCCTGAATCCTTCCTCACTAGCCATTTGTGAACTCGTCCAATTCGTGGCCGTCATGCTGAATGGGATTTGTTGTTTTTGTCTTGGCGCTAAATAGACAGTAATCCTCATTAGATTCTCTACCGAGTGTTAATGGGACTAAAGAAGCGCCGCACCAAGAGAAACAAGCGGAGCTGCTGCCTTGATGAAAACTTTGTCGTATTGATGCGCCGTTGTTTGGAAATCCAAAATAGATCATTAGCATACCATTTCACTTTCCAAACACATTTAGGCAGTTCTTTCACACACAGAAAAGGCAGCGACCCTTTGAATCAGCTCAAACAAAAACAGAGGGGAAACAGGTTTTGTGGACTTGTAGGTAATGAGTTCTCTTTTGTCCCTCAGCATTACTCACCTACCTTCCAACATGGCCCAGCTCAAAGCACACTACACTATCATGTATCTGTAGAGCACAAACTGATCTACTAACACAAATTCGCTTTACAGTGCCAACTCTCGGGTGAGTATACTACATACATGATGTAGCAGAGTGATCAATACATCCATTTTCTAACACTTTATCCTCCACGCGAAGGTGGCGGGGAAGTGGAGCCAATCTCGGCTGTGCAGGGCGTCACAGCTACCGTCAATTTTGAATGACACCAAATTGCATGATTTTGGACTGTGGGAGGAAACCGGAGTAGGCTACGTGGGGAAAACATGCTAACTCCACACAGATTCTCCTACCTAGCACCGTGATCACTCAACCATGATTCATGAGGTGGAAACACAAGTGTACGTGCAGAATAATACACACCTGAAGCCAGTTTAACAGGGTGGCGATATCGTGGCCTACACCCTGGGTGTGGTTGACTGCATCTGGGTACAGCTGCTGCGCCAGCGAGAGCCAATCGACAACCACAACATTGGCCCCACTCTCACGCTGCATCACTGCAGACACCAGCTTGTGCATCCAACTTTCAAACATCCCACTCATCTAAAAAAGAGGGAAACAAAGAGAGAGGGGGGAGTCAGGCAGCCTGCTACGTTATTTCAAAGCATTAATTCAAGACTTGAGCTCCTCGATCACGGGATATTCTTCCAGCTGCAACCCTGATAAAAGCAGGAGATGAACTTTGACAAGACAGGGTTATGTAAAATGATTCATATATGTACCGTCCAGCCGTGGATGATGAAGATAGTCTTGGCTGTGGCGTTGAAGCTACATTCCTTCAGACACTCCTTGTTGCCGGCCTGCAGATAGCATCCCTCCTGGTCCAGATCTAAACTCTTCCTCATGTTGTACTTGATGACGCCATCCGAGTCCTTGCCGTCTGTGGATAATTCATTGAATCCACCGTCTTCACCTGAGGGAAAACAACCATGAACGTTAAGACCAAGACGGAGTAAAAGGAAAGCTTTAAAATGCAACTCAACCTTTCATCAAAAGGAGAAAGAAGAAAGCTCTGATCCATCCAAATGATTCACTTTCAAATATGTATTCAGAAACCACTCAGCCAGTGCAATCACCCACACTGAGGCACTGACAATCAACATCTACTGCAATAATATCACAGAGGCGAAATGCCACAGGCATCCTATTTTACTTTGACTTCAAACTCTCTCACAGCAGGAACAACTGTTCCTGCTGTGAGAGAGTTTGAAGTCAAAGTAAAACAGGATGAACAAATGAAATGAAGCTCTTGGCTGAAGCCTTGGGCAAAGACCTCGGAATATGCTGGTATTCGTTAGCGCAGACAAATAAAAAAAAAAGAAGCTGCAGCCTGTGTTCATTTTACAAGCTGTAAAACACTTGGTGTGACACTTACGGGAAATGAATGGCTGACTTGGGTTTTGCCTAATTGAACTGCACCGCTGTCAGGTCTGGATTCAAATGAACTCAGCTCTCCCTCTCTCTCTCTGGTAATGAATGACTCTTACTGACAAAAAAACGAGTCCAGCTGCTGACAGTGACAGCAGCGGTGAGCCTGCGTGGTAATTAAAGCGCGGATCCGGCAATGAATCATTGCGAACAGTTCTGTCTCACACACACACACACACACACACAGAGACACAGACGTGGCGTTGTGCGCCCGGCACATGAACACCAATCTGCTCCTGTCGCTCTCCCAAAAAGGACACGTCGCAGTCTCGTCTTTTAAACAGCTCCACTCACACTCTGCCCGCCACACTTGCTCTTGTTTGAAAGTCAGCCTTATCGCACAGGAGGCAACTAAGCAGCGAGTGACGTGCGTTTCACGCTACTTAATGATTTTTCATTACGCGCGCATGGTTTGACCCACTTTGTCCTCGCAATGCGGGGTTACATTGATTTGAAGTCTTTAATCGCGAGGTGAACAAGAAACGATTCAAATAGTGATTGAATGGATAAGGCGGTTTCCTTTCTTACCTTTTAAAACAGCGTTTTCCGCGAGAACAGATGAGAGGAGCGCAGCAGCACACTGAAGGGAAATCCACAATAAAAGGGTTTTATGATTCATTTCTCACTCCCAGACGTGTATGAGGGGAAATGAAAGGCTCCTTGATACTTGAAGTGTCTTTGTGTAATCGACTGCTGCTGCTGATGGTGGCGGCGTGGTGGTGAAAGGGTGAATGAGTTCAGATCCAGTGGTGACAAAGAGCAAGTGGGCTGTCGGTGCGTTCTGGTGCGCGCCTGCCTGCAGTGGTTACGCCGCTCAGGAGATGTATAAACTCGCACAAGAGTGTCATTAGAGTTTTAAATAGTTCCCATTTCTAGTCATCTGATCATCGGCTGATCTCTCGCGAATCTCATTGGTCAAGCCCCCATTTTGTACACACTGGAAGGCGTGGCGAACTGAATGAAGTCGTAGTAGGCGTCTTGTGTTGCGCGTGGTTTCTGTGTGGGGTGACGCAAGCAGACCTATAGTGTATCCAGTGTAGCTTACTACAGGTCATTCACCTTTGTTGCCCGAATAGATTCAAACAATGTGGGGAAATTGATCATGAAAGAGTCAATGAGCCAATGAGTGGCGATGGGGATCTGTGTTCCTACACATGGTTATTTATCCTCATAATAATAACAATAATTATACGATTAATATTATTATTGTTGTTGTTATTATTATTATTATTATTATTAATATTATTGTTGTTGTTATTATGAACTATCTCCGCTTATCACAATGAGTTGGAAACGCCTCTAAGCTCGTCTATAGAACATCTAAATGGCTGTGAGCAGCAGTGTTTGTGGGGGAGGAACACCGAGGCTCCCTCCCCCACCAAAACATCCTCCCCTCCGCCTGGCGCGCTGCCAAACCATCCGTTAGCTCACCAACCAGTTTCAATTGATAATGCAGAAGAATAGGCGCACCCACACGAGGCTCCCTGCTACAATAACACCACTCTGTTGAGGAGAAAGCATCAAGCATTATACACAGTGGGAAGGTGGCAGGTTCCTGGAGTCCACAGTGCAGTTACGCATCTCTGTGCAAACAAAAAAGCCTGTGCTGCTGGTTACAACCAAGCAGTGGGTCAGTGAGTTAGACCAGGTCACTGCTACAAAACCAGTGACTATTCAGAGAATCCATCTATCAGTGGTGTTCACAGACATTTCAGGGGGCAGACACTCAAATGCTCCATAAGACCACCCCACAATCCTAATTCTAACCCTCATGATAATTATTTGAAAATAAGTAAATATCAAAATGAATAAATAATGTTGAAGTGGAGTAATTAAGTAATTAAATTATTTATTTACAAAGTGTAACATCTGTCCATCCACCCACCATCGTCCATCCATTATTCATCCACCACCTATCTATCTATGAATCCATATGTATTTGATCTATTTTCTGTTAAATATGTGACACATTGTGACACTGTGCCTGTTTCCGGTCAAAATGCAGTCGCTATACTGTCTCTTCCATGAGTGACTTCAACTGACAGAACTAGAACTTTAAAGGTGCAGTGTGTAGGATCTAGCGACATCTGAAGTTGTGCACTGCAGGTGAAAATCGCTCGACTCACCCTTCACTTCAAAGCATGTAGGGAAACCTACGGTAGTCATAAGTTATCATTAAAAGTCGAAATTCAATTTCTGCCAAATGATTTCACCTAGTTCTCACACGCTGGACCTTTAAGGGATCTTTTCTAAAAACCTGCATAATATTTAAAAGAGGAATGACTTCAAAGGCCAGTGAGTGTGTATAAATAACCATCCTCTCACAAGAACATGCAGAAGATGTGTAATGCTGCATCTCTTGAGGGGGTTGGAGTTCATTTGACGAGATGATAATGGTTTGTTCATGGACATCAGCGATGCCATCGTTGCACTTCAGGGTGTGTTATACCAGATGTTTGAAACATCTGTTCCAGACCAAAGATTAAAAGTTATCATGAGAAAAAATACCCCACAAAACTGGCACCATTATTTGAAAGTAACAGCCATGAATGCAGTTTTTCAAGTAATTATTTTAAAAAAAGTGCAGTTTTCTGCATATTCCCGGTTTTTAATGCTTTTTGAAAAATATGTTTCTACCAAAGGGTATTCATTTAAGGGAAGATCAAAGCGATGCAAAGGTTGATCGTTCACAGATCTAAGGCACGGGCATAAGAACTCAATGTAGACTTACTGGAGGATGAAGATGAAGAACTACAAACACACACACACACACAGACAATGAGAGTATTCAGCATTCCCAACTGCAATGTCTGGGAAAATGGACACATTCTGGCTCTTCCAAACTTCTAGTGTGAGACAGACATGAAACATCACTAATAAATAACAATCACTTTGTAAAGTCAAATGCTTTAAATAGATTATGTTTTGAGACAAATATATTTTTAGCTTATTAGATTTCTTGCTGCTGTTTGAAACTCGTGCTCAAGAACTGACCTGAACCCAGACATTGGATGTTATATTTAATTCAAAGTCACTTCTTATGCAGGGTAGAATAGTTATTCTTTCCATCCACAGTCCTCAGCCAGGTGTGGGCCAGTGTGTGGGCCAGTTTGATTCTGCACTGTGCTGAGATGTCCTGACTTTGCACTATAAGATCTGCCTGTCAAGACCCAACAGAGAGGTACAGTGAAATACTACAACAACCAAGTTGACCCATGCAGGCAAAAGAGTGTGATTTAAAAACCTTCACTCCTCTATGGGGACCTTGTTTAACACTATGTTTACATGGACAGCAATACATTTAGAATTTAATTGAATTTAGCCAGAATAAGAGACAATCTGTGACAATAGGATATGGGGATAAGTCCGCATGTAGATACAGTGCTTGACACATTTATTAGACCACCTGTCATAAAAACATGATACCCAAATTACTTCTCAGAGAAGTCAGAAATTAATCAAGCGTAACATTCACTAAACCATTAAAACTAATGTTTAAAGTAAATAACTTTAATTTGACATCTTAATCAAGAAATAATAACGTGCTATACTCTTTTTTTGTACAACAGTACATTAATGTATAACAATAATTATATTTTAGCATTAAAAATAAGATTTTGGTTGAAGAGCTTCTACATATAGATATATTAACTATGACAGATACATATTTCAGATTTAACCTCCCATTGGCATATTTTCACAAATGTAGAACTTAGCATAACAGACTGTGCTGTTATACATTATATGAACAGGAATATGAGTTTAGACACGTGTAATCGTCATAAACAGTTTCTTTTTCAGGATAAGGTCAATGGTCATGTGCCAGATATGTTGTGACGCATAACATAGATGTTGTATTAAACTACACGAGTTCGAGCTGTGTGTATATTTACAGTCATGAAGCCCCCTCAGGTGAAACCACTTCACACAACTCTTGTCCTCACTCTCACAGGAATGGCGGTGATGCACCTTAACGTAAACTCGTACCTGCCGTAAAACAGAAGAGAGGAAGAACATCCAACTCTACCATTACACAGCAGCGCCACCGCGTGGACGAGGTGGGGCATCGCACCGTACAGTGACACAGCAGGAGGCGGAGGGGGGCAGAGAGCCAGACCGGATACTTCATGAGGGAAGAGGCCAGGGACAGACAGCCAGCCCCGGCTTCTCTTCTCTTCACCCAGATTATCCCTTATTCCAAGCCCCGGAGCCCGAGCAGGGTGTTGCGTCAGTGTTCGTAGGATGTCCCGACATGAAGGTAAGAATACAGCGGATGGCAGCAGACGTGAGCAGCTCGAGATTAGGGATGGAAACGTTGGTAGAGCACCGCCGGCTAACATTAAGCTAGCCGAGAATTTCTTGTTTTGCAGCTCCTGGTAGGTAGCGTAAGCACCGAGGCTGTTGTGTACGTTAATGCCGCGTGTGTGTGCGGACTAAGTTATAGCTGTTGCGATATGTGTGGGCGACGCACGCAGTGGACGTGCGTGATCCAGAAAATGACCAGATCTACCTGACGTTGGCTAACTGTGCTAACTAGCCTGTAAGCTAACGTGATAAGATAGGTTTCACAGGTGAACGCGAGCGAGCAAGGTAAGGGGGTGGTGCCGGGGACAGGCGAACACACACGAGAGTGGAGTCCGGATGGAGCTGTCATGTCGTCAATACTAATGTCAGACAGTTTTAGCTTGTTTTCTGATAAAAGTTGGCCCTCGGATCCGAGTTTCTTCAGCTAACAACTGACAAACCCAACATTAACCTCGTCCTTGTGGCCAACCTTGTTGGGCTTGAAGTTCACTGCTCGAGTGGGAGACAGTTAAGGTTCAGCTCGTTGTCCCTTGGACAGTTAGGTGAGTTAGTCCTCAGCTGCTGGCTAATTCGTCAGCCAGTAGTTAATCTCATAGTAGTTGGTTTACTGATTGGTTTGGCTAACAGCGAAGGTTAGTCAGGCCTGGACGGCCTTTATTTCTCATGCTTGTGTTGTTGACAACTTTGCTGCGAGTAGTGATCGAGCTGGTTATTGCTTTGAGGTTGTTCCTGTTGTTGCTGTCATTAACATTACTGCAGCCAGTCTTTACCCGCTGCACAGCAGGGTCTGATTGGCTTTGAGACTTCACTGCCCGTAGCTATGAATGGATATACGGGGAAGTTAAAACAGCCTGGTGTCATACAATACACCGAGGCAGCACGACTGTCCTCGTCAATCAAGAAAAGCATGGACTTGAAAACAGAGGGACAAGTGGACTCTATATGGGACACTTGAGGTGAAACCTGCCATTCATAGCTGTGGGGTGACTTTAGTGAGGAGGATGTCCTCAGGCACGTTTGTGTTTGAATGAAAATGGAAAGTTGGCAGCAACCTGTTCTATATAAGTCTGACAGCCAGTCCTTAGTTGAATTATAGCTACAGGAGATGTATACACTAATATGCATGAACACTGTTGTATACATATTTATCATAAGACTGACATGCCATACCTTTTGAGGAAAACTTTCATCATGTACTCCTAGTAGAATGTTTATTGACATACTTCTAATTTTAAGTATAAATTCATTTGTAAAAAAAGCCGTAATCTTTTAATTGACATGTCACATAATGAATTTCTTGCTTACATTTTTTTTGTAAAATTGATCTGATTTAATTATGTAAACCCTCATTGTTAACTTGTGTTGTAATGTTTACAGAGGACACTGCTGTAAATGATTCGGTCAAGGGATCTGTATGTTTATTCATAAAATATTCTGCAATAGAGGTTGGTCAAAATATTGATTTAGTGATGAATTGTCGTTCCTTGCTCGTGCAATATGACCATCGTAACACCAGGGCAAATATTGACATTTTGATTAACAAATTAAGACGCTCCAAAGTAAACAGTCTCTTCTCACTCGTTCATGTCTCCTCATGGTGGCGCTGCTCAAATGAATGAGGGAAACTTGGGTGTAAATTACATGGCCGAATAAGTGGGAGTTCACATCGGGATAATGGCAGAGAAAGCTGCATTAAGTGATGCCCCAGCCACGTTCATTATTGGTATCATGGACCATTTATCATGTATCGCATTGTATCGCGTTGTCCCCGGTGAGTCCCGCCATGTGAAATTTATGCAACACTGAATTGTGTATAACCTGTCAAACACACTCAGTCAAGCAAACCATAATATGTTCACATGAATATTAAACATCTAACATTTCCTCTTTCTTTTCCCTTAAGGTGTGAGCTGCGATGCATGTTTAAAAGGCAACTTCAGAGGGCGACGATACAAATGTTTAATCTGCTATGACTATGACCTGTGTGCATCCTGTTACGAGAGTGGTGCGACGACGACGAGACACACCACAGAGCATCCCATGCAGTGTATATTAACACGAGTCGACTTTGGTAAGTACAGTGCCTATTCAGGTTGTGAATTGAAAAATAAAAAGGAGGAAAAACATGATCAGATGTTTATCATTCAATGTTTGTTGTCGCTGAGAGACAGATGTTCATATCCAACTGATAACCTGGCAAGAAAATACAGATGTTTTTGAGAACTTTGCATGAAGTCTTGCTGCGTTTCTCAACACAAACCAAACAGACCGTGTTTAAATTCTATTCTCGAAGTGGTGTGGCACCTCAGGTGTAATAAGCATTGAACACTGAGTTTACACATTACACATAAAATGAAAACACATGCAAATCACTGTAAATCCTGTCATTTCATAATTAAGCTGCAAACACTTGTGGTCTTCGGAAACCCTTCCCTCAGTGTCTTAATAAGTGTGAACAAGAAACAGTTGCAGTCAATCCTCTGCTCTCTGACAGAAGGGCTGCTCCCAACTGTCTGAGCAGTGATTCAACTTTAATCTGAGGAGATTTTGCAAGTGTGTTATTGTCTTTGCAGTTTTGGTTTATGAATACAGTGGCAGTGACAATGATTAAAATATACCAGTCCCTGTTGGACCACAGTCACCGTAAATTTGGTTCTATTAACCTTCGATCTGCTTGACAGAATGGTTTATTATGCCAGATAATATTTATGGATTGCTACTGTGAAATACGTCACTCTCCGAGCTTTCACACAGTGGACATACTGTTCTACAGTTTGTTGGGAAAACTGTTGTTGACGAAATCGCAACAGAAGGTGCAAGAAATTGTTAAATTTGGTGTGGGCTTTTTCCCAAGTTTGCTTGTTCCACTCACTGCAGTGTCTGCCTACCACATTTGTTTACATAAATGTCAACTTTTCTACATTGGTTACATAATAGATCACAGGTATGGTTCTGCGGTAGTTTGATAAGCATCCTAGGTATGACGTCCTGTGTGCTGCAATCCCAGCATCTGAAATGAATTTGCTGGTAAAAAGAACTCTATTGTATGGCGACTGAATGTCCATCTGTTCTCCTCCAGACCTGTACTACGGCGGTGAAGCGTTCTCAGTGGAGCAGCCCCAGGCCTTTACATGTCCCTACTGTGGCAGGATGGGCTACACAGAGATCTCTCTGCAGGAGCATGTGGCTGCAGAGCACACGGAGACCTCTACAGAAGTGGTAGGTGGATGCTGAAGCCTCACACACAGACACTTATGAAGGTTGGAAAATACAGTATGTTTGCGCACTAATTCACACCTGGAAGCATTTATTTTTGCTCTCATTTTGAGTAAATCGTATCCGAAGCGCTAGTATGTCGCAGTCAAAGCTTAGTTCTGACTGACGGAGGATGTTCATGCAGAAATTAATCACCGGAAAACCATTTTTCTCCATGTTATGGAGTGTCTTCCATACAGTCTTTATGTGCCCCCCTGCTCGGAGCCGCAGTGATCATCACACTTACAGGCTGCCAATCAAATCATGCAAGAAGCAAAATTGCCAACCCAGACTTTGATTTTTATGCCCCCCTACCCCCCTCATCAAAAAATGAAGCAAAGGCAAGAGCTCATCAACTTGAATCGTGTTTTTTTTCCCTATTGTTTTGATTTGATTGCTCTTTTATGCAGCCCAGCACCGCCGGCAGACAATGCGTTGTTTTCTACTTGGCATTTCCAAGTCATTTTTGAAACAATTGAGACACATTTCTGTGTGATTGGTTTCTATGTTGGGTAGCTCTACAGACGGAGAGTGAGAGAAACACTGTATGTCCCATTCCAATCAATGAAAAAGAATTTAATCTAGATTTAAATGTGCATCCAAAGTAAAAGATACAACATTGCACTGACTGTGACATTGTTACTGAGCTCCACTGTTTGTTGTTGTTGTTTTTCTCTCTCTGTTTATTACTGGTGCATGTGTGACGTCACAATTCACGCAGGGGTGAAAAAGACACCACAGGGCAGACCAACCACTGGCAATAGGAATGATGTTAATCACCTTGTTAATGGCTTTACTTCTGGGTATTCCCACTCATTTGATTTAGTGTGAAAGACACTTTAGGGAAGACACACTACCACACTTGTGTCACATCCACTTCACAGCTTTTTCCAATACATAACGATTTGTATAACTTGTTTTCAAAATTACTTGAGCAAGGCACAAAATCAGACACATGAAGTTTGATAGAGATTCACATTTAAATGGTGTTAAATAGATAGCTCTGTGGCTCGTTGTCAGACTGAAAACACATTTCCTGCATCACTTCAGGTGCATCATTAACGTGAGTTACGTCTGACATTTCTACAAACATTTATCATTTACATAATAACAACTTGTCTTCTGCAGCAGACAGGCAGCAAGTGCCCTGTGGGAATCCTAAAACAGACCATTTCAGATATCGTATGGGTTTGACACGTTAATAGTAGTTAATCACTGTCCTTTGAATAATAAAAAAAAGGACATTATTATTTTGTTATTTTGATTGTAGCAGTGGTTGTTTTTCACTGTGTCTGGGCTACAACGGTACATCTCATGGCATTCTGCGTGGCAGCTCACAGCCGACTTTTTTAACATGTAAAAATCAATCTATGCCTTTAGCATTTCCTCACATCTGCTGGAGCTCAGACAGACACTGTCCTACGAGCTGCAGAGCTGGAATGTTTCTGAAATCGCAGTGCTCCGTGTGCAAACACAGCATTTGTAGACTGGATATTTACCAGTGTGGGTGTTTGCCAGTTGGAGCCGAGTCCTCTTGAACAAATGTTCAGTGTGCAGTGAAGTGTGTTGTAAATGACCTGTCCGCTGTCTCTTCCCGCTCTCCAGATCTGCCCCATATGTGCAGCGCTGCCAGGTGGTGACCCAAATCATGTGACGGATGACTTTGCTGCTCATCTCACACTTGAACACAGAGCACCCAGAGACTTGATATCCTTTTCAAGACTATAACCTGACTGAATATAAAGACACAACCTAAAAACAAAATGAAGCTGTCTTAAAACATCAGTATTGACAGGTTAGGTAATTCTATATTTTATAATAGAGTAGGCTTCACTCTGACTGTTCAGCTGCGTACACACTATTTGCTTGCAGTTGTTTTGTTTTCTTTAAACACCAACAACTAAGAAATCCCAGGCCTTAGGGCGGTGTTGGCTCGATACATAGCGCTGACAGATACCACTAGTAAATTGAATTGGTGCGTGTGTGTGTGGTTTTTTTTTATCTCTTGCCAACTGAAAGTGCAGTGACGTGACGCATATTTCTTCCAAATACAGAAGGCGGGAACAGTCGGGGTCACATTATGTAGTAATGTGCCAATGCAATGAGCGTGAAGGCTGCAAACGGTGTGAACCGCTCTGGTTAAAACAAAAACTGAATGTTATTCATCAGTTGTATGGATTTCTCAGCACTCCTTGTCTTCACTCCGCCTGAAATTGATGTCACTGAGTGATCGTCTGTCGACATAAATGAGAATTTCAAGTTAGAAGTCAGCTCGAGGTTTGAAATGGCATGATAATAATGCAAATGGACTCGGACAACTGATGGCTTATTAAATGTTGTCTATTTGAATACAGGCGGTGGAGAAAAAAACAAATATGCTAAATTGTAGTAAAATGACTTACACTCCATAAAACGGTAACGCAGTTCCTTAGTAACCAGTGCCCTAAAAGTAAGACCTGAAAAAAATGTAATAAATTAGGTGATCGGCAAAAATAGATTTACAACCGATACAAGCAAAAATCCAGAATACTTAGTTGTTTTCTGCTTCTAAATGAGAGCTTACACATTTACTGCATATTTTTGGTCGATTAACACTTTGACATTGTATTGATTTAAAGTGTAATCAAAGAAGATCAATTGTCAATCAAAGTGAAGTTATAGTGTTGTGCTTCTGATATGTTCCTTAATGAGAAGCTTCACGACGAGTCCAGTGGGGTACGGCATGTGAGGAGGATGTTTCACCCAGGGCGCGGGCTGGGCGGGCCGCGAGCACGCAGGTCTAACATGCACTTCACCAGTAGCACCACAGGGGGGCTCTCCACCAGTCAGAGCTCCTCACAGAGCTCCAACTTCAGCAGAGAGGCCATGGATCCTATAGCAGGTCAGTCGCACCACACACACACACACACACACACACGCACACACACACACACACACAGAGGCAGACGAACGTGGATAATACAGGACTCAGTGTGGTGACTGAGTGTGTCTCCATGATAACATCATCATTACAATGGTGCAAGATGTAATCTTAAATTGTGTAGTTAAGATGAAAGTGAAGGCCAAATGTCCCATTTTTCAGTGTGCACTTTAATCCCCCTCTGAATGAAGCAGCGGCGTGTGGGCAGAGTTGTTACCGAGGTATTCTTTCTGTTCATACTGTTCCCAGTTTTTAATCTGATGCAGTGCTTGGCATTGGCCACGTCCGCTCCAGCTGCGCTTTAATGAGGGTTTGTGTTCAGTGTTCCTCACAAACAGGCCACAAGCCTCCTCTTGAATGACCTGAATGATTCTAGCCGAGGCTGCCAACAATTCTGCTGGTTGAGATTTAGCCTAAAAAAACCTCAGGGTCTGGTAACATTATGCACACGCGCGTCTTCCCGTGCAACAGTTGTAGATCACAAGCGGTATAGCTGTCTTTCTAGAAAAGAGTAGAATACATGAAGTCTTTTTTTTCTTTTTTTTTTACTAAATTAATTGAACTATTTTGATCATCGATTAATCGGTTTGAAGCATTTTCTGATTGTTTCAGCTTCTTCAATGTGAATATTTTCTTGTTTCTTTGCCCAATAAACCAAAGAAATCATTAAAAAGTGAATCATTTTGTCAATATAGCATTAGCTTTTTGAT
The DNA here is from genome assembly GCF_019176455.1 of Solea senegalensis. Lineage (NCBI taxonomy): Eukaryota > Metazoa > Chordata > Actinopteri > Pleuronectiformes > Soleidae > Solea > Solea senegalensis. The sequence goes on along the minus strand of NC_058025.1, from coordinate 14,337,878 downwards.
CTGAAGCTCTTCTCCATGTCCTTTGTTGCAGAGCTTCTTTCCCAGTTGTCGGGGGTGCGGCGTTCAGCGGGCGGCCAGCTCAGCTCGGGCCCCTCGGCCTCTCAGCTCCAACAGCTTCAGATGCAACTCCAGCTGGAGCGCCAGCAGGCCCAGGCTGCGCGTCAGCAGCTGGAGACGGCCCGGAACGCCAGCCGAGGCGGAGGCCGCGCCAACGCCATCCTGAACACGAATTCAGCCGCCGCCAACCCAAACCCGAGCAGCAACCACAATAGCAACGCTACTCCCAACCCGGGCCCACCTGAGTCTAACACACAGCACACTGCACATAGTTCTCAGTTTCTACTCAGCAGGTGGGACACTCACTTCTTCCTTTTTTTCTTTTTTTTTTTTGCACGTACTTTAAATGAGACTGTGTCAATAAACTCTTTCAGATTTGAGCAGCCCTAGCTTTAAATGTCTATATATCATATATCCAACAATTGTTTCTTGCTTTTCTTAAATTTTGCATTCTTTTGACAGGGTTAGGTTTCTCAGTACTTCACTCACACAAAAGGTTTTTAAAACTGTCATCAATTAGTTTTGTTTGGAGTATTTGAAATCTGGCGTCTCACTTCAGCCACACTTTAAAAACTAGTGGATTTAAGGTATATTAAGGTGAAGTTAATTTATATTGAAGAATCTAAGTAAAGTGTGAGACAATTTTGTATGATAATGTATGTTGTGAATGGTCGGCGTGTTATTTGAACTCTTCGCCCTCTCAATCTCTCTCCCGCAGGCTGAGCGAACCGCGGCTGTCCGAGGCCGAGCGGCAGCTGTGCGAGGCGCAGTGGGCCGACAGGAGCTTGTTTGTGACGGAGCTGCTGCTGTCCACGCTGCTGCCCAACCAGGACGCCGCCGCCGCCTCCTCCTCCGAGGACGAGGACGACTGTCACAGCTCGTTGCGGAATTTCGCTGACTTCGAGGCCATGGGCTGTGTTGAGGTCATGACCTTGGACGTGGCACTGGAGAACCTAAACCTCAAGGAGACAACCCCAGCGACCAAGACGACAAAAACGACGGCGAAAACGGCACCGGCGAAGAAAGAGCCTCCGGCGCCGCCTCTTTGATGACATGGCCACCTCCTCTCCTTAAAGCACCATTGTTACTGGCTGACTGCTGAGTCAGTCCAACTGCCAATGGATGACAAAAAAGACTGCAGTTTTTTTTTCGTTTTTTTTTTCTTTGGGCTTTGTTTTATTTTTATTTTTTCTCAGTGATTGTCATTTCAGCTCTGTCGCGCCCCCACGCAATCCCCCCCCCCCACGCCATGTCTGTTAAGTTGTGTACATTGAATAAAATGAGTGAGACGAGAGAATGTGAACGCAAGCGAAAGAGTGGTAGGTGTGTGCGCGCTCGTGAGAGAGAAAGAAACAAACAAAAAAAAAAACTATATAAATATATTATAGAAAAATCTATATGAACGTTGATAATCAAGTCCATATAACCCGTGTTTCCTCTAGCAGATGAGCAAAAGCGTAGTTAGCTGTCGTAGGAGACAAACACGTCACAACACTCACCCGGGGAGAGGAGGAGGACGAAAACCTCTCCAGTAAAAAAGAAAGAAACAAACGCTGCTGTGTATTTATAGTTATTAATTAAAGAAGTGCTTGGATGGTCTACCACAACTTAAGCATGAGCTTAAATCACCATGTGCCCATTTTTAACTGCACAGTCACCAGAAGGGGAGGCCTCGCTTTTCTTCAGACGCCCGAGAAACTGTAAATTATCGGTGCCGAGTGCCACTTCATTGGTATTTGTGTACCACACACACACAGACTGTGGACTGCAGTTTGGTTACATTTATGTCAAGTCTCACCCGCCCGCCCCCCCTTATGTGACATCACATGTTTTGGGTCATGTGACCTTGCTTTATATCGACTGTGGACACTTTGAATTGCATATCCAGTGTCCCCTTGTGTACACTACAGTTGCTCTACATTAAGGCGAAACACAACTCGGAGACGAAAAAAAAAACGTGACCACGTTCAGGTTCTTTCTAACGAAGAAACACAAACCCTGGTCTTCAGTCCTGACACGATTGTCTCTTGTTTTTTTTTTTGTTGTTGTTTTTTTTCCCTTCTCTTTCTGTCTTTTAAGGATGACCAGACGCTACTTTCTCAAGCTTCCCGTGTTCTGAAATTAATCTTCTCTCCATTACTCTTGAATGCAAAGAAAACTCATGTGACTTGAAGGAGAGAAACCTGTATTTCTCTTTTCATTGATTTCTCAGTCGAAAAAGATCTTTGTATGCCTCCACTGCTACCTGAAGAAATGCTATGTATGTTTTTGGCGCCAAATGACAGGGTAAACCTTTCAGTTTGGAGGACAATAAAAAATGTTTTGGATGGAAATCAACTAACCCAACCCTGCCCTCAGGTTTGTGTTTGTCCTGAATGCATGGTCACATGGTCACATGGTCACAACCCACAGGCAGCAGTGGGTTTGACGCACACAAGGGATGACAGAAGAATTTAAAACACGGTCGCTTGAGCTGTGGCATCGCTCTTCTACAGAACGATTGTTTTTAAAAATCGACGGGTAAAAAGCTGGTCAAACTGAGCCTAAGCATCATTTTTAAGTTCACAACTGCTTTAACACGGAGCTCATTCTGTTTCTCTCAAAGGAAACAGAGCCTCTGATGTGCAGAAGCAGGTATGAAGAAAATCAATTTAAAAAATGCACTTTTAATTTTAGCTGGACTTCAAAATCATCAGTCAAAACACGCTCTGAAGATGAATGCGAAAAGCAGAAATATAAACAAGCGTGAGAGATTTATCCCACGAGCTCGGTCGACCACATAAAAACCTAAATAGCAGCAGCCTGAAAGGATCTGACAGATAATTGAAGGCTTAAAAGCTTTAAATATTATATTATAGTATAATTTAATATAATATATACTACCCCAACAATGTCCAGACTTTGACGACGGTCACTGCTGCAGATTTAGCTGAAAGAGATCTGCTCTCATTTTGAGACTTTTTTAACCAAACAGATCACGGAGAGGGTAAAGGTCACGGTAACCCTTCAAAACAAACAAATATCTATATTGCAACATGTGATATCATTACATTTTAAGCTGAACAATTATTTTTGACCCTTTTCTCTACTTCAGTGGCCCCTCCTGACCAGAACAGACCCCCAGGTCATTGGAGTATGTGGTAGAGCTGTTCTATCACATAAAAAAAAAAACCTAAACTGTATAGAAAGAGCCACAACAAACACAAGACACATCACAGGTGAACATATGGAGTCTTTGTAATTTTAATTCCCATAATTTAGTTTAAATGCAGACATTTGTTTCACTAAAATCTTAAATAAAACATTACAGTACGATATATGCAAATCAGAAGAGCGTTAAAGATTTTTTTTTTGTAGAAGCAGGCTACAGTTCCTAATGATTTTTTTATTCATTCATTTATTTAGTATTATTACTCTTTAATTCATCTATCATGGTTTTTTCTTTTTTTTTTCTTTTTGAAGGACTGGACAGCTGAACAGCAGTAAACAGTAAAAAGACAACACAGAGCTGTAAAACCTGCAGGGCCAGCCAAGGAGCACAGTCTATTAGAAAACAGACCAGAAAACAGCACGCCACACATCCAGATGAAGGTGTGAACTGATGTGAACTGATGCCACCCCCACCACCCCCCACCACCCTCCCGCACCTCTGCCAGGAGAGGGCGCTATTACACGGGGGGCAGGTGGAGCTACATGACCACAGACTAAAGAGCAATGTAGTTGCACCTTCAGGTAAAACCCAGCTTGTGTTGCTCATTCAGGGAGAAAACAAATGGCTTTGTCTGGATTTTCTTGACATAATGGTTACGCAGTAGTTTTGATGATGATGTGGAAGAAGGAGGAAGAGAAGAAGAAGAAGTGTAGAAACTCCCTCACACCGCCCATTGATTTAAACACATTAGTTGAAGCTGACTGGTCTAAAAATGCTGTCCTCGCTCTACAGGGAGGGAAAGTGGCAGACTGCGCCATCTAGTGGCTGCGTTCATACGTACATTTCATATAAGTCGTTGCAATTTCAGGCTGCCTTTCTTCTCGATACATGAATTAAAAATGCATAGAGGAATTTTACTTTAGTTGCGTTATCTATTATAGATAATAAGAGTCGACTCCTAAAACACCGTCTCTGAAAATGCACTCTTTTTCTTTTTGTTTTTAAGATAAAGCTTAACATATTGTAATTCAATTTCATATAATTGCACATTTTTCATATTTGGGTTTTTTGACACTGCTCTTCACACTCTTCTTCCGTCCATATGGAGAAAAGAGATGTGACCCCTAAATGTATTTAAATGACAATATTAAAGAACTGCCGCTGCCGCTAGAGGGCGATGTTCACTTTCCCTTCCCCATCTTGAGCAGTGCGTCCCCCTTTGGCCTCTCAGGACTTAGAAAACATGGCAGAACAAAAAAACAAATAAAAAAAAAAATGACAGAGTTACAAAAAGGGCTCACAGAACAAGGCGATGATGCACAAACTTTATACTCACTGAAGACACAAACTGCACCGAGCCTCGACTGAAAGATGCGTCTGTCGGGGTTAAAATTGACTTTGATTTAACCCCGAACACGGGGTTTCTACTCGTGCTGAAGAGGAATTGATACCCAGCCCTCGTTGCTACAGTGGCTCCTGAGGGTCAATTAGATATTAGCAGTTATATTAAGTGTCATAATGACATCTGGGGGGAATTATGAGCCGTTAAGTTTAGCCATTTCTCAATCATCGACGTATAAAGCGTCTTCCTGTAAGAATTTGAGCGCGCCTGCTCTGTGTCGCCCCTCGTGTAACACACAGCCAACAGAGTCAAAGGATATGAGCATCAAGAGTCATCAAAATCTGCCAAAACAAGGACACAAATGTCCACACAGTCCACACAGTTTTAATATCGACTTTGTCCACTACAAAGATTTCGCTTCCAGCGGTCCTGGTTTTAGCGAGACGCGAGTCCTGCTCTCACGGCCCATGATCAAAGCAGTGTAGGGAAACAAAATTACAAAGTGTTTTTCATCGAAAATTTGAAAAATAAAAATGGTAAAATTTTCAAAATCTGATCTACTCGCCACCCGACACTTCAATCTACATGTTACTGAGGACACACCGGGCACCGGCGAGGTTCACCATTCACCGGCTCACCATCAAACCTCAGCATGTCCTCCAAAGTGTCTGGAAGCTCATCCAGGTTAAAACTCAGATATGGTAGAAAAATATATATAGTCTTGATGAAATTTCTCTAGTTATTCTCTTCATTACTGAATTGCACCCATACATGTACGTAGTAGCAGTGTAAAGTGACGGGGATCATGATTCGTACTACTACAAAAAAACAATAACAGGTCACTGTGTGCACACTTGCTCTTTCTGTTTGTTGTTTTTTTTTGCACTTGAAAATTCATGGTTAATAGTTTTATCTTTCATTGGCATCATTAGGCAACAGTTGTTTTTTTTTTTTTTCAGACACTACAATATGGTTACGATGTAAACACCACAGTATTCAATTATTATTCACCGTAACTGCACAAAAATAGAACACAATGTTACAAGGCAAGTGGTTACTTAAGCATAGATTCGTTCATGAGACGAAAAAAAAAACAAGAAAAAGTGAAATTAGGAAACGCACCACAAGAACAAAAAAAGAGAACATTTGTGTTTGTTCAAATAATAACAACAACAATAAAAAAAAAAGCTTCATTTTGTTCATTTACAGGTCAGGTGACCCTGTTAAAAAGCTGGTGATGATCAGTACAATCCCGCCCCCACCGAAATACCAACTTATTCAAACATAATGATCCTAACTCAGAAGTTGTGTGATATTCTTGTGACGTGAGCAGCCTGAACAAAAACGACGAGTTCACTTGAACCTAAGACGTCACGACTAACCGTTGCTTCCAGCCCGTTGTTTGAGGAGCTACAAGTGTGGCTGGGGTCGAATCCCCTGGTTCATCCATCACTTCTGCATAACTGGCTGAGTTTATAATACAAACGTATTGTGTAGTGTTTTTGATACGACACTTTTGGAGGTCCATCAGTGACGGGGAGCCCTCAGTATGAGGAAATTACTCTTATACAGACGCAGATATGTGAACATTCTGGCATTTAATGGTTTTTTTTGTATTATTATTTTGGCTTCTGCTGCACCTTGATATCGTTACTTGAAATTGGCAGGTTGGCATGGCAACGTCACGGCTTACTTTGGCATGGCGCGGCTCTCAAAAGAGCGACTCCGTGGCGCGGGAAACTTCCCGTCAACACTGTTCAATTTACTTGAATTGGGGAGGAAAAAAAAATGAAAAAGAAAAAGTTATCTCCAGTTATTGTTTTAAATACTTTTTCCATTCACTATACATCTGCCAACTGCTGATATAACAGCCCGTCAAGTGTGTGTTAGTGTGTGCGGGATAGACCATATTAATATGACATCATGACAAGTTAACGCACCCCCCCAAACACAACATTAAATACAATCCATGATCCCCTATTCCACCCCCAAACTCTTCAGGACAGTATTTACAGTACAAATTACAGTATAATACATCATTAAAAATATGAGATCCATCTCTAAAAACAGGGGAGCTTCTGACAAGGAAAAAAAAAAGAAAAAAAAAAGAATCTCGAGCAAATCAGGTTGCTACGGTAACGTGGAAAATAACTAAGTGGACCGACAGTGCCACCACCCCTTCTGAGGCATTGTTTCTTGTTATTTGGCCCCAGTTGTACCTAGTGAGCATTTGAAAAGTGAGATGTTGGATGGGTTGGTTGACCACACTTTTTTTTCCTTTTTCTTTTTGTTGTTTTTTTTTTTAAAGCAAGCTGCAATACAACAAATCACACGCAGTCAAATACGACGATATGTACAGTTGTTTTGTTTTGGAATAATTATAAGCACTGGACCGACTATGCTAATGTTTGTCACTTGGTTTTGATCGTTTGTCGTCGCGTGCAATCTGGATTTCTCATGATTGATCTATTATAAGAAGAAGAAATGGGGGGGGGGAATGGCTGCCACTGTTCCTCCAACAACTCTTTGTTAAACCGTTGCTGGAAATCTAGGTATATTTGCCTTATGTACAGCAGGTTGAATGGTCCAGTGAACAGGATGGTTGCACATCCAAGAAGGAGAATGAATAGAATTGGATAAGTGAAACTCAAACGAGTGAGGGAAAAAAAAGATCTCTGGACTATATAGAGCCAGGAAGCGTGTTAACCAACCCTCCTCACACCCACAGTACAACCAAGTCCACCTCAAACCTCTGCAGCTCCCTGCCTCTCTTCACCATCACTCTCACTTATTTTAGTTTCCTCATTTCCTTCTCATCTGCACCAGCTACGATTTTTACTCAAGCCTCCCTCTCTCCCTCTCTCTCTCTCTCTCTCTCTTTCTCTCTCTCTCTGACTGACTGACTGACTGACTTCCTTCCTTTCCTCCCGTGTTCTGCCTCCCAGCCACACGTCCTCAGACGTAGGGCAGGATTCCATATACAAACAGGGCCATGACGGCAGCGCTGAACAGGCCGGCCACAGGCACCGTGACGAACCACGCCAGGAAGATGTTCCGGAAGAGGCGCCAGTCCACCGCTTTCTTGGAGCGGATCCAGCCCACGGCCACGACCGAGCCCACCTGGACGCCACGGCCGGAGGAAAAGAAAGGAGAAACAATCAGCAGTGGAAATGTTTGAAGTGGTTAACTGACAGTGAAGAGCTGCAGACGTGTCCAGGCTTTCCTAATGACGGTGGGCAACTCACTGTTTTCCTGCTCGTGTTCTGTTTACACATCAAATCCCAGTTTAAAAGGATCTTTTTTTTATTCATTTTAAATTAAAAACATGGTCATTTGACCCCATAATTGTCCCCCTTTATCGACTGTGTGCTTCCCACAGGAGAGAGCCGCGCTCCACTTTGAGAAGCGCCGTGTTACCGGATGGTATTACCCGTGTGTTTGGTCGGTAAACAGCGCATTGGACAGAGGAGCTTTGTTGAAACGTTTACACAATCTCATCTCACGCGTTCTTTTTCCTGCAAATCAGCCAGCGCGTGTTGCTGTCAAACGAGGACAGAGGCGCAGCAGTAATGAAATGTTTCAGGTACTTTGAGGGCAATCGTTATGTTTTCATCTGAACAGAAAAGCCTGTGCACAGCCTTCAGCTCAGTCCAAAGTGACTGTTAGTTGGAGCAAGCAGGTTAGAGTAGTTCAATCTGAGAGTGTGGAAGTCTGACACTGGCAGCTCAGCTGGACTAAAAGTTCAAATACTTTGTGGAACAAATTCAATCGTTTTTTTGTTTTTTTCTAATCTGCAAATGTCAGACTTCCACAAATGCATTCTTCACTCACCTTTATAAAAAAAGGAAAAAAAATAAATCACAGTACAACCGAGTGACAATTACTCACATTTTACATTCATACATTTCAGACACGTCAAACACGTTGGAGTGGAATGTGCAGGGACTCGTTTCTGCTCTGACGACACCGCAGGTGGGTGGGAATTTAACTGGGTTCAATTTTGCTGTTACAACAGCCGGCAGAAAAACGCAAACACCTTCTCTCTCTCACTCTCACACGTACGTGTGACAGGTCAGGGGTGATGCGGTCATGTTTGTAGTTTGTCAAAAATGACCGTGCTGTTGAAGGCGATCGCTGTTATTCAAAGGCAAGTCTTCGTTAAGAAATATCCAACAAACAAAGCTGAAGCTGCAGCGTGACCTCAGTGTTTATGCTGCTCGCCGCCTGCAGAGCTTTTTGAAACAATGAGTCACTGTACACAATCAGACCATCAGACCGCTCCACATGGCGAGGCTGGGCATCATTTTTGGTTTAACCTCCAAACAAGTTACAGGGGAAAAAAAGAGAAAATGTTTAAATGGTCACAGAGGCTAAACCAAAATGGATGCCCATTACTTCTCACTCTTCACACACACACACATACACTCAGCCATAAACGGATTTGACAGATGTTGTTGCACACGTTTAAAAACTTCAGTGCCACTTTTAGAAATTCCTTTCACTGAAAATCTCCTCTGCAAGTAGGAATGGGAAAACACTTGAAGTCCATGTTACTAAACAAATCTTAAAAAAGGTAAATTTCACTGTGTTATAGACACATTTTATGTGAACTTTTCATATTGTCCCATGTCCCCGATTGCAGATTATCTTTTTGGTCGAACAACATCTGCCGCTTCCTCAGAAACACTAAATCAATCAAATTACCACGACATTAGATCTTTGATATCAGTACATTTAGCATTTGGGCAGAGCGGGTGATTATCCAAGGTTTTAGGGGGAAAAAGAGAAAAGATTTTTGGAGGTGAGAAAGAAAATAATGTATGGATGGCAATGTTGATGTTTAGATAATTGATCATCAGCAATTAAAACACCAGTTTTGTGTCTTGTGCAGCCTCTCTTTGGACATGGTTCAGCTACAAAGTTAAACAAACTTAACGTTTAAAAGGTATGTCACTTTTATTTGGAGCTATTATTCACTTACATCTGACCTTCTCCTACCATTCCCTGGTATAAGCTGCCTGTTTGGTAAAATTAGCGGCTGCTTGATTAAAGATAAATATCTTCAAAGAGTTCAATATTTTTGCTGTTTTTACAGGTACACAAATTCACATATGATATATTCATATAGATATATAAACGTACAGCACATTTACATATTTGATGTATCTCTAAACAGCCTGCAAAGTGTTTCTTTTTCTTATTTTTTTTTAAATGAATAAGCTTTTTGGTAGATTTTTCCGCCACAGAAAAAACTGCACAAGAGGCAAAAACTTCGGGAGTTGGGATTGGCGATTGTCAGCGATTGTCAGCTACAGGTGAAGCGATGGAGTGGAGCTCATGGTGTGCTCCCTCTAGAACAGCTTCACTACCAAAGACTCCAATACCTTGCAGTGGGTGGAGCTTACTGGGATGCCCACATTTGATGCAACAAGCACCGTTAGCGCACTCATTACTTCAATGCAAAATCCGCTGTGAAGATAGATGAGTGGAGAGACACAGAGAAAGATGGAGGGGGGAGGGAGGGGAGGGTGAAAAAAAAACAGTAGAAAACAGGTGAGAAGGTTGGGTCAGGGGAAAAGGCTGTGTTTTCTGGTGGGGGGTGGGGGGGTGGGAGGGGGGTGGAGTCTGCTTACAGCCAAGCACAGGAGGGTGGAGGACCCACATACCAAACCATGCCAGTAGTGACAGGGCAACAAAAAATGGAAAAGAGTTGGTGAAATGAGGGAACAGAGGATGAGACATCATGTCGATGATGACGCTGCTGCTGCTGCTACATCTTCCCGCCTGGATTCCGATGTTCCTGTAACGAGCAGGGGAGAGGGGCTGCACGCTGCTGCTGCTGAGGGTGTCAGTTCTAGCGATTTTCAGATGTTCAGATTATTCTGGGTTGGGTTTTTTTCCCCCCTCACACTTTTGACGTTTCATATACTTTAATAAGTCATTTCTAGGATCTGGGAAAAACAAAACAACTGTGGCATTGCTCACTGAAATGCTTCTCTGCATTACTGACGCAATAACACACTCAAGGCCGCGCAGTTGCACTGAAAGGCAGCGCGGCCGTGATGTGGGCAGAGAAGATATCACAACCATGCGGATGTTCAGTACAACAGCACGACCCTGAGTGTGATTTTGATTTTTATACATCCACTATGCCGTTTCATCCACAGACGCTTAGGGCAGCAGACTTCACCAGGAGCTCCGTCAGTAACAACTGTAAAATATTCCACCGCAGAACCACATTCAGTCGGCTTTAAAACTGATTTCACTTCAAAAAAGGTCAAGAACTGGCTGAAAACAATTGCAGCAACTTTTCATATACGCAGTCTCATTAAGGCCGGACTGTTTTAGAGTGTATGAGTTATTATTTTTACTGTACATGTGTTATTCTTTATATCAGGAGATGTCCACTATGTCTCACTGCACTGTCCTCGATAAATATTGATTGATCAGTTTAATTTACTTTTTTTTTTCTCTAAAGCTGACAATAAGAAGCTACAACAGATAATTATAATATTTTGGTTTTATTGAATCAAATATTTGGCTCTGCCAACAAAAATAGTTAAGCAACTGCACCGACTCCACCAGCATGTTGCCTAGCAACACAATAAGCATATAATCCCGCACACACACAGCAGGTCATAGCTTGCTACTTTGATTCATGCATTTATTTGTCTGTTTTCATTTATTGAGCAACCCGGAAGAAAAAGTGTCTGTTAAGAGTTGCTTTGGTAGTTTGTACGAATCCGTCTAATTTACAGCTGCTCTATCGTTTCTATCACATCTCTCAGTCAGTGGGCTCAGGTAACATTTTAGATGTGCAAGACGTGTGTTCAAGGCACATCATAAACCAGCACAATCTCTGCATGTTTATATCTAATGTCCTGCTCTCCTGAAGACCGTTTATAATTATTATTATTATTATTATTATTATTCAACTCCACTTCCAAGAAACAGGCCAATTATTTCATGTTCTTTTTCCTTTTTTAAGAGTAATGCCACTATGTTGCCAGATCCCAACAATGACATGATCATAAGTGAGGGGAATGCAAAGAGAGACAGAATTATTAAAAATGGTGTAAAAGAGCCAGATTCAGAGTTGATTATAAACATGTGGATTAACGGACAAATCCACTGACATAATCTGAATGGGGAAACACAAAGATTTGTACTGAAGTATGTGTGAATGCGGCCCAGCACCCTCAGAGGCAGTGTGAGCTCCCTGTCCCCTGGAGACGCCTGTGGGAAAGAAGTGAGAAACCAGCTGGAGGTCCACTCAGCCATACCTTGCAGTGTGTGGTACTGACAGGGATTCCGATATTGGAAGCCAACACGACTGTGAGTGCAGAAGCCAGTTCAATAGTGAATCCACTGTGGAGGAGGAAAGGGGAGTAGGGGAGGGGAGTGGGGCAAAGAAACACCCTTCATTGTTATGTCTAGGAACTTGCAGCTGATGGCACGGTCTTCACCATATTCCATCCACATTAACCACAGTAAACAGGGTTAAATATGCTAAACACACACACACACACACACACACACACACACACACACACAGTTTAAAGAGCATAGCTGTGTTACGTAAGCGAGTGTCTGCACTGCTTTGAGCTGACTCGGAGACACTTTGTCTAAGGCCGTGTCCCAATTCTAGAACATTATTCACACTTTGACACGGACCAGTGGGAACAGATCATTCCCACAGGGGAAAGAGTCACCGGTAGAAAGATAAATGGAGAGAAACTGGATGAATGAGAAACAAGCGTGAGACTAAATCATTAGCTTCCACTGACATTACATACAAAATTATTAAAAAAATAAATAAAAAAATCAAATGTGTGCTAGGTTGGATGTTGGGAACAGACACGGCTCTGTGCAAGGCAAAGGCCAAAAGGTAGGTTGAGTAGGTAAAAGGCAAATGGCAATGTGCTTTGGAGTAAAAAAATAAATAAACTAAAAAAATATATATTACACACAACACAATAATATAAGTAGGTTTCTCTACTTAATTCATGTCAGCTCTCAAATATCAGAAGCAAATACTGGAAAAAAAAAACCCTCATTGATACGAAACCAGTCAGTCAAGTCTGGGATCTGTTTAATATTATGTATAATCTGAAATTGGGAGTGGATTAAAATAGCCAAGCTGGTATTTCAATCAGCCAGTTAGGAACAACAAAAATCCTGTGTGTATTTTATGAACTTTCTGTGTGAATGGATTACATACATCACTGCCAGGAACTGAGAGAGGGCTGCTAATGTTACATTAGTTAAGACAAACAGTTTGGTTGTGACACCTTGTGAATGTTTAACTGGCGCCAACTGGGTCTGGATCTGCCCATAGGGTTTGAGTCCAGCATTTCTAGACTCTTCTTGGATGCAAATTCTTTCAAATGTTAAATGGTCTTTGGTTGAGTCTGGGTGGGTTTGGGCACAGATATATGGACATGTGTTAAGCTGTCATCTTATTCTTCTGTGCACCAGTTTCTGTGCCAAGATCAGCTCAAGTCTGGTCCGACTGACGATCCCATCAGCAGATCCCAGACAGTAAGATTCACATCATCAATCCCTAATGTAGCTGAACATGAGAACTGCTCTAAATGATGAAGCTCTACATTTCAATTTAATGTTTTTACTGCTTTGATACACTGCGAGGAAACACAAGCGTTCCTATTCTTCCTGTACTTTGATTTATGGAAACAGAAGCTGGAGAAAAGCAAAGCCTTTATAAAAAGTGAAGCAGAGCTAATTTGTCTTGAAGTCCTGGCAGAAAAAAAAATCCAAAAACTAAGCAGGTGTCAGAAGAAGAGAAACTAAGAAAAGAAATAAGGTGCATAAAGAGTAAAAGGGCACAAAAAGAGGAGAAATTAACAAAAAAAGGGGGGGAAGTAATTAGGGGTGAGTCTGACAACCACTGTGGGGTAAAGATTTAGAGGTGAGACACCTACAAACAAAAAAAAGACACAGTGAGGAGAGAAAAACAGGAAAGACTGAAGAAAAGAAGAGGTGAGGAATGAAGAGGGTTAACCACAAAAAAGGGAGATTTACAGAAGAGAGCAGGAAGGAATATAAAAAAGGAGGAGAAAGATGGATGGGAAAAAAAAGTGCAGACTGGTGTTGCTCTTTGTGGTTGGAGAGGAGAGGCCAGGATTCCCACTGTGGCTTTGTCCCTCCCTCCCTCTTCCCCTCTCTCACCCCTCCTGCTCTTTACCTCCCCAACCAGAACCCCAAACTACTTTGTGTAACCCTGTGTGATGTTCCTGCCAGGCAACACCACACACACACACACACACATAAGAAATAGCTGGAACAATTAAGACTTTCTCATGCGTGCCAACTCCTTAACTGTACATTCACCACACAGAGAGCCTGATACGACACAAACATCCCAGAGACACACACACACACACACACACACACACACACACACACACACACACACACACACACACACACAAACACACAAACACAAACACACAAGAGAGACAGGCAGAGAAATATATCGATTTTGAGGACAAGGGAACAGCAGTAAGTGGTTAACCATGTGTGTGATGTTCATTGCTTAGGTTGTGGGATAAAAAGAAGTTAAAATGACTTGGTAACGTGATGGGAATGTATTAAAATAACATGTTATGCAAGCATGTAAAATGTGTTCACCTACAGATACAATAGTGTACATTGGGGATATTCGTGTTGCAGCTCAGGGAGCAGTTTGCCAGAGAGAGGTCCAGATCAATGCTGCGACTGGTCAGACAGCATTAATGTACCTGTGACAAAGCACTCGAGGCAACACGACTGACACAGTAAAACCGCTCTGTGTTGCCACAGATAGACGCCCTTCAATGTCGGCGCGGTGGGAAATGTCTGAGTGCAAATTGAATGGCAATTACTTGTTCAATAATGTTTAACGGCAATATTAAATGAGCAGCTGGGTGTGCGCGAGCACTTACCGAGGAAGCTGAAGCAGCGGACGGACTTGCGTGTGTGTGTGTCAGCAAGTTGTGGCTCTTTGGAACAAGTGAAACTCTACATCTTGGAAGAGTTCACCTCTGACGCAGTACAGTAGCCCCACTGTTCCAAACACTTACAACCACACCCCCCCGGCCCCCGCCCTCTCCCCCTTGGAGACTCTCTCACCTTGAAGGAGTGATGGGAGTCAGGTCCTTCCCCATGGTCTGAATGACACGGCGACCCCACACCCACAGGCCAATGCAGATGCCCACGCCGCCGTAAAACAGCAGCCAGATGGGAGTGGTCGCATCCTGCATCACGCCGCCCTGTTCGTAGATCATCCACAGCGCCACCAGAGGCCCGATAGCGTTACTGCAAAGGTGAGAAAACAGATCTCAGCTCTACTTGAGTAGCTATACGATAGGAAATTAGATTAAAGAACGTGTTCAAGTCGTATGTTGCTACAGACTACAGATTAAATACAAAAATGGACAAAGTCTTCTGGTTGTGAAGTAAAGCCTATGTAGCAGTTAGCTTTAACTTAACTGTTAGTGGTCTAAATCACTAGTTTCAGTTAGTTCAGTTAGGTACCATTCAAATCTTGACGCTTCTAAGCGGGAGTTTGTTTTGAAACCAGGATAACAATGTCCATTTTTATATGCATTCTGTGCTACTGACAAAATAATTGCATATGTATTTTAAGTGGGACAGGGAAGGGAAACAAGCAATGATTATTGAAATACACAGCATTTTAATAATGGTGTTATCTGTGTTGCAAGCAGCAGGAGGCAGCACCTGACATCGTTGCCTCCATGAGCAAAGGACCCAAAGCAGGCAGTGAGGATCTGCAGGAAGTGGAATAGCTGGAACACCTCCGGCTTGTCTTTCTCCTCCTGCTCCTCCTCTCCCAGGTCATCCATGGGCTCTGGAGCCGGAGCCCCTTCTTCCTCCACCCCCTCCAGCTCTGTGGCCAGCTTCATCTCCACCCCTCCCTCCTCTGCCTCAATTTCCGCCTCGGCGACAGCATTACAGTATGATGAGTAGCTATCATAGCGTATTCTCTTCTTGGAGTAGGACACGCTGTTGCTCCTGCCACCTCCCTCGCCCACCAGCTTCTCACTGTCGTCGCGTGACTCCGTGCGCAGGAGCGGCTGCACCGGCATACCGCATATCGCTGCCGTGTAGCAGGTGTAGCTGTTGTTGCGGCGCAGCAGGCGGTAGTTGTTGTCGCCGGGGCCGGAGCTGGAACCCGTGCGGTCGCTCTCATCCATGCGGCCCAGGTGTATTTTGTGAAGCAGGTCTTTATAGAGACCCGAGTCCTTATGTACTGTGTGGTAGACCTGGCCATCACTGCGCATGGGGCCGTCGAAGCTGAAACTGCCATTTGAGACGGGTGACTTGAGGCAACCGTTGGTCATTGAGTGAGTCCGACCTGGGGGACGGAAAAGCAGACGTGAATTCAATTTCTGATGATAATCAAAGCAAAGGCACATTGATGGTCTCTTCTAATCAAGAGACATAAACGAGAGAAAACACAGAAGCTGCGTCCTAAAAAGAAAGATTTCTGGAGCTACATGAGATTTTCAGTTACATTTCTTGTTATAAAAGGAGGAAAACTTTATTTTAAAACAACAAATGGAGAGATTAACTTATCTAGCTGTAGTAAATGTGGTCAAAGCTATGGGAAAGAAAAGGTTTTGACAATAAGTCCTGAATCAATGGTGATTTCAATTTTACCGTAAACCCGGCCGTTTGGCAGGATGGAGCTTCCATTAGCCAGGTTGTTGAGCTCTCCACTGGACTGACGGGTTCCGCCGCCCCCGGTGAGCGGCAACACGGCCTCATCTGTTCCCTTGGCTCCTGGAAGCTCCTTAAAGACGGGACTTTCCTCCTCCTCTTCAGGTATCTTGTCCAGGCTCTCGTCAGAGATCCGAGACAAAGCCTGCTCCTTCTTTAGACGACCTGAAGGAAAGCAAGGGATTTAATCTGTGTTTACCCAGTCCAATTATAGGCTGTAATTAAAAAAATGGAAGGAGTCTTATGGTTTTATCGGTACGGTCAACCAGGGGGCAACTTGCAAAAAGAATTGTGCAAAGGAAGCCTATAGCAACGCAAGCCTTCTCTTCACTCAATTTATATTTGTCAGTAAACATTTTCCAGGGGAGTTAATGGTCTAAATCTCTAGTTTTAGCTCTTCAGTGAAATTTAAATTTGATATATTATGTTCCCATTTATATTGCACATATACAGTACTATTATGTACATTCTAATTTATTGTATGATAAACTAGCATAAGTGGTGTGTGGAACAATACTAAAATATTGATACTTTTGATCCCATGACATTCATGTTGTAGGATAGATTCTCATCTATTATAGATCAATATTTCAGTCATTTGGGGCAAATGTTCTGACTTTGTGTTTGGGTTGTCGCAGTAATGACAGGTTCTTGTTTATCCTGCTTTGCTCATGTCCATTGTTTGATCCACAGTGTATTTAATGTGTCAAGTGCTTTATAGTGTTGTCTGCGTTGCTGCTGGTTAATTTTTCCATTACAGAAACGATTCTTAACCTTGATCTGAGAGCTTTCCGCACTGCAGGCGATCTCCCTAACCCCTTACATCTGGTCAAGCAGCTATATGACCAAAATTCCAAGTGTCGCTGTGAACTCTGTATTGTGTTCCAGTTACTTTGCAGTTTTTTTTGTCTTTGTTTTTTTTTTGGTTTTAGTGGCTCTGGCAGAGGCCAGTACGAAAACACATCCGTTGGCATCCAATGTTTGGTGTCAGAGCACAGAGTGTGCAAGCAGAGGCTGAAGCTCTGTTGTTGTGGGCCAGAAAGCTGGGCTTTGAAACGGCGTGAGAAAGACTTAACACACACACATACACACTCACTCAGAGACAAAGACACAGAGACACACACACAGAGACACACACACACACACACACACACACACACACACACACACACACACACACACACACACGGAGAGGGAGAGATACGTACTTGCTATTTTCCTCCTCATCCAAGGACACACGACTAACCAGACCAGAGCTGCACAGACCAGTGACCCGGCTAAAGTTATGAGAAAGATGGCCCACACTGGTAGCATCTCTATCCCGAGCACTGCAATTAATTAAAATTACACAGGGGTTTAAGACATTGATATATTTTAAAAGAAACACTACAAAACATTTTATATCTTAAAATCCTTTCGATCCTATTTTAACTGACTTAAAATACAGGAGAAGAGTGATTCTAACGTTCTCACTCTGCAATGGGAACCCTTTGGTAACTTTGGTGAGCAGGTATGAACACAGTGACAAGTGCAAGTCAGAGTCAAACAGCATGACTGTTGAACAGTGTGTTCCCAGGGCAAGCCAAATGAAGCTCGAGCATTAGGTTCTACTCTGTTGTATGCTTCAATCAGCGTTCCATTCTCATACTCTCCATTTTTATCTCCCTTTCAAGCATGCAAACCCCCAATAACTGTGTCAACAGCTGTTCTTATCTGTCCCCAAAGTGCTACAACACGTCTGCCTCATTCAGCAGGGCCAAACAATTCATTGCTTTAAAATTAAAAGTGCAATTTGTTTGCATGTAACTTTCCTGTGTGGATTACATCATGTAAAAAGTCATGTCTGATGTAAAGTCATGACCATGCTTTTCTCAATAAAAATGATCAACAATGCAATTAGCAAATTGCAGAGGCTGCAGTTTATGATATACATTATGCAACATGGTTATAATGTGGACATTTTGACAGCTTCATGTGGTCACGCTCCATTATGTTTTTATTAGGCAGTACACAGCGGTGATTAAGCTGAAGTAGGGCTTCAGCAATGAATCAACTGATTATTTATCAGTTACTAAATCAATCGGCAGCAATTTTGCTATAGATGAAACAATTTGAGAGTCTCTGTAATTTCAGCTCCTTAAATACGACTGGTTATATTCTGGTTTCTAGTTTGGGCGTGTGGTCATTTTAAGGTTTGAAAAACAATGACCACCAAGGTTCTTCCACTAAGCAACTAACTAAGCAACCAACTTATTGATTAGTCAAAACAAGTAATGAGAGAGGAACTCATAATGAGAAACAATCTTTAGCTGTAGTCCTAAACAAACAAAAATGTGTATCACAAATCAAATCATCACAACACAATATGTTTTATCCAAATCGTTCAGCCCATTAGATCATCTTGTTGCCATATTTTTAAATATGCCGCCTCCTTCAGCCTTAGTCCTTCCGCACCGCTGTCACCCTTCACCTCGCTAACACTCTCTCTCTCTTCCAAGTCTCATCTGATCCATCATCAGTCTCACCAAGACTCTAACCACCATCACCATCTGGGATTTTCTAGTTTCTGCTCAGAAGATTTCATATCTTCCCCATGGTGTCACAGCTCCTAAAACTCTTAAAAAATGATTAGATTATTTAATCTGAAATGAATTAATTTCTCATTCATTGGTCCCTCCTGGGCAAAAGTTACACAGTGTTGCTTTGACGAGCTACACTATGCTCTTGTCACACCTTCAGACGGAATGTTGCGCAAGCAAATGTCATTAGCACCGTCAGTGAGACCGAGATGATAATTTGATCATATGTCGGTGTCAGACAAAATAAACGTAGGCAACATCTGTCAGGAAGAACTGCAGCTCAGCACTTACATGGGGCTCCAGTGTACATGATGGAAAACGTGTTGATCCCAATGGTGGAGGCATAGAAGAGGGGCAGCGCTCGCAGGCCATTAGGGACAGAGTCATCCTGAGAAGAAAATCACACAATCACTGCGTTACTAATACCTTAGTTATTTAAAACATTAAAAGAAAACTATAGGAGTGATGCCAGGATCTGTTGATACTCAACGTTGTGATATTAGTATGAAAAGAAAAAGGTATCAAGCCTTTACTACTCACACTACAATTTATTACAGAGGTTAGAAGTTAAGCTGAGGAGTAATGGAACTGTCAAGGTTCATATGTTTGTTGTTTTTTGTTGTCGTCTTTGTTATTTTACATTGCTGTTTTGTGTTGCCATCAACCTGCCAAAGGAATGATGATGGAAATTAGCCACTGGCTATAATCTTGTATATTTACATGAAAATGTCTCATAATGTGCCTGGTCCCTATTTCAAATAACTAAATAAATAATTCAAAAAAAGATATATTTAGACAACGGTTGGTTTACAGGGGGCCTGGTGTAGAAACAGGACCAAACCAACTCCGATACAAGAATCCAAACCAAACCGGTAATCAGAATTTCATTACGCAGCAAGTCACCACAGTGCAGATACAGCGTAATAAAATCATCAAGTATTCTGACTTGTAGCGGAAGATTTGACCTAGCTATAAAGAGATTACAGAGTGACCGCGAAATCGTCCACCAAGCCATTAAAACAATAAACCCGCACTTGTGACCTCAGGATGATCCAGAACACTTTTCTCTTTCAAGTCTGTCACCATTTCCTGTTGTGTAGCAACAGATCTGCAAGTTATTGATCTTATCTGTGCTGAAGATCTTAGTGCGTACACAAGTATATGTGTGTTGATTCTATTGTTTATAAATGAGTCGCTCGGACACATTGATTCGGATTTTAAGCACAAAGGTCACATGATTGGACAAGAATGACAGGAGCTGGACAGGGAGCTCGTCTCTGCGAGTTCACCTTGCTGAGGATGAAGTGTCTGATGAGCAGGAAGAGGAGTCCAGACATGAGTCCAGAGAGCAGAGGGGAGATGAACCACGAAGCCACTGAGGAGGGAGGAGAAAATATAAATCAGCATCACTGACCAACACACTCTCCTCGTGTGAACAATAGGTAGTGTGAGTGTTATAGTATATTGAACTGAAGCTCAACTTGAAAGTGATTATATTGCAAATCAAAGCACAATATCAAATGGCCAAGAAAGTGGACATGGCCTACTAAAACATTCCGCATCCAAACCCTACAGCAGGTGAACTGGGAATACCTCATTGTGCTTTTATTTTGTCCGTTTTCAGATGGAATATGTGTAATATTGTTCATATTCATACAAATAGTATGTAACGTAATGTACATTTGCAGAAATGGGGGCATTAACACTGTAAATGCACACAAACTGGAATGGTTAGATTACCAATCTTTACAAGCTGCATCCACTGTACGCCCTTGGTGCCGATGGCCACCATGGAGAAACCGATGGTGGCGCCAACAATGCAGTGAGTCCCAGAGATTGGCAGTTTGAGGAAGGAGGCTATTAGCTGCCAGACAGCTGACCCTATGATCAAAAGACAGACAAAAAAAAAACCCTCAGACATTTATCTTATTTAATTGGACACTGTTTCCCATGAGAAAAGCAGTTCTGGAATAAAAATACCACATGCATCATTAACTCGGTTTTTTCCTCAATTATGAGAAGCGGTGAGATGTTACTGTTTGTGCATTTTCTTCACAAGCAAGGCATCGTTAGAGAGGCTCTGAGATAATACTTCCACTTTACACCCTCATAAGACCTGGCACTAATTAACCTGTATTTTATGTCTAGAGTAGGGCTGCAATAATAAAACAGGTTCTTAAACATAGATATTATTGTGTGGTTTTCTTGCCCCTCTGACAATGATTTGCATATCTGTAGACATTTGAGGACGTCGTCATTGTGGGTTAGGATTGCCGAGTATTACAATCCTTGTTAGGTGCCGCCCTCTTCTAGAGTAATCTGAAAGCACACACCACCACCACCACCATCATCATCATCATCCTCAAGCTCCTCTCACTGGAGCTGTGGGTTTTAAATTTAATTATTGTGATATGGTAATTATGTTTTGGAATGAGGGATTTTACAACTCAACTTAACTTTGAGATGTCTGGTGTAAACAAAAAGAGAGCCGAGGACAGGTACCAACAACGACAAACAACAGAATCTTTTTCCCACCAGTGAATTCATTCTTTGCGTCTGTTATTTGAGTAAGTCCTCTGTGTCTCATTGTCAAAGCCCTGCATTAGACTCTGATTAGTGCATGATGGGTTGCACAGTGTTGTTTGTGCAACTACTGGACAAAATAATAACGTATTTCCCTGCTCTTATCATATTAAAAAACGAGAAATTCTAGACTTCTGTATGAACAACACGGCAGTAAACGTTTCCAACATTTACTTGTGTCGACAGCCACACGCAAGTTTTCAGCAACTCGGGATTCCCCTGTGCATAATAACCCCGTTATTTACCGCCATTTCCCAGTGCTCACTGCCATTAAAATGTCATTGCCTCAACACGACCCCCCCCGTTGTATTTTGTTCTGTGCCGTTCGTTTACTGAGGTAATCTAAAGCTAATCTAAAGCTACTCAACGATCACTGCTTGTGCTTCACTGCAAAAGCTTTTTAATGTCGAGGTGTTTTCATGGAAGAAGCTTTAGCTTTGTTACTAAAATATCTGTAAATGCAGATGTTTTCTCACACAAAGCCAGTGAGAATTGGTGCGTTTGAGTTGTGGTCACTGGGCGATAAGTAAACACAGGTGGACTGGACTGGTTAGATCTAGAGATTATGAAAGGGACAGACATGTAGAGTGACATAATGACCTCAGTGATCCGTCTTCTCTATAGACATAACAGAGTTGACAGCAGCGTGGACTCTGATCACGTCTGCACATGCACACCGTTGCACCAAAATGAACACTTACATTTCAACGTGTGTACTTGATATCAGAGTGAATGTTAATTAGAGCTGCAACTTTTCTCAATTAATCGATTAATCTGTCGATCATTTTCTCAATTAATCAAAAAAAATTTATGATTTCTTTGTTATCTAGAGCAAAGAAATGAAGAAAATACTCACATTTTAGAAGCTTAAACAATCGGAAATCTTGTTTTAATCATGAAAAAAACCTTAGAACCGATTAATCGATTATCAAAATAGTTGTCGATTAATTTAGTAATCGATTAATAATCGATTCATCAATTAATTGTTTCAGCTCTAATGGTAATAATAGTAATATAATATAGGCAACTTGTTAGGTACTACACACATTCCGTTTACAAAACAGAGAAATACAGAATACCCTTTAAAACCTGTAAACAGCACGTTTAACAGTTCTTCTGGGAAAAAAATAACCTTTTTCCAAAACAGACAATGATATTTTTTTATGACAAATGAATGAAAGTAGTTCTAATAACAGATCTAATATATTCATCCAGTCATCCAGAAATGTGAAGTGGTGTCTTCACACTTGTTCCCAATAATCATTCAGATATAAAAAAGGATATTTAAAGAAAATAAAGCCTGACCTGGAAAGGTGACTCGGGTGCTTATTGAGACACGGTGGACATATTAATCTGTTGCTCGGTCAAGAGGTTGAAAACTTTATACATAATTACACCTCAATGAATATACATCTTGTCAACTTACCAACCATGGCGCTGACCTCCCCCGCCATGAGCACGGGCACCGTGTCGTTGTACAGGCTGACGTCTATGATGCCCTTCCGAATTGTCTCACCCACTTTGGCTCCGAGTAGCATGGAGCCCAGTGTCTCAAAGATGGACGCCAGGATACAGGCCTGCCTCAGTGTGACCACGCCGGACCCCACTGCTGTGCCGAATGAATTGGCCACATCATTGGCGCCCACGGAAAAGGCCAGGATGAAGGCAATGATGAAGCCAAGGATCACCATCCACAGATATGATTCCAAATCCATCTTGATACTATTTCGCCACACAAAATCCAAATAGAGAAAAAAAGTTTAAATATTTCTAAAAAAAAAAATAATAATGAAGTGCTCTGTGCGTTTTATTGGAGGACTTGGTAAGTCCACTCCTTTTCTTCGTCCCCTGGTTGTAAAGAGTTCGAGGGGAGAAGCACAGCTGCTAACTAAGTGTTTGGAGCTCAGTCCAAAGATTGGAGACTAGTGATGGTGGGAGCAGGGAGCATTCCATAGCTTAGTGTGAGACAGGCTGTCTGCACGTTCCTTCACCTGCAGGAGAAACGAGAGAAGAGACAAAGAAAGAGATTAGTGTCATGAGCCATGATTACTCTTTTTTAAACGGCGGCTGCCATCTGACAACACCTCCCTGTTCCTTCCTCCAAAAACCAAAAACAGCGGGGAAGGAGGGACTAAGACAGAGAGACACTAATGCTAAAGGAAAACAAAACAAAAAAAGTGAAGCACTCAGGATGAAGGATGAAAATGCAATGGTGGCTTCGAGGAAATAGGCAGAACGCTGCAGGGAGGAAAGCTGGGGGACATTTCATGAGAATCACAGTTTGCACTTCAAAGAAATCAAATCAGACTGTGTGGAGAGCTTGCTGTCAGCAGTGAGACTAAAAAAAGACCACACTATGTAGAGTGAGATATGAGATGTTTCATGCCAACTTCTGACGAACCTGCATTTATTTGAGGTTTTACCTTTGCCACACATCCAGACAGACTTCAACGGGAAGTTTAGAGCACTACAGCATCAGTCTAACGCTTACTAAAAGGTAATTAACAGAATTACCAAGGATATTATAATTCACAGCTTTGACACACTTCCTTCAATGAAGCAAAATAAACTCCACTCTATAATTCCCAATTGTAAATGTTGACCAAGCGACGACAACCTGGTGAAAGTTTGCACGTCAGATTACATTGCAGTTACCCTTCTCAGCTTTGCTCTTTCAACCGCAGCGTGATGTCGTGCTGCTCACTAGGTGACAGTCAAAAGTTCAGTTTTGCAACAAGCATTAGAGAACAAACTAAAACTAAATCAGAGGCTTTGCTGCAGCACAAAGTAACAAAGAAGGTCAGCACGTGGATTTCAGTCCAGACTGCAATGCAGTAAGAACAGCAGTAACTGCTGCTCGAGCACTTCACCAAACTGCACTTCCGAGGGTAGAGTAAGAGTAAATGCAACTTCTTTGTGTAATCTTACATCCATTCTACAGGAAACATCTCCTTATGTAGCCTTTAAGGCCATCGGTGGATTATAACCGTCATTTAAAGTGGAAATAGACACTTTCTATATCCATAACAATGAACTTAAAAGTATTGACCCACTATCCATAATGTGTATTATGCCTGGTGCATATTATTACACACCCGCTCTGAGGAAAAGTAGCGTGTCCTCCCTTACGCGCGCCTTACTACTACAAATTACCAAACAATGAAACACCTGGAAATACTGGGGACACAAACACAGGGAAACAAAACCACCGTGTAATTAATCAATAAGGGCTGCAGCCACAATTGTGCATGTTGCAGTTATTTGTTGATCCAGTCATCGTTGTCATAATAGGGTGAGTCTCTAGTGATGCACTTGTTGAACCCATCTGTAGGAGAGTTGATCCCATCACATCCAATAGGTAAACAGGCGAGCATCTTCCCTGGTCGACGTAAAGCTCCACAAAGCTTATTTACATCACAGCCATAACAACAATTTTTAGCAAGAGATGGCAAGGCCACCAACACTGAAATCTCTGGTGGTCCTCCAGAAACCTCTACACCACAAATGACTTGATCTGGGTTATTTGTCCTCTTTTTTTTTCTTTCGTCTATGCCACATAATCAAAGTCATTTCATGAGAGTTAATGGGAGCACATTTCCATCTATGGTTAGACCAGTTTTTAATGGGGAACATTGAATGTCAACAGCTTCAAGGCCAGACGAGTACATTCTCTCTGCATGAACCAACTCTGTGCTCCTCATCGTGTGGGGGCAGACGCCTCCTCTCTGAACAGCCCGCGGCCAAGTTATGGCTCCCTCCTCCCAACCAAGAGCTCCATCTGGAACAGCTGAGGTCACAAACTGCCATCCCTTTATCCTCTGTTAAACCACAACAGACACACTCATAACTATATGATAATTTGTCTCTGATCCTGTTCAGGCGCTGAAATGACCTTCCTAGATTTGGACATGGAACCTCAATAGATGATGGATATTATCAAATGATGTCAAAACAAAATCACACATGTTACTTTTCCAATTTAAGCATCTCAACAAATCTAATTTTTTGATACAGCAGGAAACTGATCTCAGGAACCAGGTGTTGCCAAAGCTCAAAGAGACGAAGCAGCAACCTTGACACAGATCCCAGAGGGGAAATTCTCTTTCCACCAATTTCCTCCTGAGACAGATCAGAATAAAGGATCAGAGCGAAGGACTGATGCCCCCCTCCATCATCAAGATTCAGAGACTCAGATACTGAACTTTCAGACTCTTTGGTTGAAAAGTCAGTAAATATAAGCCATTATCTTGTGTTGATAAGTTCAACCATGTTAATGACTCATGATTATACATAGAACTAGAGCTGGGAAATTATTCTATGACATTTATGTGAAGATATAATGTTCTTCAACAGTAATATAACAAGGTTATATGTATATTACAATAAAAGATCAGAAGGGTGTCAGTCAAACAGGTCACTGTAAATTGACAGAATGTGTATATCATTTATAGTTTACGCAACACTTTGAGACACAACTTTGTTTAATTTACATCAGATTTGTGACATTGTTCTGTTTACCACTCATGAAGTTTACAACCACAATAAACAGATTCCTTCCACTTTCACTGAAGTGCTATTGTGATATCTACATAAGTCAATATTGTAAAATGTTACAGTGATAATATGTCTATTGCCCAGTTCTTCATAACATACATAAGTTGGCTGTTATACCTATGTTACGTTTCCCTATGCACAGATGTTAAGAACTTCCCAAGTGGCAGCACAAGCCACGACCAATCAAATAATGCTAAATCAAATTAACGCGTTTAAGCTCAAACATTCCACCCCCCAAATGGAACTGTCAAACAAGGTGGTTCTGCCAGTTGCCGTTGTTTTCCTGCTGCTTTACAATAGTCATGGGGAGTGAGAGGAGCATAAAGGACAAACAAGATGCAACTTGTAAATGTCTAATCGGAAAAACACGCCACCAGAAAATGATCAAACAAGGTCACCAGAGACCGTGGACACAGTCCATCCTTGAAATAGATGTGTAGGTGTGGGGAGGAAGGGATAGAAAGACGAACATGGATGACTCAAGCGTGAGTGCCTTTTTTAATCAGATCCACAATTTTCCAAACAGGGAAACGAGATAGGACAGCTCCACGCTGACACGTGTGTACTTTTTAAAGATCTTCAGTAACACATGAATGCTTGTTCACGTACTTCCACTTCTAGTAGTGCACATAAAAACCATTTCCTCTGGTGCTAAAACATGTACAGTAGAGCCTAATGAAGTAGTGGTGAACTGGATACTCCACATATTGACTGTTGTGCTACAGAGGGAAATCAAACAGTTCCAGAGTTCAATCCAAAATCAAAAGTGAAAACGGGCCTGAGATCAGTCAGAGAGAGACATATGCCACGTGTAAACCAAACACGTTCCTAATACTCAGTGGAAGCTTGGGCTTTATTGGTGTTTTGAAGTGGCAGGAGCTATTTCGAGCACTCCTGCTTCTGGAAATACAACACTCATTCATCTCCCCTAGTTATGTCCCCCAGAAAAATCTGCTCTAGAAAATGTGTGGCTCCTTGATGAAATTTTGAAGGAACAAGCAGGAGTACATAACGACTTTGGTGGGGGGGAGGAGCTTTACAGCTGATGCTCTCTACTAATGGACTATGAAAGCTAACAACAACTGTGACACTAAAGCTCATTATTGTATGAAGAATTATTCACCAAACCAAAATGAAAGACATGATAATTAAAATCCATCTAATCTGGAGATGATTGTTTTCTAATGCAAAGTACCACTGGTGTGTCTCATAACACTTGAGCCACTTCCTCCATCACTCTAGTGAGACGGCAGGAATATTTTACATGAATGAACTATACTTTGTCATAAGAGAAAACCACAGCGCTTTCACAAAATCAATGCAACCCTAAGGACTTTGTTGATACACAGTTATGTGTCCTTCTAAATGTGGTGACTGTAGAGTCAGAGCCAAGTTCTTCAGCTTTTTTCCAGTCATGTACAGATCACAGACCTCTGGACATTAACCAGACGGCCAAAAATAAACACAAGCAGGCCTTATGTCCTCGACTGGTTAGCAACCCTGACATGCTTTCTTTGGGCATCGATTTTTACATTCCTTGCAAAACGGGTTCAGATTACAGGTGTGTGACGCAAGCTAATTGAGCTGATAAAACTTGAATATGACATTCAGGACATTAGAGGAATGTCGGCCTGCCTGCACAAGTTATTTGACTTGTGACTGTTAACAATGAAAGATTCATTGGGACCTTGAAACCGACAAAGATTCTGTGCTTTTAATGAGTCAGTTTGAATATGAGCTGCAGCGATGTTACACAAACGCATCTGAATGTTATACCTTTACATATTTTGCACATTTTTAGTATTAAGGAATAAAACAGAGCCATGAAATGACCAGAGGAGGCAGTGCCATAATGCAGATACACCGGCAGTGATCATAACTGCTCTGAGCTACCCAACCCAAGTAAAAAAAAATGATTAAAAAACACTCCATAGTCCCAGAATTGAGGAAGAAAGAAAACAGTGGATTAAAGAGTGACACACTGAGGTTATTTAAACGTTGATTAAGCAAACATACCACAAGGTTTCTCCAAACAATTAATGAAAGATGATGAGATTAGGTGAAAGCAGTGCCAAAACTAACAGGGAGCAGAACAGAGTAAGAGTAATTATTTAGCCCAGCTGCCTCCAGAATAACCCTACAGAAGTCATTTCACACCTAATTATCATTTTCGCACAGAATAAAATGGAGTTGGTACAAAAGAAAATCAATTAGTTCACTTGAAGCTGCTCATTTGACTCTGATGGTCAGTGGTTAACAATACAATGTGGTGAATCAAGAATCTCACTCACATCCTGAGAAACATGTGATACACCGGCTGACGGTCAACACATGAGTGAATTGGACTTCCTGGTTCACTTTTCAGCTCAGGTGGATCATTTCTGACGTTCTGTAGTGACCGCTGTCCAAGGTGCTGAATGTGAGACCACAAGGTATAGTGGAGCTTTGATGTACTGTACATACTTATTACATAAAGTCCAGATAGATATCAGTACATTCGCTATGATTCATATATGCGGTTTGGATTATAACAACCAAACATTTTAACATTTTTAACAGTTTCCATTCATATTTTTCATATACTGTATGTACGTCATCTTGTTTGTGAAATTCAAAATGTATCCTACAACCAGAAGTAACATGGCTGCACTTTTACTGTATGAAAGAATGCCAAATTTCACACAGACTTCATTTTCTGGTACGACTGTGGCTCAGGAGCATCAGTGACTCAGACTGTCCACAATCAGTGTCCACAGATTGTTGGCCAAACGATCCCCGGTCTTGAGAATGACACTGGCTTCCAAAGTATGGGAAAAGCCAAATATTTAGCTTCTTATATGCAGTGTTTTTTAGTGATGCTCAAAATAGGCTACAAAGACTAAAAAGCAGGTGGAGGTGAGATGACAGTCTGTGAGGTGACATGGTCTCAGGGATATTACTGACAGACACATTCTCTTCCAGTAGACACCAGGTGGCAAAAGGAACACATAATGAGGGCAGCGACAGAAAAAAACAAAATGTAGAAACAAAACTTAATTATGTCGTCACGTTTAACCTACTGGAATGTCTAATCCTGACATCTTAAAAAGGCATACTACACATTTCAAAAGAAAGATTTTACAATACATATGGAGAAATGTTTGTTTTTCTTCTTCTACAATTAGCTAAAACACATACGGTGAGTGATGCGGTGAAGCGGAAGTAACTTGGGTAAACGGTGCGCTGGATAAAGACGGACCAACATGAACATGTAAATCAGGGTAAATTATCAGCATCTGTAAACACATTACTTCGACTCATCTGAGCTGTCACTACACAACACAAGGCCACAGACTTAAAAGAATAAAAATATAAAGCTACAGTGAGTCCATACATCACTCTGCGACTCTGAGACCTAAAATGTATCTTTATAATGTACCAACTAAAAGTCGTCACATTTACTTATCCACTTTTGTTGATCAATTGAATAATCAAATATTCATGCCCATCCCTAGTAATGAGCAGAAGAAAAAGTGAGCCAAGAAAGAGCTGCACCTTCACTAATGCGCAGCACCTCACAGTGCTGTATATCACAAGTTAAACAGAGTACTTTATCTATTAAAAGAATCTAATTACATTGGGTTGAGCCGTGTGCGGAGGAAACTGTGAATATGCGCCCGCTTTTCTCTGTTACGGTTGTTGTACAATGCTCATTAATCTGCCTGGGATGCCACTGCAGCACAGCCAGAACTGATGCAAAACACTGTGTCACGAGCTACTGTCTGCACTGACATGCAGCTGTAATGTCCACGCAATGATTCAGCCTCCCTCTCATCAGCTAACCCTGGGTTCCTGCTGAATTAGAACACATATGTAGCATCAGATAATGAGTCACGGCAGCATCCGGCCAGTGCTGTGCTGCTGGCTCATTGTTATACCTGAGGCATACGCAACAGCAATCTTTGCCTCCAAGGACACATGATTCTCAGGTCTACCTAATGGTTTAACTGAGTTAAAAAAGAGAGAGATGTGAAAAGACTAACATAAGACACAGATGGGGAAGTAGAAGAGCCTGAAAATCATCTCCACTCACCTTCATGTCTCCTCATATCAGAAGAAGGAGGGAAAGTAGTGGAGATAAATGAATGTCAAAGACAAAATGACTGTACTCGGGAGAAGCACAGAGAGAGAGAGAGAAATGGTGGGTTATTTTAAAAATTGCGGAAAATAAAAATGGGGATGACTATGTGATTGATGGCAAATAAAATTAGGATGATCGAGTGGAAGAGAACAGCTAATGAAAGGAGAAGAGCAAAAGAGGCTTGGTGAGAAATCAGCAGGTTGTGGCTGTGTTGCAGGAGGGAGAGAGGGAGCAAGCTTGCACAAGAGTTACAGAGAGAGAGAGGGGGGGAGAGAGAGAGAGAGAGAGAGAGAGAGAGAGAGAGAGAGAGAGAGAGAGAGAGAGAGAGAGAGAGAGAGAGAGGCAGCAAAGCCAGCCGAGTCTAGACTGCCTCTTAAAAGGAAAGTATCCACATTCACAGCAGCCAATGACGAATGTCGGAGAGGCAGAGGAGCGTCTTTGATTGGGTGGTTGTGTGAAGACAGGACAGATGGACGGAGGGGAGGCAGCCGATAAGTCAGAGATGACCGATACCTGTGTGGGGACAATTTTATGACCAGAGAAAAGCATGCAGGGGGTCAAGGGCATTATGAGCACAACAGCCTTCTCTCTTTCACTCTAAACTATGGTGGGCAATAAAAACATCAAATTCTTTACTATTAATCAACCAAAGAGACTCTTGGTCGACTTTACAAAAGAGGCATTTTTTGTAAAATGCTGCCACACTGCCGATGTCTTTGACATGGATGTTAGAGGACTGACTGTACCTTAAAATGAAACACTGAAAATGAAATAAAACCACAAGACACACTTTAATCTGTCTGTCTCTTGTGGGTTTGGGGGGGGGCAAAAATTCGACCAATCAGAATTTGAGTCGAACCAGAGCGTATCAACTCATAAATTGACTTTACAGCCCTGTACTGGACAGTGCAAACTATCAGTCCAAACTATTTCCACATGTATATAAGAATATAACAGAGCATTAAGGCCAAAGAACATTTCTGAACAGATTTTAATTGGTCAATTTTGCAAATTTGCATAGAAAAGAGCATAGAACAGCAATGGATAGAATGTGCCCTATAGAGCTGTGGACGTCACGTGGTTCTGTCCATGTCAGAGAGTGAATATGTCTGATCCTTATGATGCCCTGGCCATGCTTTTTACGAGTTTGGAAACGGGTGGAGAGGACCGGCAGTATCCAGACATCTTCAGCTTCCTGATTGTGTTCCATTCATCTTACTCCAGAGAGTCACTGAACGTTTACAACAGACTGGAGGGAAACAAATGGACGATATCTGGCTTTGTGACAAACATTAAACTCTGGTGTCTATCAGCTAAAGATTGCATGTCAGTTAGACAGAGTCCATTATTTACCGAGAGTAAACCACAAAATCCATTGCTGAAGGGGTTCCCACCTCTCCATCTTATTCTGCTCATTGTGAGCATGTTTCATAGCAGTGATTCACCTACGCCGTCTCTCTGGATCTGTGGGGATCTGGTAAAAGGTTCTCCTGTTGGCCTGTCTGACTGTTTTGGCATCCCGGGACACAGTCTTTACTCTTACGATGAAAACAGCTGGCAAAAGACAATTTTATTGCCTGATTTATGTGTTGTCTTGTATATACTGTATGTCTATAGAGTATCCTGCCAGAGGGCGTTATCTCAGTTGCGTGACGTCAGCTACCGTAGTTCTATTGACAATACTACGATCTCTGCTTTGGCAGATCAACAAGTTCTAATCCTTCATGATCTAATATTGTCATATCGCCTCATCCATACACGACACATAAAAATCTCTGGACAGATCAATACCGTGCACATTTTAGCCAACAGTGAGACACTGAGCAACTGAGATGTGAGGATAAGCTAGTTACTGAATCATCTGTGAAAGAAAGGTTGACAAAATGTTTTTAGAAGACTTTTCCCTGTGACATTACACAAACATACACCAGTATCTATGGGCCACCAGGGATGCAATGATTTGTCAACTGAGCAAAATCACTCTTTTATGGAGTGAGTCATCTCGCTTTGTACCCATCTCTACTGAGAGCTGCACATGCACTTTAGCATAGGGATAAATCCTCCCAATCCACACACACACACACACACACACACACACACACACACACACACACACACACACACCCGAGACAACAAACACCTATGTGTAATGTTTCCGCCAACAGTTAAACTAACAGCTGAGTCTGCATATCCGTTTGTTACTTTGCCGTCTATGTTGTATAACCAAAACTACTTCCACACGCTGCTTCTCAGATACTTTGGTGTCATGATTGTCTGCTCAGGGGGACAGTTTAGCTTGTTTGTGTCCTCCATTGTCACAGTGAGTCAACACAACGTTGTCACATGTTGAGCAGCGTGCCTTTGTGTGACTTTCAGCTCCAGAAGGCAGAGGCTCTCGACAACACAATGACAAGTGCAGAGCACATTCAGTGTAGGCTCATCACTGACGAAACACAAAGGTGAAGTCGGGAGCCCGCGTCTCTTCTGCAGTTCTTTAACATTTACCGGTAACACTACAAGAAGCATGAGAAGGAAAAATTGCACACAGAGATTACCACAGACATGAAGAAGAAATCTCCCCAGTCTGCAAGACAAGGAGAGATAATGCAAATTAGCTAGAACTGTGCCACAAAACTGTTTTTAAATGACTGTGGCATCATTTACATGGTTTTATACGCATTTTTCAGACTTTACTCGAGATTTGGCTTGACCACAAACTGCACAAACACAATTTCTCTCTTGCATTTTCTTCCTTAAATTCCACACAGTCACTGTCATGTTAACCATAAGCTTAAAAACACTCATTACTCACGCACACAATTGATGTCGAGTCAATGTCTGGGGCAGTTGAGCTCCTTTCTTTCTCACACACTGTGTAAGGACTAGAATAGGTCCAGTAAAGTCATCTCTCCAGCTCTGTTCAGTGTGTTTTGAGTTCCAGTATCTCTCACTCATTCTCTCCCTTTCTGTCCCCCAACTGGTCCTGTCTGCTAAAAGGCCTATCTGCGTCAGCTGCACCTGCTGCCTCTGACTCTGTGCTTCGCAGCAGGGGGGCGCTGTCTCCTGAACCCAAACACACACATGTACAGACACACTGTACAGTGTTGAGATCAGTCAGCCTCCACAGGTGGGGGTGGGGGGGCTGCTCAAGAATTACAGCGACAACACGCATGACTGCAAAGAGCATGTTGCACTCGACGCCATCCTAACACACGGACTTCCATAAATCCTCTCACTCATTCTATTTTCTCTCCACCACTGTGGGTCTGCACCACAGTACTAAGTCAGGTTGTATTGAGTAAGTCCTAACTAATCCTTCAGGTGGCTTCTGAAGGCCATTACAGGGAGGTACACACAGGTAGTAGGCAATCTATCAAGGATTCATACGAGCCTGGAGATTATCAATAGTTGTCGCAGCACACTTCATCGCATCAACCCTGCTGGCACAGATCCTCTTCCTGCCGTCTCCCCCACCATCACCACATTCCCAAATGACCAGGGAAAAATCTCACACCGCAATAATCTCGACATCCCAAGGCACATATCAGAGATGCATCACACCAGTTAATTGTGGTTTTAACATATTTTTCCTGACATATTGTTTATAGAAAGAAAACAAAACACTAAAGCCATATTTGCAGAGTATTTGCAGTGCATAAACTTTACATTATTTAACCATGGTTATATTGATATAAATAAAAAAATGATATCATAAAATATATATATATATATATATATATATATATATATATATATATATATATTGTCATGGAATGCTTGCCCAGCCTTTATCACAGGGCTCAACAACAGGGCATGCGCAGCATGGAAAAACAACGGTTCTCTCTGTGTGATCCAATCTGTCTGCCACCTATCTGTATTATTGGTCCAGATTGTTTTTGAATAATTTGATCTGTATAAGTCTCTTTACTTTATGTCTGTCTATAAAGTCAAATGAAAAAAAGGTTTCTTCATTCATAAAACCCAAGTAAGTCTTTTTCAATGTGCAGCTAAAATAGATTTGCCAGCTTTGCACAACTGCGCGATAGTAGAAGCAAACAAGGATGACAAAAATGCATCACTGCAATGAAGCCAAGGACGAAAATAGTAATAGTGTCTTGTGTTTTCATTGCAACAGTGTAAATGTTTTAGTTTATTATGAACCTGTGGCGGGAAAAATACAAAATGGTGGGTGACACTGGATGATATAGTGGCAATACGTAAATAACCTATTTATAACTAGCTACTTATGGGTTCAGCTCCAACAATATTACCTTGAACCACATTGGTTGAAGAAATTGGATCAGACGTGAGACAACTTCCTCTGAGGTCACAAAAGGCTACAATATTGTCCACAACACGAGCGAGTGTGTGGTACAGTCCTGTGCATAAAACCCAACAGTTCAACTCACCAGTTTCACTTATCATTTCCAAAACGATAAGACCTTTGTCATGCTATTGTCTGCATTCTACAAAGTGAAAGATGATGCCACTCTTTCTTCATCTCTCCTTCAGAACTCACACTGCCAACTATTGTATTAAATCTAGGGCCAAATAATAATAAAAAAAAGGACATCAGAGGGGTCAGTCAGAGTGAACGAGTATCAGAGTATCCAAGCCATGAACAACACTACAACAGGCGAAGTTACAACAGCAAACAATCGAGCCCCCCCTCTGGCTTTCAGTCTTGAGTAAGCCTTATGTTTAAATACTTTTTTAAGGTCAGATCTCTCTGGTTTCAGAGGAGACTGTGCAAGGGTTTGACTCTCTCACCCTGAATTGGCAAAGTGACTGAAGCGACTCCTCCCAACCCCTGTGTGTGTGTGTGTAACTGTTTTAAGTAAATGAGACAGTCCCACACTGTGGACTTCTCATGGGTCCAAAAAAAAGACAATAATACAATGAGAGAAATGTGGAAAAAAAAATATGATTGAACATGATGTATTAATACCTTGGGGGGTGGACCGACAGGGCCAACATAGCAGCAACACAAAGGATACTGTGCTGAAAATAATACTTTTAGAAGGTCACAAACTATTACTCACCACTGAGAATAAACCACGCTCACAGCAGGATCCTAATTGACCAATCAAATTGTGCCTCAAAGATGACTATAAAGCCAACTATGATGGGGGAGGGTGTTGTGTTGTTGGCTGAGCTTCACATCATATGACTGCTGCTGACACAATAAAGCTTGATCCTTCACAAGAATTTGAAGGGCTTTTTAAGGTTGCGGTCCAGCTTTCTTCTACTTTGGGCCATCTGTGTGACCATGTTCCTGAGAGTCATCTTACCCTTGACCCTCTCTCTGTTCTCCTCTCGCTCACTCCCCCGCCCCCCCTGCCCACACACACCCTGCTTCAGCCAGACAGTTCCAGTTCTCTTCCACAAATAAGTGTGGGTACCTAAACGAGTCCCTTTCACCCCTGTCCTTCCTCTGCTTTGCTGCCCAGGCTAACCCTTCAAAACTATCTTTCTCTCATTGCCACTGCCAGAACCTGCAACCTTCCTTCCTTCCTTCCTTCCTTCCTCCTTCCTTCCTCCCTACTGGCACGCTCTGAGGTATTAAATTGTGTTACTGGGGCAAAGTGGATGTCGGTATTAGTGAGCGCTGAAAAAGCAGCACAAAAACTGAGCAACTGACTGTAGGTAAAGCACAATGGGGATACATATATATTCTCTTTGTTAAACTTAAGTGCAGATGAATCTGTGAAATCCTGATGTACTTTTAAAACCCTGGTCTCAAATGTGGACATATTGTTAGCAGTTATAATGGGTTTCCTGCCTCTAACTTTAGATTTATGAGGCAACTAAATACAAAAATGAAGTTGTATCAATATAGATATTTTGGATATGTCGGATTTACATGTCTCGTGTAACAGGCAAAAGGTTTTAGATGCGCGCTGTGCTAGTTTGTAAATGGGGCACGTTTCATTGTCTTATACAGAATGAAAGTAGACATAATATTTTGACAATCGTAAACAGACAAAGAATCTCTGATGTTAAAATAGAATAAAAACCCAATCAAACAGTAAAATACAAAAAGAAAGGTTGCTCTGGTGTCAATTCATTATGATGACAGGTCTGTTTGTCCGCTAAATTCTACATAGTGACAATGTTCCTGCCTCTGAAACAGCATGTGGTTAAGGACACAATTAGAAACCAAAACAGAGTTAAAAGTATCTGTACTGACGTGGAGACGGGCTCATTAATCCTGACATTTCTTATCTAGATAATGATGGAAGTCGTGACGCGACACATTTCTTGTTCATTTACTGATCGAGCTGTTTATAGTAAATGACCACGGCGACGTGTCACTGGAGTCTAATGAACATCTGCGACCTTGGATAGTTGTGTCCTCACATATAAGGTTAAAGGAGAGCACAGGGGAGAGAGAGAGAAAAACTGAGAGAGAGGTGTAGACCGAGAGGGAGAAAAGACAGAAAGGGAAGGAGAGAGAGATCTCCCTGCTAAGCTGGATCTAGTGGCCTATGCCCTTATGCTCTTAATCCTGGCTTCCAGCACATGACCCAGCTAACAGTATTATAAAGTACTTTGATTAGACCTGCTGCTGTGCGCATGCAGTGGTCAACGTCGTGGCAGTGGGGGAAACACAGGGGTCTGTGCAGGAATGCCGAGCCTGTGCACAGACACATATGCGTGTACTTACACACACATAAACACACAGTATTAGCCAGCATTTAACCCTGGCACGTATAGCCTAACTGCAGCGGAAGAAAAGGCACGAGGGCTGGCTGGATTAGGGCTGGGAGTCAGTGAGTCAGCGGATTACGCCCACTCTGTGATTCTAGGTAGATACCTCAAGTCATGTTCGAAAACGTGCTGCAGGCTTTAGCAGGGAATGACAAGTCGTGGAGTGAGTGACAAGAATGTCAGGAGGAATTTCAGCTGTAGGCCTTAATCGCATCAAGGGGTCTCACGTGGGGGGAAAATGTTATTCTTCAGTTTATTTAAACTAGAGCTGAAACGATTAATCGATGAATCAATTATTAATCGATTACTAAATTAATAGGCAACTATTTTGATAATCGAATAATTTTTTTCATGATTAAAACAAGATTTCCTATTGTTTAAGCTTCTTAAATGTGAATATTTTCTTCATTTCTTTGCTCTGGATAACAAAGAAGAGATCAAGTCAATGATTTTGGTTTGTGGACAAAACAAGACATTTGAGAACATCCTCATTTCCTGGTTTGACAAACACTGATCTACATTTTTTTGGTTTTCTGATATTCTGAACACCAAGCGATTAATCGAGAAAATAATCGACAGATTATGAAAATAATCGTTAGTTGCAGCTCTAATTTAAACAGTCTCACTGTCAGTTCATTAATATCACACTTGACAGAAAAACTGACTGACAAGTTAAATATTACAACTTCATTAGAATATAAATAATAATTACCACATGCTCTGATTTGTTTCTCCAATATATTAACTTAAAAAAGCCATGCTTTAGTATTAAAATGAAGCTGGTCTGATGTGAAAATACTGTAAACTGCATTGAAATTCAACACAGCATGCCACAATAGGGTATTGTACACTGAATTTCCTCTATAAAAAGGACAGCTTTTTAACAATGAATCCCCAAGCAAGATCAAGTGACAAGACTCTAAAGTCAGTGGCAATCTTCTAGGTTAAAGTTCTTCCTGGACAATTAAGGGAATTTGCCCGTGAACACGAGAGGGAAAAACAAGAGTGCGCCACCAACTGAAGCCAAACGTGTTGTGCCACAGGGAGCACGTGCAGTCAGTGGGTGCGATCCACTAAAACGTACGTCACGCAGACCACTGCAGACGCACACATCCACAAAGTATGACCTGAGCCCCGGTCCAGACATTCAACACTCAGCAGACGTGCTCCTGACGACGACGACAACAACAACAACTGACAAACAAGTGTTTGCAATACCAAAAATCACAATCTGGAATGCTGGACTAAGCAATAGCATTTTAACAGTCACACGTTGTTCATCTGTGCTGTTACAACTATTACTACATCTACTGAAGCCTGAATGAGTTGATATAATTATCCGTCACGTGTTTTCAGGGCTGTCTGCACTATTCAACTTCCAGTGGTGGTGCCGAGTTTTGCAAAAAAAAGAGTTGTGGGGGCGTTTATGCCCAGACACAGATCTAATGATACAAACTGCTGATCCTGTTTTCCGCCTTCTATGCTCAACAAATTCAGTACTGCAGAGAACAGTCGAAATAAAGTCTCCTTATAGGCAAAATATCTTATTATTCAGATTTTGTCCTATCCGCCTGCAGAACCACCATGTCAATTTTGACGCAGCTGCTGTGCTGGCCCAAGAAAGATATCTATGGGGAGAGAATTGTTGCAGGCCATGTGTGACATGTGCTACTTTATCTGTGCGCTGTCACAGCATGGTCGATTATGAGGTGACAAGAGGTCTGCTGGTATTTCTGTGATGAGGTCCTGGTGGGGAGGAGGGCAAGTTTTCCCGGGTCACCTCTGATCCTGTCGATACAATTAATTTCCTACAGATTTTTTTCCACAGATCATACCAAATCAGAACGTCACCTTTAAACCACCAGGAGGAGGCAAAAAGAGGCTCAACCACTCTGCAGTTTCCTCATATAACAACAGAATTGGAAAACAAGGCACATCATTTCCATTCTTAAACATTTTAAATCTTAACAAACCAAGCACGCCGTTTGTCACAGCAAGCAACTTAATAATATAGAACTGCCACTTTGTACATATGTCTGGTTTACATGTCTTGTGTAACAGAAATGATACAAAAATGTACTTAAATTCATAGTGAATTTGGTCACAGTGGTTTGTCATCTTTGAAAATCTGGGCCCCAAATAAAAACTAAAAGTCACTTTTTATAGATTCAAAAAAAAAACATATTTAAAAGATATTTATTGGAAACAAGCTAAAGCACATACATGTTCTTCACTAATTCTCCACTGTCTTGCAGTAAACTTTATCATTCACATTTAAAAAGACACTTAAAAAACCTACCTACTAGATTTTATTTCCTCCATATTCCTCAATATTATCATAGCACAATTAAATGGGATGGTCTCGACCTAGATGGATCTTCTTTATTACAATGTTCCGCTTCACTGCCACACACGAGAACATAATGAGACGTGAGCTGAAGCTGCATTACGACAAACAACAGTGTCTGCTGTCACGTGTTACTTGTGACAGACGCTTTATGGAAAACAAGCCATGAATGCAAACAACGCATTTCAGTTTCTTCAGAGCAGTGTTTTTCTGTGGGATAGGTCGACTATGTCGTTTATAACAACAAACCTCTGTGGCACACGGAAGGAAGGGAAGGAAAAAAAAAACCTGAAAAGCAAAATATGGGCACAGCTTTTTCAGACGCCGTCAGTCATAATGTGCTACAATTAAAACCATAGACTATGATTTGGAAAAAAAAATGAAATGCAACAGTACAGTACCAAACAGCAGGGGAAAATATAACGTCTATGTATGCAAGTGTTTACGGGAGTGCGTGCTGACAGGTTGTGGGACTGTTGGTCAGACTGAAGCCGTGTAAGCCTTCTCAGTATTACTGGGTGGTCGAGGGTCACTTACTTTAGAGGCACAACAAAGCCAGAATGTTTGAGACATTATGAGGATATCATCACCTGTTCAGTACTGGGAACCCTGGAGATTTTCAATGACATTTAATCCATGTTTTTGAAAGTTAACTGGCCTGACGTTAACCTAGAAAGGCATCTTTGGTCATGAGGACAAATGGTTTACTCTGTA
This sequence comes from Solea senegalensis, assembly GCF_019176455.1. Taxonomy (NCBI): domain Eukaryota; kingdom Metazoa; phylum Chordata; class Actinopteri; order Pleuronectiformes; family Soleidae; genus Solea; species Solea senegalensis. The sequence goes on along the minus strand of NC_058025.1, from coordinate 14,297,978 downwards.
CACTCAACTTTCAATGTTTCCTCTGGGGTTACATTGTAGTGTGGGAGTATCTTTTGGTGACGGCGCTTTTTCAGACACTATAGCAAAGTAGCTTTATGTTTGGACTATCTGTGATCTAAAGAGGACCAATTATACTATTTTCCAATTAAATTATCCTCCACTCGCAGTGAAAACCCTGATTAAATCTATATAAGAAAGCAGGAAAGATTATCCTCCCTTTAAAGCCGTATCAGCTTGTTGGAGCTTAACTCATGATTCATCACACTGAAGCACAATAGTATTTTCTAACACTGGGACTGCAAAATAAATTCAATAACAATAATCATCGCAATATTATTGCTACAAAGGTTGGATAAAGTCTGGTTATGCAACGCACATGTAAGTGCCAAGACAGATTTTACCTCTGATTGTGTGTCTTTTTCTATCTGTAGAAAAGTTTAAATCCACAATAATTTGATTTTACTTTTGAGTAAATTATGTTTAATTTGTGACATTAATAATAATCTTAATTAATTTCTAAACTCACAGTAAAGCTTTTGCCCAGCCCTACTTAACACTAGGGTTGTGACCAATAATTATTTTTATTAGTTTACTGCCATAGAGCAAAGAAACTAAGAAAATAGCATTTTAGAAACGGAGGGATCAACTTTAACAAATAAAACCCTGTAAAACTGATAAAAATCATCAAAATAGTTAACAATTAATTTACTAGTCAATAAATAGTAATCTATTACTTCTTGCAGCTCCACTCAACACTAAAATGAAGGAAATCTTGTTTCATTTTGTTCACCAGTGCAGATTGGAACCTTTACTCTTCACAGCTCTTGTCATATGTTCTTTCTGTCTAATTACTGAAACATTTTTGGACAGAGTGATGACCTACCATTCCAGATATCATGTCTCATGACAAGGTGAGAATGTGCGACCACGTTACCTCCACTACGGTCATTGATCAGAACACCCGGGGTTATCAATAACGGGGGGTAAAAACTACACGCATGTCAGCAAGGATCTCCGCTTACAGCGTGGACATATAGATGAGCTGAGAGTGCGATTGGCTGACTGAGCAACAACTTCTGTCCCATGTCAGATCACAACTCAAAACACTGTCCGGGTAACACTGTCTCCATCTGGAGGGCACAATCATTCAAAAAAAACAAAAACAATAACACCTTACAGTTTCTATATGTGCGGTCTGTTGTGTGTGCCAGGCAAATTGTTTGTCAAACTGAAATGTGTCAGTGTTTGTATTACACCTTTAAAAGCACACAACAGAGCAATGCAGACATTCTAGAGCAGGGACATGAGTCATGACGAGGTCAAAGGCATTTCCTGTGCTTTTCACTCGCAAACCAAGTCATTTGAATGCATGGGACTCAAATCTGACTGCAGACATACATCTGTCCCTGCACCCGTGTGCACAGATTTCTAAACACTGCATAATGAGCACATTTACACGGGGATCTTTTTGTCCCACTGCTGACCCAGGGAGGATTTGTACCACTACACGACCGACGTGTTTCTCTGAAGGGCAATTATGCATGTTAGCCACTTCACCAACACAGGCCAAACAATCAGCAGGTCTAATAAGTGACAGACTTGTAAAGACAAATCATTATGAGCCCATACCTGCATTTCACCCGCATCTTGAACGGAGTCTTTTCAATTCAATTGCACAAAATGCCATTGTTCTACCAAGTTTATCCCCACCCTGCAAGGTGGCCTCTAAATAGATACCACCACACTTCATCTAAAAAAACTGCCCCCACCCTCCAGGAACACAGCTTTCTGAGGTGTCACATATCCACCACTCGCTCTTGTTACTAAAGGCAGTGGGGAGGCAGAATGATTTGGCTAGAAATAGCCGTGTCACATGAGTGTGTGCAGTGACTGGTCAGCCAGCTGCTCATCCTTACATGGAGCCCTGCCCCATTTGTACAATCAAATGCAAATAGGCGGTAATGTTATCAACATAACAGCATGGACCAGTGAGGACAGGTTCATCATTTATATCGGACGCCCTTCTCTACACTCCAGTGTACGACTATTAACCCACAAAGAGAACAGACATGTGAGCTCACACCTGTTCAAACATCAGGCTCTCGACAAACTCTCAACTTCCACGTGTAAGAAAGACACTCACATTTTCCCATGAAAGAAAATGAGAAACACATGCTTTGTTTACAAGTTTGTCTGCACAATTAACCAAGCACAACATATACACATAAAAAGTTTATGTTCACACTGAAATCACATCATTGTGCCTATCACTCTCCATGAAAGTGCACATTATTCCAGCAGAATGTGGCCTCTGGCTTCACATAAATGTCTACAAGTCTCAACATTCAGCTACTACTTAATAAAAAAATAGACAGAAGCAATCCACAATGCAATACAGAATAATGTGTGTAGTGTGTAGTTTCACAGGACACAGATTTTCTTCCCACTTGTCAGAAGAAGACAAACTGTGTCATTGACATGACATTATCCCCAAAATGCCAAGAATAGCCTTTCCCCAAGATTCTTTCAGTATTTCCTCTCATACATTAACCACCGAGCATTTTCCAAAACCTCAAACAGAGCACTGGCCTTAGTGGCAAAATTATGACTCATTAAAACTTAAGCTCTGTGCGCTCCTGGACAAATGTACATAAATGTGGAGGACGGGAAAATAATGTCCATTCTATCTCGCATAAATAAAACCACAATGGCTCACAGTTCACTGGTAAGCCCGTCATTAGCATAGTTAACACCAAGCCAGCACCCAAACAAGGGACTTTTTGTGTGACAGCGCTTTGATACGGACCCTGTGGCTTACAGAAGGCCTCCAGAGAGACCACACAGCAGCTCTCATGGGCCGAGTGGCGAGCACAAACGAGGCCAAAATCACGCAGCAGGTCAGAGACAACGACACAAGCACACACAGTCACACCCTAAATAGGGTAATGAATGACTACTTGTTTACATGTAAGGAGGTAGGGGTTTCCTTTTTTGAAAAAAAGGATGGTGCCATTAAAAGAATGGAGGGTTTCTTGTGTGTGCCACCCTCGGAAAAATAAGTGTGGGTCTCTCGCTTCGAAAACAATAAAGACGGGGAAAACCAGTGAGCGGCCGCCTGCACGATTAAATAACTGTGTAAGTGTTCACTGTACATGCTGATAACTGTCATGCAGAAACCCAAGAAAAACACCACAACTGTTCTGCAAATACATGTCTGTATAAAATCCAAGCAATCTAAGCTACCAAGGCAGTTTGGTCAGAGAAGAACGTAAGCTTACGTAACATTGGTAAAAGACAGACATTAAGGGACATTATCGGGCAGAAGCTTGCCACTAGACTGGATTCTTTGAAACCAGCAGCTTACAAATAACATGTGTGCAAACCACATATTTAAGTGCATAAATGCTGCCTTAGAGCTGGTTAAATGCTAGGACAAAACTGAACCAGTGGTTGTAAAGTAGACCAATTAGGAGATGAAATTGTTTGGATTGTTATCCCTGATCTATAAACGGTGTCACAACCCTGAAGCAATGCTGAATTTAAATCAAAGCACGACTATTCTGAAGCTTCCTCAATTTATTTTCAGCTTCTCGACAGCAGGTGACATGCCAAGTGTGTGCAGCACTCTGACCCTTCCTGCTCTCTCCTGCATTTGATTTGACCTTAGTTAATTAAAAAAAAAAACATGGACTAAGCCATGATGTTACAAGTAGACGCACAGCATGAAGACGGCCTCTCCGAGGGTCATCATGTGATGTTGCCATGGCAGAGGGCTCAGACATAACAGTGAGATTGTGCTCTGCGATTGTGGGCCGATCAGAGAGACAGACTGTTCTCCGACTGTGACACTGCCAGCCCTGGTGCCAACAGTCCTTCCGCCCACAGAGATACAGACACACCCACTGGCAGCAGGGCCTCTGCGCGGGGCCCTACCGCCACAGAAACCAGAGCAGACTCTCAGCTTTTGTCCAGACATTGCATTTTCTTGCTTCTTTCTCATGGCGGTCCAGGAGACAAAAACATGACTTCAACTGTAAATGATTTGTAATGTACTTAAAGCTGGAGCTAAACAATTACTAATGTTCTAATTCCAATATGAATTGGAACGAAATGGAATTTATTGTTTTAAGTGCTATGCAAACCAATTCATATCTTTAAGTCATCACCTTGCATTAGAATATAGAATGACTCATCTTTCCATTACGCCATCTGTTAATGGTTCATCATGTTTTCAATCTTTTACACAGTGAATATTGACCTGAGGTTTGATTTGTTTGTTTTTTTAAATATATCTAAAGCCTAATCGCAATCACATTATGCATCAGAAAAACTGCAATTCCCCCAAATTGTTCAGCCCTATTAAAGCTACAGTACAGCTACTCATCCAACGTCCATGTAGCCTAAAAAACATTGTGAAACCAGGATCAAATTCAAAAGGACACACTTACATTTTAATATATATTATAAGTTGGTACATGTCCTAATATCTTGATGTAACACTATGACACAGAAACACTGAAGAATTCACATGCAACAACTGGTTTTGTGACCACTTATGTACAGCAACAACAAAACACTCACTTAAGCCATGCAATAATACTGTGATTCCGACTTGACATTTTTATTCTGATTACTTGCATCCATGTATATAAAGCTATTGAGGCCTCACATGAAATCAACAGTGACCTGGGACTTAAGGTGGAGTTTTAGCATTAAGTTCTTGGAAACTACAAACTGCCGGAACGCGAGGAGCAGGGTAGCGCACACACCCCTAAAAACTGGTCTGACACAGCTTCGTCAGCACCTTGTTTAACATAAAAACATTGCACAATGCACACGTGCTGCTTCCATCCATACAAAAGATATCATCTGCCCTCCTCCGCTGACTACCAGTTCTTCCAAAACACAATCTTAAGCTGTCTGGTGTGACTGCTGTTTAAACTTGCACCACTATGGGTCCGTTGTAAAGTGTTTGGATTTAAGGGTTAGCATGAAGAGAGGCTCTATGAACAGTGCGGTCTGAACTGTGGCTGAATCCCTGTCGCCACAGAACTGGGGATGTACTGTGAATCACTCTGCCTTGCTTGTTTGTTTTTGTTCCTCAAAAGGATTAGTCGAAAGAGCAGGTTGAAAATATGTCATGCTTAAACTATGTGGATGCAAGAACTTCATTTATTTATTTTTCCTCATACATTCTGAGTTCAAAACAAGTTAGGTATGCTCAGAGGCTACTTTAAGAATTATTACATCTAAAATGTTGCAGGCACATGTGAAAGAAGTCACAAATTAAGTCTAGCAACACTTTAACGCTTGAGCAATTATAAATAAATAGCTACAAGTGCATGGAGTGACTGGAGACATTGTGCTTCTTATTGATGCAACAGCAGAACATTGTGTGTGGCACTCGCGCATAAAGGTGTGTTAAAAGAGGGAAGTCATTAATCTACCTATCTTATCACGATATGCTCCCATATCAGTCATATAGCATTTATGGCTACACCGCGTGAGTCCCTGCTGTGTACATTTGTAAACAAGGCTTTTATGGTGGAAAAGGAAATATGAGACAGTGACAGACCCCAACATTCTTCTTCTGTCTCACTCCTTATCACAATGAGGAGATCAATCATTAACTCCCACACCCCCTCTCCATGTTAGATACGTGAATGCTACGTACTTTAACTTCTTCTGTCGGCAGTAGACTAAGATATCTTTATTGTGTGGTGGGTGTAATATAAACAAAGACTAAATTCGACATGTTGTAGAAAAACAAGACAATATAAGAATAAATAATAAACACATGACTATACATAGGAAGTAGCTCTCGAATGAATTAACAAAAACAAAAAAAAATCCATTGGTTTGTGATCTGCCACTTAAAGCCTCAGGATTTGCAGTATGGCCAGCACCGTCTTTGTTTTATGTTTTTTTGTTGTTTTTTTTTAAAAAACACAGGAGAGCATATCTGGACAAGAGGGTGGACCTGGAGAAGTGAGGATGAAGATCTTAGGAAGCGTGCGAGGTAAAGCAGGTCACCGCCCTCAATCAAACCCAACTATGTTGTCATCTAAGGAACTATAATTTACAAAATGGAACTAAAATAAATGTTGAATCAAGTTAAAAAATAGCACCATACTCTCAAAACAATCTCACAAAACACTTTTTTAATTTTATAAAATCGGTGTATTTGCCCCCGATGGCTATTCATGATCATACAGGTTTCGAGCACTTCCACATTGGCTTCATTTTGGAAAACACGCAGACTACGACAGGTTTTTGTCAGTGGGTGCGGTACAAGTCTGAGGTACATGTTTAATTCCATTTTATGGCGCTTCATATTCCCACTCCAACACATTTTCACAGAAAATAAATATCACTTTTAACATCCACAGACCTTAACAGCAAATAGTTGCAAGTTAAACGTTGGATTGTAAACACTCGCTGCTGCAGAAGGGGAAGCCTCAGGGACTCCAGTCCTACATGATGAGCTATCAGCACCCTGAGGCTGCCCCCTCTGCAGTGACGCAGCTTTAATTCAGTCTTGTGGCCCACTGCTGTGCTTCTACGCATCTTTCTCCTCTTATCCTTTCAAGTAAAGGTGGACATGCCTCATAGCAACAAGACAACACATAAAGCAGTTCAGGTGTAATGACAGAGGTGGCATTTGTGTCCTCAAGCTGGTTTTGTTAATCGTATAACTTTGGTATGAGTTACATTTTCATTTCAGGACTATGATGTTTAACATCTTTCACTGTATTCCTGTTTTTTATAGCCAATAACAAAAAAAAATTATCCAGTGAAAAAAGAAAAGGAGCACCCTAAAAACATAAGACCACAGTGGGCCCCTGGACGTACACACACCACCATGCACAAATTGGCAGCAGTACTAAGGTTGTGCCAACAGCATAAATATGACCTTCTCTCAATTTTCTCACTTTTTTAACTTTCGTAAAGCTGCCCGACTTAATACCCGCCGCTCCATCTTACGTCGACCTCATCGTGAGTGAACTGCAGCACCTGCCTGTCAAGAGATTTCCCCTCTGTGCCCTCTGTTGACAAATCTAGATACGACTGAAGGTAACTATTCAGATATATTACAGTGTTATGTGGCTTCAGGGCCCTATTAAAATATCAGGATGAATTCCCACCTGTACACAGTGGCCCACAGGGTCACTACTGTTAGACAGCAAGTGTATATATACACGTAGATGTCAGATTTGATCATTTATGCCACACAAACGATTAAAACCACTGGCAGGTAAATAAGATAAGAAGCCTTTGATGGGTACAGGAAAATGACCCGGGGATCTTGATAAGTTTAGGAGAGTCTGACCCCAACTTCTTGTTACAGGGCAAAGGGGCGGTAGTGGTTGTGCCTGAGCACACTGCGCATGCGCACATGTCGACCCGCCTTAAACGGTGTCTGCTCGCGCGATTAACAGCCTTTAATCGAGTCAATGGCAGAAAGCAGCAGCACTCCTTGACGTTATTAATTCCTGTTAACGACACTGGTTCACAGCGTTCGACTGGTCACCAGATACCGTGGGTCTAAATCTGTGATACTCCTGTCGAACGTGGAATCCCACACACACACACACACACACACACGCACGTGTAGCCGCTCCATTCACTCATTTAGTTGCATGAGAGCAGTGGCAACAGCAACGTGAGCGCACTGAAACGAAAATGTGGGGGAAACGCAGCAAGTACAGCGAAAAAACACAGAGCTAACGTTCACACACGGAGGCATTTCGACTTGACACTGTGTTCACACTCACCAGGCCTGTTCCTCTGTAAATACAGCCCGCAAACGACGCTCGCCACAAAGAAATTCGCAACGAAAGTGGCTGAACAAGATTTAGGAAGCGTACACGCGTAAAGACTGAAGACAGGGGCAGCTTCTTTTTTTTCCTCTGTGCCAGACAAAATGTACTTACCAACGAAATTGGACACCACGAGGGGGAGAAAATGTGCTGTTCCTCCTCGCCTCCACGCCTGTATCACTGCCTGGGTATTTTCCCAGAACCGCACTCCGTGGGTTGCGTCGAAAATGTCACAGATTCCAGCAGTGTCTGTCTGCGCTCGTCCCCGCGAAATATGTTGCCCTCGGCTCGGCCGACTCTCATGCGACCATGTTGTGCTGAATGACGCCTGCTGCTCTCATCCGGGCGTTTGGAGAGTGAGTCGCCGTCTGAACCAACGCTAATGTTCTCTGTGACAGCTTGAGATGGGGAGGGGGGGAGAGAGGAGAGGGGTGGAGGGGTGAGAGTGCGCGCGCTCGCGTGTGTGTGTGCTGGTCAACCCCGTGAATGACAAAATACGATTAATGTGTCCCGAGGGAACGCTACATGAACAGGAATATGTAGGTACATTGTGTTCTTGCATGGATTTATTAAGAATAATAATAATAATAACAATAATAATAATAGTAGTAGTAGTAGTAGTAGTAGTGTTGTTGTTATTTGGTTCAGTATTTGCCGATTTGATACTGGCCAAAGTCACTGCATCAGATAAAGAAAAGGAAAAACACAAGATAAATATAAACATAAATACCATCCAAAAAACTTATATTTCACATAAGTGTTTTACTAAGAACATTTTGTAACATACTGTAAAAATTAGGGTTGTTTATTTCTTTTTTTTTTCTTCCTGGAAGCAGAATATTTGTTATGTTATGAAATGACTGATATTAGTATTGGTACAGTTGTGATGTCAGTATTGAAAAAGAAAATGTGAGCCATCCTCAATGATTGTAGCATATTTAGTGGTTTATAGGCACATTTCCCAGCATGCTTTGGGTAATGCTTGCATTTAAGTTTGAATATTTTAGTCATTGTGGGTGTTATTTAGCACGTGCTATTAATATCATGTCTATTGTGTGTGTGTCTGTGTGTGTGTGTGTGGCTTCTTGCTGGGAGACAATTATTATTAGTACTGCTAATGTTGTTATTTTTATATTGTAACGTAAACACATTGTTGACATAGTTTACTCTCATAGTTTACTAAATGAATATGCTTTTAATTCATATCGCTCAAATGTAAGGTTGTCTGCGTTGAGCTTCACGAGGCCTATGCATTAAAATGTTGCACAACAGTGACTGTGTGAAGGCAAACACACTCACTGACTGTACAGTTTCCTGCTGTCACTGTGGATCGCTTTTCTGGTTAGAAATATGCGTCTCTGTACACAATCTGCCATTCTGGTGGAAATGTTTCCGTGTGACCTTGTTTTCACTGTGCGCATCAAAGAAACGTGCGCTGCGTGTTGAGGTTGTGATCATTGGCTCGTTGGTAACGTTGGACCCGTCTAAATATTGCCATCTATACTGGCCGAGGCCACGTGCGCAAAGGCATAAACACAAGGCATGAGTTACGTAACCGGCGCAGTCAGTCAACAGCAGGAGGAGGGAGAGAGGAGGGGAGGAGGGAGAGAGGAGGGGAGGAGGGAAGAGGGGTCGTTTGGAGGATAATTAAACCAACTTCAACTTCATGATTTAAAATTCCAGCGTATGCCATAAATAGCAACAGCAGGGATTTGTCAGTTTAACATGAATGTTGAATAAGCGTGTTGATTATAATAAAACAAAACAACCGTCTATATATATTTTACCAACCATTTCCAGTTTCATCCTTGTTTTTGACTCAATTATTTACAGATAAAAATACGAAACATGACATTTGGGATGACATGATAAAAGCGTCTTCTCTGTGTGTGAATGTTGTGAGGATCATTTCCCTTTCCAATTGCTCTTGTTGAGACATGACTGCATTCAGCCTTTGTATGGTGGAGTGGAACAACTGACTCTGGCTGATTCCCCATACAGAGTTTCACCCACGCCTAGGTTATTGTTGCACACTGGACTGAACAGTCCTATAAATTGTCTACCTCCGCCACAGTACCAGACAAATGCAAACTGCATTTAATTCATGCTGGCCAATCCTGTCTAAATACACTTGCTATCACAAACCCAGCATGGTCTTTTTACTTTGTCATCATTCTGTGAAATCTGGTAAGAGTCCAAGAGCAGATTTGTCATAGTGATAGTAATGTGTGAATGCTCACCAAAGAGACTATACAAATGATGAAGGATTGTGCAGTTTGGAACAAATGTGTGGGGGGAAAAAAATGGTGGAGGACTGCTACCAGTAAACGTTTGCTTCATTCAAACCATTGTCACATGTGACCACCCCACTATCACTTCAGCCATCCTTTTCAGTATTCTGCATTTTAAACTCTTCATCTACTGTGTTCTGTGATCTTGTCCATTTTATTTCTTCTTAACTTTTTACCTTTAACTTTTTAATTTGTCCGTTATATTTTAGCTTAACTTTTGTGTGTTTGATTTATTTTATATGTAAAGTGTGTGTTAGAAAGGCGCATAAAATAAAATATTATGTTTATTATTATTATTGTTGTTATTATTATCGTTAGTAGCGATAATAATAATAATTATTATTATTATGCCAATTAAATCAGCTCCACACAACACTTGTTGTGTAGTGGTGAATTGTAGAAACTTCTATTCAGACGTTTGTTGGGATACAGGCTACACTCCCTGCGCTGCTGCTATATAGACACACAAAAGCTCCTCTAGTCAAATCTGATAGTATTGCTTGACAGAGCCCATTTTCAGATGAAGTACACATCATATAAAGGATTTCTGCTCGTGAAAACCAAGAGGCAGAATAATAACATTGACAAAAAAACAAAAATCAATGGCTCAATGGTTGGAACCCAGGTCCAGGTGAACCTTTTTTCCAACACCAGCTTGTGTCAACCGAGAGCACAGGGTCATCATCTTGTGCCTCACATGTACAGTCTGCTCTCTCGCAGTCACATAACAAATACCACAGCTTCATCACAGTAACAGGAAATTGATCCTCTTTGTTCTGGCTTTCCTGGAGTCTTTTTATTCACTGTACAGTCTGCAATAAGAAGAAAAAATGTCAAGTCTTGTTCTGCAGCAGATCGCATGCATGATACAATGTCCTCCATGTCAGTGACTAATCCGACATCCTTAAGTGGAATGCATCAGCAGCATGGAGTTGCTTAATTAACCCGTGGGGTTGGCAAACAGACCATGTGTGTAAAAGCCATTCATTTAGTCAACAGCAGGTCAGCTTTTGTCACGCAGCATTATGCATACACTCTCTATTAGCCATGAGTTCAGGCAAGCCTTGTTGGGTGTGGTGTTTACCAGATTTTCTGAACACACTCCCACCATTCAAACAAACCTTTAGTCTCGATGTGTCTGTAATCTTTACAGCTTTCTAAGATCAACAAATGTAGTGAAACGGATGCTTAAAATCAAACAACATTGAGTGTTTTTCATTGGGTGTTTTCCACCTTCATCCAATCATTGTTTTTCATTTCATCCGTTGTTTTTAATGTTGCAAAATGCTCTTTTCCCTCCCTTTACATATGCCCCTGACAAGCACCAACATGCTGGAACATGCAGTTACATAACCAGCACTACTGTAATATTATTATTATTTGAACAGTTACTGTATCATAGTGTCACCTGCTGTATATTCCTTACACTGGTAACTGCAAAGAGCTGGTTCCTGTGTAATTTGAATAATTTGCTGCCATCTTGAGGCAAAACAGGGCATAGCTTTGACATCTCTCTATCGAAATGTAAAATTAAGTCTACATGTCACTTAAATATACTAGAACTAACAGTACACAAACAAATCCTCAGCTGCTGGAAACATGTGTGTATATATGTTGATAAGTTTAGGAGATAATATATATGTATATATATATACACACAGACACACACACACATATATATTCATACATATATATATATATAAATATCCACAATACAGTGTAAAAATTACAATTGTGGCTTTATGGTTAAATGCACTATTTTTTACACTGGAGTCAGGGGCCGCTTGAGCTGTGCTGTTGAGCTTTAGAGATAAAACAAAAAAAATCTATGCCAACAACATGCATAGAGTAGAATAAAATAGAATAAGTATTTTTTGTCCACTGGGGTGGAAAATTGGCCACAAAACACTCTTAATTTCAGCAACATTTTAAATCAATTCACGATAAAGGAAATTAATTTTCTACCATTTATCATCCACAGGAGTGTCACAGGGTGAGTCGGAGCCAAACTCAGCTGACATAGGGTGAAAGGTGGGGGGAAATACACCCTGGACAGGTCACCAGTCCATCACAGGGCAAACATACAGACAACCATTCACTCTCACATTCACACCTGTGTTTAACTTAGAAATGCCCAATCTGCATGTTTTTGGACAGAATGTGCACACACACACATGGAGAATATGCAGACTCCTCTTGCTGTGAGGCACCAGTGCTAGGCTCTTTACCACAGTGTGGCACCAAAACCAGGTGTTGTTTTATCTCATTGATGTTGTTCAAAATATCGTTTTGGTGATATATCATCGTCATTCCTCGTGCAATACAATAATCGATGCGCCAGTGCAAATATCCATATTTAATTAACAAACGGATGCGCGCTAAAGTAAACAGTCCCTGCCAGTTTTACTCGCTGGGCGTCTTGATGTGTCTCTTCCATGTTAAACGCATAGACTTTATGCACTTTGTTCTCCATTAGAGAAATACTGCACTTTTAACTTTTAACTAAGACATTTTTCTTTTCTTCTAAGATTTGTAGAAAAGCAATTATCCATGATGAAAAAGAACAAACTGGTGTATTTACATTTTTCATTACACATGTATGTGTCTAACATATGTATGTGTCTAACATATTGTGGTGTATCGCTATATGATTGTCTCGCAATATATTGATTATCGCAGAATCGTTGCGATTCCATGAAAATCCATGATATTATTGGTATCATGGACCATGTATTAATAGTAATACCCTGAGATTATACTTATATAATCAACAGATTGTGTTTACAGTATATGTTCATGATAAAGCACAGGTTTTCCCCTATGGTTATACATTCCTTTTTCATTCGAGATGCATGAAACATTGATCCATTGATCTTTCCAAGGCACGGCTATACATTTCCTGACTTTGATCTTGTTTTTATTGACCTTAGTGTTGGGAGCGTCACCCAAATTGTTACTCCTGGGTTTTCTTCATAAAAACACTGTATAAAAGTAATGATTAATTTACCGTTAAAGATCAACTAAGTGTGTGCAGTAAACGGTGTGTACTCCACAGTCTATCATCCATCTGTGTACAAACAGCCTATCAGCCTCCCCCTCGCGCGCACAAACGCGCGCGCACGACGTGCACACGCTTTACGACACACGCACACAAAGATGGCGGCCTCGGTTTCACCGCTACGCTCCTCCTTCAGGATTTGTAGCCCGTTAACGGTACACCATCACCGCTGTCGGGCCAAACTGCGGACGCACAGAAAATACGAGAGTCAGAGAAGACATCTGCACGAGACGGCGACCAGGTAAGCGGCTCCACGTCTGGAACGTCACGGTTTCCTCTTGTTGTAATACACGGCGGTTACAACACTTTGCAGAGCGGGATGAATGAGCGACGGCGGGGAAGGCGTGGTTAACCGTCACGTGTCAGTGGACGGTGAATGACAGGGCGTTTCACCGTTCACGGCAGAGAGGGCAGGATTAACGGTCATCCCCGATAACTGGTCCGGTTAACCCCAAAATGTTGACAGTAAAGCAGTTACTCTGACATAACCTGCTGCTGTTTCACTGGTTGTAGCATTAACGACATCACTGTTCATATAATGGAAACTGCTGCTGCTGCTGCTTATAAACTGTCAAATTCAGCAAATTTACACAAAACCATATGTTGGGATGCACGATATTATCAGCACGATATCGGTAGATAATGGCTTTAAAATGTATTATTGGATATAGGCAAACACAAGATCTGCTAATATGACTAATGACTACAACAGTTATACCTTCTTGACTTATGCTGGTGCCCTCTGCAACTATTATTTTATTTGACAACAATTTTGCTTTTCCTCATTGAAGAAAATTCACACATCTTCTGCGACATTAGTATGAAAAATAAATATTGTGTTCATTTCAGTACAGAAGAGAATAAATTACCTGTGTCGTTGGGCGCTAGGAAAAGCGTATATCATTTTCAGTGTTGTTATTGGCACTTGATATCAGCATATCGGATATCTGCAAAAAGAAAAAAATATAGTGCATCCTCAGAATACTGTGGTACAGGAAAGATGGTATCATTACCATGGTCACCACATTAACTCCATTATTCCTTACTGGAGCAGAACAGCAAGGGCTGAACACCCACCCTCCAGAAAAAATATCATTCATTGACAAATGTTTCAACCATTCATTGGTAACATCAATATTTTGTGATTGTTTTTTAAATAATTGACCTTTACTTTACAACTGACTGCTAATTATTTATGTTTTTACACAATTCTGCTCTCAGAAACTGATTTTTGTTTATTTGTATAATTGCTTTAAAATAAAAATGATTACAGCCTGAGAATTATATATTCTAAGTAGATTAATATTATATATGTTATAGCCTAAGAATAAGCTGTGTGTTGTTGATTTTTGAATGCAGGGCCGTGGTGCGTGTGTGTGTGTGTGTGTGTGTGTGTGTGTTTTAATCAGTGATTTGGTATGAGCTGTCTTTATGATTAACAATTGCCAGACATGCTGCTGTGGTGATTTCGGGGACAGAGTTGGCTCGTCAGCTCCACAGAGAAATCCAGCGTGATGTGGAAGAGCTGGTAGCTCAGGGCAACATGAGACCCCATCTAGGAGTGGTCCTAGTGGGAGACAACCCAGCCAGCCGTACCTATGTTAGGAACAAGTCCCGAGCAGCCACCATCCTCGGTCAGTTATGAGCAAACACTATTTGCATAATGACTTTTACAGCACGCATGGACACATACGTACATACGCATGGGTGGACACATTTTTCATGACCTTATTGAATTTAGTCATTTTCACACACAACTGCTCGTGAACATGCACACGACGGACTATGAATGTAATGTGCACATGCTCTCCAGGTATTTCCAGCGACACAGTGGTGCGGCCGAGCTCCATCTCCCAGGAGGAGTTGCTGGAGCTGATTGACAAGATGAACCGTGACTGGAGGGTCAGCGGTCTCTTGGTGCAGCTGCCACTTCCCGGTAAACGCAGATGAGTTTTCCCTCACTGAAAGCAAAATGACATAATTTGTGGTAATCCCACATACATAGTAAACATCTGACTTATTTCATTTCTGCTCTTAAATGTATTGCCTTTAAGTGGCCTGACTTGAATGCTGATTATTTACAATTCACAACTGAACCTGCAGAATAATATTCACAGTGAATGATTGGCAAGTTTTTCTTAACAAATACTTTTTTGTTCTCCCCTTGTTAGAACACATCAATGAACGGGCCGTGTGTAATGCCATTGCTCCAGAGAAGGATGTGGATGGTTTCCATATTGTGAATATTGGAAAGCTGTGTCTGGACCAGAGGTCCATGGTGCCTGCCACGCCTGCAGCTGTCTGGGAGATCATCAAAAGAGCAGGTAAATGACCAAAACCTTAAAAGAAATTCTCTGACCAGTATTTCAAGTCACTTTTTAATATGAGTGTGTTTTTCCTGGATTTCATTGTGCTGAAGATGACTCGAGAGCAGCGCTTCTCAAACCTTTTATACCAAGTATCACCTGAGAAAATGTTGAGCTCTCGAGGTAACATCATTATGGCCAACGTTAAAATACAGTGGTGTAAATAGGCCGAGCAAAGTCAGCAACAGACTTTTCACAGGAGGCAGATTTATTCCCAATAAGATAATCTGCACTCTCATCATCCTCCTCTTCCTTACATATATATATACTTCAGACACTGGCTTAGGGAAATTAGATTAAGATTTTGGTTATTTATTTAGTTTTCTACACTCTCCAGTCAAAAGTCCTCCACTCCACACTGATCACATACCCTGGTATATACAGCGTAACAGTATTACTATTACTATTACAGTTTAGCAGCTAAGATTAGATTTAGACAGAAGTTGTAAAAAAAAGACAATATTTGGTATGTTTTGAAGAAATATTCACCATGTCATTGTGTTAAGGGTTTAGATTTTGGTTGTACTTCCTCACTCTGATCTTGTTTTTGTTTTTATTTTTATTTTTATAGAGTTACACCCCAGAGTTCCTTCTGGATTCAGTTTATAAATACACTGTACAGAGTGAAACAGAGTGTGTTCAGTAAACTGTGTGTACATCACAGTCTCATCATTGTGTACAAGCGGTCTGTAGTGGTTGCGTTACTGATTCAACCCAGGAGAGGGAGCTGTTGTTCGTGTATGTGCAGTGTAAAGCTTCGGTTGAAGCTGACTGCTGGTTTGGTGAGGTCAGTTCGTGTAACTGCTGTTGCTAAGAGATGTGACCGCTGGTGTCCACTACTTGAAAGCAGGGAATTGGAGACAATCGAGTAAGAAGGGCCCTTGATTGTTTTCACGCTCAGAAAAATGTTCTCAAGTTCTATACCAGCCAATGACAGTGACAGCCTTTTGTACAATATGATGATGATAATGATGATGATGATGCCTCTGCATGGCACAATACTGGGCTGATTGGACAAGGTACTTTGATCGTCAAGTAAAGATCCTTTTCCATATTCACTTTATTTGTATATTTATGGCTCGCCACTCTCTGTCCTGAACGTCATATGCAACAAATGACCCATCTTTCCATCTCTGAAACACTGAAAGACACTCTAAGGTCAACTCTGTTATTGCACGTATTGTCAGTTGACAGTTGTTGCCATTGCTCGAGTAGCAAATCATTCCATTCAAAGTAAAACAGCCAGAAGAAGCACGCTTCATGTCCTTGAGGAGGCGCACGTGTGTCATTCTCTCTCTCTCTCAGATCAATTGATTTACATTGTACTGAAAGATTATTATGGAATTATTAATGAATATAATATTTTGTAATCTGCTCCATAAAGAAAGATTTCCAATTAGATCTGAAAAAGAGTTTCGGGATTATGGAGAGTAATCCATAAATAAAGGCACACTGATGGTGTGAAATGAGTCACCCACAAATGCAGCCCTGTACCTTGATGTCAAACTCATTAGGTTCATCATTAAATCATGAAATAAAAGCAACATGACATGTCCACCTATCACCTGTCCTTCTGCAAATAATCACCCCAGTCACTTCTGTGTTGCAACTGTCACGTGCGTGACACTGGTGCCAGACTGTGGCGCAGCTGGTAGATTATCCTTTCCCACAATATCAGTCAAAGATGAAATACTGCCCTTGGTTCTGGGCATATGTTTTTTTTTTTTTTTGTCAACCAAAAAAAAAGAAAAGAAAAGCACATCTTATGTTTCTTTCCCCTGAAAATGTGTTTGTGCAGGAATTGAGACAGTGGGGAAGAATGTGCTGGTTGCTGGTCGCTCCAAACATGTTGGAATGCCCATCGCAATGTTGCTGCACACTGATCGTAACCATGAACGCCCTGGGGGTAAGTGCATGCTCTGTCTGTCTGTGTGTGTGTGTGTTTTTTAACCAAATAATCCGTCTTGGTTTTCCCTGAAGGTTTTTGGGAACTTTGAGCATTTGACAGGATGTGATAGGTAAATGAAGACTTTAATGACTCCTGGCGTAAGATAACAAATAAATGCTGATGCACGTCCTGCTGAATGAGTTCAGTGAGTCAAGAAAACAAGGAGTGTGAAGGAAAAGCACAGGGCGAGAGATTTTGGCATTGAGAACCACTAGAGGAAATAATATCAGCCTTCCTTATAAGGGCATTACAAGAAGGAAGGAAGGTTGGAATGTACTGCGTAGATGAAGCAACAAGATAAGACTGACTTGCATTACTACTGTTACAGGTCTGATTAATGTTATGTGTAATAACGTGGTACTACAGCTCTGCAGAAATGGGATGTGTTACAAGATCCTTTCATGCCTCCGCCTGCTACTGTTTTATCCTCCACATGAGGGTCGCCCAGCTGGCATAGGGCGAATGGCGGGGTACACCAATTCACTCTCGCACTCACACATATGGACAATTTGGAGTGTCCAGTTTCCTGAAATATGGTAGTTGCACATCAATAGAAAGAGTTAACAGTAGAATTTAAGCGCCAATTTTAAAAAATCAAGTATAGAAATAAAAACATTAAACATTAATTTTTTTAAATCAAGCAGACAAGAATGTATATAACACAGTTAAATAAACGTTGGCATCTTTTGATCAACTTTTATTACCCCCCCTCTCTCTCACACACACACACACACACACTAGAAGTGCTTTGATGTGGTATGTGCAGTGACTTGCCTTCCCCTCCCTCCCTCTCATTCTTATCTTCTCAGAAGACCACCTTGTGTGTGTCCTTGCTCCACACGTCATTGTATTCATTGTCACAGCTTAGTTGTGATGCTGCAGGTTGTCCTCAAAAGTCCTAGATAAAGATCAGGGTCAATGTCGTCGTGTTCTCTGTCATCATTATTGCCTCACCAGAGGATGCATTAGCCTCTCTGACTCTATTTTGGCCCAATTTTCAACTAGATATTTTTACAGTTTTGAGCCCCCGATATGAAATATAATCTTAATCTTAAAACCTTGGCTTGTAAAACCAAATGTATCTCCTAAAGTGAGTGAGGAAACATTTTTTGTTTTAAATCTGTTTCCTGTCAGGAGATGCCACAGTGACCATCGCCCACAGATGTACACCGAGGGAGCAGCTGAAGGAGCTAAGCAGCCTGGCTGACATCATTATTGCAGCTGCAGGTAATTTCAGCCCAGAGCCCAGAGTCCCGGTGCAGCTCATTAAAGTGTCCTTTCACTTTTGAAGAAACCCTTTACATTGTTAACTCTGCATACAAACAGTTATTGTAAGTATGTGTTAATCTGATGCCGATTTACTCAAATAATAGAAAAATCCCAGAAAACAAGTGACAAGTTTAATTTATTTCTTGTTCTTAAATGATCCTTGATCATTTAATATATGTATATACTGTATATATATTATATATACTGTATAGATAAGAGAGTTTTATGGTATGTGTTACATAAATGTGACAGTTTCAGGCTAACTGAAATTGAGACTATTTCATTTTTAATCCGACGTATTTGCCTGACTACATCGCTCTCTCTTGTGTTGTGATCACAGCTACAATGAGCGCATTAAGTCAAAGATGAAACACAATGTCACACTGGGAAAACAAGTAGAGTTTCATGACACACACAGTCTGAGTAACAGCAGTATTATGTTCCCTTTTCACTTTCAAATTATGGGATTAACTCGCATTTTTCCTGTGGAGAGTTTTGAAGCATGCGTAGCTGCTGCTGTTGTTTTCTCTTGAAACCCGTTATCTGCTAATGTATTATGTATTTGCACAGTATAAATGAAGCAGATTATATATTAAGCAGAGCGAATCTACTTTTCACGGTGTCCCTGAAGTGGTGGACACTCCTTAAACCACAGTCAGGTGCCATTTCATAATGTTGGCACTGCCATATTGGGGGATTATGTTTCTTAATGCAGGAAGGTGGAATGATTGTGTAAGTGCTAACCAGCCCTTACTTGAAGTGATTTCCTTGGAATCTAAGTAATCAAATCAGATGGTTTAGTGTATTTACCTGGCGTTGTGCCCCACCTGTAGTCCTGGATTGAAGAACAATTTGGATCTGTTGCTACTGGAATGCAAGACCATTGATCAGTTCAGGCCTACAGTATCTGCTGAAGATCTCTTATGTATTAATCTATTGCCTTTAAGGGGTGCCATGTTGTACTCTTATTTCAAATAAATGGGCTTTACCTGATGACTAACAGCAGCTCTCTGGGAAAAACACTTCACTTTCTTTCTTTGATACATTTACCCTTCCTCTGCACAACCACACCACAGCCATGATTAATGGTTATGACATTTTCTATAATTCTAGTTTGGAGGTGATTAGTCTCGGGGTGTAGTTTGGAGTTAATGTGTCTCTTCACTAGTGGCATTTTGTACCGTTAAATGTGGTCCTTAATTGTTCTTTGACTCAGACACGATCCCATTGTTGAGCAACTCAAATTCCCAGCAGCCAACATCACAGTATAGTTATCAGCTCCTTCTGCCCAGACAGTCACCTCGTCCTGTTGATTGCGAGGTGAAGTGGCACCTGTCACGGTTCTCCTCTAGAACCAGTGATTAAAGGAACACAATGTGGGATTGGCTCTCCCACAGTTGGTAAACAGTATTGTCTGTCATAAAATATACAGTATGTTGTGGTAATATTGGTTGATAAGCCAACAATACCAGTGAACTCTGAAGCAGTAGCTTATTGCCGTGTTTCCACTACATGGTTCCAGCTCAGCTCGGCTCGCCTCGGCTCTACAAGGTTTGGTTGGTTTTCCATTACAATATAGTTCCTCCTCAATGTGAGCGGGGTCATCACTGCGACTGCATGAAACTGCCGTGACAAACTAGTGACAAGTGACTTATAAAGCAGTTGTTTTAATAGAATCAGTTCATTAAAAAGAGTAATTCAGTACTTCCTCCATGACTGACACGGTCACTGAACTGAAATACAGCGGCAGGGTATTTTTCTAAGTACACCAGACTCCTCTGTTAAATGATGACATGTTAGACGTGAGATTAAGCCATGTTTTCAGGATTGTTCAGTCTTTTTAACTGACCTACTGACAATGTCGCGCATAGTATCGGCTCAGCTCACTTGGAACCTTGCCTGAGAAAGTACTAAAAAAAGTACCAGGTACTATCACTATTGGAAAAACAAATCCTATGATTTTTCCAGATAATAGGAATGAAAACAAGGGGGTGACGTTTTTCTGTTCCCCAATCAGCTGACTGTTGTGGGTGGAGCTAGTTTAGCTTTTACTATTCCCAATGGAAACACGGCTATAGTGCGAATACAGGCGATGTACACCTGCTTAGGCTTTCACAGAGGTGCCATTAAACTTATTGTTAGTTGATGTCCCATTAAAACAATCTTGGAGACAACATTTGAAGTTAGATGACAAGCATCAGTTTACTCACATGGAAACTGCAGCACTCTTGCTGTTGGTCAGTAACATGTCACCAATGTTCATACAGAGATGGTAGCTGTAGAGTTCTTACATGAAACAGTATATAACATGGAAACCACACCCAGTGCAGCTGTATGTGAGATCACAAATGTCTGAATCAGTTTAATGAGACAACAAATGGACTTTGCCCTGCCAGCGAAATAATTAGATAATTTGCGGGTAGTGAGAACATCAACGACATATGACGTTGTAGGTGTGTCCAATCTCATAAAAAAACGTATGTACCTCAACAAGCTATTATGAATCATAGTAGCATCCTGTCTGCCCTATATCCAACATGAGAAGGGTAACTGAGCTCAGGAGGCAAACCTGTGCTGTAGTTCCTTGGTGACATTTTGGTTTCTTCATAATGCAGCTGTTGATGCCGCTGCATAGCATAACTCAATCTTGGAACATGAACACAACCACAGTCCTTTTCCTTGTTTCTTATCACAGAGATGGACATCTTGGCTATCTGCTGATATGATCTCATTTGTTGAGAGAATCTGTTTTAACTTTTTAACAAATTCTTTCCTCGGGCATAGGTGTTCCCCGACTGATTACAGCAGATATGGTGAAAGAGGGCGCAGCAGTCATTGATGTGGGCATAAATCGTATCCAGGACCCGAAGACGGGAAAACCCCGCCTCATTGGTGACGTGGACTTTGAAGGTAAATGTTTATATTTGAAAAATTTCTAAAGAAAAAGTTACATAAAAGAATTTCAGGGAATACTGATATTAATATGTAGGGGTTTCATTTTTGATAACGGTTAAATTACGGGTTAAAACAAAATGATTGGGTTCTGTGAATAGAAAGTATTATTTTTCACACTGATCAGAATGCACTACTTAATATCAAAATGTAGTCCTCAACAGCTCAAAAACATACGTTTTAAGTCTTAAGTGTTATTATGTGCAGGATTTTGTGCTTGTTATGTTGTTATGTGTTTTGTTATGCATGTACTGTACATTTACAATGACTTTTATTATGTTTTGTTTGTAAAAGAGAGACACTCTTGTCTTAACGTCGTGTGTTGGATTTGCAGGCGTGAAGGAGAAGGCGGGGATCATCACTCCCGTTCCTGGAGGGGTGGGTCCAATGACAGTCGCCATGTTGATGAAGAACACTGTGACGGCTGCCAGAAACGCACTGATGCATTAAACACAGACACACTATAACGCCATTCACTTTAATGAATGCTATAAGATACGTATGTATATGCATACAGTACACTACATACATACATTAAGTATACACACACACAAACACACACACACCTTGCCAAATATCATACACACGTTTATTTCAGAATCCATGAACTCTGGACTTCATTCCTGCTGGGAAACATATTTTTTACATGATTTATACAATGTTGTGAATGTTTTCATTTATTTATTTTCTATTTAAGTTATTTATTTCAGAGTTTCCCTCTTTGTGACTTAAGATTCATATTTTTTCTACAGAACTCATTTTGGTTCATTTTTAAACATTCCAGAGTCACTGGAAAAAGGAATATAATAAAAACCAATTCTGCACCAATACTACAAATGAACACTTCTTCTTTTAGATGTATTAAGGTTAGGTTTACTTTTCTAAGGTAAATATGGGGATATAAAACAAAACAAAGAGAGAAGCTTTTCTCAGACATGGCAGAGTTTGTCGTTGACTCGTGATGACGGCAGAGGGAGACGCTCATAGTGAGATGCCTTTACAACAGTAGGAGAATCTCTGCAGAAGCCAGATGAGGGGATGCTGCCTGGCTTCAGCATGCAAAACTCTCCCATGCACTCACTGTAAATGGTCTCACATGAGTTTACTTAAACATTATCCGGAGATTGCCTAGGGAGCTGGCAGGAGAATTTCTGGAGCAACTTTTGCAGACATTTGCATTTTAACATTCAGACAAAGTTGTTAAATAGCTAAGAAAAGTAGCTGTGGGAGAGAGTTTGGGACACATAACTAGCGGCTTTTAATCTGACGATGGGCATCGATTTTATTGTTCAAACATGTTATCATAACATATGCATGTGGGTTTGTGGTTTAAAACCAAACTCTCTCCCAGAACTGCATTTCTCTAGAGGCTCTAAGGGCTAGATGTCTGAACCTGAGTCTCGTTAAATGATTTAACAACTCTAACATCCACTCTAGTCCTGGGGTCTGTGTCATAAAATGTAATGTTCAAAAATCTATCCCTTTAAAATATCCAACTCTGGTTTCCAGGTATTCATATGAAAGAAAACACAGTCACTGGTTGTACAGCCAGCTAAAGATGCTATTTCTTTGATTAATTTTTTTTTCACCATTTGACCAGTTTTTTGAACGCACAAACATTCACTGGTCCCTCTTTTAGGTACATGTGAGGAGCACCGGTGATATTTCACTTACTATTGCAAGTTGCTGTTGTACTCTCAGAGAACAGTTTGTAGTGACACCACTGAGGAAAGTGGTGTCTAATCACACACACACACGCACACACACACACACACACACACACACACACACAACTGTCAATGAAGCAACTATTGCATTTGAGTGAAACTATCAATCTACACGGGATACATGCGTGGGTTCAGAAGCCTTTAAAGAAGAAAACATAATCACAAAGCCTGTGGCTGATCACATGCCCCCACCACTATCGTCAGCATGTAGACCTTGTCTGTGCATGCAGAGAACCGGCACAGGTAAAGGAAGTGATGCGGACGGCTTTTTAGATGTGAATGCTTCTCATTTTTTTGCCAAACGTGCGGCTCATTGATTGGCTGTTTGAGTCCCTGCAGTGGTTGGGAGCACACTATATAAGTTCGTCCACAACCTGCTGTCTGTCACACGGCTTAGTCGGAGGAAGCAAGACTGACACCACCACATATCACTGACTGAAGATAAGATGTTTGCACTGATGAAAGGTAAGTTTCTCTTTTATAATGGGAGGGCATATTTACAAACATGTTTTAACTATGTCCTCCGATTTAGACATTTTTGTTTGATGATATACTGGACCTTTATCCTTAATTATACCAAAGCAGTTCAAACGTGTTGCTAATATGATGCAGCCCCGTCCAGTAAAGTGTGAAAAAAAGTGTTTTTATCAGATTTCTCTCGAGAATAAAACACATTTTTCAGTACAATACTAAATAAACCAGTTTCCACAACATTCATCATTTCTGTCATTTACCACCATGTTTCCCCAGGCCTGACCTCAGTGGTGGCAGTGCTGCTTCTCCTGACCACAACAGGACAATCTGCGACTGTGACGGACAACCTTCAGACCACAGCCTCTCCTCTTACGTCTCTGACAACGCAGCTCAATAACAGTGAGTCTCACCAGTGTTCAGTCCGTATTGTGTGTCAGTGAGTGCTTTTTGAATGAATGCGACTAACTTGAGTCTTCCTCTCTGTAGGTGATACGGAGGAACCTCAGGTTCTAAGCATACACAGGTCGTGTGAAGATGAACATGAAGGGTACTGTGAGAACGGTGGCCAGTGCATGTATCCCCAGGACAGCGAGAAACCTTCTTGCATGTAAGATTAAACACAACAGACACGCGTACATGCTGGTTTGTGTTCACATTATATAACGTAATTCTCTGTGTGCTCCACAGCTGCACGTCCTCGTACCACGGGCCCCGCTGCCTCTTCCTCATTGAACCCACTCAATCTCGGCCTGAGTTAGAGAAAGTCATCGGCATCACCTTTGGCGTACTCATGCTCATCTTGATCCTGGCCATCGTGATGTACTGCTTTGCCTACAGAAAGTGAGTATCACCTGTGTTCTGCTCAGGAGCTCCGGATCACTTCCAAGTCTTTACTTTGCCCCAGTGTGGCATCTCTATCTAGCATGTATGAGCAGAAAAGTGTTTTCAGACTTGTTCAGACAAATGTTACAGTTCAGACGGATTCAGAATCACAGCAGCTTTTTCAACGTACAAGGAAATGCACCCAAAGGGGACCAGAAAACACAAAACAATTAGATCAAATTAAAAAGTCACGTTTCACATTATTGCGTGTTAAAAGCAGCAGTTGGTTCATGAAATCTTATACAGATGTTTGTTTGTGTTCCAGGTGTATAAAATCATCAGCACCACTAATAAAAGCTGCACCATCTGAGACATCAGTGTGAGGCCCACTGTTCCACCGTCATCATCATTGTCATCATCATCATCACCATCAATACTAACCCACAACGCAATTTTGCCGCTCCTAATTTTGGACTTTCCACATGTTTGTTTTTCCACTTTCCTTTATTTATTGTGCATAGAGAATGCCACTCTTCAGTCTGATGTCCTCATTCAAAGCAGCCGATTCTGTGTCAGACCAGTTTGGCCTTTTTATTTTTGTATTTTTCTAACAGGGTAAGGTAGTAATGATTCCACTGGCCTTCAAAGAAAACTATCTGCCTATTTATTGTAATGTATAAATTAACTTATTGAATAATTTTTGTTTATTTAAGGTTTTTGTAATAAAAAAAAAAAGAAAGAATATTTTACGTGTTGCTATGATTACCGTGGGTAAAATAAACACAAAGCTTTGATAACTTATCATCTGTTATTGACTGTGGAACATTTGTTTTGTAGTTCCATCACTTTGAAACATCAAACATAAAAATGAAAAACGGCGAACAAGATACAATGTAGTTATTCTTGTGTGTGCACAACATACAACAAAGTCTTCTATTTTATTTAACTGGTAAACTTTAGTATCCGGCTTAAAGGTCCAGTGTGTAAAATGTTTTTCCCTTTTAATTATACTTCATTTTCAAGTGTACAATCAGCCTTTTATATTTATGAATTTATATTTATCTAGGGAACACACTATTTTGGACCACCATGTATTTAAAAATTAAACATCTTTTACTTTGTCCATTGGAAACAAAGAATCTAAATCCAGTGTTACATTAAAAACAAACTATTAAAAGAAGTATGTTCAGTAAATATAATGAACCGTGTTGGTTAAGTTTGATACCAATTGGAATGCAGGTTATAAACATGTTACACTTACATATATGAACGTATATGACCTATGCATGATAATTGCAAGTCAGCAACTTGACAAAAAAAGCCTAGAATGTAGTTTTTCTGTTTCGTTTGCTTGTTCTTGTTGTTTTGCTTATGATGCTCTTTGTAAAGTATGTTTTTACTTTGTGCTCCCTTTCATTCATAATATTAATATATGAATATGGGGGGTTATTTTAAAGTGTTCTTTCCTGTTCCCAATGACTGAATAAAATAAATAATCTCAAACTATGCTATCGTCTTCTTACACTGTAGGTGTGGGACATTCAGCTGCAAATATTTCTACATTTTACACACTGTACCTTTACCTGTTTTCTTTCATAGGAAATACTGTAAAATCTTGTAAAGATTGAAGCATAGCAAAAGACAACCGTGTAAATTTCCATCCGCAGCAGAAGGAAGGAGTGAAGGGTGACGGTGATGGGAGCAGCAGCCCCTCCTCAGTTTTATTTTCTTAGTTAGTTTGTGTGTTTGTTTTTTTTTGCTTTGCCTACAGGCGCTGACTTTTCAATTGGACCACGTTGAAGAGTGAAATTATCACAGGAGTGTGTGTGTGTGTGTGTGTGTGTGTGTGTGTGTGTGAGACCACACCTAGGATAATGGAGCCCATTGGTTTCTCCTGAGTATTTGTCAGGAGGGCGTTGCCTGCATGTTTTTTTTTTTTGTACCTGTGACTTTTAATTTGCCATTTCGGAAGCGTCTCTGATACGCAGACTCTCACGGACTGACTGTTAGCTGCGCACACCGCCATCCATCACCGTCACCTGAGCCTCGTCATGTCACAAATGTGGAGACACAAACCTCCAGCGCTCCTCTCGCTCGTCGGTAAGTCCTTCAATCTTTCAAGGGTCAGAGAAGGTCAAGTGTCTGAAAGTGCTTCATGGTGAAAGAACACTGAACTCACACTGAACTCACAGGTACTTTTACTCTACTACTAACTACTAACCCCTAACCATATGAATAACACACACTTTTCTATATCTGTATACTTTATTGCATGTATTATGGCACTGCCACTTGTATTTTAGTGCTGCAACATAATTATACACTAGACCCCCATTATAGAAATCCTCCGTGTACCAGGAGTAAGAGGTTTAATGAGTAAAATGATAAAATGAAATAGATTGAGTTAAAACTGAATAGAGAAGCATGAAATGAAAAATGTCTGTATTTTGTTAATAGGACTGGATCAGCCATTTTCCTGTCATAAACGGTTTATACTTGGATTTGACCAAGTTCATTTTGTTCTTTACCACTTCATTACTTCCACATTTGCCTCTGCACGTTGAGCTAATTCCATAAATCAACCAGTGGTGGAAGTTTTGGAGACAGATGAAGGATATTTACAGCATTCCTGTTTCATTGAGCTGACGCCCACACTGACATCTAAGCCTCAGAGATGCTGAGGGATGTTGGCAACAAACCCTGATAGGAATATTTCATATCATTGCAGCACACACACACACAATTCTTTTCATCGCCATGAAGTTGTATCACAAATTTGACGAGGACATTTCTAATTAGACTTAGTGCTCAGTCCTTCGTCTGACTACCAAATGTAAAGATACGACTCAGTCATTCCAAATTTCATTATTAACAAAATAAGAAAATGGAGAGCACTGACAGGTTGTATTCTAGTGCTGCAACGGACAATTATTGTCGAGTAAGTGCTTGGTCCATAA
The DNA here is from genome assembly GCF_019176455.1 of Solea senegalensis. Taxonomy (NCBI): domain Eukaryota; kingdom Metazoa; phylum Chordata; class Actinopteri; order Pleuronectiformes; family Soleidae; genus Solea; species Solea senegalensis. The sequence goes on along the minus strand of NC_058025.1, from coordinate 14,270,294 downwards.
AATGTCAGAAAATGTTGATCAGTGCTTCTCAAAACCTGGAAATCCAAACCCAAACTATTCCAAAAACAATTAATTTTTAATGATTTCTTTGTTACGTGGAGCAAAGAAACCAGAAATTATTCACATTTAAGAAGCTGAAAAATCAGAAAACTTGTTTCAACAAAAAAACCCTCAAGCTGATGAATCAGTCAGTCATCATCTAACCGCTTTATCCTCCACCAGAGGGTCGCGGGGGGTGCTGTGCCAATCTCAGCTACATCGGGCGATAGGCGGGGTACACCCTGGACAGTTCGCCAGTCCATCGTAGGGCCACACACAGATAGAGACAAACAACCATTCACTCTCACACTCACTCCTACGGTCAATTTGTGTCCAATTCACATAATCCCCACATTGCATGTTTTTGGACTGTGGGAGGAAGCCGGAGAACCCGGAGAGAACCCACGCACACACGGGGAGAACATGCAAACTCCATGCAGAAAGGCCCTTGTTCCAACCGGGGCTCGAAACACTACACCACCGTGTGGCCCAAGCTGATGAATCAATTATCAAAATAGTTGACCATTCATTTAGTAATCGAATAATAAACGATTAATCAAGTAATTGTTTCAGCCCTAATCTATTGGATGAAATAACTTTTAAAGTCATTTCAGAATGGAAAAGTGTCTCAAACATTTGTAGTTTAGCCAAATATTTTGCAATTGTGGGGCGAAAACCCCCAAAGAAATGGTTTACAAAATGAATCTGTGGCATCATAAGATGTTAATGTAAAGAGGAAAAACCTGTCATGGATTATATATGAAGTCCAAGCGTCTCCGTATTTCCCATCCTCTCTGTTTATTTTGACTGTTTCTGAGATTAATAGTTAATCCATCATGATAGTAGATGATAAACTTGCCTCATTCTACTCCTTTGTTTGTTCCCCTGCTCATGTTTGCCCTTCAACAATACAGAATGCACCGTTTTATTGACATTATTAATGTGCGGGTTGTGTTTGCAAGAAGAAAGAGGGAAAACTTTCTCAAGTTGAATTCCCAATTCAGTTAATGTGAATCACCTCGATACCATCATGCCTCATTGGGATGAGTCAGAGGTTCGTGATGTCAATGGGCCAGTAGAACAGAGAATCAGAAACACCCAACGTCCACTCACTGACTCACTGACAACACAGGTATCCAGTTTGTCCAGGTACATATCATGCAGCCAGTACTGGATGCATCCAGATTTATGTGGTTTTTTTTGTCCTACTTGTAGGAATGTGGGCGTCTGCAAAATGCCGCATGTAAAACAGTCGTGCAGGCTGGTACCTGCATGTTGGCCGGGCAACTCAAGCCTCACTGCTTTGTGTTCTATTGGGGACAGTTTACATAACACAGCTGACATTTCTCAAACAAAATGGGCTTTTTCAATGTTTTGCTGATGCTGCTGCTGCGGCGGTGGCTTATATATAAAAGATAAGCAACACAAATCCCATCATTTTGGTTGTTGTGGAGTAAACACAGAAGATAATACTTGGATCACTTGCAAGTGTCGTGTTGCAGGTGCAGATCACAAATCTGGGTCTTTGTTTTGTTGCGTCTGCAGATGTCGTCTGCTTCAGAGCAGAAGCAGATTTTTACCAGTCAGTCAAGCACTAATCTTTGATTTTCTGTGTGGTTTGGATGCCAGCTCTCAACAGTGTGGTGCTTCTGGTTTCCCTAAAACATTTTCCACTGAAATATTTTACTCATCAAGTTTTCAGTGTGCGACTGAGGTGTTCGCTGAATGGTCTGAGCCATAGTTTGAACACTTGGTAATCAACCCATGACTTTAAGAGGCTGGTAACAGTGCTTAGTAACACTGTCGTCGAGTATTGTTGTGGCTCCTCAGACAGACACACAACAATAACCTTCACCAGTGGAGCAGATGATGAGACAATATTATTCTCTGCTCAACAGGTGTGATGCTGCTGTGGCCGTACGTACTGACCAAGAATGTCTCATCCAGTCTGCACACGGCGGACAGCGCTTCTTTATCTGCAGGTATGCACTCCAACAGCTGCTGTGATCATTTATAGGCTCCATGTGGTCCCACATTCCAAATGGAGATTATATGAATATTAGGTTGAGTGAAGACTCTGGATTGACAAAATGTGTTTATTTGTGTTGTTTTTATACTTCCTACAGTATTTTATGGTTTTTATTGTATGTTTTATTGTTTGTTCCTAGGTCTATTCAGTCTTATGTTTTTATATTTTATTTGTTTTATTCATCTTTGTTTCAGCTGATGTTGTTTTTAAAGTGCTTTATAAATAAAGATGGATTGGATTGACTCACTTTCTACTGTGGCCCTCAAAGGACATAGAACACAGGTATCTGTAGTAGTAATACTAGTAGTAGTAGTAGTAATACAAATAATAATAAAATGCATTAGTGTAGAAGAAGTAGTAGTATAAAAATACTAATGTAAAATGTCATTTAAAACATCCCTGGGCTGGCCTTTGTCTGACCTCCTGCCCCACAGTTGCTCATGAAAATATCTCCACCTGCTTTGCTCATTTTTGTGTTTCAGATCAGAGAGAACAGCGCCATCATGTGGCGAAGCGGTCGACACAGACCTGTGACAGCACGTATGACAACTACTGCCTGAACAGAGGACAGTGCATGCTGCTGGTGGACATCAACACGCATCACTGCACGTAAGATCCTCCGCGCGTGTGTTCTTGTATGGGTATCTTTGTGAAGGCCAAGGAAGTGAGGACATTTTTCAGGGCTAAGACCTGGTTTTAGGTTTAGGGTTGGAATTGGGTTTAAGGTTAGGATTAGGCACTTAATTGTGATGGTTAAGGTTAGGGTTTTTGGGAATGCATTATTTATATTATTTATTTATGGCATGCCTCTCTGTGTTGCAGGTGTGAGGCTGGCTTTAATGGACCCAGGTGTGAGAACCTCGAGCTCGTCTTTCAGCCAATGAGAGAAGAGCAGATAATTGTCACTGTATTCTGTCTGATTCTGTTGCTCGTTGGTCTGGCTGGAGCTCTGTATTTCTGTTGCAAATGGTAAGAAGTACACAAAAACACAGGACAACTTTTTTTTTGGAATTTTCCAGATGTAGCTAGGAATTCTGGGACACCTGACAGATCACCCACTTCAGATTCTGAGCGTCATTTCATTTCACTTACTCTTCTTTTGTCCTTTTGTGAACGTGGAACACGTTTTGCCACATTTTACTCCGTCTCCCCCTCCTGTGCATCACATGCTTGTTACCAAACAGCCGATGTTGGGTTGGGATGTTGTAGCAGCCAAAGAATCAACTAACCTAAAAGTAAATACAATATTTGTATCACCATGAGGATACATGCAGTGTTGTTACTGTACTTAAGTACAAACTTCACATAGCTGTACTTTACTTTATGTTTCTACCAACTTTGACTCGTACTCCACTACATTTCCTCTAACTATCTTTGTTACTCGTTACTACCAAATAAAATCAGAAGGAGAAGAAGAGTTGTATTCAGTATTTATATAGAGCTTTTCTAATCTTGATGAGCTGCACTCACTACAGTTTTGCCATTCACCCATTCACACGCCGCAACACGGGGTTAAGTATCTTGCACAAGGACACATATAGACTAGCAAAGCAGAAATTGAACCCACAACCTTCCGGTTGAAAGACAAATCGCCTTACTACTGAACGACCATGGCTTAATGGTAGAGTACAGTAAATGTCATATACTTTAAGACTTGAGAGTTTTTACTTAAGCATTATTATAAAAAGTTACTTCAACTTCTAAGTAAGATACTTTATGTAAGAATGATTACGTGGATGTCTGCACTTTATGTGAGTTTACATTCAAATGCTACTTTGGCATTTTCTTTTAAAACAAAATGTACGGACTGTCCATGTGTCTGTCCACCTGTCGGTAATGATTTATTGAATCTAATGGTTACCTGTCACCTTTCTTGAAGGAAACCTCAAGTGTTTTGTTGCCAATGTTAATATTACATTTAAAAAACAAACAAACAAAAAAAGTACAAGTACAAAGTGACTTTAAAGTTGTTGTTTAAAGTAGTTTTGACATGCATTTGTTCTGAAACTTGCATTCTGATGGGTTTTCATCTTGGTGTGATGCAATGCAGCTTGATAAAGTTTAGGATGACTCATACTCAGCCCTTTCATTATGTAAAAGCCTACTGCATATTTTAAAACGGAACCGCTCATGACATTAAATTGGCCTCAACATCCTGCTTCACTCATGCAGAGACTTGTCAGACCACAGACGTCGATTATAATCTTAAAAGGCCTATTCTTTCAACTCTATATTTGGAGTTTTTGGAGGGCGCTAGAGAAGCTATTCATCGTACTTTTTCAGTATGAATAAATGATGTGTGTGTCATTTTCACTTCAGGTATAAGAAAAACAGATTCCCTGCATCACTACAAGCGGCGGGATCACAAAGGAAACCAGGCTGTTTACAGTGTCTCCCACACACGCCCACTACATCCGCAGGAAAGGCAAACCAGGATTTTCCCGTTTCCCAACTGAAAGATTTCAACACACCATGATGTCACCTGATATGCCGCTTTAGCCTACTCACACTACTGTCCCGCAAACGGCTTTGGGTCAGGAAATCAAGCAGGCAGGTCAGCGCTACAGACATTAAAGCTCTCAGGAGACAGCTCTGTCTTTCGGTGCGATTATTGTTTCCAGCTTCTCCAACTTACAAACAACACAGGAAAACAGGCCAGTTTAGATGTAGGAAGTGGAAGTCCTGGGTCGATAACACAAGTGGTAAAACTTCTCATAGGCCTTTTCAGTTTCCAGTTTCTGAATGGAACTGTCGCAGTATGAGCACACTTGCGTCAGTTTGATTTACTCCAGACTCTGATTCTTGTCAGTCAATGTGACATCATACTACATTTCCGAGCTTCACTGAGGCGGCAGATCTTGAAATGTCCGTTTTATTTGCCTTAAAGACAAACATAAATCAATGTAGCTGCCATTTCCCATTCTTCTGAGACACAGCTGTATGTTACGTGTTGCTTTTTAAATTTGGCATTTCTGCTTGGTTTAGCTTTTATTTATTGTACTTTGTGTTTTGTTTACCTTTTACATCATGAGAAATGCTTACACAACTGCTTTTGTTATCATCGCTGCTATAGAGTAAAACTGGCCACTGAAGGCACCAGTCAATGTTTTTGAGAAAGTACTCTTTTGATCATTTCTAAGTGTTGTCTACACCGGAATATTACTGTATCTATGACTGAATAGAGCATGCATTGTTTAGGTTTTGTGTCTCCATGCCTTCAGTCATACTTCATTTTTTGTGACAGTCTGAAGGTTCCTGCGCGGCGTCTTCACATTCTTCTCAAGTTTTGAAGCGGTTTCCACATTTTTCCTCCGTGTGATCAACAGTTAACAAATATGCACAGACGGGAGTCCAAATATTTCACAAAGACTGTCATGTCTTGCAGGACATTCTAGTATTTTGCAGTGTCACCTGTGCATTCATGTATGTAGTGAAAAGTGTTTAATGGAACATGAATAAAACAAATGCATTTTCATGAGTCACTGACTCTGTTGTGGGTCACAAATGTAAATATCCTCTTAAAATAGTAAAGTAAGTGAGTAAATATTGGTCAAGTGTGTAACGTTTTACAGTTAGTAGACGTGAATCACCCTGGTGAGATAAGGATTCTGTTCCGTGCGACGGCAGACATGAGTAACAACAGCTGCAGGAGATTCACTCCTTTGAAAACCTTCTACTGTATTGTGCATAACGACTAATAATCACTAAACTGAGCTGTAATTAAGATGATTATTAATGCCAGTTAGACGTGTGCTCGTTGGAATGTATGGGCTGCTCCAAAGGACACTTTTTATCTTCAAACTACAGTGACACATGGTGGTAGCAGTGGAAAAGTGCACTTAGGCCCATCATGACCTTTTCATTTTCACACACCTGAGCAAAAAGTACTCGCAATGGTGAAATTCGGAAATATGTCCCAGTTCGAAGTTCATTCGTTTTTATGAACAAAAAGAAAAGAAAAACGGTCTATTTTGTGACTTCTGCACAATTATTGCAACTTTATATCACTACTAAAATGCGACAACACATAAGCTATACCTATATACACACACACACACACCCCAGGATTTCCATATGAGGAGTTGTTTATTATTCCCACGGCAATTACCATACCATGGGTGCACCTGCGAGAAAGATCCGTGCCGCATAAGCACTAAGGGTTAAAGTCAAATTCCATTAGATTTTTTTTTTATGAGCTGCAATGAAACATTTAACACGTTTGACAACTTACTGTTTTCAAAAGGGTTCTGATGTGATGTTGTGATGATTGGAAAGCCACTAAAGTCAATGACTCTTAATTAGGTACTCATTAGACGGGAGACTATTATTAAGGAAGGAAACTACGACAACAAGAGGCGCTGGCCTTAGACACCAGCTGTCAGCTACACGCTCCTCCTAAAAGGATCAACAGTCACATGTAGAAAAACAAAGGTGAACTCCAACACTCACACAGTAGCAGACATTGTTTAACCTCAAGTTCATATAGGACCTAGTCACATAGGCTAAACACCTGTTTTTTTTCCCACCAGTATGTCAGAAGTGGATGAGAGGTGAAACATCTTCAAACAGAACTCCAGTTGCCTGCAGCTAATTACACAAGATGACTGACTCGACTGAACGATAACCTTGACAGACATTAGACAGTAGACTAAAGTTTGCTGACTCTTAAATACATTCACACAATGAGACGACGATGATTCATGGTGATATCTTTTGTTAGTCTTGTTTCGCACGAGAGTGGTGCACAGACTACATGCGAAGCAAACACACGTTGATCCCTTGGATTAAACAACAATGACACCAGGCTTATAAGGGTTCCTACTTCATTGTTGCATATATGTCTCTTTTTATAACACAGTTGGCACCATACCTATAATTGAGAAGCATACAGAATAAAAGCATTTAACAGGATTTTTTAAATTTGTGTCATTATTAGGGTTCGAGCACAAGGTGAAGGAATTCTTATTATTTATTCTTCCTCGTAGTAAATTGCCTTTTTGAGGCCTTTCCCATTCCCCAAAAAACACATCAGACCTGGTGTAAATTTACACCTTACAGTGGTTCGGGGAATGTTCGTAAAAAATTGGAAGTGGGCGGGGCTTACGAAAATGAAAATCAGCTTTCATTAGGTGACTTTCTCTGGTGTTTCACGTACATGAACGGAAATTGATACTTATGTTAATCATGTAAAGACGAACATAAAAGTCAATGACGACGAGAACGTGGCTGGCTAAATTTCGAATTTCTCGCAACACACAACGAAACTCTTATAACTTGATGGAAGGTCCGATCTCAACCAAACTCGCGCTGCTAGATGATGGGCCAGTGATCAAGACGTCTATGTAAAAACTGTCAAGTTTGAAAACATCGCCTCCTGGTGGTGGCAGAAAACAAAAAAAAAGTTACTTTACGATTTCGGAAATAACTTTTACAGAGATTATCGTATCCAACTCAAAATTGGTGAAAACACTCAAAACACATGGTAGTTGATGCAGGCTGAATATGATGGCAGATCATATAATGGTGTTGCCATGGCAACGGTGCAAATTGGAATTTCTGCGACAAACCCCCCCCCCAAAAAAACTGCCACAACTTTGCGAATCAAGGTCCTATCTGAACCAAACTTGCTAGGATCGATGATAGTCCGGCCCCTGAAGACGTCTATATGAAAATTTTCAACTGCGCCCCCTGGTGACGGCAGACAGAATTACGCTGACAGTTTTAGATGCTGCTCTAACAGGGATTGTTGTATCCACCTTTAACTTGATATGAGACCCCAGACCCGTACTGAACATGTCCGTAAAAGATTACCTCCCCACAGGAAGTAGAAGCCCGAAACAGGAAGTAAAGTGTAACATTGTCCGATCTGCATGAAACTTGATATGCGAGTCAACCCTTCCCTGAACACGCCACATTGCGCAGGGACACCGCTGAAAATAACTAGTACCGCAAGCGGTGAATGAACGGGAGATGAGCTAGAGGCACGCATGGCGACGTGGGCACACGGAGACTCGCAAGCCCTCGAGCTCAAAGCCTTTCAGAACCGCTTGCGGTACTAATATTTAAATTTCTTTGTTCCATATAATACAAATCATTAAAACCAATTGACATTTGAGAACATCATTTCCAGGTTTGAGAAACAATTTGGTGCCAAGTCTACAGTAACAGATCAGTGCAATTTGTTTTAAAAGAATTCCACATCTTTAAGTTCAAAGCACTAACTTGACAAAATAACACTCATCACAGAAAAAATACAAGTCAACCATAAAGTTAAGAAAAAAGTTTTACTTGACATAAAGAAGGCAATAAATACAAGTTTTCAATATCTAACATTACAGGCTGAAAGTAGCAGTGTCTGTATCTTAGTGTGGTGATGCATCACATGTAAAGTGTTTTGTCATGTGTGGTTGTGGGTCAGTGGGGACGGGGGGTTAAAGTCCATTTAGAAAAAATAAAAAAGATCTTGGTGACCATGTCCTGTTGGGCAGAGTGACGTAGCAGCCATTGAGGCATGTGTACAGTTTGGCAAGGTCCAACATCTAACAAAAAAATAAAATAAATAAGAATCAGCACACTTTAGCATTAAGTAAATATGGATTAAACATATTGAGTACCATCTGAAAGAACGTACCTGAAGGTGTTGGTCGGTTCATCTTGGGCGAAGTCCTCGTCATAGAAGGGTCGGTTCATCTTGGGCTAGGTCATCACCTCAGCCATCCAGGACGGGACTTCTCCACGTCGTGGTGTCCAACATGGAGTCCTCTAATCCAGGAATGTGCTGCAGCCTTCATCTCTTCAAAACAAGGAAGAATTTGATCGGTCACAAGAAAAAACATAAGAAGTAAACAAATAACAAATCTTCAGGTAGCTCACCTGGTCAAGACAACAACTCACAGATGGAAAACTATAACAACAGTTACAAGCAATCTTTGCCAGCCATTTGGGAATGCTATTGAAAAACTGTAAACAGAAATCCATACAAAAAGGTCCTCTGCTGAAACCCTCACTAAGCATGAAATCACCCAGATCTCATTGGTTTCACAATTCAGAAACAATTCTTGACCCCAATTTAAACAAATGCTTCACCATCTACAAGTGATGTGATGTGATTTAAACTTAAAACCTGTCCATTCCAATACTTTGTTTCGGAGGAAGATACATGCATATCACGACAGTCACAAAATCAGATGGATCCTTGTCTGATTTTGGAAACTGCACAGCCATGGTATGCCACTCAGTCAGGATCCGTGGCCAGATATTCTCACACACAGAGAAGAAGGGGAAGGACGAAATGCCTTACCATGTTACGAGTCGAAATTTACCTCGTTCTCTGTTGTGTGAAGAAGACCCAGCTGACTAATTTAAAAATTGAGCAATTAAATAACTCAAACATCGATGATGCAGAGAACTTGCGATCTTTTGCATGGTTTCCCAAACATTTAGAGGTCAACTGACTGTCAAACTGATGAACCATTTGAGTAAATCAAGCACATTCTTGAGAAGACGCAGTGAATCAGGATACGGCTACCTTTAGCAATGCAACAGCATCTATTGATATGAGCAATGCATAGAACTGCAACAGACACATCTAAGAGATAGCAGTTTCTCATGGAACCAACCAAGACATTGGAATTAAGCATCTTCCTAATGACTCTACAAGCTGAAATTTGAAAGAAAGTCATGGGTAATAAGACTACAGACACTTGTTCACTGAAATAGCTAGTGTATAGTGAGGTGTTAACCCTATGCTCTATCAAAAATCCCACTTTGGGCAAGCCATAAAGTCCTATCATTTCAACCAGCTGCCAGCTTCGCATATAAGAAGCAAAAGACCACTTGTGTTTACACGTTTACATGATCACTGTTAACCACAAAGACACCAGACACCAAGTCAATCCAAGAAACAAATCAAATAATGAAAAATACATTAAAAAGCTGCAGCTGCTCACTCCTGCTACAAGAGGGTACTTGCACAACAGTCTTTAACATGAAGCCAAATTCTAGAGAAAGAAAGATAAAAAAGTTCGATCATTTGGCGCAACTTTCACTTAAATAATCTGAGTTGTCTCTCTGCCAGGTTTGTGTCCTCCTAAAGAAAAGAAACGCGCTCTAATCCTGCAACCTACAATGTAATTTATGAAAGAAACTATGCAGGATAGCCCTGCATCCCTAAGGCGAGTAACATATAGTTTTGCAGGGGAAGATAAAAATCCCCTGCTGGGAGGCCTCCCAACATGACGCGCAGAAAGACTATGAACACAAACAGGTTCAACTCCTTTAGAGGGAAATAAACTTGGCAGAGTGAGACAAGTCAGCATTAATATTGAATTCGATTTCAGTAAGAGACTACAAAGGCTGATGGCAGTGCGTAAAGTTTAAGACTTAAATGGATATCAAAAGTGTGCCAACAAATGCCAGATTTAAAGTATATCACATTATCCATGGGCTGGATAGCACCTACAATCTAATGTGACTACACTTGCATATAAATCAAAAGTTTAGCTTCATAATCAAATCAGGAACCATTTATCTTATCAAAGCAATTACCAGTTGAGTATAAAGGAAGACCTGGTCTAGCTCATCATAATCAATTACTACATTTTTACAGCACTTTGAAAGAACTTTTAACAAGCTAGAGTAAACTGATGCATTTACTACATGATTCATCAGCTTCCACGTTTGTCAACAGTCCAAGTTGCAACTATACCTGAGATTCAAGACCAAAATTAAATGTTTAAATTAAAGCCATTTCAAAATAAGGTACCAGAATACCCTGCAGAAATCAGACGCCTCAAGACTAATCAACTTTAAAATCATCCACTTAAGTTGAGACTAAAAATGTGACTAAATCCGACACACAGGACAGACAGACGGACACCAGACTCACAAGACAGACAGACAGAAAGACACACAGGATAGACAGAACAGCGAGAGAGACAGTGACACATGCCATGACGGCAGTCTTGGCATGTGTCTGTGTGTAAATAAAGGCCTTTGCACTCAGTAACGCAAAACAAAAAAAATGTGATTATTGTAACGCCATAGTGTCAGGCATTGTAAATGTTTAGATGCAAATTAACTTTATAAATTGAGTGGACACAATTTACCCACAAAGATCATGTGGCAAAGGCCTTTAATACTTACCTGAAAGGTAAACATTTGACCTGTTCTTGAAATAATTTGAATTTGCTTGATGTCTAATTAGTGTGCATCTTGCCAGTCTTGCACCATAAATTGTGTCCACCTTTCTGGTGCAGTAAAGTCAATTGGAGTGTTAGTCTTGGTCCAAAGGTCAGTCCAAGTCAGTCATCACTCACTCACACACACACACTCTACCAGAACAAATTGGTAGGAAAAACAGATCAGAAATTATAGACTGGCATAAACACCAAGTACAGTCATGACACAGTGGCCATGAAGAATGAAGATTCAGGTCAGAGCAGGTAAAGTAATGGCATGGCGGCCAAGCAAGAAAGAAAAACTGCACTAAACATTTGAAATTTTACCACAACTAAAACGCAATCTAATTAAGATGGACATGCAGGGATGTCGGTGCTCCTCTTGACTGATGCTAGAAGGAAAGTACAGGTTAGTTCACTTACTGTGCATGGATACGGAAGGCACCCATGTTTGCCTATGTAAAATGACTATACGCGCAAAGCCACACGTACAATGACACAAGTATGTCATGAAGGCACGGGCACAGTTAGCGATCATGGCCTACTTGTATTAAGGCACGTATGGCAATATAAAGGCAATGGCATGGCTGCCATCCAAAGCCAGGTACTGTATTTGTAGATCACCAGGATCTATTTTAACGTTCTAGGGCTAACGGTAGATTAATGGCCACGATAGAAAAGAGAGAAAAAAAAAAGGCACAGCGGCCCAGAAGTCTAAGCCTTGTGACAGAGCGTACAAGGCACAACATTAATTTTATTCCTACCATCTAACTTTAACTGTACACCAACATCCATTTAAACCTCATTTAAGATCTGGTCCTCCAACATCACTATTTTAGTGCTAAAGAAAACAGTTCAAGTTGATTTTTTTTTCCTTTTAGAAGTGAGGAAAGGCACAAGAGTAAGGACAGATCGACACGGCGGCCGGAAGAGCGATGGCCCGCGGCCTGCGTATTAGTTGGAAAGAAAAAGTGGTTAAGGGCACGGTGGCAAGGCAAGAAAACGCCTCCATTGAGAGGCGTGTTTTTACCTTTGCATGTGAGTTAGTTAGCTGTGGGCAGCTAGACTAGCAAGTCAGTTGCCGACACCTAAGTACCTTCACTTTCAAAAATACACAACACACAAGTTTTCTTTTGTTTATTCCCCTACTCTGCAAACCCTACCACACATGGAGGCCAAGAGAGTAGCCCCCGGAGAGGAAATACAAAAATATGGACTCACCATTTGTAGATAGACCTAAAAAGGAAATGTTAGTGCATTATAACTCATCAAGCATCTAAACCCTTCAAGACACCATATCTACTTTAATGTGAACTGCTGAACATAATCATATTCTCAGACCATCTGAACCATTCAATCCAGGCATCTCAGTCACACACAACCCATTCTTTCAGAGAGAGAATTTCAAACACTCCATTGGTCACCTCATTCTTTCAAATCACTCGCTCAGCAGTTCCACAAAAATATAACCAATGAGGACCAGATTTACATCTTACAAATTCAGACCACTCAATAAAGTGGACAGGAACATATAAAACCAACCTGTGGCAAATGCTCCATGTACAACCCTCAGCTATTTGACAGATGGAAAGCAGGAGAATAAAAAGAACGTGGCCATGTTGGACAATGCAGAGAGATGTAGGCACAGCGGCCAAGAAAGAGTGGGGACACAGCGGCCACCCAGAATTAAATCATGACACCTACTATTTGACAATCTTCATGAAGATCAATCTGGGGGGAAAAAACAAACAAACAAATGTTTGAGTCCAGTCTCCAGCCTTGACAATGTTCAAGTTCATACCGTTACAGGTGTAAAATAACTAGCTAAGGTGTTCTAGAATGTGTTTGTATGAGGTACAGACATGGTTCACCCAGCCTGAGATATAAAGACTCACTTTCAGTGAAAACATTGCTGCCAGTACAAATTCTATTCTAACAGTGAAACAGAGAAATTAACATAATCACAAGTGATGTAGAATAAAGTTGATTAAGATTTAAGGAATGCCTTTTAAGTTCAAGTAAAGTAGCCACACTCTTTAAAAACACAAAAAACTTATATTACTAATGATGTAGTAAATTATCTCTAAAGGTGTCACTCACCTTTTTTTGACAGCCTCAGGCTTTTGTACATGGCGGGTCCGACCAGGTCTCCGTGAGCAGGAAGCAGGTTGTTCCTTTAAAAAAAAAAGGTTTGTATTTTAATGACTACATTAAAAGTTTAGAATTATAAGAGACATGTATAACCCTGAATCTGGTTTTAAACATTTATGATAATGGATTGGTTTAAGTGTTTGAATTTCAGATTCTTTTTATTTTGTTAAATATTTCCTAATTTCTTTGCTCTATTTAAACAATCATTGAAAACAAATAATTTAAGAATATAACTGAATTAAGAAATAGTGAACAACATTGAACATTTTATAGACTAAACATGAAAATAAATCACAGGTTAATAAAAACAGAAAGTAATTGCAGCCCCATTCAAACTAATGATTTAAAAAAATGGCTGCCAATTCAGATAACTGGCTGACAATGAGGCACAGCTTGAATATTGTGGTAAGGCTAATTTTGAGCAAATAATTAAGCTAAGATTAAGCCAAAATTGAGCTGACAATGAGGCAGGGCTTGGCCACCATTGAGCTATGGCTAATATTGAGCAAATAAATTAAGCTTATACAAATTAAGCTTAAAATGAAGCACAGCTCGAGCAAAAGCTGAAATTGAGCAAATAACTGAGGCAGAATTAAAAATTAAGGCAGAATTGAGCGGACAATGAGGCACAGCCTGCCAACATTGACCTAAGGCCAAATAATTATGCCAACATTAAGCCAAAAATTGAACTTGACACATACATTACATTACATTACATATCATTTAGCAGACGCTTTTATCCAAAGCGACTTACAAGGGAACCTGCCAGGGGTGGAGCTGAACCGGTGACCATGATGTCTGCACACAGGGGTACCGGTCTTAACCACTGAGCCACTCCACCCCACACAGCTTTAACTGAAGCTGAAATTGAGCAAATAGCTAAGATTAAGGCAGAATTGAGGTGACACTGAGCCTGACCCTCTTTTTGAGGTCCCTCTTCGAAAAATTAAATGCCCAAACTAAATAGGTATATCTATGCAATTACAAGCTCTATGTGTATCTTGTTTTCAAAATAAAGATAACACTTGTGAGATTCCACCAGAAGTGTAAGTTTCACTGTAGATACCACTGTGCCAGAGTGAATGCAGATGGGACCCACAATAAATGAAGAAATATTGCATTTTAAAATAAATATCACCTTTAAAAATGTGCATTAGGAGTTTAAAAACTCATGGAAGTCATGTAACAATGTGTGCAAAGTCTGATGATGCGTAAAAATACAGGAGGTTTTAGTGAAGAGATTAGTTAGTTAGGCATGATCTATGAAAATATACAAAAAAAATTATCAAACCCATTTAATTTTATTTACATGTCACTGTTGGTCTAATAAAAAATTATGGTCTAATAAAAAATACAAAAATCTGTCGATTATTTTCTCGATTAATCGATTAATCTTTTGGTCCATAAAATGTCAGAAAACCTTAAAAAATATTGATCGGTGTTTGTCAAACCTCGAAATGATGATGTTCTCAAATGTCTTTTCTACTGTATATTGTACAATCACCAAATCACCCCATACAAAGATAACCTTCCCATGGTCATACCACAACTCTTATTTTGGACAAAGAAAATGCTTTTAAACAATTTTATGGAATTTTTATTTCAAATTATTGTCAATAGCTTTTCTATTGTACATTGTACAGCCACCAAAATCACCTTCCCATGGTCATACTACACATTTTTTTATATATAAAAAAGAAATATACATGACTAGACATGAAAAACTATTGAATTACAGTTGAAGGAAAAGTAGAAATAAAGAAAATGGCTCCCAGTTACAAAGTCTCTATGTTTCAGTAGTTGAAGGGCAAGGCCAATAAAGAAAATGTCTATGCATTGTTTGAAACAACCAACTTCTCTCAAAGGAAGCACATTTTACCTGTTACCTGCATATGACTGAACACCAACAACCAGAGGGTAGAGAATGTTCTTGTGCATATGCCCCAAGAAGGCCTCAGCAGCACATGGGTCCTGCTGAAATTATACAGTGAAGAGATGGCAGAGGCCTGGTGGCCCGATCCATTACAGCTTCTACTACAGGACTCGCATTCCCATTCATTAAAAATCATGTTATCAGTGTATAAAAGTATTTTTGTCTCTATCCAGTTCAGTGTGGTTGTTGGTGTAATATTCTGTAAGTGCAGATAATGTAGCCGTACCAATGGTGCATTTAATATCTATAAGCACAGAAGTGTATTTGGCTGCTCCTGCATCCCTTTCTTTTTTTAAATCAAATTAATTTTCGCATTGAAATTACTACAGCCACTAACTGTTTGAAGCTGGATAAGCTGACTGTCAATCCTGTAATGATTTGAAATAAGAATTCCGTAAAATTGTTCAAAGGCATTTTTTTTTGGTCAAAATAAGAGTTGTAGTACAACCATGGGAAGGTTATCTTTGTGTGAGGTGATTTTGGGGGCACTCAAGTTACTCACCATTCTGGACGGGCCACCAATCTGGACCAGGTCGAACACGCCATCCTGGAGCGCCTGGCTGCGTGTTTATACAGGAGCTGATGCAGCGACCACATTTTCGGCGTCTGACGTCACGCCGCGGTAGTTTACTTTACTTTTTTCTCCTGTTTTTTTAAAGTTCCCTCTTTCTTTTTTGAGGTTGTATGGCGGTTGGTGCATTACCGCCACAAATAGTTAAGCAGCGACACCTTTTTTCGCGTCTTTTTTTTTTTTTTTCGTTCCACAACTGGTGCAGCTTCTCTTCAAAGTAACGTCACGGAACTGTTGGCTGATTGAAAAACACCTGCGTGAAGACGAGCAGGTGTGTTCAGTCTCCTCTTTATGCTTCTTCTTCTTCTTCTTTCCTGAGGTTTTATGGCGGTTGGCAAACAACGATTTGGTGCATTACCGCCACCATCTGGTATGGAGTGTGGATCGAAATGTTGATTTAACTGAACTATTACATAAAGGAAAAAAAAATATATATATATATACACACACACACACACATCCTATATCCTCCCAATCAACTTTGTGGTTTTAAGAAACTAAAGTAATATCTTGTAACACTCACTCCGGTTCTTCCGAAATATATCTACCAACTCCAATTCCTCATCAGTGTCTCTCAACTTTACCTAGCCGCTGCCACTTTTCTTTGGATACTATGATACGTTATTGACTAACGCCGTTACGTAACGTTGTTACTTTATTTAGTAACTAGTAATGTAACGCCTTGTTTTTTTTTACATTGTTCCTTTTGGTGAGGTTTTACAACGGCACACAGTTCTCGTAATATTTTAGCAATCAATAAAGTTGAATTCAATTGAAAAAAAAAGCACTTGTCGCCCTCTAGTGTCCCACACGTAATCAAACACGCGTCATGAAGAGGACTGGACAGGTCAGGGCACATCATGATGGCGAGCGAGAGGGGAAGATAAGTTTCTGTCCATTTCCCAACCAAACTTCCTATGATGGATGATGGGTAGTTGCTGAAGACGACCATGTTGCAGAAAACAGTACATTTTTACAACAATGCCTCCTGGTGGTGGCAGAAAATACTAAAACAAAAAAAACTGTTATAACTTTGCTAATCCCGGTCTGATCTGAACAAAACCGGCTAGGATTGATGATAGTCCGTCCCT
Source organism: Solea senegalensis (assembly GCF_019176455.1). Lineage (NCBI taxonomy): Eukaryota > Metazoa > Chordata > Actinopteri > Pleuronectiformes > Soleidae > Solea > Solea senegalensis. The sequence goes on along the minus strand of NC_058025.1, from coordinate 14,253,301 downwards.
GAAGCCGCCTATTATGTGAAAATATCCAATTTTAAAACAGCGCCCCCTGGTGACAGTAGACAGGGTTACACTTTTTTGATGCTGCTCTAACAGGGATCGTTGTTTCCACCTGAAACTTGATATGTGAGACCCCAGACCCGTCCTGAACATGTCTGTAAAACATGACCTCCCCTCAGGAAGTTGTCATTGTTATCTATTTCTACACCAACCTCTTTGCTACAGGAGGAATTAACACATTAATGCAAGTAAGCTTACAACTATGTTACACTATTGTCAACATTTATTAAATGGTTTTGTGTTGCTGTGCAAGTTTAGACAGTGTGCGAGCGTCTATTTGCTGCGCAGTGATCAGTGCAGTGCCAGGTACCGGGTTAATCAGTGACACTAGTTTAGTCTCTGCATACTCATTAGTGCTTCAATCAGGGTTAATGAGGTTTTACTAACACCAGACTGAAGTATTGTTACATGCTCTCTGTAATGAACACACATAACTTTACTGCTCTATTTAACACACGCACAAACACACAAACTCACGCACACACACACACTGGTTTCTGTGACTTGAGAGGACACTGCATTGATTTACATTCATTCCTTACTTCATTCCTATGGTTAAGGTTAGACTTACTCCAACCATAACCATAATTACCACTGGCTTAATCCTAACCCCTAAAAAAATGTCTTCACCTTAAAATGTAGTCATTTATGTTACGGGGGCTTGATTTTTGTCCCCGTAAGGAAAACATGTCCCCATACTGTGACTGTGTAAACAGATTTGGGTCCCCACAACATAAGGAATACCTGCTACACGCACACACCATGTGATCTCAAAATCACAACCTGTGAATAAACATGTCAGAAGTTCAGGATATTCTGCTATAATCTCTTCCATGTGCTAATCATAGGTAAGGTTAAACATCTACCTATATTGCAAAAGTACTACAAGGTTACTAATGCGGTGAGTAATGTGGTTCTGGGACTATAAGCTGCATCCTTGCGTGTCCTTTATCAAAACAAAATAACCACGTGGACCATGCATACATTTGTTTTGCAGCTCTAAACAGGCAGCCACATTCTCTGTTTTTTTTATTTTTTTTATTATTATTTTAGACATGTTACAAGCATAACTGTAGGGGTGGCAAAATGTATTGGATGGATTAGCTTGAAATCTGTAACTTGTGTAATTATATTAAATGTAATAATATTGTCAAGGTGTACTAATTATTTTACTATGAGATACTATGTGCCCTGAGATAATGTATGTTGTGATTTTGCACTATACAAATAAAGCTTGTGTGTAAACATTTGATCCAAATAGAAACGTGTATCGCACTTGCCACACATTCACATGACATATCCTCAATGCCATGACACATAATACAAGCAATATACGTAATTCTACGCCTGTTATAAACAAAATGTGGTGGAATGGGATGGAAAAGTTCCTAACATTCTTGGCAGGCTTCTGCCGGATTCCAGTGGCGCACGGATGATGGGATAACCTCTGTCTGCAGACATAACAACATAAGCAACACACCCTTCTGTGCCGCTTCCCCACCCATATCACACGCAGGCTCCTCTGACTTACGGTGGACTAAAATAGTAACCTTTTTAATTAAACAACGTGCGCATAATGAGACAACTGGTTGTACAATGCAAAGCATACACTTAGCACAACGTACAACAACAGATTCGGTGTGTTTTTCATCTGTGAGCGGATGATACTAATTATCAATCACAACAATGAGACGCACTTTGTGTGTTACTGTTGTCACTGTCGTGTCATGCCTCTTGAAAACTGCTGGTGCAAATTGCAGCGGGCGGCTGCAGTGTTTACGAAATTCACGTTATCAAGGTCGCCACGTGAAAAATGTGTGATTCACTGTTAACAATATCCTCCAGGTTCTCTGGTTTCCTCCCACAGTCCAAAAAACTTGATTGGAAGTGTCTCTAGGTTTGACCCTGTGATGGACCGGCAAACTGTCCAGGGTGTACAAGGCCTTTCGCCCGATGACAGCTTGGAATGGCCCTGTGACCCTCATGTGGAGGACAGAGCAGTGGGTATTATTTTGGGGCTTGAGGGTTTGAAAAGATTGGAAACTCTGTGAAAAGCCTGTTTGACAGTGAAGACTTAGAATGAGGTCTAGTTTAGTGTCTGAGTTGGAAATGAAACAGTCGTGATAAGGTTGTAAGGACTGGGGCATAGATTATGCCAATGAGTGTCCTGTGTGTCACAATGGACTGGAGGTGTAATTATGGCCTTATTCATGACCACAGAGGAAGCAATAACAATTAAAGAAGCAGGGATGAATGTCTCTGTGTGTTTAAATGTCGACGAGGAACAGGGCAGAATAAAATTACACTGCTTTTCCAGCAGAAGTGTCGTCATGTTGGAGAACATGGGTGCAAAATGTGTTGCCGGGGGCAGATTAATCACTGCGCACGCACACACACCCTTTTTTCTTTCGCCTTGGAGTTGAGAGGCAGGCGTTGGTCTATAAAAGCTACACCCAGTAGAGGTAGAGGGCAAAGCACAAACTCACACTCACACTCACACTCAGACACGGACATACACAAACAGATAAGCGCAGGACTGTCAAAAATAAAACACTTCCTGGGATATGAACGCTCTCGTCCTTACCTGTCTCCTGTGCTCTGGTGAGTCTCGACTTGTACTAATATTCTGTGTGTGTGTGTGTGTGTGTGTGTGTGCAATCAGTGAAAAGGAACAAAGTTAAATGTAAACTGATATGAGGATGGGGCTGCAAGGAAGACATGGCTCCGCAAGTGAGGACATGTCAGGCGGGAAAGAGCTAAGGACTTGTTTCAGTGCAGCGTATTTCATTTCCACTGTACTGTACAATAACACCAGAGGTCAAAATAGTTCTAATGCCTCACAAATGTCAGTATTCACTATTGTTCTCGTCCTGTGTAATGATGCTTTTACAGGTTGTCTTGTTCTGAATGTGGACTGGTTGTACTGGTTTTATTGTTAATACAGCATGTATCCAATTTTGAAGCTCAAATTGCTGTCCATAATTGATGAGTCACATATAATGGGTTATGACGTTTGAATGTTAACAGCAAAAATAAGTAACTAAGCAACCATAGGCACCTTGTACAAGAAGAATGAATGTAATAAATTGCAATATCTGTGGCCTGAAGTGAAACTCCATACCTCCTTCTAAACCGCTCCTTACTTTCATAGTATGTCTTTCTTTGATCTGATTTCACTCATTAATCCGATCCCGTGTCCTGTTGGTTTACAGTTGTCTGCAGTGCTGTCGGTGTTCAGGCATCTGAGACCACATACTCCAGTGAATTAGCCAGAGTGACGGGGGGTCCGGCCTCCGGGGAGGGCCTCCACAGTTTGCTGAGCGACGATGATGAGCTGGAGATAGATGAAGAATTGTCAGGAGGGGACAGTGAAAATTTCAGCAATTATGGTAAGACATTTGAACCAAAATGCTGAATAACCTCAAGCTAAGATACTCAAAACATTCAATTTGAGATTAGTATAGAGCCAATGATATTTTTACACTTTCAGGTCATGCGAAAGCAAAATACAAGCTATATTCTATCACATTTTTTAGTCACATAAACCTTTATGAACCTATAAAAACCATCATAAACTTAAGTTGCAGTTTCATTTGCCATTTACAGAGCTACGTCCCAGTAAAGATGAGAAGAAGAAAAAGAGGAGCAAAGACAAGAGGAGGAACAAGCACAGGAGCAAAACTACGACCTCTGTCAACCCCGAACACACCGTCTTCACAAGTGGACACACGCCGACTTTCGGCTCCACGCAGGATCCCTGCACCTCCACCCACCTGGACTTCTGTATTCATGGCTACTGCAAACACATAGAGGGTCTGCTGGAGCCTGTGTGCATGTGAGTGTAGCATCAGTTTATTTTGGATGATTCAATGTGGGTGAATGTGGGTTTTTAAAAAAAAAAAAAACAAACTTAAGATTGTTCTGATAAATCCACCTCCCCACAATAAAACCAGCTACATTTGAATATGTAATGAGTGATTATAAGAGATACTGTTTCCTGTCTTTGATTGACACATTAACTGCATTTGTATGCACATTTTGTGTGAGTAAACCTCCACATATCAGACACCTGGTTCTCCATGGTGACTTTGCTCTCTTGCTCTGCAGATGTATGAAGGGTTACGATGGGGAGCGCTGTGGGATCCAAACTCTGGAGACGATTAAAAACAAGTCCACTCCGAGCACTGACACTGAGTTGGTGCAGATGGTCTTGGTCATCATTGCCGTGGTCCTGTCAGTCATCAGCTGCACCGCCATCCTGCTCATGACTTGTGCACAGTGAGTACCCTAACCCTCATCTTAAAATTGAATATAACAGAGAGGAACGGAAACAGGCAATGAACCAATTCTCATAGATGTAGCTTCGCCTGTATTTTTTTTGTTTGTTGGCTCAGTTGGAACATGGGTTGCTCACCACCTACACAACACTTTACCATACTGATTATGAGCTTGCTCTCTTTTGCTTCATTGTCACAGTTTTAAATGAGATAAGAGCTGATGTGGAGCATGTGGAGCTAAAGTCATTTCTTTTCGATTGTTTGATTAACTTATCGAGCACACATGTGGGCAGATACCCTTCACAGAAACACCTTCTGGCACTCAGACATACTGACACATCAAAGGGCACATAACACACCCAAACACACCTGGAACTATTGCTCACTACCTTCAATGGTCTCAACATTCCCTAGAAAATTCAAATCACACTAAGGATGTGTGATTTGGGTCACCTCCCTCTGTGAAGATCATTTCATATCCAAGTATCATTACTCCATATTGGTTACTCATGTGTATTATAGACCACGTAAATCTGCCACGTCATTGCAGATGTTAATTATTAACTGAAGCTGTTACTAGCTTTGTGATTTGGGCTTGTTTTTGCACTTGTTTGCATTTGTGTGACAAGAATATTGCAAAACTACAACAGGAAAAAAAAAAAAAAAATTAAATATAAAACGGTTGTTCCACAATATATTTTGTTATACTGATAAGTTTCATTATTAATGTTATCCCTGACGCATCGTGATTTATCACTGTAAAATGCGTCACGTACCAAAAAACATGGTTCAATCATACTCTTCTAGTGCCACACCACTGATGTTGTTGGAATGTGGGACAAAGTCAATAGTCCAAGAGACTGCAAGTACATACGTCAGCAGTAGTGCAATTAAAATTCAGTCCGAGCCATAAATACTGAGGTAGTGAGAAAGAGAGCGAAACTACAACAACTCCACTTCGTGAGCTCTTTCGTCAGAAATGATTGCACAACAAACACTTAAATCTGTATATATGTGTATATACTGTATGTTCTCTTGTTGTTTATCAACGTGATTATGGTCATCAGATAATCTCAAAATGTGTTGGTTTTTTTTTTTAGTTACAGGTCACATAAGAACTACCTGGCATCCTACCTGGGAACTGGAGCGGAGCAGGAGAAGCTACAGAAACCTGCTGCTGATGTCGTTGTGTGAGGCTGTCGAGTCACGATCAGGTACATGTCAGGACTTTAAACTTTTGATTGACTTGATAAAGAAACATAATCAACTGCTCTTCAACTCAACACTTGAATGTGTACAACTACAGTGCAGGGGCAGGCGAGGGCAACATGCATTTATGCTGTTTTAGCTAAAATAGAGTCAGGAAGTTTTTGGGTTTCTGGTATGGATAGTGGAGGACAGTAGTGTAGTGTACAGTTGTGATATGGCATGACGTATACTTCACAATAAAAGCATATCTATTCATATCAGAAACAGAGACATTTATTTAAAATTACGTAAATAATAATTAGTGGGCTATTGTAATCAAAACACCAAACAAGCTTATATATATATATATATATATATATATATATATACATATATATACATATATATATGCTATTGAATGTTGTATGTAATACATTTAATAATGTGATAATTATGGATGAATGTCTTATAAAAACATTGCTAACAAACCTATTTAGTATTATATTCTATATCACCTCGCTGGCAGCGGTGCCTCAGCTACACAAAGTGTTTAAAAGAAGGTGAGGTCGTGGGCTATGTTTGAAGTGGTGGGCTGCATGTGGCCAGTTTGACCCCTCTGCCTTGAGGCTTAAATGTTCCCCTAAAATAAGATGGTCTATGCCAGTGATGTAGTCTTTCTTAACTCCTTAGAGGGCGGTGTCTGTCCGTGTGTAAATGTTAATGCAAACAGGAAAGAGTGGGCTCAGAGAGTAACAGTTGATCCTGCGCGGCTGTTGTTGTTATTATTGAATGCTGGGATTTGCATCACGCAAAGCGGAATCCTCAGCAGGAGAATTAGCAAGGATTAAGCAGAGGTGTCTCGGCCTTGCCCATCTCTGCATTCCAGCGTAAAGAAAAACCACACGCTCGACATGTTCATGTCCAGACAATAACAGTACTCACACGTGATGACTTCATTTTTTAAAACTCTAATTATCCTATTTACATGTGGTCAGATCTCACTCAGCGACACACACGTGCAGATTTCTCGTGTTTAGCGCACGCACACACAGGAAGAAAAACAATGCGGCAGCACAGCATGCTCATCATGGCTGACTCAGGCCACAGTTATGATTGTATCTCTGCTTTTATTATATTTCTGGTGTTTCTTTGTTATAGATTGTAATTTAAAATGTCTGCTGATGTATCGGATAAAGCTGTTGGATTATATTAACAAGTTTTTTCACTTAAAAATATAATGGAACAAAATGTTGCTAATACTTACAGGGGCACTCAGTCTTTTCTAGAAGACATTCATTGTGTCACAAACAATATTGTCATAAAGAATTCAAATAAAAGGATAGTTACTGTCTAACCATCAGACATTATTGCATTATTCTTGATCCTGCTCTAAAACCAAAATCCATGGAATTCGCCTTTAAGCCACCACAATATCAGATTTGAATCAGTAAACTGATGACAATTATTAATAGTTACAGTGGTCACTTGATGCACTCAATGAAACTTGTTTTCTTTAAAAAATTGTGTGTGTTTATGTGTAAGCTGACCTTTGACCTCTATGTCTTTTTTTTCAGCCTGGTGCCTGACTCACAGAAGAGGAAGAAGAGGAAGAAGAAACAAACCAGTGGGGTCTTAGAACCTGACAATGAAGTAGAACTCATAGACTGCTTCAATAGATGCTGTGTAAATAGACATGACTTTGTTAGAATGTAATTTATTTAGTGTGATTATTTATTGCTATGTCTGAGTGTTGTTATGCTATTGGTATCATGATGTGTATTCTATGCGAATGCTGCGCATTCGGTCCTTTGTTGTTCTGTAGGTTTGGTTTTTATTTATTGCAACTCCATTGTTATAGGTCAGAGAAACACTTTCCATCTCAGTCAAGAAAAGGGATGGAATTTGACTGCCAATAAAGTGCCACTGTGCTCTATGAAGGTGTTTTTTGTTCAAGTATCTGAGTGTTTACACCTCCCATCTCTGGAGGCATCTCGTACATCAACAGCTCGCTCTCACAACAAACACATACAGATAAGAATAACACTGATCATGACAGCAACAAAAAAACACGAGAGACAAAAAAGTCTTTTATGGCGTCTTTGTGACAGGCTGGAATTTAGGTCAAGCCCCGCCCCCCATCTCGCAGCAGTGAGGCCTGGTTGTGTGCAGCTTCCTAACACTAGGATACTTGTCTCATAGATCAGCAGCAGGTTTCACAGTAGCTGGGCAATCCTCACTGCCCACCGTTACAATGTTAAAAAAGCAGGCAAGACAATGGAGGTGGTGGGTGCCACTTTTTTGTTTTTTTTTCAGTCCAGGCTGCAGCAGGATTGATCCACTCACACTGCGAGTATTACACATACTACACAATCTTTTACAAGGAGGAGCCACTGATTGATCTGTCTCATCACAAAAACAAACGTCCTGCATGAGAAAAGGCTTAAAATAGGTTCCATGACAGTCCTGTTTGTGATCTCGGTCACTTTCTAAAAGAAGTCTTTTGTTTTTGTTTTTTGTAGTGTTTATCATTTGAGGGGGCATTAATGACAGGGGGGCATTAGAGAAACAGAAAAGGACTCAAGCTGGACTCAAATCCAGATCACACTAGAGGGCCTCCACACCGTCAGTGAGCTACCAGGTGAGCTGTACAGATGCAGCCCTTTTGTGTTCTTGTTAGGATTTGAGACACTGTCACCTTGTCCTGCTCACTGATTGGCTGGAGTCATTGCAGACTGGGACTAAATTTTCAGTATGATGGAAGTGAATTTAATTTATAATTTCATTGTGATCACATTATCAGGTTGAAAATCATGGAGTGCCAAACAAGAGGGACCTCAAGGACCCTACATCAAACCAAACTAACCCTCAATGACACCCTTAAATGTATCTTTGTCTTTTATTTGACTCTCTACAGCAGGTTGTGGTCAGTTAAAATCTCCCGGGGTCATAGAGAACATTTCCTCAAACAAAGATTCAGAATGTCATAAAGTCTAACAAGTTAAATTAATCTTAAAAGGTTGAATGCAATATAGCATATATTTGAATATGTGCATCAGTGTCTGTGTCAACACCTAACTTTCAAACTAAGGACAATGACATTATTTTTTGGAGTGTGTTTTTTACTCACTGTTGTTTGCACAGGGAGTGACTGTTGTGTTTTTTTTACGACTTTAAGTATGAAGCTGCACGCCAATAAAAGTCTCATTGAAAAGGAATTTGGGGAACTGAAACAGATGAGTGCTTTTACTTTGAAACAGGGACAGTTGTGTTTGTGGCATATGCAATAGATTAAGACTTTGAAACTGTGGTGAAAGTTTAGTTTCTCTGTCTAATTTAAATTTTTTTGCATGGATCATTTGCAAATCAAGACTCAAAACTCACCTGTTCCGGACCGCCTACTCCCCCTAACCACCCTGCTTTTACTGTCACCTCCCTATTTTATTGTGTTGATTTTATGTGTTTTTTGGTTTTATCTAATTGTTTGATTTTAATTCATTGTGTTTGTAAAGTGTCACTGAGTGACCAAAAAGGCGCTTTTAAATTAAATGTGTTATTATTATTATTATTACTATCATTATTATTGTTGTTATCATTATTATTATTATCAATATCATATATCATTAGTCATCATTAGTTAAAGTTACCACCAACCTTCTCTTGGCCTCAGATAAATGTCTAGTCTCTATAATGGTCCTGTTAGATCTTAGTGCTGCATGCTGGGATTTAGTGCCCTCTGCTGGTTTGATTCATACCTATCTCATAGATTCCAGTTTGTTCATGTCAGTGATTATGCCTCATTGTACTCAAAAGTTAATTATGGAGTTCCACAGGGCTCAGTGTCTCAGGGCCTATACATTTAGCCCTAGACATCCTTCTTATAGGATATTAGAAAGCACAACATATACTCAGGGGAACATGAACCACCTGCTAGTTATACTGGTGTAGACCTAGAACTGCTGTGGTGCACTCCCACTCACTCCCTCACACTCAGGATATAAATATGACTTTATTACATGTCATTAACCTTCTTTCTCTCCATAGCTTGTGTATTTCCTTCCTCCTCTCTCTCTCTCTCTCTCTCTCTCTCAGTTGCAGGACTATTATTATTATTATTATCATTAGCAGTTGTAGTAGTAGTGTGATCATGATTATGCTATGATTAAAACTGATATCAGTATCCTTTATTTTCAACTATCTAGCTATGCCACTGCGTGGGTTAATTATATTGTAGTACCATAAACATGTCATAACTGATTTAGAACTGTCCTGTCTAAACCTATAACTTAGTGCAACTGTTATACAGTATATGCTCCTGGTCTCTCTCTTCACCTCCCTCTTTCCTCCTTCTCTCCTCTGTCCCCCATTTTTCCTGTCACCCCAAACGGTCGAGACATCTTTGAGTCTGGTTCTGTCAGAGATTTCCTCTTGTTGAAAGGGTTTTTTTTTCTCTCCACTGATGCCTAGTGCTTGTTCACTGTGTGAACTATTGGGTTTCTCTTCTCTTCTCCTCAATCTAAAAGGTTTATCACAGAATTGTCGTTGCGAAACAGCCAACTCTAAAGCTAAAGTATAAATCTTATCACTGGGGCCCTTCTCAGCTCCAGGTTACATTACATTACATTACATGTCATTTAGCAGACACTTTTATCCAAAGCGACTTACAATGGAACCAAGTACAATTAGCCAGGGGTGGAATCGAACTTGCGACCATGATGTCTTTGGTTCACAAGGTAGGGTCTTAACCACTGAGCCACTCCACCCCCCAGGTTCCAGGCGATCGCCCATTTTGTCTACCCAGTTGTAGACTCCTGAGCAGAGTCATGGTCCGTGGGGACAACGTTTGTGTTTCCTGCTTGGGCAGCTCATAGGTGTAGCCCACCGTTGACCCACAATGATCTACAGAACCACAGTAATGCCACAGGTTTCATTTCTACCCTTCTGAAAAGACAGGCACCATATGTCAATGACATGGTGTCAGCTGTTGAGATTATGAGGTCTTAATTACCTTTACAGTAAAGGTGTCACCCTGAGTCCACTCTTTGTGCATTGACAACATAAACACTAATTCAAAGTGTGAACCATTCCTTTGTGTCTTCCTCTGAGAACACATTTACACAATGAATATTTGTCCTATAACCTTATATTTTGGACAACCTGATACAATGGCCTCTTGTCCCACAAAGACAGTGACTCACCTGCCACAGGAAACAACAGTTTCCAGTTACATTCACAAATCTGGGAGTCATTGTGTGTGTTGCGTCACTTCTGAGGAAAAGGTGAGGCAAGGTGGGCAACACATCCAACAAATACAGGTGATGCAAGTGTAGGTAAACATTTACTTTTGGGAGCATGTGAGCTCTTGTAGTTGTTACCACTTCAGGAAATTTTCAAGCACAAACACTGACCTTGTCAGGACCCGTAGTTCTCAAGAGGACCAAAACCTGGTCCTACTGAGGCAGAAGCTAATTTCTTTTGATTTGATAATTAAGGTTGGGTATTAACATGTTATAGTTAAGGTCCCTTACCTTAACTATGCTTTGTTGAGGCTGTGCAGATAAATGGAAGTCAATACAGTGTGTGCTCACCTCTGTGCCTATGTGTGTGTGTGTGTATGATCACCATGGTAGAGACGGCTATTTAAACACAAGACAGAAGCTTCATAAACACTTTCTCATTCACCTCTTTGAAAAAAGAAGAAGACGTTGATAAGGGCGTGGTGACACGTGATAGTTTCAGTGGGCCTGTGAGCCTTAGTGAGTGACCATGGAAACAGAGTAAACACATGGGCAGATTGTTGGTCAGCAATAATTCATTTAGCGCTCTAATGAAAGACATGCTGGAATTTCTTGGGTGTGGTAACATTTTTTTCCTTCACCTTTACAGAAGAGCAGGTCCACTGCCAAGCAAATGGTTTTTTCCTCTTAATTTCTCACGCCCAACTTCTGTTTCTGACACAGGTTGTCAAGCAAACACTTTTATTATTATAAAGGACAAACTTTCCTAGAAGTATCAGGGCCAAACTGAATTCTCTTTCGAGAAAAAAGCTGTAATATTATGAGATCATTATTTAATTAAATGTAGTATTATTACTATTATTATTATTATTATTGCTAAATAGCAACAGAACGTAGATGTAACCAGCAGTAGCCTTGCAGTCGAGCAGTACCAGTCAAATCTGTGTGATTCTTTCTTGTCAACAGACTCAGTTTCTTTCTCAAGTCCTGATGCTAATCATAATGTGGTGATGATGTGCCAAAAAGATGAAGTATATCTTGGCCCTAATACATTCCACTATTGTCCAGATTAATCTCAGTTTAACGGTGTGGACTTTGATGAAACCTTGAACTTTTCTTCAGCATTATAACATTATGCCATTGGTGATTTCCAGTGCCGCATTCAACCATCCATCCATCCTTTTTCTACCACTTTATCCTCCACAGGAGGGTCGCGGGGGGAACCATGCCAATCTCAGCTGACATAGGTCAATAGGCAGGGTACACACTGGACAGATCGCCAGTCCATCACAGGGCCATATAGGGACAAACAGCCATTCCACAATCCACTCTCACACCTATGGTCAATTTAGATTGACCAATTTACCTAATCCCCATATTGCTTGTTTGAGAAAAAATGTTGCCGCAAGGCAAGAATGCTAACCACTCACTACATGAAACCATGGGGCCCCACATTCACCAGTACTTTTATCGTCAACCCAAGTAAAAAAAGTAGCTTGTTTAAAATGTACTCCGAGTAAAAGTTACTTACTTTAATAACAAAGTTGGGGTTCTTTCTTGTGCAGTGCAAAAAGGAAATTCTAACAAAATTGTGTTTAATTAAAGGAAAACTTTTACAAATTAAAGTGCACATGTAAACACATAATGTATTAGTCCAAATGGGTCACAAATGATTTAACTTTCTCAGTCAGGCCAACATTTTTTACTCAGTAGTAGGATGTGATTAAAAATGTAGCAAAGTACAGTGCCTCAATATACTCACATTTCAAATTTACAAAGTACACAAATAAATCTACCAAATTCATTCATTTCTTTCCAACTCTGCCAGGTAGATACTTTCTTGCTGACTTTCTGCAAAGCCTCGTTACACAGTTACACATCATTCCTCCTGATACATCATCAGAACGTTGGGAAAATCGAATCACTTTTCGGCTTTTGCAACATTGTGTCACGCACGTGTCCGCACGTTTCGTTACTCAAGCTATAGTGAAGTCAATGACGCAATATTTGTGTGTGACTTGCTCTGCCTCAATTGCATCACTCAGTGTTTTGATTTATTTGTACAACTTAATGCTTCATTTATTTGGTAACCTAGGTAACCAACTAACCTAGTTAACTTAAATGCTTAGGTGAAGTGCTTAGGTGAAGGTCAGGGTTAGATATTGACTGGTTGAATGGTTAAGGATATGGATAATACTTTATTTAGGCACTCCAAATGAGTGGAAGTCCATGCAGTGTCCAAAGAAGAATAGCTACACAAACCTGTGTGTGTGTGTGTGTGTGTGTGTGCGCATGTGTTTGTTGGGGGCAGTTCATATAAGTGGCTGCTGCTCGTTGTTCTCTGTTTCCTTGCATCCAGCTCAGCAAATACATCAGAGAAGCAGCTTCTGTCGAGGTGACAGCTGGGAGACGGAGACCGACTCCACACGATCGCAAACCAGCACAGAAACCAACCTTGAAATAAAGTAAGTATCAATATTGTCAGCGATGTTTTGATAAATAAGCGCTTTATGGTTTGCTCCTGACAAGACCTAGATCCATTTTGCATTGTATGTTTCTTTTAAAACACATGTATGTGTGTTGTGTTCTTTGTAGCTGTCCATGTTTTGTTTTTTCCCCCCCATTTTCAATCAAATGCAAATTCAGCCCTCACTCAGCCAAACCACACAGTGTGCTGCAGAGGAACCACTGAAAATAAACTGAATTTGCATTTATCTCATGAACGTCTGTTGAAATCAAACACAAAGTTCTCAGAAGTAAATACATTGTTTTTGAATCTGTGCTGTTGTGTGGATGTTCACCAGGATAAGCAGCAGAAACAGACAGAGAGAGAGCAATTAAAAATATTTTGAGTACGTACATTAGTGCCACATGATGAGAGGCACTGACTCACCGCTGAATTTAATTAGAGACAAAGTATTAAAAGTGTGGCTGCCAAACCATATTAATGACATGCTAACCAGTGTAAACGGTCTGGTGTGAGTCAAACAAATACACCCACATGCTCTTACTATTATGTTGGTATGACTAGCCATTAACTCTCCTCAAATGATCAAGCAATTCATTGATGCTCTTAGTTCATGACTAATGTGTTCTCTTTCAGTTCAGTTCACGTTGTGTATTAATCTGATTTAATCCCTACCTAATTTAGTAGTGCACGGGATTTTCGAAGACCTAAGTAGTATTATTTATGCATTGTTCCCTCTTTTATATGAAACAGGCTGTGTTTAAGCACTTAAAACTTACTTAATACAGTGTAATGACCAAGTTGTTACACCCTGTGCTAGTGCAAATAATAAATATTTGAAAACAAATTAAAGAGGCAAAGAGGAACATTAGAAGAAAGACATTATTTTCTTACATCCAAATAAATAAAAAAAGTTTTCCTTTTTTGTTTAGCTCATCACAACTCATCAGACAGCGACTCCACCTGTTTCCTCTTTTTTTCCTCAACTTTGTATCATTTATTTGCATAACTGTGTTGCTCTCGGTGTAAATATAGAGGGCGAATGTCAATGAATGTTTTAATATTTTGCATCGGCTTGTCGTTTATTCAGCGTCAATCAGTAAAAGCCTTAAAGCTCAAGAAAAAGAAAACAACAATGTCTGTTAAAGCAGTGGGTCAGTACTTGGCTCATCCAAGCATGTTATTTCCCGTGTGTGTGACCAGAATGTCCTTCAAGATTAACATGCAACTTGTATATTTGATTTCTCCAGCATTGACACTATAACTTTAATCAAGTCAGAAGTTTATTGGCAGAAGAGCAGTTACATAGAGAACTAGCACAACACGTCACACACTGCGCTCCAACACTGTCTTTTGCAATATTTTGGCGGTAAATGTGCTTTACAACTTCATCCTTACAACAAACATATACAAATTCCACATTTAACCCAATATTTACAAATCATATCTTTGCCATGTTTCCGATCATCGTCCTCTCACACATTTACTACTTTACTCGTGCAAATGCAACAGTGTACACACTGAATGTGTTGCACATGCAAACAACAGAGGATCAGTCCTTAAATGGCCATACTGAGGGATCATGAAAGCCCATATAATCAGACGGGTAGCCGTCCATGCAGGGACCGATAACTGATCTTCACAGTACAAAGCTCCGCAGCCTCTTTTCATGTCACTTCCATTGAGTGGAGGGTCACAGTGTGAGCTTTATAAAGTGGATCAGTTAGTTATTCAAGGATTCAAGGGACTAAAGAGGACAAAGCTGAGCTCGCTGCAGTGCCACAGACTCACGACCAAAAAAAAAAAGCAAAGGGAGGTGTCATTTAGAGCTAGAGAGACACAGAGAGAATAATAAATAAATAATAAATTCATCTGCTGAATACATTTGCAGGACATGGATGAAAAGTGAACGTATGCAAAGGGACAGCTTCGCTGTTGTTTGTTGTGTCTAAATGACTGTAGAGTGCAGTAAAGGTACAGTACGGGAAAAAAGATCAACATTTCAACATCTTTTCCCATCGTGTACATTAAAAGTCAGTGGAATGTAATGTATACATTAAACACAATAAAAAAAAAACTTATCTATTTCCATGTATATGTATATCACCAAAAACATTATTATAACATTATTAGTTTGTTGCACATGCAGTTCTCTCAGACACAGAAGTGAGGAAATTAAAATTCAAAAACTGTAAAGTCAAAATCCTGCATGACCGGAGCACAGACTCCGTCTGACACACAGTCACTGGACTGAAATATGGCAGAAATCTGTCACTAAATATACCAGACTCCTCTGTTAAAAGTTATGATTTTAGACATTTCCTTGGTAAATGATGGAGATTTACCATGGGATTTCAGGATTGTTAAGTCTTTTTAACCGATCTGCACTTCGGCAGGGCTCGGTCTGATTTCTCTGTCTTCCAGTTCAGCCACACTGACCAATCAGTGGCCAGCAGTCTGTCGACGCCACGTTTAGTATTGGCTCAGCTCGCTTGGAACCTCGCCAGAGCAAAAATAAAATGTCAGGTGACCAGGTACTATCGCTAATGGAAAAGCACAAACAATCAAAACGTGCCGAGTCGAGACGTGCTGGAACTGTGTCGCGAAAAAGCGCCAATAGTGTTGCTCGACGGATGCAGCATACAAATAATGTTACAACTCTGTTCAAACAGAGGAAGAATACTAACAAAAAAAATCTGCAAAAGTCACATACTGCAGCTTTAAATCAACCACGTGGAGCTCAATACTTACTACTGTAACTTCGGTGCACACAACAACACTTCTCTTACCCTCTCTAAACCCTGTTTTTGTGACCGTCGACAGCATGAATGAAGCTCGTGTTTCCTATAGGGAGCGTTGAAGTAGGATGCACGTGTTCCTGTGTCTCCATCTGGATGCTCCCACAGATGACTTCCCACCTCTGCCTTCTCCTCCTGTCCAGCTTGGCAGTTTCATCCCAACTGGGTAAGTCCATGGTCTTCAGGCTGCAAGTTAGTCCAGCCACGATATGGTCTACGCTCAGGTTTACTAAATGCCACTTAACTGCACACTTATCTGATCCGTGTCTGTCTGTGTGTTCCAGGTATGGACAATGTTTTCTTTAGTCCCCAGAACCAAACAGTCAGGGAAGGAGAAGGAGTTTTCTTCCAGTGTGTGTCTGGGGAAAGTTCACCTCCTGCGAGCATCTCATGGCTCAAAGATGGAGAGGAGGTCACAAGAGGTCGACAGATTCAGGTGCGCAGGGACGGACATTTGACATTGGGGTTATGCGGTGTTTATTTCATACGTGTCTCATGATGTCACCGGTTAAATAGTGACATCATCATGTAAACTAAAGCCAAACAAACCCATGCAAAATGTTCATATTTGTTATTTATTGTAATGTTTCGTTGTGTTCACTGGTTTAGGGTGAGTTTGGAGGTGGAAACCACAAGAAAACGTCCGGCACTTTGCGTCTTTTCAATGTCACATTAGAGGACGACGGCATATACATTTGTGTCACTCACAATCCTTTACTGAACATCAGCACCAAGAGCAAACCAGCTACACTAACAGTGCAAGGTGGGCACATATACATAAATCATTTGTTCATGCTTTCTTTCACTCATACACCTGCCATTTTACATATTATTCAATATGTATATACTGTAAAAAACTTCATTTGCAACCAACATTTTGGCAAAGGCAATGCCAACAAAACCCAAAAATATACTATATTTATTATCCAAATAGTGTATGATTGACTTTCCGTCATTTGAGTCTATAAAACTTAAAATCTTAAAAACTTAAAAAAGATTACTGATGCTTTATATCACAAAAACGACTCTTTGGCGTGTACATTGCACACTAACGTATCGATCCTCTGATTGTCCATTTGTCCTGCAGGCATTCCCAGACGACTGCAGATCATCCAGGGCCCTGACAACATCACCGTCGCCATGGGAACAGAGGTCTCCATGCACTGTACCGCTCATGGCTTCCCCGTTCCCATGGTGCACTGGTTCAAAAACGGCTGCCACCTGACAGACTGTTCAGCCCCGTTCAGCCTGCAGAACAATGGACAGCTGCTCACATTCAGGTCTGACACTGCACCAGACAAGACGAATATTAATCACCTTCTTTCTTTTTTTTGTTAGCAAATTTGAATTGTTATAATAACGATGAATCGAGATGCGCTGAGTTTATGGTTCATTATGGACAGAGCACATGTCAGAGTGAAACTGCAACACCGGACATGCTGTTGTATGTACACCTCAAATATATCTTTATGTACTTTTATGTTTTTTTCAGGTTAGAACGCTTTGAATATGGCGCCAGTTTATTTCATATCTTGGCATGTGACTCAGTTGAGTAAAAAAATCCAAAAGAACGATGAAGATGATGGGAAAAAAACAACATAACAATGCTGTATCATGGCATTGTAATAACTAACTCTGTGACGATATATTTGCCCGAATTTCAAAATTAAAGTGTGTTGCTTTACAATAAAAACGTATTCATGATGCAGTGTGAATCTAATGATTAAACATACAGAAATACTTCATTATGACTTGATATTGGAGGCAGGCCGCGAGTTTGGGACCTGTGTTGTAAATTCTTCTGCAAGATAAAGCTCAAGTTTGGTCTCACAAATTGAATCAAATTGAGGGTAATTATTGCAATTTTGCCGAATGCAAAGATGGTATTTGTTGCTATCAGTTCATTATGTAAAGCTGAATACGAGCTGGTTTTATCATCCTTTATATTTTTTAATTGATCTATGTGTAAATATATCACCACAGTTAAACATTAATAAGTCACTACAGAATATTATAAATAAAAATTTACGTTACAGGGTAAACAAGTGCTAACATATCCCAGATCACGTCACGTGTGGCAGTTCCGGTTGCATGTACTTTAACCTGTATCTGTTTTTACCACCATAACTCAGAAGCTGTTTGGATCCGTTCAAAATGTTTTTATGAGTCATACTTGCTGATATTATTCTTCAGGAATGTGGCCAAAGAGGACGAGGGCTTGTATCACTGCGAAGCATCGAACCAGAAAGAAACAATCAAGTCCCAACCAGCCTTTCTACTAGTGGCTGGTAATGTGTTTAACATCAACCACAGATTTCATTGCATTTTTTCCCAAAATAATTTAGAAATTTAGGAAATGTATAGTTTCAGCTTTGGACAATTTATTTAATCAAATAGATTTGTAAATATAAACATTTTGACTTACATTTGAATTATTTTATAAACTGCTTTAATAATTTAATCCATTACTGATTTATACATCTCTTTGTGTCCATTTCAATATCAAAGAAACATTCATCATCTCTGGCTCAGAGACAGATGGAAGAGGAAATAAGACAAACTAAAGTGCAATTAATAAGGAAACATTTTTGGGAGCTGCTACACTGTATACACACACACAGTATGACACATATTGTGTTTCCAGAAATGGACTGGAGTTTTGCACAGCAGCCCATGAACCTGACAGTAAAGAGAGGTGAGAATGTGACAGTCACCTGCAGACCTCCACACAGCAGACCAGCAGCCCAGGTCACCTGGTTCAAAAACAACCAGCCTCTCACATCTACAGCACATGTAACTCCACTGCCGAGTGGAGACCTCTACTTCTTCAGGTGCGTGTGCATCGTACTGTATGTATTTTTATGCAGCGTGTGGGGACCAGAGACAGTTTTTTTGGCTGGTGAATGTTTCCCCATTGATGTCGTTGTTCTCTCTGCAGTATCCAAGAGTTTGACAGTGGGAGCTACTTCTGCAGAGCCTCCAACATCCACCTGAAGAGGTTTCTCACCTCTAGACGAGCAACAGTAACAGTCCTGGGTATGACCTTCTGGCCTAATTATGATTTCTTGTGGCCACTGAGAGTGAATTTCCTTCAATATTTTCTTCAATTCAGCCCCTCCATCAGTGAAAGTGTGGCCCCAGCTGCTGACGGTGCCTGTGGGTGCTCGGGTGATGCTGGAGTGTCAGGTGTCTGCAGGTCATCCTTTACCCTCCATGAGCTGGATCAAGAGAGGCCACTCCAAGCAAACTGGAGGCAAGGTTGCTCTGGGGTAAGTTCATGTGCAACAGGTGCATTGACTAGTTTAGTGTCCTTGGCAGAATTAACTTTACAATTTTCTGTACAGACTGAGAAATACCACTCTTCACATCCAGTCGGCCAGGAGCTATGATGAGGGCGTGTACGTGTGCGCGGCCTCAAACCCGCTGGGCCAAAGTCATGACAAAGTTACGCTAAGAGTCACTGGTAACGTTTTTCACCATTATTAAAACAAAGCACAGTTTTAATTCACCACCAATTTCCTCAATCCTCAACAAAAGTACACTTTTCTAACCAATACAAATATTAAAAAGATAACTTTTTGGGAATCTTTGTGTTGTAAAATGACACCTGAACATCCTAAAACGCAGAATATGACTGCAAAAATGTTTCTCTTGTGCTTTTTTTCCCAGTGAGCCCCATCATAGTGACCTTCATGGGTCAGGTGAGCTGCCGGATCGGGACATCGGTGGTCCTACCGTGCACAGCTGTGGGGATTCTTCCTATCACATACACCTGGAGCAGAGACAAAGCAGAGACACAGTCTCCTGTCGGTGTCAACAGGCACGTTGATGGTGAGCGGCTGTAGTGGCGCCATTAGGGATTATTTTCATCAGCAAATACAAACAGTTGAAAAAGCTTAAAACGTTTCTGTTTCACTGTTGTGCAGAAAATGGAGCTCTACATATACTGAGTGTACAGTGGGCTGATGCAGGAGAATATTACTGCACCGCTGAGAACCGAGCAGGACGACATCAGAGACGCGTCATCCTCACGGTCACAGGTATTCTGACAATAATTCGCTGTTCATTCGTGAATTAGAAAGGGTTCAATGCCTTCTGGCTGCTGTAGACAGAACATTACATTCTTAATGTCCTGTATTACAGTATGAAGTTACATTGAATAATCACATATACTGTGGGCTCAATCTCCTATTAAAATATGGATATTCTGATGTGCACTACCATGCACATGTACACATGGCAAACTAGGTTAGTTAAAGTTGATAAAAAACTGTTTTATCACATGTATATTCAATGTGTTCTGAGGAAAATAGGTTTGTACACAGACAATTAGTTGTGCAACTGTTCTACAGGCGCTCACCTCTTCTTTTGGTTTGTCTTTTATTTTGTCTTTTGCCCTAAGATGAAAATCATCCAGCTGATAGAGGAAAGCAGATAAGCCTGGTTTTGACTGCTGTGAGTTAACATGTTGTTTTCACTGTGGCTCGTGTGGTGACGTCAGTGATGGAGAGATACTATATATTAACCCAAATACCTCAGTGCCGATACTATTCTATACCAAGTACTACTTAGAAGCACTTCTGAGAGACTTGTGTAGAATGTTCTACTTTAAGACATTTCAGAGAGAAATGCTGTACTTTGTAAACTAATTTTGTTATGTGGAAGAATCAAACACATACAGTAAGTATGTCAACTATGATCATTGTGATGATAAAATCTGTGTTTCTGTCTTTGTAAACTTTAAAAAAAAAAACATTAATTCACACATCCAAATTACAAAAATGAAATCAAAGATAAGGGAAAAAAATAATATTGCCATCACCTGTATCAGCCTGTAGGTGCATCCTGGACTGAATAATTGTATTAAAAGTAGTTGAAATTAGCTGCAACAGCATTTTTACACATTTATACATTACAACCTAATAATGTCGTACATGATTATTAATCATTACGACAATATTCTGTATCCTTCAGCCTAGGTAAAAAAATAAATAAATCTGCACTGGTGGGTGTTATTTTGCTCCAAAATCCGTACATTTTGTGTTTCAGAAGCTGTGAATGTTTCTTGTTTGTGTGTGATCTTTAAAGTCAGTTGTTTTAGTAGTAATGATCTGTAACATGCTCATGTATAACACTGCTTCACAGTAGTTCATTTATGTTAATGCCAAATCTTTCCATTTTGTATCTAAGATATATTTTTTTTCCCTAGAGCGCCAACAATGACGGAGACGTACCAGTTTCCAGTGATTCCTTTGCTGAGCAACATCATGTGCAGTCACAGCACAAGGAAGCCACATGTATGTACTTTTCAGCAAGTCCTGAAATGTAATAACTTAAGTCATAATATTTGTAATAACTAACAAATTCATTTTGAAGAGGCAACAAAGTTAAACTGTAAAAATGCAACTGATTCAGCTTAACAAATAAACAACCACGTCTACTGGTGCGAGATAATGTTACAGTATGATTTTATTTGACAAACCACTTGTAAGTCTTTTATTACTACTTCAGGCACATCATCAGCCTGTGACGCTACAACCCTTGGAGCGTCCACAGTCCCCACATTTTCAAGAGGAGCAGTTGCTGAGATGTCACCAGAATCAACCAGTAGTCCAACTCAGCCGCTACTCACACAGATCGCTCACCCTATTTTGCCACCGCAGTTACTCCCAGACACCCGGTCAGTAGACCCCCACGCCGCACAGCTACGGCGGATTGGTGCACCGCGTTTCATTTCACATCGTGGACCACCAACCATCACAGATCCTGTCACTGAAAGTCAATTTTACCACAAGCCAACCTCAACACTCTTTTCTCAAACCAAGATGGAAAACCCACACCATCCACAGCCTTCACCGACCCAATCGAAAAATCCTCACACTCATTCTCAAGAATTGTTTATTTCAAGATTTTTACCCAAGTTCCGTCTCGAGCCGCCAACAACCCAGCCTCAGCTGCCCCCCCAACAACGTCCAACTTCAGTTGCCACGTCTCAGCCGTCCCATGGTCACAGTCAGCCCTTAACAACCAAACCCACTTCAGACATTCCCGCACTTCCTCGAACCCAACCTCAGCTATCTTCAGTGCAACCACTACAGCCCTCAATCTCAACCCTCGACACACATGGCGAGATCTCCAATCTGATGACACTGGCCCCTGAGTTCGATGTCGTCCCACAGTTGAACCAGTCTGAGCCGGTACAACTAAATGGGACCCAGCAGGGTGACCCAGCTCAATCAGCCAAATCAACCAATGACACTGAGCTTTCAGAGTGGCTGAAGAGGAACACATCCCAGTCACCGATGACCAGCAATGATCCCAGGTAGGTCAAATAAAAAGTAAACGGAACAATGGGTATTTCATGCTACTAATGCATTTAAAAGGTTCGGTGTGTGCAATTTAGGAAGCAGACATTAAACTTACAGAAGCATGAATAGCCTTGCATTTCGCATTTTTAAGTGTATATGTATACACAGGTGTGTGAGAATGTGGGAAATTATATACTAGTGGTGCCTGCCCCACTGGTGCCCTTTTAATTTTCGCCCCTGCCCCCCCAAATGTCACTAACCCTCACTGTGTCTTTCAGCATGCAGGTACACAACCTCTTATCGTAAGTGTGGGTCATTGAAAAACTTAGCCTTTGTAAGATAGTGGAAGGTGATTAAAACTTAGTTAGCCCTGAGTGATTCAACGTGGCCTTCAATGAAAGAGGGATTAAAGCATTGCTGTGTGATGTATGGTTTGTCTTTGCAACTTTCTCTCTGCATCCTTTGCTGACAGCTTACAGGAAATAGTCGGGGCTGGTTTATTGAAAAACAGGAAGTCAATCAGACTGTAAAGTGTTGTGCTACAGGGACAATGTGCAGTTGTTGCATCAGGAATCAAACTTGTGGTGTGCTCACGGTTGTCCATTTTGGGTTTGCATGTACCCCTGCAGAAATTAATGCCATTTACATTTACAATAAGTACATAACGCTGACCCTATACTGCAGATGTATGCAGAAAGTATGACCTGGGCCTTTATGCACAATGCACCATTAATGCAAAAACCGTGTAGCAAGATGTCACTTCTGCTTGTCCTGTACACTCCAGAGTGACCCAGCCGTCATGGCTGCCCATGGTGGAGAAACATGACATCCCTATTGTTGTGGGAGTGGGCGTATCCTTGGCCTTCATCTTCATCACTGTTATGTTCTATTCCGTGGTCCAGAAAAATCAACCTGTACCCACAAACCGAGCAGGTCAGAAAACCCTTTGCAGTTCCCGCACATCAAATATCATGACACTTATTTTAAATTCTGAGCATATTCAGAGCAAATCAGTTCGTAACAATTTCTTCAAAGCCTAATTACGCGTCCCCCAACAGCTCAGAGAAATGTGGGTGTACCCGCACGAAACCCTGACCGCAGAGCTGCCGGACGTACGTATGAAAACAGGTGAATACACTGTTACTAGGCAGCAATACGCTGGCCTTGCAATTGATCATTTCAGCTCAATATGTAAACGAGACATTAAATCCGAGCATCGTGTTCCTTGCACAGAGCTTTTGAAGATGACGACTGCGTGGCTGTGATTGAGCAGAGTCCTTACACGTCGGACACCCGAGCCCGACCTCCAGGGCCCAGTCTGGTCACAGTGCAGATGGAGCCCGCAGCTGCGGATCTTCACGAGGATACACAACTGACTCTGGACAAGCACTCAGTCTCTGTGGAGACTTATCATGAGTCCATTCTAGACACAAAGGTTTGATGACAAACACACACATGTGGAAACATCTGCAGGTTGCAGAAAGAGAGTGAGGAAAGAATATGTTTTCCCCTCAATCAATTTAGTGTAAACCGGCAGCCAAATATGCATAAAGTACTGGTCAGCAAGTGTCATTTTAGACAACTCAAGGTTTGTGTCTTAATTCCTGCCAAAAACAGATGATACAGATGTAGTACAAGTGTTGCTTATGTGCTAATAGTTATAGATGAGTTCAGCTGAGGCCACATCTGCTTTTAATTGATGTCATACTTCTTTCTGCTTTAGTCCATTTGTGCTGGTGGAATTGTTGTCCTCATCATTGCCCAGTTCAGATCACATCCATCAGTCTTCATCCTTCTAATCAACGCCAACCATCACCACCACCAGTGTCTGGAATCTAAGGGGATTAACCTAGTTGCTGCACAAGCCTAATCTCAAATTTTCCTCCAACAGGAAGTTCAATGCACTATGAATATAGATATATAAGAAGTGTATTCTTAAATATTTCAGATTGATCCTTCTCTGGAGGAGGAGACGGGCTGTACTATGTCCCAGCCCAACATCCAGCTGCAGTGTGCTGAGGACTGGACCAGTAACAGAGGGGACAACCACAGCCTGTGTCAGGATCCTTTGCCTCCTCCGTTGTCCTTACCTTCCTGTTCCCCTTCCCCCTCTCCACCATCGAGGCGTGAAGAGGGCCTGCACACCTCGTTGACCCTACAAAGTCCAGAGCAATGTGCAGCACCGCTCCACCACAGCCTCAGCATCTCACATGGCAACCCTCCCCTGCTCCTGTCTCACCACCTCTCCTTGGGTCTCACTACGGTTGCTGTTGATGTCCATTTTTACCCACCAGCCACTGCTTCAGCGGCAGCAGGCACCAGCACCGGCACCCAAGTCAACTCAGTCTCTCACTCCACCTGAAAACATCTCTTCAGTCCTCCATCAGTGAACAATCAGCGACCAGATTTCCCCAGTGTAAGCTTCTGCATATGACCAATGTAATCAACTTTACCAACTCTAACTATAAATCCCCCACTTGATGAGAAATAAATGATAATTACTGGAGATTCCAGATTTTTCCATCAATCAATGCCCACAGAAGAAAATGGAAAGGTGCTGATGTTAGTGTCTGTTGCTATTTGATACACAACAACATGCCAGGAGCACTGAGGTCCCTGCAAACCAGTTTTATATCACTGATTGTGTGCAGAGATATAGATATACAGCTATATATGTGTGTGTATATATATATATATAAAAATGTTCTAATCTTTTTGTTAATGTGTTTTATAGCTTTAGCTCAGCACTTTTTTAATCATAGTATTACTTTGTGTGTTGGTTATTAACAGCTTTACCACAAATAGTCTTGTTTTTTATTATTTATATGTTAATTACTACTCTGTTAATGAAGAAAATGTAAATGTGTTGTATTGAATTTATTATTTATGTAGAGGACACAATTTCACACATACATATACACATATATATATCAAATATATAAGTTCAATGTCAAATGTGTGGTACAGTAGCATTTAACAGCCAAGGATACATTTTATTTGTCAGAAAATATTGCAATAATTGTCAAACAATCTGTTTCAACGATCCTCACGTTTCCATATAAGCTACTTGACTGTTAAACCTTGTTTGAAACCAAAGGAGGGTAATAAGTGCTGGATGAATATAAACTGTAATGACAATACAGCCAAAAGCCCTTGGTGACAATTCTGTATGTAAACATTTCTCTGTGAGCTTTTATTTTCAAAATAAAACATCATTACATTAACTAAACATGTGCTTTATGATAAAAATAATATTAACTGTTGCACCTTAAAACTCACAAGGACAGAATGTGGATGAGACAAACGATGAAATGAAATGGTTTCTTTGTTAAATGGCTTCATAGTTTATCGTTTACCATCAACATTTGTAATAGAGAAATATCAAGATCATGTGTGTGGATTTTTCAGTCATCTTGATGAGAATGAATGAATGAATGAATGCAGTCTTTCGAATGTCATGCTACTCAGGCGACCTCTAGTGGCCATGAATAGTTCTTCAAATATCCTTAATAACTAACCAACAGAGGTCAGTAGAACCACACATTCTGTCAGTCTTCATATGGACAAGCACCAAATAAATGACCTTAACCAAAATATGTTTTATGTGTCTTTGCAAAAGGGAAACTGCACATCAGATTTACTTAACTCAGTTATGTCAACCGGTCCCACTAAACACAATTAATTAAATGGGAGAATGACAATGTATGTAATTATTACCATTTACTTTTATGCATATTTGACTTAAAAGATCTAAATATATTCTACATCATACAATTAAGTTGGATTTACTTAACACTATAATCTTAGATGTGCTAAACTCAGTAATGATGAAATCATTTCACACATTGTTATGTAATGTAAACATTGTCAAGTTGAATTTAATTAAATTGTGTTTATTTTAATAAAAATGTTTTGGTCTTTTTAATGTTGCATTAATTTGAGTCCTATACAGAAAAAGTCCTTTCACCTGCCTTTATTTTAAAATTAAATTTCAGAAAATTACACATTTCTGAAAGCCCAAACTCAGATCTATTTTCGTCAGTCAGTCAGTCGTATGGCCATCATGTTTTCTGAATGTTTTTTCTAACACTGTAATGAAACAGTGTTAAAATCAGTGGCCCTCCAAAGATACACCATTCAATAAAAAGCAAAACCAAGTATAATATAATCATGGTGTCTTCAAGTAAAAATGCCAAAATTGAAACTTGGTGCTTGGTC
The DNA here is from genome assembly GCF_019176455.1 of Solea senegalensis. Taxonomy (NCBI): domain Eukaryota; kingdom Metazoa; phylum Chordata; class Actinopteri; order Pleuronectiformes; family Soleidae; genus Solea; species Solea senegalensis. Next base: position 14,226,754 of record NC_058025.1, on the reverse strand, counting down.
ATTATGACATTAAATTCAAAGAAAAGAAAAAAGCAAGCAGATAACTCTAAAGGACAGAACTTGTGACAACATAAGGCAGAAAAACAAGGCAGGGTTATGCCCGAACAGGCTTTAACAGCCATTGCTGGAACAGAACAATATTATCGATACAATTATTTAGAAAACAATCACATATAGCTGCTGTAATCACACCATGCGAATCAAAAAGCAGCGAACATCTCAGACTTGCCTTGTGCAGTAAACTTACTTGTGCAGTTGGCTTTTCAAGACCTGCACCTATGCAGACAATCTGTTACTTTTTGGACAAACTCAAAAGTGTATCGTAGGTCTTTTGTATAGCTTAGATTTAAGCTGTAGATCAGGCCAAACAGGAGTGCACACCCATTCGCAAAAATACCTGAGACCCTGAAGCACTTCAACGTCCTCTATAATGGTACCAACATCCTCAGGTGGATCAGTGTCCGCTGCTCCCTCATGCCGAATGACGTAGACTCCTATCATCATATCCTCCATTTCTCTCTTTGCACCAGGAACAAGATCCTAAATGTGGAAGAACGATATAAAGAAAAATGTTGAAGTTTCAAATGCATAACAATATTAAATGTCACATCAAAATATGAATATAAACCCCAAAGTGTTGTCTTGATGTTTTGTCTACCATTCCAAACCCTAGGCAGCTCAATTGACATGATTTAAGACAAAATGTCAACATGCCATTAAAAAGTATAGGAATATTTATTATTTAACCATCCTCATTACATTACATGTCATTTAGCTTTTATCCAAAGCGACTTACAATGGAATCAAGTACAATTAGCCAGGGGTGGAATCGAACTTGCAACCATGATGTCTTTGGTACACAAGGTAGGGTCTTAACCACTGAGCCACTCCACCTCATCGGCAGATAATTTGTTTTAATAATTTGTAAATGTTTGCTACTGGAAGGGAAGTGGAAGTGCAAAACTTGAGCAGTTGCAAGAGTCAAGTGAAAGTTTAATTTGTGAAATTTAAATACATGTGCGTGGAATGTTTTAATTTGTAATGCTTCAGTAATTGGTACCTTGTAGATAGAGTTTCAGAACATTGTTTGCATCTCCAAATTCATAACCCAAAGAAAAACAGACATGAAAAGAGTTTATTGGTCATTCATCAACCAACACGCTCTGCAAATCTGAAATTCACAGTTGTGCACAGCTTTCAAGTTCCTTCCTTTTTAAAAATGTACAAAACCTACACAAATGCAGATGACAGTAAGGTCAAAAGTTAATGATTAAAAGTAAATAAGCTAAACAACACAATAATGGTTAATTAGGTCACTAATTTTAGATGAGCAAGTGGAAAGCTAAAATGGAGTCAAGCTAGCAAAATATTGATGTTTTTCACATTACCATAGCCTATACCATCAGTCCAAAGTCAAAAATACTCATCAACTGGTATAAAACAAGCATATTTTAGTTTGTCATTTTTAAATTAGTCATTAACTTACCTGGATATTGATGGATGGCCGTGGATTACGAAGAAATCCGAGACATGTGGCAGGACAGCCACATGTACAAGTCCAGAACATGCTGCCTTCAGCCTTGTTCTTACTGAGCATGTGCAAGTACCTGTGGGAGACGCCCTCCTAGGCCTGATGTACATCTTAATTAACCTGCTTACATAAATGATGCTCATTATTGTTTGTTAATTACAATAAACGATAAAGTACATGCTTCATTTGAATCTAAAACACAGAATTATTCAATCATTTCAGTTGAAATAACCATTTAATGCAAACAACACCTGAGTTTCATTTCTTTGAGTGTGGTCAATTCCACTGTTAGCTTTTGCCCATAGTTTGAACCTGAAATAAAAAAGAGGAGTAGGAAACGTCAGACTTTTGTCAGGTGTTTATGTGACTGTGAAATGATGTGGCAGTGCTGCCTTGATCTGTCAAGGTGCTTTAGACGCATTGTTTATTGTTGAACTTCCACTGCAGACCTGGGCCTCTTCAACTTTCCAGACCCTTCACATACACAAAAACCTATGTACATGTCTCTCAAACTGTGGGTTGTGAGGCCAATTTTAGTGAGTCGCAGATGTGTCTACTGTACTGTTTATACTGGTGTAGTTTGATTTCGCATTCAACAGCTCCTCTCGGCTCTCCATGGACAGTGTGCTGCCAGACACACAACCACAACCGACATAAGCTCAAAAATGTGGGTTGCAACTTAAGGATTCAGCATAAGTGCACGGGTCCCCCAGCTGGATTGTTCGTCAGGTTTCCATTAACATGTATCCCTAAATATAACCATACGTTTTTGCTGAAAAGAAAATGTGCATTTATATGTGTTCCCATCGACTCCCTTAAAGCAAATATTGGGAGTTAGTCATCAAGAACAGTACATTAAAACAGACTGATGGAGAAGCATCCACTGCTAACGATATACAAGCGGAATGTAAATGTAAAAAGTATGTCTTCCTTGAATGTCTGTTTATTGTTAGATCTGTTTTAGTCACATGATATATTTTGACCCTCATGACCCACTGTACCTTTCTTACAGTAGCTCGATATGCATCATCTCTAAATATGGCAGCCAGAGAATTCAGATATTGAAGCCATTTTATCTTTTGGGACATCATATCATGACCATTGGCTTATCCAGTGACTTTCTATTGAACATTTATTCAATTTGGAGTAGTTTTAAAAAATTAATTAAATGAGTCAAATTAATCAAAAAGGCAAACTCAAACTGAAAGAAAAACAACATGGAACAGAAATGAATACTAGAGCAACAGAAAGCACTGAACATCATGACACAAACAAGGATACATTAGGGAGTCAGGGACAATCAAACACAGGTGAGACAAACGAGGCACAGGTGCAACACATTGAGGCGGGGCACACAATCAACAAGGAAGACAGCACAGGAAGTCAAACTAAACAAGGAAAAACTTCAAAATAAAACAGGAAGCAAAGAAAACAGAGAAGGGACTAATAAACTGAATTAATATTCAACAAAGAAGACCTGGATAATCCAGAGGTTATGACACATCAAGTTAACCACAGTGAGTGTGGTCACCTTTCGCTCACCTTCAGATTCTTGTGCATAAACTCATACAACAGCTGAAAATGATGCAACATGACAGTTCACAGCCATGATCAAGGTCCTATGAGGCTGCACATAGACAAAATGTAGGTCTACTTTTAATGTCATACAAAACTGCTAAAATGTTAACATGCTGCTGCTAGGCAAATAATGTAATATTTGTTGTTACCATAGTAACATGATAAAGATCACTTTCTGTGAAAAACATGGAAATCAGTGTTTCAATGTCAAGAAATAAGATATAGTAGTCACAGTGGAACAATGAATGAATCTCAAAATAAATGAAAACACAACCTCAAGGAGAAAACTTAGTGGATCAACACTAGTGTGTCTGCATTATTCAAACGTTGCGACATACCACACAATCAATGACCTTAAGTAATTTTAAGGTGGAATTTAAGAAGATAATAAACAAAAAAACGAAATAATCATGCTCATATACAACTCACATTTTATTTTAACTGCTCCAAAGTTTCCTGCTCAATGGTCAAAAAAATGTTGTGCCTCATTCACAAACTGTATTTACACAAAAATCTGAACTTAAACCACGTGTACACATGTGCTCTATCTCATCAAACTAATTCAGAACTTCCTTAGACCGTGTGTATGCACAAATGTTTTCCAAAAAGGACACTAACTTAGTTAATTAATGCATTTGACACAATCTTTAACTATACTATTGAGATAGTTTGCTTAGTTTATATATTCAAGTATTAAAATTTCTCCTCCATCATTCTGGCCTACATTTTATACTGTTATTCATTATTACAGTTGTTTGCAAATGCAGCTTCAATTTAAAACATTTTGTTCTGGTTGCATTATGCTCATTAATTACAAAATATACAAGGATTAACAGATACCATCTTGGCTATAATTATTAAATAAATGACCTGATGGTTCTTTGTGGATATCATCACTTTTCCCCCTCATTCCTTGAACAAAACCTCATAATGACTGTTTAATAACTGCTCCAGCCTCACCCTGAGCCATGAGATGTGCTGTTCCCCTGTCTCCCTCATGTTATCATTTTTTTTTTTCTTATTTCTGGTCTGCAACGTCAAACTATTCTTATTTTAAATTTGCACCACTGTGCCTTTTTTTAACGTCCACCAGTGTATTTTTTTCAATTTCACAACACATCTGCTGTTGTGCAATTCTTTTCGGAGCCATCTCTTAAAACTGCTGCTTATGTCTTCTTCTATGTTCAGTGCACTGCTCTCTAGTGAGAAAATGCATGGCAGCTTGCAGATTTTAAAGTCTGTCAATTTCACATGATTCGGATTCACAAACAAGGCAGTAGGGACAACATTGGCTCACCTCATGAATCCATTTGTTCAGAGAGTAAGAACATTTCTGAGCACATGTTAGTGAATGAGACCCATTGAATTTACCAGTTTTTACAAGTACTTTACTGCAAGCAAACTTTGAAGACAATTAATACTACAGATGCCGTAGTCTTAAGATCACCCGTCCTTTTGTCTAAATTGGATTATGTATTATGTCATCAGTGAAAAAAATGTTGTGACTGATTAAGCCAAAAATCATCTACTGAATATTCATTAAAGTTCAGTTGACGGTTTCCTTGGTTTTGCCTCGTCCTCATTTCGCGGAACATGGAAGTCCACGTATGGACACCACTTGGTGTTGAGACACACCAGCTTCTTCAAAGTGGCAGTTTTCACTATGTCGAAGCCTGTTTCTCCTCCAAATGTGCTCGGTTTCCAGTACTGAGGGGAGCACAGTGGGTTTCCCATCAGGCCTTTCAGGGAAAAGGGGGCACCCATCTCCACCATACTCTCACCAAATATACCATCAGGACGAGTTTTCTCCAGCAGGACTCCTGTGTAGAACTCTAAAGCATCAATGTCCCCGTAGAGTTCCTCTAAACCTCTGGCCATGTCTTTGTCATCTGTGGAAAAGAGGAACATGTTGGTAATACATTGATAAAAAAAGATGTAAACACAAAATGACTCTTACTTACCAGTGAACTCGTCAAAGGAGGTGTAAGGCTTTAGGTTAAACTTCTTCCTGTATTCATTGAAGGGCTGAACACGTGCTGCTCTGGACTCTTTGATCACCATTCCTGTCACTTTGAGCACAGCTTCATGCGTGTTGTGACCTCCACCAATCTGACAAAGAGGAAAAAAGTGTTATTTTAATGAAACGAAATGTCCTTAATGTTCTTTAGGTAATAATACTCACTAGCCAATGTTACTGCTAATTTCCACATCATGGGACTTGTGAAGATTATCTTATCTTTTTATGAAAAGGAAGTAGACTACGCTTTAATATAAATGAGAGTAAAAAAAAAACCCAGAGGTTTAGGTTATTTTAAATATCCGTTGTGTCTTTTCACTGGGAGCACAAAGGCCTCTTTCTCTGCAATAGTTAACAGGAAATACATCCACCTATTTGTTTAATGGAGGACAGGGAAATGCATGATATTTGCCTATGCCATAACAATGATGTCATACTATGGCATGGCAGACTTATGAGTTTGGATACTGGGACACCAGGAAATTAACGATTTTAGCCACCTAACAAACTGCAAAAATCTACAACAGATCGAAGTGGTAGAAGTACACACTATCTGAAGAATATGTCTGCTGCTTTATCCGTTGCCATTTTATCCCTTGGACAGATTCTGGATTGAAAACTTTTTAAAAATGTGTTTCTTGCTTTGTAAAATACTTGCACAAAAGTCCATGGAGAAAATTAACTCAGCTGTATGTACAGACCCCCAGGGAGTGGGAGTGAAGTGTTGTTTTTAGTGGCTCTGTGTGTGTCTGTCTGCTTGTCTGTCTGTGTTTCTGCACTTTCACTTGCCAATATGACCATTACATTACATTACAAATGACATGTAATGTAATGTAATGACCAGAGGCCGATTGAGGCTTGTTGTGTGAATGGGGTGAAGTTTGCCATTTCTGATTGCCTTGTTTATGCACTGTTTTGCCATAATTTCCCAGACTCTTCTTTTGTTCCTCTTGATTTCTATTTGTGCATTATCAGTTCTGCCTCATTATCTTCTTTCTTTTTTGCTTAATGCCATTTACGTGTGCTACGGGTGGGGGACTTTATTTAGTGGAGCACTATGAATTGCATCACTTTGTTTGAAAAGTGCAATATAATTTAAGTCTGATTGATTGATTGATTGATAATAGCCAAAAATCTATCAAACTAAAAAGACTATGGCTGTATTTGTCCTCAGGTTAACAGTCTCACCTGTCCTGCAGGTTGACGAGAGAAACCATCCACCAGTTTCTCCACACCATAATGCATGAGAAGTGAGGTGTTGTAAAGAAACTGGGAGTACGGGATTTCATCCCCGTCGATGAGGAAGCTGTCCGGCATCAGCGGATGCCAGTGGTAGAGGTGGCAGAACTCCAGGGCAATTCGGTTGCTGTACTGAAAACGCACGTTGAAGAGCAGGGAGGGATCAAACTTAAGCTTCAGGTGGTAGCCGCTCAGCTGCTGCACATACTCTTCGATGATGATGTTGATGATCTCCCCTGGGTGGCAAAAAAATTAGACCATCACTTGATATTACATGCTAATTCCATGTTTGGATGTATCATTGAATGGTTTAATACTGAAGAATCCAAAGACGTTCAGCTACAAACACATGTGACAAAGTAAACCAACCAATATTTGACATACTTGGCAAAGCACACATGAGCTGCCAAACATCACTTTATGTTCATACTCGTGGGGCCCTCACCAATGATGATGAGTCTGCTGGTCTGGAAAAGCTGTTCATCGTCCCAGGTGGGATGCTCTGCCTTAAGGACATCACACACCCTGTTGTGCTCCCTCAGCCATATGGTTGCATACACGGTGAGACCTGGCAGGATGCCAAATATCTCGTGACCAATGACCAGACGTTGCTGTGCAGGTAAACCCTCAGGGTACACCATGTGCACGGGGACCTCGGTTACTGACGGGGGATACATCTCACCATTCACTAACTGAGACAAAAACACATCATCTGTTAATAGTGTTGTTTGGGGTGTGTTAAGCTGAAATAACAGAAATGAAGTCACTCAGAAACTAGATAGAGCGTGCTAAGAGGAAGTTGCCTCTGAAACCCCGATTGCAAGCCTGAGAAAGGAAAGCTAATGTTGAATTTGCTGTCAGATAGCCTATGCAAAGTTGGTCTCTCAGTTAGTTGTCAGAAACAAATAGGAAGTGAAGACTTTAAGCATTCACGTTATTTAAAGGTTAAAAAAAAGAAGCAGCATAATATCAGTGTGAATAAAGGAGATCATAAAGGAGAAGCTGCTTATTATTATTTTTTCATCCATCTATCCGTATAAAAAAAAACACATGTACATTTTATTACCTGATATTTCAACTTTCCATCTTCATGAAGCCGTAGTTGAAGCTGCCGCATGAGATTTTCTCCATAAATTTGACTTGCATCTACCTGAGTGAGTTAGAAAGAAACACATTTCCTACATCAATCCATTTTCTATCCTTCACGTGAGAGTTGTGGGGGGGTGGGTGGAGCCAATCACAGCTTGAGTGAGGCAAAAACCCTGCACAAGTCACTAGTGCATTGCAGGGCCAACATATAGAGACGAACAAGTGGTCAATTTAGTGTGTCAAATGAACCTAATCCCCAATGGTTAGGAGCCAAACTGATGACCTTCTTGTCATGAGGCAACAATGCTAGCCACTGCATATAATCAACTGTCATAGCATATTTCACCACAGGTTATATAGTAAATTGTTAAATTATTGTAGAAATGATGGTTGTGCCTGCCTGCTGAGCACTCATAGTTAGTCTGTGACTTACCCCATGTCCTAAACCCTTGGTGAAGCCAACATGAACTCCATGGTCAGTCTTGAAAAACTGGTGGGTGAAGTGCTGGGCCATAAAGGCAAACATCAGATTGGTTCCCTGGGGGTCAGGCCTGAATTTGGTTCTTTTGAAGAAACGTTCCATCAACACTTTCGGATCGGGAAGAACGGGTTTACCTGTCAACAAAAATGAACGCTGTATGAACTTGCAGTGAGTAGCAGGGGAACAGGCCTTTATTTTGGTGAAACTTATGGTTAGAGTGAGGGCTCTGCTCCCTATTTATGACGAGAGTTATGTCTTCAAGTTTCCATTAGGTCATACGTTGCACTTTCCTTTCACTTAGTGTATTGTTACATCTACCTGCACAGTACATTAATCACATCACATCACAAACACATTTTGGTTGGAAACCCCAAGAACAGCCCCCAACGAGTCCTCTTTATGTGGGGTCTACAAAGTCCCCATTGAATGATAGTGGATGATATACGGAATTTAAGCTCTCATCGTTGCTTTGCTGTAACATTTTAAAGTGAGTGACTATATAATGTCCTATAAAATAGGCAATTTACAGTTTAGGTCTCACCTTTAGTTCCCATGGGTAAAGGGCAGTCTTCAGGTACAGGAGGGAGAAGCCGGGTGTAATAGGAGATGTTGTTGTAAGACTCCCAGTTGAGGTATCCATATTTGGTATTGTAGGTGGGAGGACTTGGAATGAGGTCACTTCTAACTTTAAGAGAGGATAAAAAATATTTTTTCAGTATTTTCTGAGCCTTTATTAGAGAATTAGAACATGACCACTATGACTGGACATCTGATTAATATAATAAGAACAAATGGGTCTAAGTGAGACTGACATTTTCATTTTTTTTTTACAGTAAATAACAATAATAATAATAATAATAATAATAATAATATAACTACACTTGCAAAATCATCATTTTACTGTAAACTCATTGGGTTTTCTTGTCAACCACAGTGAGCCAAACTGTGAATGTAGGGACAATATCTAGCATTACTTTACATTAACTCATGTCTGCTCTAAAATAAGACAAATAAAATATACAGCATCACATCAAATTCCAACGCGACCGATATGAGGAAATAGACTTTAAAAATAAGAATTATTATTATTATTATAACAATAATAATAACTATTATTACGCCTTTCGTGAGACTTACTTGTCAGTACTATTCGCATGATGGTATCTTGCAGGAAAGAGTTGTTGACCACGTACCAGAGCCACCGAAAGTGGGTGAGTAGGTAGTGAACTGCTGCGGGACTGGGCTTGAGCATGAGATAAACCCTGGTCCAGAGTGAAGCTACACATACAAGAGTAGAGACCATATGAAAGAGAGGGTTAATAATAACAAGACACATCTACACGTCTTCATTATTTGTTAAAGGTACTGTATAGGTAGGGAATATAAGTCATCAGTATATTAGATTATACCAAAATGTAATTTATGGCCTGAAAAATTCTACGTTTTGGGATGTGATTTGTGCCTGTTGTGGCAAAAAACTGCCACATACCCAATAATGATAGAATAGTTATATTTGTGAATTTCTGTTTGACTCTAGGGTTCTGATGGCCCTAAGTGGCTCCATTTGTGTGAGTCTTGATGACTCCATACCACTTTTCAAAAGATGATGGCTACGACTGGAAGGGTTAGATCAGGGAGCAGCCAATGATCCTCTCAGCTATATATATATATATGTGACCCTCTGCAAAGTTACACTATGATGTCCAGTATTGACACTTACAGTGGGACACAGAGGATCTTATAGACACAACTGGGTTTAAAAGGACCCACAATCACACACTGATGCAAACACAATGATACAGTTTCACTCACGGACAGTGCAGTTTTCTCCATAGAAGCCAGTGCGAGTGCAGTCACATTGGTAGCCACCTGTACCAAATCTCACACACACCCCTGAGTTCTGGCATGGGTAGTAACAACAAGGATTCACTGCAAAAAAGAAGATGAAGACTTGCTGTGAATTGATTGAATAATTGGCATATTGGCAAACACATTCATTTGTGAGCAGCCACCAGAGAACCAGCAACAAGTTGGCCTGGCACAAGTCTTACAAACATAGAAAAATCGATTTTATTTCAGAAAAAGTAGTGGCACACGAACCATGCAAGTTGAAGTCACAGAGAAATTAATCCATGCTTCAAATAACAGTATTTGAAAATTTTAAGCTACAATGAAGGAACTGTAAGAAGCTGTGGCCTAAAAGGTCTAATTACAATTCATGTGCCTACATGGACAAGGAGCACTGAAGCTGTCCCACTAGCCCAAATCAAACAGCTTGTACCAGGAACCAATGTGAAAATTAGTAAAACTGAAAAAATAAAATTGTTTGAGACAGAGGAAGAGTTTATTTACAGGAACTGGCAACTCAGATACTGCTTCCCACACACCATGCTAACCACCACCAGCCTATATAAACTAAATTCATTTGTCTCTGCAGCTGAAATAGGGCTTCCTGTCCCCTGTTCACACTTGCAGACGCAGAGTTAGATAATGTAACTTTTTCCTTCCCCATTAGCTTTGGACAAGATATGACTGCCAAAACTGTCCCAACCATATGTATCTGTTTCCAGGCAAGCCCAGGAAGTACATGCACTGATATACAGTAGATTAGACGTACAGACAACTTGGAACCAATCCAAGTAAAAAAAATAAATAAAAATGATTGAGTCACTTAGGGAAGAATACAGACGTTTTACCCTTGTTTGCCAATGATTTTGGTAGCTCTACACTTTTAAAGCTGCACCAAAGCATTTATATGTCCAAAGTCAGAAAAGGCATAGTTTTATTTTATATATTGTTGCATATACCTTTACTTGAAAAAGTGTTTGTCTTCCTTCACTGTTTAGGATAGAGATATCATACCTATAAGTGCCCTCATTAACATGAGTTTAAGCAGAGTTTAAATACACTTAAACCTCCTAAACTTCCTCCCATCTTTGCATGTCCCTGCTCTAATTTATATTAGAAAAATTAGATAATTCTAATGGTAATTTTTTTTTATAATTTACTAATGATAATGGAACATTTTAAGTGTGTGTGTGTGTGTGTATATATATGTGTACACACACATATACATTTTAGACTGACTCTCCCTATATAATTATTAAGAACAACCTAAAGTATCTTAACTTTAATTAACACACTTGCTAAACTGTGCTTTAACTGCTTACCAACATTTGCGTCACCAGCACATGACGAGATCTCCGTCAGCAACAGGATTATAGGAATCCAGATCCAGGAGAAGATGCTAAACTCTATTCCACAAATACATAAAGGGTTGAACATCATCACAGCAGGTGTAAGAAATAATACTCATTGAAAAACAAAATCAAATGTGATATCACCTCTCATGATCTCCACACGTGACGCACACACAACGGCGGATGAATTTAAAAAAGATCAAATGAATTAATCAATGAAAAGAAAAAGAGAAAAATGTGCATCTCAAAGAGGACTCTCTTCTTAATAACAGTAACTGACATGGTCAAACCGGCTTTATCAGCTTTTGTGAATGGGTGGAAACATAGTTTCCTTTGCTTCCTCTATGCTGTCATCTATAGATTTGAATATTTAGCCCAACACCAAATATTTTTGATTTGAACTCTTGAAACCAGAAGTGGTGGGTACATTTTCCTCATGATTTTTCTCAAGTCTTTGAAATGTAGATTAGATTAAATGTTTGTGTTTTTTTATGTACCATTCATATCATTAGAGTACTAAATTAAAAGATACAGTAGTGATGCTCAAGAAATGCTTCACAGTGCTTTATCGCCACCTGCTGGCAAATTGAAATATCACAAATGCTGATAAATACTATATAAAACAAACCATACCATTCCAAAGTAAATACAATTTTATTTACTGACAATAATCTTAATGAATCAAGAATAACTATATCTGAACATCTCTTTCATCAGCACATATTTTTGATTATTCAAGGAATGTGGATGCAAATTAAATGCCGTAAACAGGATTGTATTAATGTGCATGACTCTTCTTTGTCCTATATGTAGAATAGAACAGACCTTTATTGTCATTTCTGCTGTCTGTTCATATGATGATGATAATGATGATGATGTAGAATAGAAAATCACCTGCAGAGGTCAGCAGACTATCACAAAAAAATAACAAAGACACAGAAACACTGACACACCTGGCAGTTGAATATGAGGTGGCAGAGCATGACAGAATGAACAAGAAAACTGTTTGTTTGCATCTCAAGGGGAATACATCATTTTTAATTAACCATTGATTAATTATATTAATCAATAAGGTCATAGTGTATCAAATCTTTAGGATTCAGTTCAGTAGATTGCCTCTGCCTGCACCTGCAAATGGTTATCCTCCTGAAATGCCCATAAAATGAAATTACAAAAGTGACATTCATAAATGTAACTGATGTCTATTGCACATGAGCTGTGGTGAATGTCATGTACTTTCAGTTTAGGCTAGATCATAAGATAGTTCCGCTCATGGAGGATATAATTATCATGGACAACAGTTAGGAAAGAAGTAACAAAAATATTTATTGGCAGGAAGCCACTCTTCAGTGTAACAAAAATAGTTCAGCTATGACTGAATTTATATTTTTTTCATATAACAGAATTTATCAATAACAACCTCAGTTGTAAACAACAGCAAACTAAACAAATGTAAACAGGAAATGCTGTTCAAAGTGCAAATTATATATATATTTTTTTTTTTAAAAAAGGCCAAAAGTAATAAACAAACAAAGTCCAATAGAGTCCAAAAATAAAGTAAACTGTCCCTTTAAGTCAGTGTCCACAGTTTGTCCGAAATCAGTGTGTGTATTAGTCCTTTAATGTAATTGTTCATCTAACCGGGTAGTGTGATTTTGTTATCTTCTTATCTGTATGATGTAATAGATGTGCAGGCGTTTTCCTTAAGGTCTATTATTTATATTCTTTTTAACATTAATCTAAATCAACTGTACAGAATTTATCTTTCTAACTTAAATCAATGAACGTAAACCATTCACATTGACAATATATTATATATGGCTATAAAATAAACTTTTACCCACACACAAAATGGTGTGTATATGAATTTTTTTTTAAAATGTTCTTAACTTAACCACCGCATAGTGCACACAAATCATGAATTAATTCACATATCAATCATGTACCCAAATGCACACAACTGCACGTGTTTTATCTTTGTAAAATTAACTAGCATATAGCAATAGCACAGGTCATATCAGTACACGTTGTATAGCAAGGTTGAACTAGGTTAATTTCTAACACATAGCATTAGTTCGATTAGCAGAGATAATTATCCACACAGAAATACAAAATTAACCACATTCTCAAATCCAACACACTCATATATACCTCCGGTTGGTTTAAAACATTTTCTCAGAAGTGTAACAGCACATAAGATTGATAAATTAATAAAATAAGTGAGTAATTAACCGAGGTCGGCAGCCGTTAGCATGCTATGCTAAGCGCTAATGATTACTACTCACCGGAGTTTTCCCTCGACAAAACACGATCAAATGACGATGTCCGGCAACCCAAGACACCTTCTCCTAGGTGCGGATACCTTCCAGAATCAATAATGCGAAACAAAATTATGTTTTATGCACTCTTTATCTAATTATCAGCATTAACTTGCTCTAGGTCTCAGCAGTGTCGGTGCACGAAAAAAACGAAAGGAAGTGCGACCGACTAGCGCTTGTGTGTAACTAATGTGCACCCACCAGCAGAGGTGGAAAGAATACTGAAATATTCTACTCAAGTAAAAGTACCAACATATTTTTTCAACAAGGTTGGTCTTTCTTGTGCCATGCAAAAAGGAAAAAAGGGACACAAATCTCACGTTGGGTCAAAGGTCACAAATGCTTTAACTTTCTCATTCACTCGGGGATTAATAAATGCCAATTCACCTGTCCTCACCATTCACCTATCCTCATCAGTCACCTGTCTGTCCTCAACATTCACTTGTCCTAATCATTCACCTGATTGTCCTCACCATTCACCTGTCCTCATCAGTCACCTGTCTGTCCTCAACATTCACTTGTCCTCATAATTCACCTGTCTGTCCTCACCAGTCACTTGTCCTCATCATTCACCTGTCTGTCCTCACCATTCACCTGTCCTCATCATTCACCTTTCCTCAACATTCTACCCGTCCTCATCATTTACTGCCAAAGTTTCTGGTGCATGAATTATTTATTTTAATTAAGACATCATTTTTTTTTTACTTGGTAACAGATGTGATTTAAAACGTAGCAAAGTAAAGTACCTCCAAAAAAAACATACCTAAGTAAAAGTTAAATTACAGATATACACAAGTAACCAATGAAGAGAACAGGTGTTCACCCTGTATCTATTATATTTGCTCAGAGTGAAAGTGCTGGTATCATGATCCTGCTGCATCTTTATATCTTTAGTTGTCAGGTTTTGATATCGTTCCATAAAAGCAGTACTTGAGCCAGACCTATGAAGGATTTTTGCCTGTTGATGTAACTCCTGAGTAATTTCATACATGCTGTAGCAATTTTAAGTCTATAGCTTGTCTGTAAATGTCCACGTGAAGATAAGTGATATCTTAACCAAAACATGCTCAGCCAATTCTTTTAAACTTTACAGATGTCTCAAAGTGTTGCACTCTCTTTGAAGGTTCCCTATTAAGTTACTGAATATGTTGTTGGAAGTTAGAAAGTCATTGAAAGTAATTTGTAACAATGCAATGCCGTCCACGTGGTTTGCCCATCACATTTGTTTTAGTCTGGTACTTCAAATCTCCTAATTTCTCAGTCATTTCTCCTCCATTGCTTTAACATCATCATCTCTGTGCAGTACAGTATCTGTCCATATTTAAATTGTATGATCTCAGCTGCTCCCTGACCAGACTGTGTTGTCTTTTAAGTTTTGTCAGAATGTTTACTGTCCAGACAAAGAGACGATATAACCAGTACTGACTGTATGACATTAATTCCTTTTACCACCATGGCCACAGATATATTATTTTTCTGAATACATTTTAAAACATTCTCACAGACGTCACATTCTTTTTTTCTTGCATTGTTTATTTTCCAAGTTTCACGACTGTATATGCAGTCGATTACTCTTTGCTGGACGTTCACTGTGATATTAACGACCCGAGTGAACTGCAACTTCAAACTGTTTTTTGAATTACATTCGGTTTCCTATACATGATTGATATGAAAAAGAATGGGACACATCAGGAACTAATTATCAAATCATCATTTCCTGCCTCACAAGTGCTTGAAAAGGACTGCTATGGGTTCATAGATGTACTGCTGGCTGCCATGGTCTGCCATGCAGGCTGAGGCTCGATGCTTCCTATAGCATTCCTGATAATTGAGATCAGATGCGCCTCTGTGGAAGTGGAACCTGGACGGGGAGTAACCTGGAAGCATTTATTTTATGGAGAATATGTTTAGTTAAGCCGTGCTCCCGCTCCAAATGAGCCCCGGTTTGGGTCTGGTGATGAATGCGATTGGTGAAAGCACTGAAGGCTGGTTTCTGACTTCTTCCTTCCCCTGGATCAGGTTTCAGATTAGCAGACTTCCTTTCCAGTTGTGCAACAAGACAATCCAACTGTTGGAGAGGCAATGGGCGTACAGGCAAGGGTGTCATGTGTTATCTCAGATGGGTTTTCTGACAGAGCCACACAGCAGTGGGTCCTCAAACAGACCAGCAGGTACATGAGTTAAACCTGTTAGAGGAAGCAGCTGAGTGTGGAGGAGGACCGATCTCCTCAGGAGTCCCCTGGTGGTCCATGCACTCTGGCAGTTTAGGAAGTACACTAAGACAGTCTACTAATAAATCCTTTGTTTTTATGACACTACTTTAACTGAACTAATAGGGTGGATAAAATGATATCTCCAGGTATATTGCAACATTCAATTTTATGAAGGTAGAATCAGGATTAGATGTTTTTAGGTATAGATGTACCTAATAAACTGCAAACGGAGTGTAGAAGCAGTGGTTCTCAATTATTTTACGTCATGCACCCCTAGAGGGGAGACATTTTTTCAATTGAAATACTATTGAGAATTTATTTATCTATCTGTATAAACCACTGTATGAGTTGTCCCACACTGCCTCTCATGCAACAATTGCATAATTTATATATTACGCTTTGTTTTTGAAGGCCTGCACCTTTAGAATAAAAGAGGTGAAGTGTGTATAATTCCTGATGTACAGAGACATAATTAATAAAAATGAGTAAACTCAACTTTACAGCATCATTACATGTAGCTTACCTGCAATATAAATGAATATTATGAAAATATGACAGAGTCCACTTTTAATGCCCTTAATTAAAACTGCTTACTTTTAGTTCAACACAAATTTTATTTCTGTCTCCTCACTTAGATCATGGCGGTGATGTATCAATCACCATTCTCCTAATTCTCTCATATACGGGGCATTAAATGTCCCACACACTGGACTGTTGAACTCATCCATCAGTTGTCAAAAACCCCAGCACAGCTCACTGTAAAAAAAACACAGCCTCCCACACTGTAATGTACTCACTCTCCACACAGACCACATTTCTACAGTGTTAAGTGTGCAGTGTCCAGGCTCCTGGACCTCAAAACTCAAGAGTGCACGAAACACAAACACAGGTTCCATTCACTGCTGACCATCCGTCAGTGTATGACAAACAAACTGGCCAGGGGCAAACCACGAGGTCGAGTGTGTAAGAATTAGTGACATCTCATGGTGAGACTGAAGATTGTAACGTAGGACTCCACCAAGCCTGTCAGGAAACATAATCTTCACATACCAGAAAGGATGTTGTCCTTACAGGCAGCAGCAGAAACAAAGCAAGGCATAAAGTATAAAGTATAAAGTACATATCAATTCTTAAACACTTATACAGACATAATTCTGAGTAGAATATTCAATTTCCGCTTAAAAATAAATAAATTCAGAGTTTCGCTGTCCACAGTATCTCACAATGTTGCACTTTTACCACACACTCTTGCACAACATGTGCAGCAACCAGAGGTGCTCTTTTCAAAATAAACACAGAGGTAGTCCTGCTCGTTCTCCAGGTTATAGATCCTTTCCAGCACTCATTCCTAAATCACCTTTCTGTTTTCCTGTCCCATCTTCCACACTTCCCTTGGCTGACTGCAGTATGAGCATGCCCGGCACCAGCCACGTCTCCTTGACACGCTGCTGCTCTTCACCCCAGAGCAGCTAGGATCAACAGGAGGACAGGATATTGCAGTCGGCATCAAAGTAAACACACAACGTGTCCTGCACAACTAATATCCAAGCTGATCCGATTTGATGTGACAGTTCAAACACTTGAACTCAGAGCTGGCCTACTGGAGGAAGGTGGCTTTGGAGGAGGTTGGGTGGGCCACGGTGCCGACCTGAAGGGTTTTCCATGATTAGGAGCTCCAGTCACCTCTGATTGCTCGGGGTCACTGCAGGTGAGTGCAAGTGGTCGGAAGGAAGTCATTTTCCCTCTGGAGGTTGTTACCTGATTGGGTAAGTAGCTGATCTCTGACACTGACCTGAATCCACAAGCACAGTGAGACGAGCAGTGAGGCAAAGAGCTGGGCCTGGAGACGGAGGGTTGAATGACATCACACAGAGGTATAACCGTTTCTTCTGCTCGTGAAACTGAACCCTGCGTGTTGGGATTTATTTACTTGCTGATTATATGTATTTTCTTTTTCCTCGTCTTCCTGTCATCGTTTCGTCCACAACTACAGATGCAGTACAGAGACACAAGGACACACTGTACAGAACACAGTGAAACAGAGAACTTTCCTCATCGGTAACACAACGTCATTGTCATCACAAATGTTCTTTTAATAAAATGTTATTCATTTTAGCCAAATCAATGTACATGTTGTTGTTTTTCTGAGTCTACTTCAGACTCAATTAGTAGTGGATGAGGTTTTTAATGGTGCTGACACTGGTTTTACTTTGTACCAATTCATGAATTGTTGAAATCAGTCACGGCTAAATGTCAGTACTTGAAGGTGCATCTAAATAAAGATAGTGACCTGAATTTTGCGTGAGAGAAATCAGTGCAGCTGTCACGTCCGAGCTAAACCAGACAGGCTTTTTGTTTTTTATGAAGCGCTCAACATACATAAGCTTGTATGTGTATGTTTTTTTTTAAAAAAGGGAACCATTTTAACTCCAGTGCACGATTCAAACTAGTATTAACATAACTGTATTGATTAAAAACGTAATGTAACAGTATCCAACTCTTTCTCCCATCTGGCATTCTGCAAAGATTATTTATTTTAGCTACTCTGTGCTGGAGGATTTATTTATTTATTTTCTGTTCTTTTTCTCCTGCTTTCCGTGTTCTTTAAAAAATAATAATGGATTCCCTTAAGCAAATGTCATGAAATATTAATTAAATTAAATAAATTAACTAATTAGTTTTCATTAATTTGTATTGTTTTATTTGGATTCATTCTTCCTTTTTCTCTTTCATGAACAAGGTTGTGTGCTCTCTTTTGTTTGACATAAGACCAAATTAGCATTAATAACAATAACAGTATCACCCAAGCTAAAGAGAAAACAGCCCTTTAGGCATGTGGGTAAATATTTATGTTTCCATGTGCTAAACGAATGCACATGGAAATAAATTAAATGAAAGGGTTCAGAGAAGCTGCCGTTTGTGTGCTTTGCTAAGTGACAATACTGTTTGTCATTTGTGTTAACCATAACCATTGTTAAAGCAGAAAAGCGATACTTACATCTGTGTATCTGTGTGTTGTTTCTGGATGTAGTCAAATCAGATGCGTGTAATTTAACCGTGCTCTCACTGGCCACTTGAGAGGTTTGTACTTTCACCTAGCAGAAGAAAAACATTAGCTCTCTTCCTCCCTCCTTCAGTGGAATCGATCAGCTGCTTCCTGGCTGTAAATAAAGAGGCATACTGTAATCCACTTGATAGATATCAAGCAGAATACAGCAATCAGCTGAAAGCAATTTGCATGTCTGTGCTCGAGCCAGCGGTTCGTGATTTTCTCTCCTGTCATCTATCATAGACCACACGTTTGGGCCAAAATACACAATACCCCCAAATTGCTGTCATATGGAGTGCAAGCCCTGAAAAAGCCCTTCATTTTTCTTTGTCTGCACTTCAAATAAACTTGTATTTGTTGAATAACTGAAGAGGGTTTTTTTTTTTGTCTTTCTCTCCAGTGCAACTTTTTATCAGAGAGAGGGATAGCGTAATGTGCCATTTCCTTTGTTTGTTGAAAGCTTGGCTGCAGGACTGTAATTTAGATGGGTTTGATCTCAGAGCCTATGCAGCCTGTTGATTACTGGATGGTGCTGAACGGTGAGTCAACAATCTGCTTCGGCATCAAGGTCCCGTACAGAACACTTACAGCTTTTCTGTAAAATACTGTAACGTATGTTCATGCTTACAGCATGAGGAATATAAATAAACATATCAGTGGGCACTTCTGCAGCTACTAGGAAATGGCATGTCATTGTTGTCGCAACGATTTTCTCATACAGTTATCACTGGTAGTGATTTGTCTTTTTGTGAATTTCAAGACCAGTTTTGAACCTATTTCACGCTAAAATGATTGGGTAAACCTAGGATTCGTGAACACAAGTGAACCTGCCAAAAAAAACAAAAACAAAACACCATTCCCACAGCAATTGGTTGGTCAGTGGCATGGTTACTATTTTGTATCTTTCACCTCTGGTCCCACTTGAAATTGACTGATGATTTACCTGTAGGCAACTGGACTTGCTTGAGCTCTGCAGAGAATAGTTTCACGCAGCATTTATTGGCGACTCTGAGAAAAAGTGTTCTTGTATATCAGCGTCTTTCCTCTGCTGCATTCTTACAACAGTGACAAAACAGGAGCCGCTACGTCGTTTGTTCTCTGTTTTTTTCTCTGCTTCCATTTTGGTTTCAATTTTCAGACATGGTGTTGCATGCAATTTTTTTTCTGTAACTCACTCGCTCATGAGTTAAGCTGTTTATTTTTAACAATATCAGTGATGCAGTATCCTTGTCCACAATTAAAATTGTGATGTTTACTTGACAACAATCATTGTCAACAGATCAGAATAGATCATTCATCATCATGATCCTGCTTGCTGTCAAGTGACAGAATAACCAGAGGTAAACAGTCCAATTCTGGTCCATGATCTTTGTGTATAGCTTTACCACAAATATCCTTTATATCGACCTTAGCTGATTCTTTTCCAAACCTTCAGGTGCGCCTCCTGTGTCATTGATTGCGAATTGGTAGGGAATGCAAACGTCAGTTACTGTCATTATTTTCAAGCTGTAGCTCTTAAAGAGACTGACCTCAATCTCAACTTATGTCAAACATCGAACAATGTTCACACGGTCTGCCATGTCACAAGTTCTACAGAAACAAGATAAGGCCCTCCTGTTACGTTTAGTTACTCGCTCCATCCTTCTATAAACATTTTCTTCCAGCCAACATGCCAAGCCGTGCCAATCAGTCATCACTGTTTAGCTTGGTGCTGCGTCTCTGAAAGAAAGATGTATAAATCAAGCCCTGGTCTCCACCTCAGCCTGAAGATATGCGAGAGTTGGGTGAAAAACATGAGGTGACGATCTCTGTTGTTCGTGTTTGATCTCACAATCGTAATTCTGTAACACAGTCACAAGCCCACAGCTGGTGCACAAGTCCATTTAAGACTCTTTCAACCTAATCTTTGTCACCACTTCACCTCCTAAAATCATGATCACCTCATTATTTTATTGTTGTTTTTCAATTGTTGCTTCTATAATTGAGAATGTTTTACAGTTAACTGTTGATTTCTTTTATTTATTCAGCAACTTGTGTGATTACAGTAACACAATGTAGGATTTGCTCTCAGGGTCCCCCTGCAGCTGGGAGATGGTACTGTCTATTACAAATGTTGACGAGCCAATGACAAGGAACGCTGAATCAGGACTTCTAAACAACCATGTCTTAACAAATATGATTACATTGTTTTATTTTAAGTAACTCTGATAAGCCCTGACGTGTAGTTCTTTTTGTGTCATCATGGTGCGGCGTGGAAACCCAAAGTTCCATAGTGCCAATGTAGGTAATGTACTCTTTGAGACATTATTTGAAGGTCAAGGTGTGCCACTTAAAGAAGTTATAGTGGAATAGACGTTGTCAATAAAAGACTAGATAGACTAATAGCATAAACTAAGTTTCTATACCAACATAATGGCTTTATAAAAACAAATCATCAGTGAGGTCCTCTCAAATCTGAAATATTTTCTAACCTCTGAAGCAACAAGCAAAAGAAACATTTTGAGGGCATGGTGTTCATGAAGGATTTAATATCCAATAATAAGCCAATGTGGGTGTGGCTTCAATGGATTTCATGGACACTTATTGGCAGCACAAACGAAGCGTCAGTGTGGAGCACAGAACTCATGAGTCACATCCACCCCAACAGTGAAACTCATTTTCCTCTGGTGAAACGACATCACGAGAAAGTGAGAGGAGAAAAATATGAAATTTAAAAAAATCAAAAATTAGGGCTATTGCAGGATTTTTAATGATGAGAGAATGAGTCTGGTCTCAGGATGAAGAGATAATTACTGTGTGATTTCAAGAGACATTTATAAAAACTAACAAAAACTAACACTACACAGCAACTCTTGGCTGTTACATTTCTCCTCAAAGAAGACAATGCAGTGAAACAACTGAGAGCCAGTAGATTAAAAGACCACAAAAAAGTGGAACTAGACAAATTCAAACTTAAATCTAAAGAAACTAAGAAAAGTCATTTTTAAAAAAGAGACAGAAAGAGAAGAGGCAATTCTAAGCTTGGGGAAAAAAGTCTTAACACTGACAAACATCTGTACCTAACATATAACTGTATTAAAACCAGGTCCTGATTATAACTCATTAACTTCATGAGTGTGTTACGCAAGCATTGTTATTCCATTATGACAATAGGACTCCACCTTAATGTCGGCTGTCTTCTGACTCTAAATAAGATGCTGCCCTCCCGCGAACCCCGTGTGCACCTCCACAGCAAGTGGACAATTCACGTCACACATTGTTGACATACCAGTCATCAAACTGCCCACTGGGGCTCATTGTTGGATGCGTCTAATCGCTTTAGCATGTGCTGCAGTTTGTTGTTATTGTGGCAGTGCGTTGGTTGTTGTTTGAATGGCTCGCAGAAAGCTGTGCATGAAAAGGGCTGCAGGCCAAGAGCGGTCACTCTAAGTTTTAACTATATATTTTGGTGGAACTGGTTAGGTTACGAGCTAAGATTTGAATTGGGCTTAGGTTGAAGTTTGGGATAATAATCTGTTTAGGCTGTCCACATGAATGAAAGTCAATGCAAAGAATATGATAATCAGATTATAGTTTCAAATGCAACAAAGACGAGACAACTTTTTCGGTGTTTTTGTTATTGTTGTGTCACTGTGGCATTCTCTGTCTCTTATTCTCAGCTGATGATCAGTTTAGTAGATACTGCTTTTCAAAAACAGTGGCTTACAAACAGTTTTGTACCATGTAGAGTCTGCTTATTTTTGAAGGATTCACTTGCAAGAATTCCATTTCTGTACATCAGGAATTAGGAAATATACATTTTTCTTTACGGTGGTCGGCAGTGTTGATTTTCACAACACCAAACTTCTGTGACCTCAAAATAATCCATAAAGGTAAAAGCTAGACCTAAGAATGAAAATGGATTAACAGCATGGCCAAAGTGGTCGAAAACCTTAGGTCCTACAAATCCTCTCTAAAGACTCTGTGATAATGGAAGTAAAATAACACTTTTCCCACTCTGAAGTCCTTCCACATCTTGACCAGCCCACTTCCATTTGACCCCGCTCCAGCTGGTAATTACAGTTAACGCAGAGAGCCGATGCAGTGCATTACAGACAATACAGAGAGACTGAGGAAATGTAATTGTGCGGGATCAATGAGTATTAAAGTGCCATTGATTTCATGGAAACCTTTACTCTTAGTTCCCTCGACGTGCAGTTTGACATGTTGTCTCCCAAAAAGCTCTAAAATGTCAGCTTGTCACAATGACAGCCTGGTTCTCTTGGTTTAGTTTTCTATATTTAAATTCAGATTCTGTTGATGTCCTGTATTTCCTTGTGTTCCTCTGCATATCAGGAACCAGGAATACATTCAAGTGGTCACATGTCATATACATTCATCCTTACAGTGTTAATAAGATGTTTGTTTCACGCTTTACTAAGAAAAATTCTGATTTTTAAATCTAATTAATCAGTTAATGACCATTTGTATAGTCTTTTACAACATAAGACAGATATTCTGGCTTTGTAGCATATATGTTTGTACTCTTGTTTACCTGTGAGTTTTGTGCATTGCAGTCTGTTGGTTTAGAGCACAAGTGTCAAACTTGTGGCCCATGGACCACAGGTGGCCCCCAATTCGATTACATGCCACTTCATATACTTAATAATTATTATACGTATTATATGATAGTTCTAATTATTGCATTATTATTATTACTTGATCTACAGTTACAATTCAAAACCACCACATTTACTTTATAATTCGGTGAAATATCATCATGAATGATGGGATATTGTACCCACCCCTGGTTTAGAGGTTATTTGCTTGTCTAGATCAGTGCTGTGGCCTGAACCAGAACCTGGCAGTCCGTTTTCTTTAAAAAAAAAAAAAGATCTCTAAGTGAATTGGATCCATTCACATCAGAGGAGAAGCTGTTGATATTCAATATTTGCATACTCTTAAGGGTACATGTATTTTGAGATGTAAACTCACTCACTCACTCACTCATCTTCTACCGCTTTATCCTCCACATGAGGGTCACGGGGGATGCTGTGCCAATCTCAGCTTGACATAGGGCGAAAGGCAGGGTTCACCCTGGACAGTGAGATGTAAATTCTTCTCAAACATCACAGAGAACCTGGTCCTCATGAGAAAGAACCTCATTTCTGAAGAGCTGGTTAAGTTACGAGCTAAGTTTTGAATTGGGGTTAGGTTGAGGTTAGGGATAAATATCTGTTTATGCTGTCCACATGAATGAAAGTCAATGCAGTGCCCTTAACCCTTAACCCTTAACACGCCATGGATCTGTACCGCAGGTGCACCCATTGTAAACATCTTATTGAGTCAAAGTTATGACTCATTTTATGTCACATTTTTATATAAAGTAGCAATAATAGTGCAGAAGTCACAAAATAGACAGTTTTTCTTTTCTTTTTGTTCAAAAAAACAAGCCAATTAAACTTTGAACTGTGACATATTTCCATATTTTACAAATTAAATTTGATTTTAAACATTTTGAACACTTTTTGCTCAGTTGTGTTTATATAGTTGGAGAAAATAATGAAAATGTTTCATCAGTTTGCAGAGGTTGTGCTGAAAAAAGGATTTAAGAGACTCTATATTGCACATATTCTTAGAGCCTCTGTATATACTGTACAGTTTAAACCTTGTGATGGACAAAAGCAGCCGCAATGCTCTGTGTTCTTAGGGTTTAAAGAATATGATAATCACATTATAGTTTAAAATGCAACTAATAAAAAACCTAGTGACACGATCTACAGTGTGAACTCTTATTTAAAATCAAGCAAAAAGAAAACCTATATTTCATAATTCTGAACAATTATACTGTATGTGGAAAAAATAGACACATTAAAAGGTAAATGAGCAGGAACACTAAAACATAAAAAACATAAAGAAAACATGTGATATCAGAGTTGTCAAAAGTGAACACAGAGGACTGGAAAACATGCTCGATGAGCATTTTCTTACACACTAAGTATATCATTCACTCACAGTGTTATGATTCTATGTTTTTCTCCATGTCCTGTCTGAGTGAACAGGGTGTCAACTTGGAGTTGAGGCGGGGAGAAGAAGTCACAGTGGACCAAAAGTGAACTGGGAGTCTTCATGCATGAGAGGGTGGTGCCATGGCTGCTGCTGCTGCTGCTGCTGCTGCAGGTTTGATTCCCGCGGTTGCACAAAGTCAATGAAGGTGTCTTAGTAGACACAGAGAGAAGGAGAGCGTCATCTCTGCTGTCCTGAGGAAATCCTGCGTAAACAACCACGGCCCATGGAATTATTTGGATATTTTGCCCGTGAAGCTGTGGGGAAACTTTTATTGGACCATGTTTTCGCTGCTTGTGGAAGCGTCTCCATATCTATGAAGTATATATCTATAGTCATTCTCATAGGCCATCTCTTGTTGTTTTGCTCCACTATTTACAGCGTAGCTGGTAATTATCAGAACCTTGCATTCCTGTTAATTTTCCACGAAACGAAGGACAACACGGACGCCGGATTGCCACGCAAACGCAGATTTTTTGGCACCTTATGAATGCAGCTGTAATCACGCAGGGGAACCTCGAGTACTTTAATGGGTCCATCACGGAGGAAAAAAAAGAGACAATCAGGCTCCTTTATGCGTCAAGATCAGCTGCAGTTTCTGCACATTGTCTGTTATGAATAGAGCGATCTCCAATTGAGCCTCTTCACTTTGGAGATTTTTTCGATTTTCGATTAAACAGCTATTGAAATTAGGATGTGCCGCCCTCTCCACTCTTAGCTTGGTGGCTCGATTGCCTTCTCTTGATTGACAGATGAAATTGACACTCGGGATGGCACTTATCACGCGAAGCGTTTCAATCCACCGCTAATTGCAGATATAGTGCCATCCTTTCATTTGATTGCATGGGGGACACATGCCTCCTATTGCGCGCAAGAGGGGTGATCGATCATATAGTGTGTGTTTTTTTTCATCTAATTGCATCAAAATCTCCTTTGTTGCCAGGGTTTAAATGCAGGAGAAACTGTTATTCGTTGTTTTGGACCGGATATAGTGTGGGTTGGGGCAGAGATGCGTAATGTGCAGCGCAAACTCCATCTTCTCTCCAAATAGGCAGCGTTCAAGAGCCGAAAATGGTGAGTCACAAACATCTGGACGAGTTTTGGTTTGCAACCTTTTGATTTCTCATTCTTCCGCTCTGTGTAAGTTGTCCCTCATTCCTCCCTAAACTTTCCGCTTGTCTCCGGGTGTTTGGTTTAATCAGAGGCAGATTCAGCTGCACCTACAGACGTTTATCAGCCGGGATTTAGTGCAGACAGACAGACAGACAGACAGACAGAAAAACAGACAGCTCAATCTCAGTTTACGTGCTTTAAATTGTCGCGTATCTTCATGCAACATTTTCGGCGTCACTTAAAATGTTTGAAACTGTCGGATCAGATGCGTGGATGCGTAAAACACCACGTGAAGTTAACGGGCCTACGCGGAGAAAAGAATAGATTCAAAGTCAGTGTTTTACCCGGGACTGCAGGCTCCGCATCACTGCTGAAATATGTTTTTTTGTTAATAATAATAAAAAGAAAAGGCAAAGCTGAGATTCTCATATAAAGTTCTGTTGTTTGTTTTTGTGACGCAGTCAAAGTCGGAGGTGAAGAAGGAGTCCGGTGAGTCCAGTCCTTCAGAGGCCGCGTGCCTCTGCTCTCCTCCCGCAGCCAAGAACCAGTGCGCCAGCTGCGGCATGGAGATCCACGACCGATACCTGCTCAAGGTGAGAGGACATTATCAATTATTATTATTATTGTTATATTACTAATTTGAATACGTCTGTCAGAAAGAATTAAACATCAGACATTTTCTTTCATTCTTTTATTTTTTGGAAGAGTGTGATTCTTTCTTTCTTTTCTTTTTTTGTATGTATAGGGATTAATAAACATCTCATTCACAGTAATGTTAAACACACACACACACACACATTATGTCTGAACGTGTTATTTAATAGTTATGGTTAATTGTGTGTGCGCAGGTCAATAATCTGAACTGGCACTTGTCGTGTTTGGAGTGTTCCGTGTGCAGAGCGTCTCTGCGCCAGCACAGTAGCTGCTACGTTAAAAACAAAGAAATCTACTGCAAACTAGATTACTTCAGGTAAGAGCTGATTTTCTTCTTCTTCTTCTCCTTGTTTTCCGAATGTAATAGAATGGTTTGCAACTGTATTTGTTTATTAAACTCCAATATATATATATATATATATATATATATAGATATAGATATGTATACATAAGATTATCAGTGGAGTGTTTAAAAAGACGTCACTGAAACACAAACTCGTTTATTTTAAAAGCCCGACATTTTAAAATTTTCCTGATGGTTATTTTTTTTATTAAATGTCTATTTAATGACATTAAAGTATTTAATGTCATAATTAAACGCGGTTCAAGTTTAATGATTCAATTAAAAACAATAACGAATAAACGGTCGGAGAAAGGGAATGCAGGTTTCTTCTAAAAAGTTAAAAGTTAATATACGTGCCACATTTTTTTTCCTTTTTGAAATCAACGAAAACAAGACATTTAAATGTGATGCAGTGTTTTCCTCCGTGTCTCCGCGCATTGTAATATCACTAACCCTAACCCTGCTATTTCTATTTAGACACATTTGAATTTAATTGACATATTTACAAGTAATAAGTGAATGAAAAAAAATAAAGCAAACGGTTTCTTAAAGAATATTGTTGTGCAGTTGATGAATCATTAGACGTCATTTGGTTTAAGTTTAAAGAGTGTTTTTACATCTTATTGAGTCAATTTTATACTCCAGAATAACACGATTTTAGAGTCTTTGGTGATCATTTGATTACTGAGAAAAATGTCCATGTACAATGGACTGTATTTTCATTATAAACTGTATTATTTCTTTGTATTAATTCTGATTATACATAATCAGAATTTTTTTAAAAAAAGTGTATTTAAGTCAACCGCACTAATGTCCAACAGAGGTGTACTTGTGTCATCTTAAATTCATTTGATATAAAAACCTCCCACTGCCACAAACAGAGTGTTTTTTGTCTATATTTAGTAAACTGGGCAAGGAGGATGTAAACAGGAGCTCAAAGCCAAAAACAAAACAAACTGAAACATATACGATTCATTTAGATGCAGAGATGATAGCGATTTACAGGATGAGGAGTTGCATTTCGACACTGGTTTCATCACTGTTTGAAATCTCATGAGCCAAAAAGCTTTGTTTGTGCACCACAGACAAGCAACAGAAGCTGGAATAAACAGAATCCAGTGCTGTTTGGCTGACAAACACCTGTTCACACTTGTTAGTGAACAACTAAGATGAAAAATGGTTGGTCCCCAGTGTTCTCACTTAATCTGGTTTCATCTGCCTTATGTAAAAGATTTTGGAGACAATAAAAAAGTCAGTCAAATGTTTATGACCTTTAAGGCCTTTCCTGGCATAAACACTGATCTAGTCAGGACCAGTAGTCCAAAATCTGGCCCTAATGAGGCAGAACCTAATGTCTGGCAAATTGGTTAAGTTAAGGGCTAAGATATGAATTGTGGTTAAGTTAAGGTTGTCCAAATGACAGCTGCAGTATTTCATTTAAACACACAGAGACACACATAATGTTTAGATGCCTGTGTCCTTCTTCTTCTTCCTCACAGTAGGTTTGGCACTAAGTGTGCCCAGTGTGGCCGGCAGGTGTACGCCAGTGACTGGGTGCGGCGAGCTCGGGGCAGCGTCTACCACCTGGCCTGCTTCGCCTGCTACTCCTGTAAGAGGCAGCTGTCCACTGGGGAGGAGTTTGGCCTGGTGGAGAGCAGGGTGCTCTGCCGCAGCCACTACGACATCATGCTGGAGAACCTGCGCAGGGCTGCAGAAAACGGTAACACACGGTGATCAAAGGTGCATGAGTCTCTGACGGCCTGAGTGTCCCAGAGGCAAAGACACTTCACATTACAGTACATTCACATAATAATAAGTATGGTAATAATTATACTATAAGCTTGAAATAAAACAATACAACACTTTTTGGAATAAAAAGGAGCTAGTTGAAGGCCAGAGTAAAAAGATAAGTTTTAAGTCCTCTTTTAAGTCTTCTTTTCTTCCCTAAAGTAGCAAAGGTTACTCTTTTAAAAGGGAGGTAGTATTTTGGTTGCACAATAACACAAATTCCAGTTCCAGTTTGATCATAAAAAGGTAATGAGATGATATTACAATATCCAGGTAATGGCATAATGAGAATTACTATTAGTGTGGCCTTCACACACACACATTATTTTAATTACCATTACCATTACTTGATAATTACAATAAAAATAAAAGGGTGTTACCATAACATTATCACCAAATTGTGTCTGTACTGTAATGTTAATTGTTACTACTTAATAAATGTTTTATTTAAGCCTTTTTGAAGCAAAAATCTCTTGTACCAACATTTTTAATGTGATTTCTATCTTTTTTTTCTTATTTCTGTAGTTTTCTACAATAATTCACTTATATGTTGACATTTATCACTGTTTACCAAAACACAATCTTTTATATATACATTATTATTATTATTTTTTTTAAATGGAATAATACAACCTTGTGTGAGGTTTTCAGGAATGAAAATACATTTGAGCTCAAGCGCTCAGAGGTTTCTCTTCATGACCAGAACGTGATATAGTTGATAGTCAATGTCAGTGATCACATTTCCAACAAATATGCAGTCAAGTCGACATAAATGATGTGCGTACGAAGTCTGTCTGGGCGCCACTTCGCCCAGCTGGTAAACCAGCTTTGGTCTGAGCCTCAGTGATAAATGAAGCAAAAATATTTGAACAACATTTGATCACTTGAGCTCCAGCGTTACCAGTGCTGCCTTTACATCGCCACTCAAGCAGGGTGTTTTTTTTTCTTTTTCCACAGACACATTTTCAGTCCAGCTCTTAGCTGCAGTCGTCATCTCACATCATCTTCACATCAAAAGGAAAACATATACCCATCTTTAACTGTGGTATTTTTAATCTTCATTAAATTTGAACACAAAAAATCATCTGCAACTTTGTGTTAACTGAACACGGGACAGTAAATGACAAATTTTAAATGACAATGAATAAATCCTAAAATCCACATTTCTTAACATGTTATTTTCAATCTCAAAGTTTAAACATTCAACATGACAAACAATGGACATGACAAAACATCTATAGGATGTGTCAAAGGAAAATAAGCTAAAATCTTCAATCCTTTATGAAGTAATATTTCACACAGAAGGTCCTTAAATAACTCCTCATACCTGTCACATGTACAGTAAGTCCTTTCAGTGATGAATAGGAAGCTCATGACTCCATGAATAATTTGGCTTCTGTGGCTTTTTGGCAAATGAAACGTCGATGCTAATTTGCTGAATGGTGAACTTTCTGTGTGTCGTGACACGAGGAACCTTGTTGTGCTTGTCTTCAGGCACAGGACTGACTCTGGAGGGAGCGCTGCCCTCTGATCAGGACTGCCAACCGAAACCTGCCAAGAGGGCGCGGACGTCGTTCACTGCTGAGCAGCTGCAGGTATGAAGAACTGCTATGACGTGACCACGTGTGTACGTGTACGTGTGTACGTGTACGTGTGTACGTGTGTGTGTGTGTGTGTGTGTGTGTCAGCAGCACCTTTTCTGTCCGAGGTAAGAGTACTAATGAAGTAAATTACAGCAAGTGCATATCAAGTTAGTAGAAATAGGAAAATGTACTTTTGCGCATTCAAACGTTATGAGACAGAAGGGGAAAACATTTAAGTTTAAAAAAAAACTTTTGTAAAACTTAACAAGGGCTGATGTAAATGTTAAAGGGCTGTTTCAGACATTTTTTCACTTTGTCAAATGATGAATACACAGTGCGGGGCTTTTATTTTCTTTGAAGGAAATGACTTTGACGTTGACTTCTTATCAATTTTATTTCTTTTTTATTTATTTATTTTCTTCCTCTGTTGTTATTGTTGTTGTGGGAGTTAGACAAAGTGTCTCAGAGCCACTGTCTGATGATCGAATAACACATTTTGTTATTATCTGATCGAAATCTCCATCAACTCATGGAGCTCAACACAAACCCGTTTGAAAATATCCAAATATGTGGTTTTATTAATAGCGCATTAACATTTAAGTAAGACTTGTTTGAGGTTCAGCATTTCATTTTAAAAGTGTTATTAGGACATACATTTGTGATCAATCCATGCACCAAAATCACAGAGAGCACAAAGTCACACTTCCACAAGATGACAAAGAGCAGCAAATGTTCCAAATTGGAACCACAAATGATCATTTGCATCAAAATGACAAAAACAGCCAGTAAAGCATTGGTGATTATTAATAAATCAGCTAACTAAAGAAGACATTTACAGCAAAGTCGAAGTGTTTCTTTGTTTGACAAGGCTGTGCATATGCTCTAAATGTAAATTTGTTATGTACCTAGATGTTTTAAATGTATGTAGTGTGGTAAAAAGTATATTACCAGTGAGGCGTAGTGCAATAAATGACACAAAATGCAAATATTGAGTTGAATGTTCATGTGTATGATTCTGTCTCTTCTCACAGGTGATGCAGACTCAGTTTGCTCAGGACAACAACCCGGACGCTCAAACTTTACAGAAGCTGTCTGAAATAACAGGACTGAGCAGACGAGTCATACAGGTAACACATAATAAAACACAATACAATGATATTAAAACAAGGGACAAGTTTCTGGTATTATTCCACATAAATAAGAGGCACTGGGATTATTTTCAGGGACATCTATAAATCTAACGCAACACACATTTATATTTAGTTTGCATCTTTTGTTGTTTTTCTTGTAAATTACAGGAACGGCCTTTATCTTTTCAGGCTCCTTTGGAAAAGAGAAATGCATTCTTTGGTTGACGTGATTACAGGTTGTTTGACGTAACTTCTGATAAATGGTTGCAACTCAGAACTGTTTAAAGGGAACGTAGGCCAAAAAAAAAACCCACAGAAAAAATCCAGAGTAGACTATCCAGCGTTGTGTAAATGAAGGTCAGGACTGACAGCTGCATTTTAGGGCAGCGGTGAGAGAAGGAATCAAAGCTTTCATGTCAGTAAAAGCAGCAGCACCACAGCCCTGCATTTATGTATAAAATCTGATCATCAATATGTAATTATTTCCTGTTTCGGAATATTTTCCATCTTAATGCATGTTGACACATGTTAATCCTCAACCATTCTGTTTTATTGACACGTAGAGAACAGTGTGCGAGGTTGCATTTTTGTTTCCATCCGAGACTAACCAATAATTATTTGCTGATTGTTGGTTTGGTCTTTAAAAGTCAGCATTTAAAGATAAATGCTGATAATCATTCCATCAGAGGTCAAGTTCTCGCATTGTAATGGCACATTCTGTCCGACAAACACAAAAACTATTTTAAAAACTAAAAATGAAATGGCATTTGTTATTGACATAAATTATTTGTCAGTTATTACATAAAGTAAATGTCGTGCCTTGACTAATTTAACCAATTTGAGCCAATATTATTTCTGCTTTAGCGTCCTGTTTTGCTTATGGGGAAACCTGGGACAAATGAATATGAATAGGAAGCATATACTAAATCTCAGTGTTACACTGTGCACAGTGTTTCCTCCGCTGCTTTGGTAAAAAATGTCCACATGATCTGTGATATTTCCCAGGTTTGGTTTCAGAACTGCCGAGCACGACACAAAAAGCAGCCGCCACACAACGGTTTCTCTCAGAGCGCTCCACTGTCCAGGATGCCGCCGTCGCTGCCAGAAGATATTCACTATTCCCCGTTCGGCAGCCCCGACCGACCACATCTCCTCACCCTGCACGGATATCTGGACTGTGAGTGTCAGTGTCAGGGAACTCGACCCGGCGGTCACACATGAACACAGCCACTGATATAATGCAGTAAAAGTATATATTATAATGGGTGTTCAAGTAAAGTATTTTACAGTGATTTACATCTGAACAGAGGAAGAAGAGACAAATTCAATCACAATGTGTTTTTCAAACAAAAACTGAAACATAAAACTTTGGTTTGGGGAAACACTGATTATTCTACAGGTCTTGCAGTTACAAACTAATAAACATGTATGTGTCATTTTATCAAGATAATGAAATTAAGAAAAAGTGCAAAGGTATAAGAGGCCAAATGTTGCACCAAAGGTGCTTAAGTCAGATATTAACATAATACAATATTAATATTTCACCTGACAGAGGTGGAGCTTATGCTAAAAGGTAAATATGATACAATAGTCTGTCGGAATCAAGTAAGTTTATTATGAGTAAATAGCAAATCATTCTTTATTTGATAACAACATGTTTGTATGTAACATTCTTTGACTGCAGCTCAAAGTGGCACATGTAGAAACAGAAGGTTTAAAGTAAAGTATGCTGTACTTATTTCTTATGATGGTCGGCAAAGATAATTAGTTCCAATCCTTAAATAGTGAAGGATTTTATGGAGCAAACCTACTTACAGTTACACTGTTTGACCAGCTCATGTTCTTTGACTTCAGTCCAGTACAAACACGTTTGCTCGTGGTCGTTAGGTAATACTTTGTAGGCTCTGCACAATATCAGTGTCAATATGCCTTTTTCTTTTTTCCAGACTTCAACATGTAGTTCCTTTTTTTCTAAAATGCCCAGTTGCTATTCTTACTCCCCATAGGTTTGATTGAATGTAGAGGTTTGTTATTGCCGATTTACATACAAAACCAGTGACAATGACAGAAAATAAAATTATTAAAAAGAAGCAACAATTTTTTCACTATTCAACATGTTAACTTTGTATGGAATATGATTAGGGCCATATCTGATTTTTTTTATAAACAAAATTTAAATTTAAGTCAGAATTCTGGCTTAAAAAAAAAAAGTAAAAATTCTGACATCTGGCTCCATTTTCTTTCCCTCTCCATTTGGCCCTAATCCTCTCCTTATTTTTTTCACCATTCAAAATGTTTGTTTGTACGGAAGAGAATTAGAGCCATATATGATACATTTTTTTTTAGGGAACAACAATAAAATGTCAAAAAATTGTAAAAAAAAAAATGTAAATTCTGACTTTAATCTCAGAATTCAGAGAAATTCAGAGAATTCAGCCAATTCCTTTTACATTTGGCCCTAATCCTCTCCGTAATTTTGTATATTATTGACTTTACTTAAAAAACTGGGTATATTTCTACAAACAAACTTATGTTATTTCTCTTCTTTTCTTTGTGCAGCTCATCCCTTCTCTGTCCTCGCTGCTCCAGGCCACTTGACCCATCCATCCATCTCTTTACCACAGCTCCCCATCAGCCGCTGAGCTCTCTCTCCAAGTTTCCACCGCTGTGATCACATTGTGATTTTTAAATAGGGAATAGCTAAAAACAATCTTTGGGGACGTACGGCACTGTGCAAAGTCTGCACTGTTTTGAGAGTAGCAGGACCTCGACAATCTGTTTCCAATCAGTCGGCTTTTTAGTTGTAACACTGCGAAGCTAAAATTGTGTTTTAAGGACGGCAGATTGTGGTTATGGGAGAAAATGTGCTGCCTCCATTTCCAACACAGGAGATTTTTGTTTTTCATGATGTTGAAAAAGAAGACCACTTTTCTTTTTTCTTTTTTTCCTTTCTGTGACTGGACACAAAACACTACATCAGGTCAGGGTTTGTTTTCCTTTTACCCAGCTGAGCAAGGTATTTTTAATTTTATATTTGCTGCAAAGAAAATATTTAAAAAAGGGGGAGTGTTGTAGAAGCGTTGCAGTAAAAACCTCAGTATATTATGAATATTTTTGAGCACATGTGTCTGTTGTTTGTTGTTGTGTTGTTGTCAGAAAACGGAAACTTATTTATTCAGAACAAAACTTAACTTTTTAAAAAAGCACTTTTTAACGTGTCTTGAAAATGAATAATTCAGTGATTGTACATTGTAAATACTGCTACAGTTTAATAAAATGTAAAATATCTATTATGACGACTGCGTGTGTGCGTACGCGCGTGTACACATGTTTGTTTGTATTTAGTTTTTTTAAATCTCTTTAAGACCTTTTCTTGGACAGACACTGACCATGTCAGGACCACTAGTCCTCATGGAGACCAAAACCTGGGCCTGATGAGGCAGAACCTAATTTCTGAGGCCTTGGTTAAGTTCCGGGATAAGATTTGAGTTGTGGTCAGATTAAGGCATGAACAGTTTATGGGTATAAGGTTGTGTAGTTTGTCCAAATGTCCTTAGAAGAATAGCTGTGCAAGCCTGTGTATGTGTGTGTGTGTGTGCCCTCACGGCTGCTAAATCTATGGGGTCAAATGTCAAAGGCCAAAGGTTTCCTGTTGTAACCTATTATTGAGAGCAATAACGTCCTGCCACAAACGCACACATCATCTCCAATTTACTTGCTGTACTGATCAATTCTCCGACGTGGAAACGATCGCGGCGCTTTTCACTCAAAGTGCAGCCACTGGCTGAGAAGTGTGTCACCTTTTATGAGGCCTTTTACCACACATTATCTACAGTTGTTGCATTGATTGGCAGCACTTAAGCTACTGTGAAGGGTAAAGTGAATTGATCACTTTTGAGTTAAAGGACATAGTTAAAATCTGGGGTTTTTTTTCCGAAATTTATCGATGTGAGTATGAAGTGAATTCATTGACTGCACGCTGACGCCACCCACTGAATCCTATAGGTTTGCCTGTTGATTACTTTTCTCTTTTTTAGAGAAATGCACCTACATGACATGTACCTTTCTTTACTTTCAAGTAGCATTCACTCAGATTTCTCTCATTTCTTCTTTACGTGGGTTTCGTGGATTTCGAATTACGTGAGTCTGCCTGCCCACCCAATGTTTTCATTTTGAGTTTCACCCACTACACACTTTGTCTGTCTGTCTGTCTGTCTGATGTGTGTTTTTTAATCAAGAACAAATACTAGTGAACTGTTTTTATTCATAATCAGTTCGAGTACGGAGTACGACCCGAGGTGGAACCCACTGCATTATGGAGTGGAGCTGATAAAAGGATGGATACAGGGATTATTATTATCATTTTATTTATTCAGCAGGTCATCTTGAACGTTTCACCATGCAACAGAACAGGTGAACCTGATAAAGTAGCCCGTGAGTATATGATGTTTTAAGTGCTGGCCGGTAGACGTTTTAAGGTTAATTATTTTCTTTGTGCATATAAACAAACGTTAGAATCTGCAATAGCCACTAACACAACTCTACAAATGAGCAGCTTCTCCATCTTCTTTAGGGTACTGCATGTCTATCTCATCCCAAATGATTCCCCTAAAAACTGCCATTAACAGTGCAGCTGAGTATATTCAGAAACTGCTAGTATTATCACTTAATTTGATTTTAATGGTATTTCATTCAGTTAAATTTATTTATGTATTGTTTAGTCATCAATTAAAGCTTAGTAACATTATACTCACCATGTCACACACAAGATTTAAATATTTTTAATCATGTTAACATTAGACTGGTGCTAATCTTCTCTGAGTGACAGAGAGAATGTGAATAAACTTTGGTGAAAAGGTTCCATCCATCCATCTTCTACCGCTTTATCCTCCACGGGATTGTTTCATTTGCCCATTAAGTATTTTGGCAGATGTTGGTTTAGTTTCACTCTGTTTTTTCTTTTTTTTTTGCAACCGACACAAAACTGGTGAATAGACAAAATTGATTTGATTAAATCTGCACTTTCAAGTGACAGCAGTTTTTCCTCTGCAGGGAGGAATCAACAGTAACTGCCTCTAATGCTCTCTCTCTGATAAAAACACACACACAATCTTATCCTTATACATTTATACAACTAGATAATTAAAGACACCCATAGGCTGACTGGACCAAATGTGTGTGTGTGTGTGTCAAAGTCACTCTTGTTCTTTCCTAAACTTCACCTCTAAATCAAACTTTCTTCTAATCAATCACTTTCAATCAATTCAATCATGAGGAAACCTGCTCTGAGAAAAGGATGCTGCTCCTTGTGAAATCTTAGAACAAAAGCTGTTTCCATGCAAAGCAGAGAGGGAGAGAGGGAGAGAGAGAGAGAGATGATTATCAGGCTGTCACAGTTTGGGCCACCTGCCAGCACTACACTGCAGTAATGCACATTTCTTCCCCATTAAAGTCCCTCTCAGATATGAAAAGCTTAAGGCAGCATTGAGACATGTCTCTCTCTCTCTCTCCCTCTCTCAATGCACAAGCATCTCCGAGCGCTCAAGTCATCCAGTCATGCGCCTGCCTCGGTGATTGGCAGCTTCAAGTGGTTGCAGATGAAAGCGGGCCCCCCATGCTAATGAATAGGCCCCTGATTGCAGAGCTGCTCGCTCGCTGAATTACAGCGTTGCCCGCCTAATGAGCACATACGCCGCAGTGCCCCTTGTCTCTGCGTATTCATTTCTCTTCTTCGCACTGATGAGCTCTCCCCTGCACAACAGTCAACAAAACCTCGGAGCAAGATTGCAACACGAGCCATCAGCATCCTCCTCCTCCTCCTCAAGTTTATTTCAGATGCTGCCATATGTCGGCAGGTCTTTTCTTGTACCCCCTGTCTTCACTTGAGAATATCATTTGACTGAATGGCTGATGTGTACGATAATGTTTTAGTCTCTCAAATAAAGGAATTTTGTTTTATTTTGTAAGAGAAATGCTGCCAAACTGATGATATAGAGATACATAAGCACAGAAAAGTCCAATCAGGAAACACTGGATGAGATTTAGCAGTGGATATAATGTAATATACAGTACAATGTCGGGTTTATCTTTCTCTGTATGATATTGTGAGGTCTCAGCTTAGACCTCACAATATGGGTTGTTACTCAAGCTTCAAAATGCATGCACTGCGAGTTGGTTTTTTTCCAAAAAAAAACAGCTGCTTATTTCTGGAAACATTTACATCAGCATATCTAAATTTCATGTCATTGATCAGCTGCAATTTGAGCCTCTCTCAGATTGAGGGCGACAGACTTGACACTTGAGGGGTTAACCCTTTTTTTGGTGAAAATGTCCTGACTTTATATAAAAAATGAGAGAATTTACTCTGTGGTTTAAGGGTGTTTTGTTTAAGTGAGGATGTTGCACAGGCCTTCCATTTAAACCCTGCTATAAAAACTCCACACCACTGGGTTCAGTATCAAGTTTCTAAACAAAGACAAAACGGAGCAAAAGGAATTTATTTGTTCCTGGACAATGGGGCTGCTACATATAGACATCCTAAGACAAAAAAAGACCTTTGTCATGTATGGAACATGCCTTTCACAGAAGCACACCGCAGGGGAACGCTAACACATACAGCTACAGTAAGTGTGTGTGTGAAAAACGAACACAGCACAGGATGATCATGGCTTTTGAAATAGCACAGCACCTCTGTTTGAGAAGCTGGAGAAACAGGATTGAAATCACTCTCTTAAAGCATGTTGGGCACAGATAGACATTCACAGCACAGCAGAGTGTTATACAGAGGAATCCTCCACAGTGTGAAGACATACAGACTCTATAGTAAACGGAATAATGGATGGGTGGAAGGATTTGTCTCTGTATTTTGGCTCTGTGGTATTGCCTCTCACCCAATGTCAGCTGACCTGCAATCCTGACAGTTTAAGCACTATAGATTATAAATAAATTAATTCATGAATGAGTCCTTTATTAGTCCCGCAGAGGGGAATTGCTCCTCTGGATTTAACCCATCCTCTACTTGAAATCTTAGAAGGCAGCCACTGAGCAGCACTGGCCAACGTTATAAACACACCTGTGCAAAAAGTACTCAAAATTTTTAAAATCGGATTGAATTGGTGAAATTTGGAAATACGTCACAATTCTAAGTTCACTTGTCTCGTTTTTATGCCCACACAAAAGCAATAAAGACGTAAAAGGAAGGGTTGAAAGAGTTTGTTAAGAGTTTACGTTCTTTATGGAGGTCACCAAAGTGTTAGGTTTGGGGAAGGGAGCGATTATAGGAGAGGTCCTCCGTTTGTTGCAATCTGCAGTCTCTCCATTAGATGTCACTCATGTTTACACACTGGACCATTCGGGGGTTGTCTGGGGTTGAGGATGTAGGAGCATCTACTGTAATGCTGAGCATTTAAATTACAACCAGCTGAATTCCTTCTACCCCAAAACATTGTGTAGGATACTCTACAGTGGCATTTGCATAATTTTAATACACAAAGGGCCCACTCTGTGTGTTTGTCTTTCTGAGTTAAACTTGGCAGAACAAAGTGGTGGTGGTGGAAAAAGAACTGGTCCCACTGACGCTATGAAGGGCTAATTCCTATTTTCAGGCGGTTTTACAGCAATGAAAACATATAATAGATATCAGATTTTATTTTTGTCAATTAACTTTCTAACTGGAACACACTGTACTTTTATTTGATGACATTGTGAGCATAAATGTGGTAGATCTGCTGGGAACAGACCTTGTCCACTGATGCAGTTTGTGCATTGTGACTGATTTATTTACAGTTACAGGTACAGTTTCAACTCTGCACAGGAAAAGCAGCATGCAGAGCATGATGTGTTCTTTTTGTGTTTTAAAGCTTATTTAACTCTGCATACTGCAGTACATTCATTCTGCCACAAGGTGGGAGTATGACCATGGTGCAGTCTGCTGAAGTTGGCTCATGAAAATCTTTGTTTAAACCTCCTTTATCTGCCCTCAGCTGGTTTTCACAACAACAACAACAACAACAATCCTTTACAGATGCAGATCTGAGTAAGCATACAATTGTATAGTTTGTTCACTCCTTACTATGTATTTTCTATAATATGTAATATAAAGGAACTCCTGCAACAACTTATACAGTTCAGTACAACCATCCTGCAATTAAAGTACAGGAAATGAAGTTTTCCTTGTGTTGAAATGTTGTTAGTGTTCCCTGAACCTCTTTGTACTGGACGGAGTTGAGTCATTCATGTCATTGTCTCAGTTCTCTGGAGACCGTTCGCTGATAATATTCAGATTATAAAAAAGCACATACGAAATTTTACACCATGATCAGTCCAAAATGCAATCAACACTGGAAAAACACCCCTTTTATTTACTGTAAATTTGATTATATCAGCATCCTTGAGGTCATTATTTTTCCCTATCATCCTTTGGTTTTCATTTGGTTGGGTGTACTGTATGTGTCTGTGGGTGGAGTGAAAGGCATGTACAGCCCCGAACCAGGTCAGTGTCACTTATCAAATGTACAAAAAAAGGTGTGTTTCTGGGTCTGTGTGTGAATATAAGCCAGGTTTCCAGTTCAACCAGACCTACGCCCTGCACTTCTCAGGGGTCTTCACTTTCTTTTCATTCTGTCGCTCTATTGTTTCGTGCTTCCTCCCATTTCTCCCCACCCCGCCGGGGCTTCCTTGGGTGAAGCCAGCTTCTCACATCACCGTGAATGCATTGTGTTGACACTTAATGGGATCAGTGTGCACTGGAAACAGCCAGGTCCCTGTATTCAGCCAGTGAGCCACACTGGTTTGTGCTCCAGGTTACACCGGTCACTCTTAAAATCAGGTTGTACTGTATGGGCCAAATAAGCACACAGGTGTTACTGAAAATATGCACTCATTATCCGGCCCCCACGACCCTCGTCACAGCACTCTGAAACTGAGAAAGCGAATTGGAATGTTGCCATTGTTCATTTGAATGTTTACACCTGTGCTTTTCCTCCTGTAACAAACAGTCAAACTGGATGTTGTGAAAACAGAAAATATTATTTAAATATCATTTAACTGATGCATGAACATATAATTAACTACATTTCAGACTGATTGCAGGTCTAGTTACTCATTATACAGACAAACTAACATTATATTTTGAGATTGAGGTTAAAGTACTTATATTATGAGGTTAATTGTATGGTCGTACAGCTTTCCTGATTCTAATGTATTTAAGTAAAATTTGAATGAATATTTAACAGACAGTAAAAGGGTTGATTTAATTTTCTTTTACAGTAGATCACGCGGGGCAACTTACAGCAAACCTGTGATGCTGCACACAATAGGCTGCATTTAAAAAAAAAATTTGACACTAGTTTAGTTTATGTGCATGAGAGTTATTTTTAATCAGTCTTCTACAAGGTGTCTAGTTACAGCATCCACTTTGTTGTGACGTGATTGGACCCATGAACGGTGGCTCCGCCTCCACACAGAGAGTCCTGCCTCTGCAGCTACACTCACCTGTGAAATCTGGTCCAACAACATCGGTCACTCACACCATCCAGGTCGTAACCTGACAGAAGAGCAGAGGAGAAGACCGAGTGAGGAACTGACATCCATGTAAGTACTGTAATCTTTCTCCTCTGTTCTTATTTATAAGACTGTGAATTACCATTATGACAGAAAGAGGCAGGTGTAAAGCATCCAGACTCTAAAACTGACTAGAAAAAACTGCAATGTTTCACATTTAACACTTTTATTTTAACTAACATTAATTATGAAAGCTTACCGTCTCGCAAAGGGGCTCAACAGATTGGGAGCCCCAGCACAGGAGCCTTTGTATATAAAGTGACAGTTACCATTTTACAATCAAACTCCCGCAAAAAAGATGTAATAATGTCAATAATAATGAAATAAATAAATAAAACATAAGTAAAGACAGAGAGATGATGAATGACTAAAGGGTGACTCTAAACGCCTACAAAGAGCCATAAAACTATGAAATGTAATGTAAATCAACAACAGCATAACTACAAATAGACCCAGAATTACAAAAGTAGCACAGTAATATGTAATATAATAATATAATAACCAAAACGAGACAAAACAATGTTGTATTTTGTTACTCTGAGCTTTTTCCGGAGAAGACGACTATGTTGACTTAAATGTTTATTCAGTGTCCTTCCTTGACAACTGTTTCCAAGGTCAAGAATTGCCATTCTGACGTCTGAGTGTTTTGCACATTGACACAAAGGTTAATGTTCTGGCCTTACTATGCACACACACACACACACACACACACATAAACATACATGTAGCTCCATGAATGCCCTGATAAAGAGACATTAATCCTTATCTCCTGCA
This sequence comes from Solea senegalensis, assembly GCF_019176455.1. Classification (NCBI taxonomy): domain Eukaryota; kingdom Metazoa; phylum Chordata; class Actinopteri; order Pleuronectiformes; family Soleidae; genus Solea; species Solea senegalensis. The sequence goes on along the minus strand of NC_058025.1, from coordinate 14,185,048 downwards.
GAGGACACCATGGCCTCCACGTTCTCTGTGCGCAGCTACTCTGTACGTCAGCCTTCCTTCTCCAGCATGTCTGTGAGGGACAGTGGACGCAGCATCCGCTCCAAGTCCTCCGTCTCACCTCTGTCCACTGTCAACACGCTGTCCCTGTCCCGTTCCGTCTCGATGGGCAACGGCCTCAACATGCTCGGCTCCAGCCTCTCTTTCAACGGCCTCGGTGTCGGTGCCAGTGAGAAGGAGACCATGCAGTGTCTGAACGACCGGCTCGCAAACTACCTGGACAAGGTGCGCTCTCTGGAGAAGTCCAACGCTGAACTGGAGGTGAAGATCAAACAGCTCATGCTGGAGAAAGCTCCCAAAGGGCACGACATTGAGGGGATGATGGCTCAGGCACATGCCATTGGGCAGGAGGTCAGTGTCCAAAAAATTACCCACCTGATGATTTATATCATTGATCATCTTAAAGTTCCAGTGTGTAAAATCTTGATGCTTTGCAGAAATGATGATGATATTTAGATGTATCAGTGTAGAATCACCTTGTTTTTCATGACCCCAGAATGAGCCTTTAATATTTACAGAAGGAGCTGGGTCAGCTCTATGGAGGACACCATTTTGGACCCCCCATGTTCCTAAATGAAGGCTCACTTAGAAGGGACAGGGATATTCAGCTGCAACATGCATACTCATTTAATACATGACAGATAACATGTGACACTGCAATTATTGCCCAATTCTCTTTTAGACTTCATTTCTAGGTTTATTTGCAGTGTAGTCATTGCTGGTGCTGGAGTCACGATATGTCCACCAAAGAAACCTGTATGTTGAGTATCTGTAGTGAAACAGCAAATAGGAGCACTCACTTTCTCTCAACTGTCCCATGTTTGCCATCTCTCAGGTTACTCAATCTGAGAGCAGTGGTAGAGTGGATCATCTCCCAACTGAAGGGTCTTGGTTTGATCCCTGACTCCTCTAATACAGGGTTTCTCAATCCTGGTCCTCGGGACCCACTGCCCTGCATGTTTTGGATGCTTTCCCTGCTCCATCTCACCTGATTCAAATAAATGGGTTGTTACCAGGTTTTTGCAGAGCTTGATGGGGAGCTGACTATTTTAATTGAGTGTGTTGGAACAGGGAAACATCTAAAACAGGCAAGGCAGTGGGACAATATTTACAGAGAGCGGATGCAAGAAATAAGTCTATGATCAAAAATGTGACTCTCTCATTTTGGTTTGACAGTAACAAAATGTCCTCCAAGTCAAATCAGTGCCTGTACCAAATCTGAACTAACTTTCCATGTTCCTCTGCCCAGGTGAGAAAGAAAACGCTGGAAAATGCTCGTATAATGCTGGAGATTGACAATGCGAAGCTGGCAGCTGACGACTTCAGGGTCAAGTGAGTGTCACACAGAGGTTTCTTTCATTGACTTGCCCGTGAGGGTTCACATGGGAGCGTCAGACTGCAAAGCAATGTGAATAAATGACCTTTCTGTCAGGCGTGCGAAATAAGAGTCCCATTCCCACGGTGCTCAGGCACCCGCAGGAGACTGACAACGGTGCTGTCAGTGAGTGGATGTGACAGATTGTCCATATCACAGAGACAAAGTCTGTCTCTGAAGAGCATGCAGTTGGCAAGATGAAGGATACACCCACTGCTGCTGGTTTTCACATCGTGTTGATGGTATGTTCCGTGACCTGATGTGAAGCAGAGATACATCAATTGACAGTGATTCATGGAATCAGCAAAGTGCATGTGTACTTTGACATGAGGATCTTTGCTCGGGCTTCATGGTTTGTTTTTTTTCCACTTGTGTCCGTTTAGAGATTTCATGCTATTCAAGGTGAATGAAGTCATTCATAAATCACAGCTTTGGCTTGTGGTGGCCACATTATGATATAATATAACATGATCCTGTATACATTAATATTTCTAAATTATCCTTTGGTCTGCAACGACACAGATGGCGAATTGTGAGAAAATACATGAGAGACACAGCAAAACATTTGCTCTAAATGTGTGCTTATGCATACTAATAAATGATGTCATCAACATGTGTTGATGGAGAGGTTGATATCAATAGCAACAGTAGCTTTCTTGTGTGATTAAACAAACAGCACAGTGTCCACTAGTGGTAATAAGCATAAAGGACATCACTTTAAGCCAATACGGACAGCATGGTGTATTGTATAGTGTTTTTCATATTTTAATGGTTTTACAAGATTACTACTGATAAGATTATCAGTAAAACCATTGAATCTCTCATAGTTTTTCATCTATATGTTAGTTTTGGAGCACATTCTGCTCTTTAACTAAATTCACAATGTGGTATTTTACCACTACAGTCCTCCTTAGAGGATGAAAAGGCTTTGAAAAAACATTTTTGGTTGTTTGGTCAATTGCATACATTTTGCTTTGTGGTGTCTCATCAAAAGCAGACTTTATGTAGAGGGCCTGGTTTTGTACAAGTGTTGTACCATGTGGTAATGGTCCCTTTTCGATCTCTTCTTTTTTTTTTTTATTTCCTTTAAAGATGGGAGGCAGAGGCCACCTTGTGCCAGTCGGTGGAGCGGGACTGTCAGGCTCTGAGGAGAGCAAAGTCAGACCATGACCAGATCATCGCCACGCTGCGCGGTGACCTGGACAGTCTGAAGGAGGAGCTCTACTTCCTCAAGAAGAATCATGACGAGGTGAGCTCCCTGTCGAGGCGAAGGTCACGATTGGTCAGTTACTCATCAAGATAGCCGCTTCACAAGTCGTCAAGTGTGATCCTGTTTGAGCTGCATCACCGCGACTAATTCTGACAAAACCACAGCCTTGTGATATCATATTGTTCATTTTAGCATGAACCAGTTCTAAGGCAGTTTATGTTTGCTTACTCAGCCAGACCAGAAGGTTTAACAGTCTTTGAAACATGATTATGTTAAGTGTATGGACACACCCTTTGTCTTTGTAGCCATGACACTTCCTGTCAGTGGTTATGTAAACAAAGCCTCTGTGTCCATAGAGTCATAGTCTCTGAGCCCATCAGCCACAGGGAAAGAGCATATTTAGACAGTCAGGTGTGGTGTCCAGGATGAAGTCTGAGCCTTCCTTGTCACCATAATGTGGTCAGAAAAAGAAACATTTCATATCAGATGTAGATGTTAGCACATTAAAGACTTTGTGAGGTGGAAAGCACAATAAGAAGTAAGAATTCATTTCATTTGTTCTTTCCTCTCATTAAATGACTGCAGGAAGTTAACTCCCTCAAGGCACGTCTGGCCAACGAGCAGGTGAATGTGGAGGTGGACGCAGCTCAGAGTCCTGATCTGGGGGCCACGATGGCCGAGCTGAGAGTCCAGTATGAAGGCATCACTCGTAAGAACAAGGAAGAGGCTGAGGCCTGGTACCTCAAGAAGGTCAGTTCTGATTTCCCCAGTCTTTCTTAAATTACAGACTGCACACTACACTTTATATTACTTTAATGTGCGTGTGCCCACAGTTGGAAGCAATACAGTCTGAGGTGAAAGAAAGCAACGAGGCTCTGCGTTGTGCCCAAAGTGAGCTGAGTGAGAGACGACGCTTCCTGCAGGCTCTGGAGGTCGAGCTCGATAGTCTCCGCAAACAGGTAAAACACTGTGAACAAAATGGTGCATAGGTGGAGTGTGGACGTGAAAACCGCCATAACTAATGATACTTACAACAGATTATCTCCAATGTTTTTGTCTGTGTCTTTCAAGTTTCATTTAATACAAGGATTCTCAATCCTGGTCCTGGGGACTCACAACCCTGCATGTTTTTAATGTTTCTCTGCCTGACACACCTGATTCAAATGTTCAGCTCATCAGCAGAAGCCTGGTAACGACCCGTTTATTTGATTCAGGTGTGTTGGAGCAATTAAACTTCTAAAACATGCAGGGCTGTGGGTCACCAGGACCAGGATGTAGAAACACTGATTTAACAGATGTTTAGGTTTATCTCACTTTTGCTTTTTTCCACCTTTCAAGTTTGCGTCAGCACTTCTACGACTTCATCAATTTGTCTGTAATTTGTAATTAATCAGTTCAAGTCAAGTCAAAATCCATGTGCAAATCTTGAGGAATTCAAATGCATACATTTGTGACAAACGTGTTATTGTTTGACGGACCTCCCTCACCTGCTTATCATCTCTGATTCAGGTTTGCAATAAGGAAGACTGCGGTCAAGTGAGCCGTCGTTCGTCTTCGCGAGGTCAAGTGAGCCGTCATTCGTATTTTAAGTGCGCCCGTGCAGTCGAACTTACGGTGAAAGCTGGGAGTCGGCTGAGAATCAGCGCCAGTTTGATAGCGGCTCGATCACTTCCGGTTTTCAAAATAAGACGTTACTAATACAAGGGCCATCAATCATGCTGATTTTAAGACATTGGGTCACATTGTCCAGAAGCTATTGAACTAAATATGTTCCCTAATTTATTTATATTTTTACTGTACAATAACAACACATTGGCTCATAAGTTCTGACAATGGTTTACACAATTGATCTCAGGAGCATGCTGACTACTCCCTGACTCATTATCAACTATTTTTACTGTATATTTTTTGAGAAATTAAGCATCAAAGTTGTCTCTTTTTTTACTCAGAAAAAGGCCCAAAATTAAATTTTTACTGTACAATAAAATCACTTTGGCCCATAAGTTCTGACAATGGTTGGTACAGTTGAACTAGGAAGCTACATTATCTGCTAATGCAACATCAAAACACACCCAAAGCTCCAAATGAATGACTCACATTTGAGATGCATTGTGGGTAATGTCGGCACCATGTTTTGAGCGTATAGACATACACATGGAATAGTACAACTATTTGTGGTTGTGCTCAATTGTATTTAAATCTTATTTTTAACTGCAGTAATGAAAAAAAAATCCCTAGCGGATGTTTATGCATTGTGAAATTAAATTAATTAAATTAACTGAAAGTGCTCTAGTCTTTTAGCATAGATGTTGGGTGTACTATAGACAACAGCCTCCTTTCACTTTGTCAACGATACTATTACAGTGGTAAAGTGTACACAGCAGACGGACCCACACATTCAGTGCTTTTTTTCTGTCATTCAGAGTACTAAGCTGTTCAGTGAAGGCAAATATAGCTTGTGGTTGTTTGCTCAGCCTGATAGTGAGCACACAGCACTGAATACAGGGATATTGTCGCGCTGACAGTCTCTAGTGTCTGCTGAGGGATTCATGAATGGATGAGCTCAGCAGGTAAACACAAAGCGATAGCGGGTGATAGAGCTGTACATCAGAGGTGTAACTATTGTTTGGTCAACAAAAGGTGTCACCACTGTCAGACACAATCACCTGCAATCTTCAGGGTTAAAGGGCCCTTAACAACCATGTTATATACATTGTGCATATACTGTAGAGCCAAAAAGGTTACAATGATTAAATAAATGTTCAAATCAGTCAATACCTTTGCTTCCGGCATGTTAACAGGTGGCAGTGTTGGAGGGAAACCTGGGCGAAACGGGCCATAAATATTCTGTGGAGATGGAGCGTCTTCAGATCACGCTGACCCAGCTGGAGGACGAGCTGTCTCAGCTGCGTTTGGACATGCAACGCAACAAGACCGAATACGAACAGCTTTTGCGCATCAAACAGAACTTGGAGATGGAGATCGCCACCTACAGGAGGCTGCTGGAAGGAGAAGAAATGTATGTGAGGGCTGGGAGAGCACATACTGTAACTGGTTAACTGCATGCTTAACCATGAACTGAGCACACTTTTGTTTTTCTTTAAATTGTATTAGTATGTTTCACATTTTTATCATTGACAGGCATTTATCACAAATAAGAACAATAGTATGCAATATGAAAGGGTCATAAAACCTATATTAGAAAAGAGAAATGTGTTTGTTTGAGACATTAAACGAATATGATTTAAGTTATTGTGTTCTTTTTGTCCCACAGGGTGAAAGAAACTCTTCCACCTCCTAAAAGTAAGTTCAACTTATCTTACATACATTTTTATTTTAGCACAATCTATAAAGTATATAGAATGATATTAATATTACAGTAGACAAGAAATATATAGCTTTCTAACTAACCCCTTTGTTTCCGTTTGTGTCACAGAAGACCCTGATGTAAGGACCAGGAAGATTGTAAAAGTCGTCACTCAGACCATGATTAACGGTAAAGTGGTGGATGAGTCCAGCGAGGTGGAGCAGATTGAGGAACGCAAAAAATGAGCCAAAAGAATGTCACATTGTAAACCCAAAGTGTCTGCTGACGGTGGATCATTTTCCACAATTATCTTGTTTTCTGTGTCTTCCTCGTTTAGTCTCAGTGTTTCTTCAGATGAAGTTAAGAATAAGTTCATCCTTACAGCAAAATAATGACATTTACAACATTTAAAATTGAAGTCTGTTTGACAATACAGTTCAAAGGGAAACGTGATTGTGTTGGCACTCGACAAATTACAGGTTATCTATCTATAGTTTAATTCAGATAAAATGTGTTTATGTTCAGCAAAGCAGTTATTGAGTATAGTGGCATGGTAGCACGTCATCATGTCTGGCATGGAAGTAAATGTTTCCAAAAGTGTCAAACGATTTCCTTTCGTACCAATAGAGGGGATTTTGGAAGGCTTAAATATTTGAAACCAATTTCCTGTAAACAAATACTATGTAGAAACTGTTTTGTGCAATACTTCTCGTAACAGTATTGCACAACATCTCAGCTGGAAGACTGAACGTCTTATAGAAAAAAAAAAGCCAATCATCCAAAAAAAACAGCTGTACAGTGTCAATAAAACTGTGTTTGAACATTTAAAAAGTGTGGATGTGTCATTTCAGAGAAACTGTAGTACAAATAGAAACTTTGACTGATACTCGCAGAACAAACCGGAGGGAGAAACAAAGAAAACATGATTCCACAGCAAGAGGGCAGAAACTCAGCAACTTGCAGCCACTAGTATCAAGTAGCAGTCTATTGTTGACATCAGTCTGGTATTTGGATGTCTTTTTCTGTGCACACCAGAGGTTGTGCCAGAGGCATGGCAGACTATATTACATAAATACTTATTTTATATTGAAGAACAAATGATGTAACTATTAGTCATGGAATGTTTATTGTTGCCAAGAACAACAGCTTTAAACCTGTGGTCACTATAAACTCAGCTCTGCAGGTGCACATGTACGGCATATAAACACTCAACATCAACATCTACAGTGCTATGGATAAAAGCCATTGTGCTGCCATTCACAGTCTCTGTAATGTGAGACGGGCGTCATGACAACACTGAGACAATGTCCACCGTTAAATAACAAAAGTGTGTCAAAGGTTCTCAAATGGAAACTTGGGGAAAAAAAGGTTTCCAGAAATCAACTTAAAGGAATCTGGTGATCTTTACCGTGAATGTATGTGTGTAATTTGACCACATTGTAATTTGGGGATCACTATTCATTCAGAGAATTTTCATGGAGGATTGTGTGTCATGTGTGATGAGTTTATAATGATGTATATGTTGAATATATATTATTTGCACAAGTACATGATTAAAGGTAGCCATTACATTAACAAAAGACATAAAAACAACATAAAACCTATATAAACAACAATGTTACACATTAGAAGCTATATACACACAATAGCACAGAAAGGAGAACAGAATGTGACACAAAGAGGAAAAAGTCTATCCAAATTTTAAGTAAGAAAAGTCTTGAACTGAACTGAGCTCTTTACATTCAGTCTTTTCTCCACTGTGACAAGTTTTACAGCGAAACATTCCCAGACCATTATTACATGGGTGTTTACAGACACTTAAAGCAATTCAGTGTCGCTGAGATACCATCTCATCATTAAAGTGAGTATGTGATGGGGATAATTTGAGTATTAAAAACAAAGAAAACTTGAGGAACTCTGTTCCTAAATACACATGTGAAAGGTATGTGGTTGTTTCTTTGTATCTCATAAGCTTTAAATAGCTGGATCATTAACATAGCAGTGTAAAGAGTTGGGAGTATTTCCTCTCACCTTGATGAGAAACCAGTCAAATCTAAACACTGATCTTTTTCACTGATGTTTAAAAGTCTGTCCCATGATAAAAACAAGATTTACAACCACCCAGAGAACACAGCAGATGTTCATTCCGTGAAACCCAGACAGACTCTTACCAAACAAATTTGCAGATGATGGACAGAAAAATGTTTTCTGACAAACATCATCTTTGATTTGATCTGGCCAATGATATTTAAATTTACATATTTTTAAGGTTCTTTAGTAAGTACAAACCATCCTAAACTCTGTCTTGCTATCTGTAATCAGTCTGTAAAACCTGTACTGTATTTTGGTATGAAACAATTAATTGAGCAATAATATATAAAACCAGCTTGTGACAGATACATATAGACTAATATAGTGCACAATTATTTGTACTCTAATGCTTCCTCTCGCTGGCAGAACTTTAAAAGAGAAGTGACACAAATGGTCTGATTGGACTCTGATCTGTTTGTGTATTGTTCTGTAAATGCCAGCAATAATAATAATCAATGCGGCATCTAAAACATCATTCAACAAAGCATTCATCATTATTATGGAAAACCAATGATATTTAACTGTAACCCCCTAGTACTTTAACCTTTCCCCTTTTTTTAAATCACTGTTTTTTGTTGTTTTAGTTTTAGTCTATTCTTTAAATTTTTCTGAACATAATTTTGCAATATATTCACATTTAGCTGTGCACTTTTCAGTCCACCTTTCTGTAGTGTTCGGTGTCTGCAATTTATGTTCCCATTGTAATGCCAATGTTTGTTATGCATTGTCAATAAAGTTGCATTAATTGTTAAGCATTTACCGTAACTATCCAATCAATTGCGCACACGAAAACAGGAGCGACTGTTTTAAATCGCAGTGAGAAACGCGGCAAAGAAAAACTCACATCGTCATGTAAGTTCAAAATAAAACAGCACGTTCTGGTTATTAAAGTTTTATTTGTTTAAATCTTGCTTTTAGTTACCTCAATATGTTTTTATTTGAAGGCCATAGAAGAAAAGGTTTGCTAACATCTTTATGTAGCATACTGAGGTAATTAACCTAGCATACAGGAACAAACTGCTAATATTCATTGTATGTTCATAAATGTGTTTATTTTAAGAAATAATGTAACGTTAATTGTTAAGATAAACACTGGAAATGTGTATTATTTTTATTTTTTTTACTCTTAATTGTTTCATCACTGTAGTTTTATTGTACAGGATGTTATTATGAAACTTAGATTAATACATTTTTTGTGGACACCTTTCAAAACACCTAAGGTCATCTACCTTTGGTGCCCACAAAAAATGTATTATTATTGGGAACATGGTAAGAAATATCAAATTAACAATTCCATAATCCCAAATTTATGTTCATTTATGTCTGTAAAGTTTCTGTTTATACATTTTACAGGTCTGAAAACAACACATGTTTAATGCCTCAGATTTTCTCTACAATCAGATATAAAGCACTTGACTATGTGTTTGAAGTGAGTGTATCAGTTGTTGTTTTTGCCTCAGATGACAAATTGTGTAGAAATTAAAGGTGTAACAACATTGATTGCTGTAAAAGGTGTAAAATGTGTTTATGTGTTTACTCCAGATGACCACCAGTTTGAAAGTTATGATGAACTTGCTGGCTCTGCCAACACCTTATTTAATGAGTACACATGACGTGTACCCTCACAGTGGTAAAGTGCCTGAGGTCACCTACAGAACACCGTGGATCAGAGGTATGCAAGTATGACCTCTCTGTGTGTCCATATTATTTTGGTAGCAGTATTGCTAGGTGATGGTTTCTTCAAAGAAAGGTGAAAGACACAATATCCAAGCAGTATATTGTTCTTGGTGTCTTACAACAGTTGACATCTGGGTTGTTTCATTGCCCTCTTATTCTCTTTTCTTCTCCTTCTCTTCCTTGGTGTTTTACTTCGTGCTTAGTGTTTGTTTTCTTCCGCATACATGGAATAATTATTTCTCATGCACCTGACAGGAAAGGTAATCTCCACTTGCAAACTTTTTGTCAGTGGATCTGTGCTTGACGACCTGGGTGCAATAAACCAACCAGTCAATTCACCAGAAAGGTGTCACCACTGCATTATTTCCTCCTCCTGCATTCCATTCTTTCAGCCATAATTTTAATACTTGTCAAGCAGTGAAAGGTGGATGATTTTTTTTTTTTTAAACACATTTTTACAGATTCAATGCAACTCTAAATGGGGTGAATGGGGATGTGGAGAAAATAACCAGTTCTAATCCCAACTTCATCAAAGATATAGATGAGGATACTTGCAACTCAGAAGAGTTGCACATCAGTGATCAATGTTCAGAATCATTTTTCAAGTGGACAGTGGCTCAGATGTACCCTGAAAAGCAGTACAACTTTAACTCAGCAGGTAAAGTAACAAGGTAAAAAGGTCAAGTTAAAGCTAATGCATGCTATCAATGCCTCAAGGATGTTTGTGTGTAACTTATCTAATTTCGGCATTCCCACATACATTTGTTTTTACGCAACAATACACGTAAACAATATGCAAAAGGATGCCTATATTTATGGATCATTTTGTGATTATTTAAATTATTAATTAAAAAAACTAATTGTATTAGGGAATTATTGTAAAGTAAATCTGGGAGTTACTGCTAAAAAGTAAATACATTCACTAACTCTAACTCACCGTTTTACAGTGAAAAAGGTATTGAATTTACATTCTACATGACATTAAAAAGGTTGTTGTTGCTATAACAACGATCTGTCTTAGATCTCCTTCTGCCAGAAGAGGTCATAGTTGTTGATTACCTGCCAAAATTCAAGCGACATCTACCCACGCTGAAAGCCAAACTTTCCAGGCTGAGGACTCTTCCTGTGGTCGATCCACTGCTGAGCTCAACAGGAGACACCATCTCTGAGGAATCAATATTCAGGTGCAAACATGGTTTTATATTCACCCAAAAGTGTGTTTTGTAGTCCTAGTGCTTGTTAAATCTCAAAAACTGCCCATCACTTCCATTACTGGTTTGATTGTCTTGTTTGAAGACCATTTGGTTACTTTTTCAGGCATTGTGCTGCTTATGAAAAAACACCTGACATGTGCACCAGTGACACTCAGACACGTGCACATGTACATGAGGAGTTTGGCAAAGAGACACTAATTAAGGAGGAGGTATTTTAAAAAAATAAATAAAGATACATGTAATTTGTCTGTATGAAATGGCTAAATATGTACTTTTTCCCCTAAAGTCTCTGTTGTTGCCTGTAGTAGTGGACACTTTCAAAATGACCACAGAAAATTACACCTCCTTTTCAAATATTAGTGGTCAAATAGATGTTGCTCCTGAGCTGCTGGAGGAACAGCTTCCAGTTGTGGATGTGCTTCATCAAGGTGAAGACAAGATAAGCAGGTTCTAAACTCAATTCAAATGCATAATTGTAAACTGATTTAGTTGCTTTTCCAACAGCTGCCCTTTCAGATGCATCAGTATCAGTGAATAAAGCCCAGTTTGACTTTGATAAGGAGCACAGTGAAGAATGCGAGATGAATGGATGCCTGATGGATCCAGATTTAATTCGTAAGTTACAGAGAACATACAGTACTTGAAAAGTGTAACCCTCTTTATTGTAATAAAGAAATTGTTCCATTTTGGCTCCAGTCTTAAATTTAATATTTCTTTCAGGACATCTCGTGCTTCCATATGAAATGGAGCTGGACGTGACTCTGTCACCATCTCCAAAAAAAGGTCACACCTATCTCTGCCTGTCCACTTCTGAACTCAAGAAGAAAGCATTGTCACAGCTTGGCAGACAGTAAGTTATAATACCAGGTTAAACTTATAACTCATCCTGATATTTAGTAGTAAGTGCACAATTTGACTTGTGACCTTAATTATTGTCATGTAGATGTTTGGTGTCATCGAGAGCTCAAAAAGAAATGGAGAGGGCATGTTGGAAAGCAGAGAAGCATCTAAACTTTGTGGTGGGCTTACTGTTGGCAGGTAATCCATAGGTCTAGTTTTACAGTTTTGTATTTGAAGGAACACCCCACCATTGTCAAATGAAGAAACCACACGACTGACAAAGTCTGAGCATTGATTCATTTGGTCATTCATTCGAGAATATTTGTATTCATGACATCTATCTCAAAATACTTCACATAAAAATCATTAAGTTAAAAGACAACAATAGGCACGTTTTTATATGCTCACATTTTAGACATGCATTTATTAGGTTTTATATTACTAACTACAGCACATCTGAACAAGAATATTGTTGATTCATTTAAAATGTGCTAGACATTCAGTATTAAGGAGCAAATCTGAACAATTTGCACTTAACCACTAGATGTCACTATGCTTCCTGAGTTTAAAGTGCCAGAGAATTGTGAGGCATTCTACCCATTTCTTCTCATTACTAAAAGCCACTGGGTAACATATTTTCTTTTATCTTCATCTGTGATCGTAGTTTTCCAAATGTCTCACCTAGAACTTTGGTAAAAGTGCCTGCTTTATGAATTATGTACATTTTGTAAATCACTAAACTACAAGTCAGGCCATCTCTGGATCGACTGTTCTGATGTTTTACCAGTTGGATTTGATTAAAAATGAATTCGCAGATGCATCTCTGTTAAATAGTTTTTTCTGGATAATCCTTGAAATGTTATTATTACTGAAAAATCTAATCTGTTTTATAACAGAGCCTCCGATATCTGTGCCAGCAATCAACTACCAGCCTCTACCCGAGGCCTTGAAAGTCATAAAATCAGAAAGACAAGACTTTTTATGTGCTGGTGGTGAACTGGAGTCACAGCTGAGCACAGGAGTCACACATGAGTTCACTGAGAGCATGATGACTGGGTTTCCCACGAGTGAAGTGGAAAAGATGGAAGACTTTAAGAAAGTGTCACCGGGACATGTCCTATGTGAGTAGAGATGTTTTTTTTGTCATTTAATAGATTTTTAGGTCACTGCTGAATAGGTCGAATTGTGCAATTTGCAACATAGTTACAGAAAAGAGCTGCAAAGTAGATCATTTTGACAACAATGTAATAACAATTATAGATTATCTGATTAGATGTTGCTTTGTTGTATAAATTTGTATATACACTCACCTGCCACTTTATTAGGTACACAGGACAGCTAATAAGAGTGACACCTGGTGAGGTATTCTGCTGCTGCAGCACATCTGCTTCAAAATTTGAAATTTTGTGTTTGTTTTTTGTGACTCTTTCTATCATCCATGTGTACTAATATTTAGTTATTTTATTCATTGATCACTGAAATATCTTAATAAAGTGTGTGTCTAAATAATCAATAAGGCCTGTTTATTGTATGTAGTGCTCCGTACTGCTTGTTTTAGATGATTAAATGTGATTGCAGCCTCTTCCGAAAACACACCTGTTTAGTTTTCTTCTTTTTGTCCATCCACTGTAGCCACAGTAAGACCCGTCCTGATGAGTCCTACAAAGAATACTCTGTTAACTCACATGAAGAAACCTGAAGATGCTGCTCTTCAAGCAGAGGCTGCTAGAGATAATCGTCAACAAAAAGAAATCACTGCTGACATGTCTCAGAACACCCTTCTGCAAAATGTCAACACAAACAATGAGGAAGTAAAAATGTCAAAACCTGCTGCTTCCGCAAACGCCAAAGATCCCAGTCCTAAAGTGAGGTTCTCCGATTTGGCAGCTTTGTCTTCTGCTCATAAGAACAACACCGTTACAGGTGGTAATGACTTTCAGACCAAGCACAGTTTCCTCCCTCCAGAGCAGGCTGTGTCCACCACCCTGAAAATAAGAGATAATCTCAGTCATCAGCCAATTACTAAACGTCCACCAGAAAAGGACCTTGACCCTCTCTACACCTTCATGATACTTAGATCCCAGCAGACAACTCCAGTTACTGCAGCACCTCAGAGATCAGCCAGTACTCCAGGTACACACTGTTCTGCTGCTGCTGTAGTCATATGCTAATGTGGTTACAATGACAGATAATACATGTGTCAGCTGTGTCTCTTATAAAGGTGGAAGATGATTTTCATCACCTTTTTTTCCCCCCCCAAATGTTCTCTTATCACTTTTTTCACTTTTTATCAGCACCACTGGAAGCTTCATCACAGCCGCAACCTCCTCCAGAGCAGATACAAATATCGGAGAGGAGATCAATTTATATGGGTGGTACCGTGTCAGGAAATGCCTCTAGAGTGCAGGAGTCAGCCGGTCGGTGGAAAGTCATCAGTCATGCAGTCAGTCAGGAGAAACCAGACAGCAGAGTAATACAGCTTCAAGCTACAGGTACAACACCCAGCATTTTCAGAAATAGATACTAATAGAGCTAAATTGTATTTAATTTTGTTAAATGAAATTCCTTTAATGGTTGTTTTGATATGTTTCACATGTAAAATAAGCTTGTACAATATGTATTATTAAAAGCATATGTATGTAGAGTGATTAGGGAACCAAATTAAACAACGTTAACCAAAGCCCTTTGAGGCATTCGAAATGTAAGTCAAAAGAGACTAAGGACTTTTTTTTTAATTAAAGCTCCAGTGAATGACTTCTGGCAGCCCTTGCTTTATTTTCATAACTGTTGTTTTTTTTTTTTTGCCCTCTCTTTGTCACTCGTGTCGTAAAACACATCATTCTGTGAGCAGCATGGGAAGTTACCAGGCAATAGGAAAACAATGTGCTGTCACACTGAGAAACAGAGAGAGATATCTCTCTGTTTATATCTCTCTGATATAATGTTTAATGTCTATCTTAATGTTTCCCTGCTATACATTACAGACCAGGCTCCTTCATGTATTTGTCGTCTATTAACTTATTGTCAGTCAGCTTTAATATGAGTAAACAGTGATTTTCTTTTGCAATCATATAAAAGCTGCCGAAGGTCGCTGTTCACAGACCAAACTGTATGTAGCACAGTATCTGTGTTTGAGAAGATGTTTCAGATGCTGTTGACGTTCTTTGAACCTCTGTGTTCTTGTTTCCTTGCAGACAGCCAGCAGCATGCCTACTGTGAGCTGCTGGCCATCGCTCAGCCTTGTTTGAACTCTGTCAGACAGCTGGGCCTCAACTTCCCTGTGTGGGGGGACTTCAGCTGCCTAGCCCCCGACCAAACACGCTTCATCCTCAAACAGCAGGAGAAGGCTCTGTGCAGAATAAATGCTTCAAGCCCAGAGCTGATCAAAGGTATGAATGTGACGTCTCAGATGATTTTTTTTGAGCATTATCAAGCTGGAAATATCTATATCTTTATCCTGCCTGGCCAGTTTGCTCTTTCTCTGTCTTTTCCATTCACAGTTGAACTGTTGCTTACTGGTTGTTGTTTTTTGATTGTTTGTTCATATGATTCAGTGTAATCCTCAGAAACTCTCAACTTGTCTACGTCAACACTAATGCCACAGTCAAAGTCATGGAGATTATACAGTGTTCGGTGATATCATTTGAACAGATAACTGATGTTAATGTTCTTTCTGTGAATTCCTTTTAAAATAGGACACATACACTGCTCTGCCACAACATTTCTAATTTTTGGTGATTTTCTTTTTTTTCCTTGAAGTCATTATCCTATTTCTTTGTGTTGCAGAACAGGAACTGATTTTCAGAAAGGCCACTCTGATTCATGTGCTGGTGACATCCAAGGAGCTGCTGCTGAAGTGTGACCTCAGTACTGCACTGGGTGAGTTTGAGCTGCTGTCACTCCTAGAATTTCACTTTTTAACTCCTTAAACACCTTAAATCTTTCACTTGCGTTAAGTTTGACACTAAACCTGCGTGAGGTTGGTGTCACATTTGATAATTTGGCAGAGCTGGAAACATAAAGTCTAGCAGTTAAGTCTCTTTCATAAAAATCATTGACAGTAAAAGTAATATTAAAAGGCATTTAAACAACACAATGTATACTAAACATAATAGACGCTAAACTGTGATGTATGCATCATTTCGCACCTCTATAGCATACCTTAGTAAGGCAGCTGAGGCATGTTTGGAGCAGAGTTTGGAGCAGCTGATGAAGAGGCTGCAGATCATCCTCTTCCTCAGTCGCAAGAACAAGGAGTCTGACCTCAAACTGCAGGAGCTGCAGCAGCTGCTGGCTTCATGGCTGCACAGCGGGAAAGGGCAGAGCAACATGGACAAAGTCAGTATTGAAAACACGAGAAAATTATTGTGAAAATATTGTGTCAGTGTATTGCATTTTGGTTGTAGATTTCTGACTGGGTGTTGTCATTGTGATCATGAGTATGAAGTAAGAAACATTAAATACATTTAATGGAAATAAAATCTTTCATTACATTTTGTCATTCACTCATGCTTTACCAAAATGATTCAGTGCTTGTTTGTCCAGCACTTGAATTTCGGTTGTCTTTCTGTAGATTCTTGTCATATTATCAACTGACCCTGACAGCAACAGATCTACAATCACCAACATCTTGAGTCAAGTTGCCGGTGAGCAACTCTTTTATTTGGCAAGTCAAAGTGACTTAAGTTTTTCAGTGTTTGCCAAATTGTAACATTAGCGTGATAATGCGGTGTTGTACAAATTTGTTTGAGTTTTATTCTCTCAGGTGCTACGTTGACTGTCCTGAGTCCTGGGGGGAATAAGTCCAAAGTGAATGGTGCCAGTGTGGTCAGCAGGTAATGAAGACAGTTGGATCTATACAAACAGAAAGAAATCATTATTCAAAATGTGTGAATGAATCAAAAAGTCAAAGAGATGGCTAAGGAGTTGTGGCGCTGGCTAAGACTGGTTATAGACGGTTAATTGTTCCATTGTGTTAATATTTCATGTTGCTTTATTTAACAAAGTTTAATTTTCACACTCCTATCCTGTTTGAACAGTGTGTCTGACAGTGTGTGTGCAGTGGTGTTTGAGCAGCACATAGGTCCAGACTTCCCCTGGAACAGTTTCTGTCTGGTGGTGGAGTACGACTCTCCGGGCCAGTCTGCGTGGTCCACAGTCTGCAGAGAGAGGAGCATCAGTCACCTTACCTTCAGCACCAGCATCACTGACACTGGTCTGCTGCCAACAAGTGCACATGATCTCACACACACACACACACACTGTGCTGTGAAATCTAACTTTTTTGCTTAATTTGTGTTTTTTTCTTTTGTTTATTTTCCACCAAAAAGCGAAGGAGAACTGTCTGGAAGACAGCGTGCCTTATGTGCTGCTTGTGACAGGAGAGCTTCTTAATTGTCCACTGCTGCTACAAACACTGGAGTCAGAGTAAATCATCTTATTCAATAACATCATATCCAGTAAAAGCTTAGTAAAAGTATTGCTGTACCAATGTGATTTTTATTTTCTTACTACCAATCTGAATCTTTCAGTAGTGGTTTTAAGCAAACGTCAGAAGACATTTTGATTTTACTAATTGGTTCATTTGAGTGACAATATATCATTAAAATGCCATATGCTGAGTTGTATCTCTGTGTTGTAATAAACAGGTTTAATATAACCGTGTTGGAGAGGAGCCACTGTCCATCCCTGCAGATACTTGGTGGGACTCAACACTATTCTGTGGTCACAGTGGATGAAAGTACTGCTATAATAGTTCAGGTGCAGTACCTGCTGTATCCTTTTTGGGGAACAGTCAACTCTTTGTGTTTATCTACTGAGCTTCTTGTGTGCCAGATTGAGTGGTTATTTACATTTGTCTTTGAGCAGAAAAACATAACAACAAAATCTGATTTGGATTAACAGTTTTGGGGGATGTGGTTTGTAGAATTAAGAAATTAATTCCTTTTTCATTTTTTTTTTGACAATAGTTTATCAATCATAAATTAAGAATTAAGTAATAATTGAAATAAGTATCAACACTTTTTAATTAAAGTAAAACATAGAGTAGTGGGTGAGGACTGTATCATGACTACTTTCATACATTTAGAACTTTACCTACCATGAGAGCACTTGATTTGGAAACATCCACTTTTTTAATCACCAGTATTTTAATATCTGGTGAAATAAAGCTTAGTGTAATGTTATCTTAATTAATTGTCAGCATATATAACTGTACTGTTTGTGTGTGTTTGTTGGTGTAGAAGCAGGATGAGCTACATCAGGAACGAGCCAGTGAGGGTCTGGTGATGAGGCTGACCGCTCTCTCTCTTCAGTATAGCTGCTGTTGGTTGATCCTGCACTGCCCGGACATCCACGGAGGAGGGTCAGAGTTCACACAGACACAGACACAGTCACAGTCACTCACATTACATCATGAATGATTCTCCACTGCTCCCTCTGCTTTGTGATGGCAGATTCTATGGCGAAGCCTTCAGCAACTTGGTGTTGGTTTATTCTTCTCTGGTGCTGTTTGGGATGAAGTCCAAGGATCTACAGATCAAGGTAGAATGTAAAATTCAAAACATGATCATTTTTCCACTCATTACTGCTCATCATTTCCAGCTATTTGCTGTACTTAAGTACTTAATGTCAACAGGCCTGTATGAGCCATTTTGTTGATGTGTGGACTAGGAAGCAGCACCCTCTAGTGGCATTAATGACCTTAGTAGTTTGTAATACTGGGTCAGGATATTATCAACAATAGTATTAGCTTAAGTGATAAGAAAACAGATATATTCTCACTATTATACTACATATATATATATATATATATATAGCTATTTTAAATAAAGGAAAATGTATAAACTATTACAGTGGGATTGTATGTACAACGCTAACCAAACCAAATGATTGTAAACAACATTATGAATTAATTACGTGTGCATCACCTCAGCAGAACAGAACAGCTGGTAAAAGTAGAGGTATTATTGCTGGAGAACAATACCAATACTTGCCATACAGTAATGTGTGAACCTTTAATATTTATTCTTGTTTCTATTTTGTGTTTTAATGTGAATCAACAATGTAACAATTTATTAAAAAATTTGCACAATTAAAATTGAAACTAAAATAAGCTTCTTGACTGTAGCTTAGCGAAAGTAGAAAATAAAGTAGCAAGTAAAGTACAAGTACCTTAAAAAAGTACTTAAGTAGTAGCGCTGCTGGAGTAATGTGCAGAGCACATTGATGGAAACTAGTCTCCTCTGCTCTGTTTCAGGTTCTGATAGTGTCAGAGGTTTTGGAAATTGCCAAGTGGATCAGTCGGCTCTGCTTCCACAGCCTGATGTCCAGTGACAGGGATCCTGTCGGTTACCTGGACAGAGACTGGTTGAGTGTGATGCCTTCACAGGTGACCACAGCATCACAAAACCAATCCTTCAAAGAGGATCGAGTACAAAAATGACTTGATTTACTTCAGCTATGTTGTGGCTCTATCCAAACCAAAAGATTTGTGTTGTTTAGCTATGGCTGATTAATAAAGACTGGTCTGTTGTTTAGTTTTAGTAATGCCTTACACATAAACAAAATGCTAAACACAGGCTACGTCTTTTGTTTGTCACTGACCTGGAGAAAACTATTTATCTTCATTTCAGGACTACTGTGGCTTACAATCATCTGCACTGTATAAAAAAAAAGTTAAATAATGTTACAGCTACTGTAAGTGAGGGCTTCTCATTTTTCCCAGGCGAGTCAGTACATACAAACATAACGAGCAATAAAAAACTATTTGTTATGAGATAACAAAATGCACCCCTTTCAGATTTTAACTGACTGACCAATTTTATCTGATTTTACATCAGTTTTATAACCGTATGAGTTGGCGTGCCACGCTGTGTGCTTTACCCACCAGGAGGAAGAGTGTCTGTTGCAGTTCCCATGCATTAACTCTCTGGTTAGTCAGCTCATGTTGAGGAGAGCGCCAACCCTCCAGTGGTTGCTTGGAGCCTCGCTGCCACAGCTGAATGAGCTCCTCCCTGAAGTGCCACACAAAGTCCTCAAGGTGATCCAGATCATACGGGTACACTTTAGAATGCACCAAAAAAGAAATTGTTTATTCATCAGTTCCGTTCTTTTCATAAGAAAATGTTTCAGCTCACTTTGTTGTACATGTAAAGGTCCACTGTGTAAGAATTGGTAACATTTAATGGTGAGACTGTAAACTCCTGCAAAACAAAAAGCTCCTATTCACAAATACATTAGGGAACTGTGTGGCCTTAGCAAAAAAGTATGACATTCTTCATTTGCAGCCCAAAAAGTGTAACAGGCTGCTGTAGAAACATGACACTGCAAGATGGTGGCCTCATAAAGCAAGGCTCGAATCTAAGGAACATATGAAAACAAATATATGTTTTTATTATTTATTATACACTTATACAAACATATTATACTTAAACTAACCTTAGTAACCTTATACTTAAAGGTTACTATGTTGAATACAGCTAAGTAATCTCTTGTACATGTTACACACTTGACCTTTAAGTTTAAGTTGCCTGAACAAATTCAGATTTCTCTGTTGCAGTTCAGGATGTATCATCTTTGCTTCTCTTCTTGGTTTCAGCTGTTCAGTGACACCACTTCCCTTTACACACTGACCACACCATTCACCCAGCTAAAGTCTCCGACAGTGACCACAGACCCAAACCAACAAACCTTCCAACCGCATCGTTCCACCTCCCCTCCTCCTCAGCAGCCATTCTCTTACCATCACAACACCAACGTCCTGTTTACACCTGCGAGTACAGGGAGCAGCTTCTTTGACCAAGACCCAGACCTGATATTGCAAGACGAAAACAATGACTTCAGACTGGACCCTAGTTCCTTTGGCAATCCAGATGGTTTCCTGCAGAGCAGCTGGCCCAGTGGGGAGTTCTGGGGAAAGGAGGAGACGTTTTCAGGATGGAGAAGCACAACTGGAGCAGTCGGAAGAGTTATCAGGAGAGTCAACAACGAATGGAAACTTGGGCCTCCACTAAACCTCAGCGGCAACACTAGCTGCCTTTACAACACCGAGGACAGTCCTCTCAAGCTGGACTCTGCCCTCAGGTCAAGTCCAGTCCTGCAGCAGCTACCTGATGTCAACACTCAAATGCCAACTTACTCTTCTGTCCTCAGTGACCTCCAGCATCCTAACAGCCACCACATCACCTGCAGCCTGCTGAGCCCTCCCACTGGAGTCACACTGTGGAGTCCACAAAGAAGTGGCCAAGGCTGCCGTTCTAACAGCAGCAGGATAAAAGCAATTTCACCCAAGTATGGCTCCAAATGCTGGATAGGAGGAGAGCGGAAGAGGAGTGGGGAGGCTGCAGACGTGGCTGGAACAGGTGAATGATGGCAGATTTTTAGTTGCAAGTAAAATATTTATTTTAAAGTGAAAATAAGTAAACAACTACTGACGCAAACAGATATTTATGTGAAACAACTAAACATAGAAACACTGTTGTGGAAAGTTTGGTGGTGAATTTAAAATGTTCTCTTTTGCAAGTCGTTCTGTTTAAGTTAAAGTTTGAGCTTAATCTGAGCAGCACTTCAGCTCCTTTTAAGTGCAGAGCTGTAGTATTTCAACACTGTACAGTGTACTATATGTACTGTCTTCATTTTTTATTTAAACAGACCAACATATTTCCTTGTGTTTGGTTTTGCAGAACTGACGCCTCTGAAGAAGGGCAGGCTGAGCTATGAGAGGGTTCCGGGCAGAAGTGACGGACAGACAAGGCTTAAACTATTTTAAATGCAAATGCTTTGCTCCGCCTACAAGAATGAAATCTTTATAGTTTTGTTCAATTCATTGTTGCATTTCAGCCTTTAATTACATTGTAAATGATGAGTTTCGAATTTTGGGGAGCACATTTCTACATTTTATAAGCAACATTACTGTTTTCTTCTAAATGTAGCTTTGGTGATTTATTTGTATGTAATCGTTTAGAACTTAAATTGCACCAAGTGCTGACATAATTACATAATACTAATGAAAAGCCGATAATTATAATTAAAATATAGTTTTGGTCTTAGGTTTGTTCCAAAGCACAAATGTACTAATTTATTAAATCAAAACGTGTTGCTGACATAAACATAATAAATAACAATATAAAAGGTACAACTTTAAAATGTCTTGAATAAAACAAAACACCTTACCATCTATAATGTGTTGTTCATTATTTATAACCTGCTTTCATGTCAAAAATAAAGGTGGAGGCTCCCAATTTGTTTCTAAAATTAAGATTGAACATGGAGATAAAAGTGTGGCACATTTGAATTTTGTTTTCTTCCTAACGGAGCATACGATGTTGTGAAAAACAAATTCTGATTTATGGTTGAGGACTATGATCGCGGGTCTTTCCCAGCTGAACAGATAAAGTCTCTCATTTTAGCAGCTCCAATGGTGGGGCTATTTTTTTTTTCTTTCATTTAGTGAAGCAATCCCCTTATCATCTTCTCTCAGCATGTGGAGAGAGTGCTTATCTCCACGAGCCAGCAGAGTGAAGCCAGTTCTCTCAGGAATGATCCCCAGACAAAGACGACCCCTGGGGACACTGACTACAAGCCACTAGGCAGTCATACCCAGCACTGGCTGGTCACATCAATAACCCACCAGCAGCTTTTTTTTTTTTTCTTTTAACATCTCTCTGGCCTCCACCAAGCAGTGGACAAACAAAGACAAAATGGTGGGGATTTTTTATGGCACAGGAACAAAAGCTGTGGGAGGATGGTTAAAGGAGAAGCTCGGCAAACAGCAGCATGATGGTGTAGTAATTGCCTCCTAACCTGGACTGAATGGGACAGGAGAAATATTATGGGAATGAACAGGCTGTTTAAACCAAAGCCATTCTTCAAACCTGAATCCTCTTGTGGCTACAGCTGCAAAGGTCACACAGCTGTGATTTTAAATCACTGTCAGTTAGCCAAGTCAGTCACCTGTGTGTTTGTGTGTCCTCTGTAAATAAAGGGTGGGTTTTTCCTTTGGTACATTTTTGGTGAGTAAATACCGACTTAAGATCAGAGTGATA
This sequence comes from Solea senegalensis, assembly GCF_019176455.1. NCBI lineage: Eukaryota > Metazoa > Chordata > Actinopteri > Pleuronectiformes > Soleidae > Solea > Solea senegalensis. The sequence continues at coordinate 14,162,232 of NC_058025.1, read as the reverse complement.
GACACATTTTGTATTTAAGAAGGGGTAAAAAAATAATCACTCAGGTCAATTATTTTAAAATGGTTAATAAATCACTACATTCAATTAGAAAAGACAAATATTGTAAGCATTACTGCTGAGGCTAATTATAGTCTAATTAGATTATTAATTACTACAAACACACACAATATACATGATGTAGGGACCAGAGAGGCCCTTTTGATGTCACTACAGATTAAGTCAATTTACATAGGTTTCATAGTAATCCATTCAACAATTTCAGGCTGGACCACAGTTAGGGACCAGGAGAGCAGGCACAGCAGGGTGAGGGAGAAAATTATTTGGATTAATTAACCTGTCAATTAATTTCCCTCAATTATTCAATTAGTTAATTGGTCCATAAAATGTCAGATAAATGGTTTCCCAAACCTCAAACTTCAAATGTCTTGTACTGTCCACAGAGTAAAGCTTTTCATTTTACTGTCACAGAAACCATTCACATTTATAAAGTTCAAATTATTGTATTTATTTTAAAAACATTTGGCAATTAATCAACGCAGCCCTGAAAATGTCCAACCTGTGGTTGATTTCCTTGTCAACCCAGGTAAATTGCCCTTTACATCCACATCTGTCCAAATGTATAGTATATGCACATATGTAGACTTTAATGAAAATTGAGTGTATTTTGTCATAATTTATTAGCTTGTGAATGATGTCTTTTGGTATCGTTTTGTGGGGTCACAGTGACCTTTGACTGCCAAATTATAATCAGTTTATCTTTGTGTCCAAGTGAACCTTTAGTGTTAACTGTGAAGAAATTCCCTGAGAGAAAATATCACATTCACAAAACTGGGATGGACAACCTGAGATCATGATTCCTCTGTCTGTGGCAGTCAGCATCGAGGCATGAGAACACGATCAAGTAAAGAAAAACACTTGGTTTTGCTCTAGTGCATCAAACTCCTCTCTATGATTCAGCAGTTTAAATTCAATCACAGCTCGTCAACTGTGAATCACAGGGAAACACATAATTACATTGCTGTCACACATGAGTCATGTCCCTTAGATTCTACTCGTCATGCAGACTTAAGTTGACGTGCTGCTGAACGTATGTGATTCCTCGCCCTGCTGCTGTGATAAAGTTGATAAAGTGGCCAAACTATGCTACTGAGAGTGTGTCTGTAGACCTGCAATGGAGCCTGGATGGAGTGCGGCGGCGCCTGGCCTGCAGGTGCAGCCTCTTGGATGTGCAGCAGGACCCATGAATGGCCGATTCAGAAAAAGGGCCCCCATCGGGCCTGTTCTCCAGGCCCAGGACTAATCCCGGCCCCTAATCGGATTATGTAAATTCCAACTCACACACAGACTTTATGGAAGGCTGCGTCTTTGAAACAACACTTGAAGGGTGTAAAAAGAACAGTGACATTGTTTAAATTAGACTAGTTTTTTTAAAAGTGGGAGGCGGGGGGGAGGAAAGAGGGGTGAGGAGTGGCTGCAGTGAGGTGAGATAGGACGTTGTGCTCTCCCCCATTTCCTCTGTAATTTATGTGTGGCCTTTTAGAATGGCTCAACAAGATTACCATAGTCATAACAAAACCCATATTGTTTGACTGTCAAACTGGATATGGTATTTTTACCTTCTGTAGCCCAATCAGGCTGAATTCAATAGCAGAGCAGCCAGCAATATCAAGGACTTTTCCACGGTGTAGCGGACGGTGGGTTGTCCACGCTTAATGTCAGAGAAAACAGAAAGGAACAAGTGTCCACATCAGTAAGAGAAGGATCAGCGAGATGAACGTCTCAGTTTCACCTCAATGGGAATGTATTTGTCACCTTTAGTGCTAACCTTCAGGGATTAAATGAGCAATGAGTCATAAAAGCAGCACAAATGGTCTCTTAAAAAGCTGTTGAATCATGAAAGCTCCAGGAAAAACCACCACACATGAATCTTCTTTAAATGTTTGACAAAAACAAATAAAAAAATGATTTTAAGTGATGATTTGTGAATAACGTGAGTCTAAATCCCCCCGCCCCCCATGCTTCTAAATGATAACACAGAGTGGGTGTGTTTTAACTATCATTGCTCAGTTAACACCGTCCTCCTAAACAGCACACGTCACACAATAGGGTTCACGCTGCTATAAAATGTGGGATGCGAGTATTGCAGCAGTCTTCCCCCCCATTCTCATCCCTCCCTCCCTCCCTACCTACCTCTCTCTCGCTCTCCTCCCGTCTCGGACATAAGGATCTCTCAGTGAGCATGAGAAGACGTGACTGAGTGGACATTCACACCCTCTGGACTCAGATGACCCACTGACACTGCGGCTGAGATTTCTTTACCTTTCTGCAAACACATACACAGCACACAGGTGAGACATTCAATTTTGTGGTATTTTTTTTAGACCATGACTTTCCACAACTAATTACACTAACTGGTGTAATACAAGAAAACATTATGTACTCTTGTTGTATAGTAGTAAATAAACAATGTTAATTTATACCATGAAATCAAATTATTTGCACTTTTCTTAGTTGTAGACTAATAAAAAAAATTTCAACAAAATTTGAAGCCATTTCCAAGCAGTAAACATGTTAATATTCCTATTAAAAGGAAGTTTAAATGTTTATAATATAGAGCACTTTTTTAAACAATTCTAACCTGTAACCCTGTGAATACATTTTCACACGTTTTATTATATAATCATACTGTATGTCCTCTTATGCCAGCAACGGGAGCAGATATAGCAACAAATACATTTAAAAACTCACCAGTTTGAATTTAAAAAAATGTATGATTTTCTATCATGAACTAAAATGTGTTCACATGCCATTGCTGCTGCTTATCTCTCGTTTTGTCCAATAAGGAGTAAAAAAAAGATCAAATATTCAGTCTCTGATTATCAGATTATTATGACAGCTGAAAATCTGGTCAGATGTCGGAAATGATGATTCGATTTATAAAAACAGTTGCTGACTGATTATCTGTCAACCATTTAATCAACACAGCTCCACTCGACACCATGACCAGGAAGGTGTTCACCAACACGAGGGAGCGCTGGCGTCAGCACAACGTCAACACCGCCTTTGCCGAGCTCCGAAAGCTCATCCCCACACATCCTCCGGAGAAGAAGCTGAGCAAGAACGAGATCCTGCGCCTGGCAATGCGCTACATCAACTTCCTGGTGCAGCTGCTGGAGAGCCAGAGCGGTCAACCGGCCAGTCACTCCCCTGCCACTTTGCTCACCTTCCTCAAAGGAAACATGGAGCGGCTGCAGACCCAACCACACACCTGGGCCATGACAAGTGACACCGAAGCTCCATCACCAGGATCCAGCTGTGACAGTGCTGAGGCCTGGTAGAAATGACATAATGACATTAAAAAACAAAACTCTTGGACGGACTCGGACCCTTTTCCTGGGTCTAAAAACTGACCTTGTCCTTTTGCAAGGCTCCTTACATTTGTCACCTAGTGTGTGACTCATGTTTCAGTGCAGAGGATGCAATACTGTATAATTTTTGTGGAACCCAAATGTAGCAGCCTCCTCGATGATCAGTGTTAAAATATGATTTGCAGGTGAATATTTATTTTGTATTCTGCATGGATGTGTAACCTATAATGGATGTCCAATATATCCCCCCCGTGTCTTGTTAATATTCCTTGTTGCTGTTCTGCCTGGAACTAATTTAGCTTTGCAATGATAGGATGTTTTGCCAATGAGGAAACAGAGGGATTAAGGAATTTCTCATTTAAAGCAATAGATTCTGAAAGGCATTTGAATAGATAATGGCTTGGGCCAGTTCTTCATTCTGCAATCATCTCACAAAGCCACGGGCACTTTTTTATGTAAATCGACATGCTGGACTTTTTTCTTCTAGAGAAACCTAAATCTGACCTTTCATTTCAATTATCAAGGTTATGAGACTTCTGAGGAATCATTCCTCTGACAGACTTCTGTTTATTGCTCTTTACATCTGTGATGGGATTACTTTGTGGCATTTGGGCAAAACTGACAATCCTCTTTGAATAATTATTATTTATTTCATCAAACATCTTCTGGATTTCATGTATTTATTTGATTTGTAAAGTAAACAACGCATGTCGTATGGCCAAAGAATATGAATTGATTGTCTACTGTGAAGCATGTGCGAATGATCCTCTTAATACCTCTTTTGTAAGTTATCTGGGTTTTCTTGTGAATATACAGTATGTTATTTATTTCAACTATTTATTTATTTATTGATTGATTGATTTATTTATTTAATAAATGATTTGTTGATTAAGTTGTTCTTCAATCTTTTGAGCAAAAGAGGTCACTCCCACTTTCACTCATCATACAAGCAACTTTTGACAGTGGAGAAGCTACTGAAATGGCTCCAGAAACTCCTATGTATGTATATATACACACATATATATATATATATATATATATATATATATATATATATATATATGTAAAAATAAAAAATCAGTTTAATGGACAGTTTAATTACTTTTTCAATAAAGTGGTTTGGTTCTACTGAAACCGTTCGGCACTATGCAAGACACAAGGGATGTGAAGTTAAGAGCAGAGCTACGACATCTTTGTCCATGTTCAATAAGCACAGAGACACTTGTCCAAAGGTCCTGTGATGACCGTGTGGACACAAGCTGCCCTCAGCTCTCCGTCCATTGACCAAAGGCTTGAGAGAAAAGTGCTGAAAGTGATGCAGCTTAACTTGTGACCCCGCAGGTCAGAGGCCAATCTGATGTCAAACACTGACCAGTTGACCAACACACAGATGGAGTTTGTGAAGGAAATCTGTGTTTCGCTACTAATCACACTATTTTATATGGGAGAACAGCAAAATAATATAAGATTCAACTATAATTTGGGCTGCAGCTAAAGTTTTGAAGAACATATATATATATATATGATTCTGATGTACTGTTTGAAGTGACATTTTCAAATTACTTAACCGACAGTCCAAATAACAATAGCTGCTATCTACTACTATCTATGATATTTTCTTAATAAAGTATTAATTATTACTACTAATAATGTATATGAAATACATAATTAAAAAAAATACCCCACAGGGGCAAATAACAATCAAGCAGTTAAAATGGATTAATGAAAATGAAAATCCAAATTGGCTAAACAGATGTTTTAAGAGGTGATTTAAAAAAAATGGCAATCATTCTGCAGACTCAGATCCTCAGGCAAAAGGTTTCAAAGATGGGCAACCTTTCACTGCAAAAGTGGAGCTTCTCCCACAGAGTCTCCGCCGAGCAACCAAGCCTGCACTTTGGCACGTGGGATTGGAAATCAGAAATGACAAAATACTTTGAAAGGTCATTAGTTAAAATAATTTCTGACTCTGACTGGTGAGGCTAAAATAGGACTGATATGACCTTGTCTTCCAGTATTGGTTTATAGCCGAGCAGCTGTGAGGTTTTCTTTTTTTCAGCCCTAAATGAATTACAATAATCCCACCGAGACGAAAAAAGTGTGGGTGACCAGCTCCAGATCAGGCAAAGAGAGAAGACCTGACCTTAAGTGAGGCTTCTTCACTGATAAAAACAGGATTTATGAATGAAATGTCACTGCTACTAAGCTCCTAACACCAACATATCAGCTACTTTTTCTGTTCGCCAACAAACTGATTAATAAAAATAAAAAAGTAATTAATAAAATAATAGATGAAATTGATAAATAAAAAAAGTACTTGTTTCAGCTTTTACATCTCAATTCAGCAGATTGGTCTGCAGCCGCCGCATTGTTTGCAGGACATTTACACCAAGGTCAGACACAGACATTACTAACCGCCTATTGTAATCGAAGAAAACGTGTCTCATTTTAAAGCAAAAAAGCTGCAACAGACTGAGCTGAAGAGTAAACACAGTGATGGTTTCAGGCTGTTTCACCCCGGCAGTTAAATTCTGGCAAATGGTGTGTAAACGGAGCAGAGGGCAGCTGGACACACTGACACACACTGGAGGCCTGTGGGAAATGACAGGTGACACTTTGTGAGGCTGCATAAAATACTCAACTATATTGTACTGAGACACTGATAAATACTGTCGAGCAGCAGTTTGTCCACCCCACAGCATGGATTTGAGTGATATTACCACTTGTGCAATTTCATGCTGAATTGAACAATTTCATAGAGAGCTGAAATAATACTCAGTGAAACTACTCCGGGTAAAAATGGACAGATTTCATGGTAAAAGGAGATACAGCATTAAAACCGGTTATTTCTTTGTGTGGGAAATGTTTCGGTCACTCAAAAACATTCAGCGGTGCACTCATCTCATCATTTGAAACTGGATAGGAAGGCATGCGATAGCTTTTGCATGCATGCTGTGGAGCTGTGAAACGCATTTTGCTGATACACCTTATTTACAGAAATCACCCAATCACAATATGAGCTTTACTCTGACCTCAACTTTCTAGCAGGACTATGAAGCCCTGTACTGAAAATAATAATAAATCTGAACACTTCTCATTCCCTCCACCAAGTATATTTGGCTGATTGACTATTCTCTCCCGAGTATGTGGGTAATCGTCTACTGAGAGCACATTTCCTTATCAGCGTCTAACACACTGTCTGAATCCGTTATCACAATGGACCAGATCAGTGCAGGCAGCCCCTCGCTCTCCCGGGTGAGGCGCCCATGAAAAAGAATTTCTGGAGTTGGGTGCCAACTGATAGGCCCTGAGCTCTTTATCCCCTTAAAGCCAATTCACACTCTGCATGTTTAAATATCTTAGCTCAACCCCTGCCCTCCCACTCCCGTCATGCACTCGAAAACATCCCTCCCCCCCTTCTCTCTCTCTCTCTCTCTCACTCTTCCACAGCTCTAAGTCCAAGCGTGGTCTGCCTGCTGCAGCTGACCTACAGTCCGCTGTTGGTTGGTGGGTGGGTGGGATGCAGGTGCAGGGATGATTGGAAGCTGAGAGAGGAGGGGAGTCCTTCATTGTTGAGCTGGACAGCACCCTCTCTCCTCTGGAGCACCCTCTAATGGGGGAGCCCACTGACAATCGTGCATTCTAATCTGATTATGCAAATATCTACTTCAAAAAGCAATACGCTGTAACCCTTACCCTGTGGTAGACAGAAAGACAGAGCAAAGAGGGGGAAAAAGTAAAAGGAGGAGAGGAGGCAGCAGGAATGTAGAGGAAGGAAGATGGTTGACTTCCTGAGAAATTAATGAAATGCACCATGACACTCCATTATGTGTGCATCACTCCTTTACACCCATCATCATTTTCTCTCACACATCCTCTGTACCACCAGGACAACAGCAGTACACACTTACACACACTGAATGGCCAATGACTCCATCAACAGGGCATTGAATTCAGTATTCAAATGCTTATTGTTTTTTCCAGACGCTCCTGAATCCTGTGTCAAAAGGAATCTACAATGTTAATGAGGGGGCCAAAGTACCCGGAGTTAAGATTTTAGACACCCTAACAGTTAAACGTGACATTTACCAAGAACAACACAGCCTCTATGTCACCAATTCCTAAAGGCATGGTCCACAGAAACCCGCCTCCGCAGTATTCACAATATAAGCTGACGACCCAGGCCCCTGTAGACTTCTGAAATCAGCTGCTTCATTCTGCTGGTAGATTTAAAGTCTACAGCCACTCTGACAGCTCTGCCCACTCTAACTCACATGATGTCAGACTAAAAGACAACCATGTTTAGTGCTGTTTTATACAGAACTCATGTCTTCGACAGTTTACTGCATCTCCAGAGTATAGTTGTTGAGGTTTTCCTACCTTAGAAAAAGCCCTTTCAACTTCACAGGGAGCGAGTCCTCTTCCACAGGCTCTGCCATGTTGTACCGCCACAGAGGCTCAGAATAAACAATTACAAACTCTAGCTCTGGGCAGGTCTTCCTGGGTTTGTATGCTTCCCGGAGGTTGCTGTGACAAATGAAGCAAAAGGTTTTTTAGTTGGTAACAATATGCTAACTAAAACCCATGCCATTAAATCCTACACACCACTCCTTTAAATACAGCATGGCTTCTCAGGCAACAATATTGCTAACAGTTTAAAGAATGAAGATAAAATGTGTGGGAAAAAAAGGTTGAATTCTGGTTCTTTCATCTCTATAAAGTTTGCCTTAGTCAATAACAAATGGGTGTAAAGGTTTGACATCTCTTGGAAAGATACAGACATGGACAAAGACATTCCTTATCTGTTGTCATAGAGGGTGGAGTTACAAGAGCTATTTGTCAATCAGAAAAAGCTGTTTACAAAAATATACTGAGCTAAATGTTATCAGCATACAAACATGCTCACAAAGCCCCCCCCTCAGACCTGGTAACATCCATCCTCTGTGATCCAATCACATGCTGAGCACCTTAACTAGGGTTTTTCCACACCTGCCATTAAAATGCATCCTGAATAGGTCTCCTGTGATCACACCTGGCTTCCCCCGTGTTGTATTCAAATACACACAGACATCATGTATGTTCACCAGAATAAATTTATGTCGCCAATTTCTGCGCGTGGGTGTGTTGGGGGGTGGGGCTGAGTGAATCAAATCTGTACTCACATTGCTGTGGAATTAAACATTTTAACCAGTAGAAAGAAGAAATCATGTGACAATGAGGGTTTGTGTGGGGTGATTGCACTGAGGACACATTCATACCTGCACCTAGAACCATCCGTACATGATTGGATCTCTCAGGACGGATGTTAATGCCAGGTTCGAACAGAGTCAAGGACACTGGAAACATGATTTTCAGTGGAAATATTATTTACCATTCGGTGTATAAGCATACAACTTATTCTTAGCCAACATATCAGACAAACAACTAATTTAGTGTGATCATAGAACAATTCATCCATGAACCTGAATGTTTGTATCAAAACATATCATTCCAGTGATCCATGCACAGTAGCACAACACACCCAAAACCACCAATGTCAAACCTATGGCAGTATTAAAGGTCAAATCGGCACAAAGATTAGCCATGTCACCTGGGATCCATTAGCATCTGTACAACGTGATCAACAAAATGTTGAGATGTTTTATGAGCTGCAAAAGTATTGTTTTTTCCTCCTAGTGGTACTATGGGTGAATACACCATGGGCATCTCTACCAAATTTCATGTCACACAAATCAATTGTTGATATTTCAATAAAAAGAGAAAACATGTTAACCTCTTAGTAGGATTAAATGTAAAATTATGGAATTTTAAGTAATCTGACTTACCTTTACCTGTTATCTCTAACCACACAGTATTTATAGCTTGTTACCTAATAGCATGCTGTACAAAGGGGATCTGTGAACTAGAGTTCAGCTTGGTGAAGTTAATAATTGCTCATCCCCAAGCACATTTTTAAAAGGATCAGGCTGCAGCAACATTTCCTCTAAGAGTGACCATGAAGCTACAACAGGACCTTTCCGTTTGTGTGCTGCTGGCTCTTTGTTTGACATGGAGTGTGAATGGGGGTAAGATTTTAGTGTGGCACACGGAGGCCAGCCACTGGATTAACATTAAGCCTGTGCTGGACACACTGGTCGACAGAGGACACCAGGTGACGGTCCTCATACCAAGTGCATCATTGTTCATGGACAGCAAGTCTTCAAGTTTTCATTACGAACCCTTCAACGTGTCAGTCTCAATGGAGGAGATGGAGAAATATTTTGATGACTACATTTACTTTTCCATGTATGAAATAGATCAAATGAACAACTTGCAGATGTACATCAAATACATGGATTTGATGAGGCAAGAACTGAAGTATTCCTTGAAGTATTTAGATGGAATTATAAAATCACAACCCATCATGAAGAAGCTGAAGGAAGAAAAGTATGACCTTCTTTTGGCTGACCCCATTTTCCCCGGCAGTGAGTTATTAGCTGATATTTTGGGCACCCCTTTGGTTTTTACTTTGCGCTTTTCCTTGGTCAATAACTGGGAGAGGCACTGTGGCCAGTTACCCGCTCCACCTTCTTTTGTCCCCGGTGATATGAGCAAACTAACCGACAAGATGGATTTCTCAGAGAGAGTGTGGAACACTTTATTCTATTTAATTAATGACCTGGCGATATATGATGTTAATTGGAAAGAATTAGATAAATATTACTCCGAATTCAAAGGTAAGCATCTTATTATACTTTCCTGTGAAACTGCATTGAATTCATTGGAATGCTTTGAAAATTAGTCATCTCATCTTAGTTATTGGTCATTCATTATTTTTGCATCATGACAGGGACACCCACCAGTGCTTGTGAGTTGATGGGTAAGGCAGACATCTGGTTGATGCGAACCTACTGGGACTTTAATTTCCCTCATCCCATCCTCCCAAACTTCAAATATGTTGGTGGAATCCACTGCAAACCTGCTAAACCTTTGCCAGAGGTAATGCTGTCTCAATTAGTGCAGGCCTGTAAATCTTCCATGGATCCGCAGCAGGTTTGAATTGTATTTCTTATCTTGCAGTACATGGAAGAATTTGTGCAGAGTTCAGGAGACGCTGGCATCGTGATCTTCACTTTGGGATCTATGATCAAGAACATCACCAAAGAGAAAGGAAATATGATTGCGTCGGCCCTTGCTCAGATCCCACAAAAGGTCAGAAGATAGTTGGTGAATGCCATTATCTCAGTGGTGAATTTCTGATGTAATTAAATACTGGCAGTTTTCACTGATATATTTAAGATGATCATTTCAAAAATAAAAAAATAGTACCAAATCACTTTGGTTTGATTTTGTGGTGTGCATAAAACCACAGTGGCAAAAGTTAAAAAGTAAAACTTTTTAATGACAAAATTGGCAATTTCTGTGTGTCAATACAGGTGCTGTGGAGATTCAAAGGAGAAGAACCAGAGACTCTGGGTGCCAACACTAGAATATATGACTGGATTCCTCAGAATGACTTGCTGGGTGAGTTAAACTTTAATAAAAAAGTTATACTGCTTAGCCCTTCACCCACTGCTTGTTTCCAGCCTGAATAGATTACACTTCATAACACATTCAGGATGAACGGATGGTAGTTGTGCCTTGGACCGACAATGACAAAGAAACTGTGCACAAAGGGCACACACCCAAATACATGAGGTAGAGGCTTGTGTGTGCTTATGAGATTTGCAAAGTATAGACGACTACCCAAATACAAACAGGAGGCTGAGTAGGATAAAACTATATGTTGCTGACGTGCTGGCTGTAAAAGCGTCAATAAACCACAGCTCCAAAGTACTGCGACTTGTAGTTTTATTTGCTTGTGAACAAAAAAAAAGTACAAAACGTTGTCCAAGTGTGTGGTCTAAGCGACCAGCAAAAAGCAGGACTTGCGTGTCCACCCCCTCTCCGTTCAAACACCAAAAATCTGCCAAGTGAACAGCCGATTTTAGTACTACTCATGCTGATGTAACACAATGTGACTCATGTCCTCATGTGACCATTGACATAATTCACATGACATAGTGATAATTATAAATAAACAACCATGGCATTTGATCAGTCTTAGAAAATGTGTACACAACGGCAAAAAAAGCACTATACCAACAAACAGCAGCTCAGTAATAATACTGTTAAATTTCAGTTTTGTCAAACTGCGTCAGTGTTTTTTGGGTGAAGAAATCAGAAATAATCAGCCAAGGCAGTATTATGCCACTTTAAGTTCTAGATGCCAGGATATGGCATTTGATCAGTCATGTATATAAAAAAGTATGTTTTTTTTTGTGCATGCTGGTTCTGAGACGAAACGCCAAACTTGACAAAATGATAAAACTGGCATGTGCAGAGTGGGTCAATAAGACCTTGAAAAAGAATTGCATCATGACCTTTGGTATCCCATCAGGTCACCCCAAGGCCAGAGCTTTTATCACTCATGGTGGCACAAATGGTATTTATGAGGCCATCTACCACGGTGTTCCCATGGTGGGCATCCCCATGTTTGCTGACCAGCCAACAAACATGGTCCATATGAAGGCTAAGGGAGCTGCACTCACTGTGGACTTAAACTTCATGAAGACAGAGGACCTTAGAGATGCCGTCAATACTGTCATCAATGACGAATCGTAAGTTCTCCAACACATCTGCACCAAGTATCTTTTAAAGTGTTTCCTGTTTTATCATTTAAGCACGTTCTAAAATAAATTAACGGTGAAATTAGACAGAGTGCCATAAAGGATTCATGATAATTAGGGTCTCTAGTCAAATGTATGACCTTTTTAACATCATAGTACAAAATATGAAGGTTCTGTCCTTTTTGCCCTTACTCGTCTTCACTTTTTAAACCAGAAGACCGTCCATCTTTATATAGTCTTGACAAAACTAATCACTTCCTGTGAGCAGTGCAGGAATGTCACTGGGCAACACAAGACCCCAACACCTCAATACAGAGAGAATCATGTGAAGCTGATCTTAATCAGCATTGTGCAAACTCATCTGACAATGGTTTAAATCTTATTGAACATTTGGATACATATAAATGTTACAAACTACAGATTTAACTAAAATAACCAGAGTTCATTTCTTTTGTTTGTTTGTCTAAAAACAATGTATATTTTTTGTGGTCAGAAAAAAACAAGACAACTTAAGGTGTTACCTTGAGTAATAATCAAGATTCTTGAAAAAAATAAATCAGTCTAAAGAACCCTGTCTAAGGTTAATTGCCAACAGAGTTTCAAGGTTCAAGTGCTAACAACCCCTGATAAACAGGTACAAGGAGAGTGCCATGCGGCTGTCCAGGATCCACCATGACAGACCCATAAGTCCTCGGGATGAGGCAATATACTGGATCGAGTTCACCATGAGAAACAAGGGTGCCGCACATCTGCGAGTCCAAGCCCATGAGCTCACCTGGTACCAGTATCACAGCCTGGATGTCCTGGCCTTCCTCCTCACCATTGTTCTGCTCACCACACTCCTCTTCATCAAGGCCTGCAGTTTCTGCTTGGGGAAGTGCTGTGGCAGAAAAGGAAAGACAAAAACTGAGTAGTGGATTAAAAACTAAAATACTTGTCCTGTTGGTCTATATCCTAGGTTTGCTGGTCTATGGACCACTAATTCATAACTTATTAAACAAGAAGTTGTTTCAAATCGAGTTTGACAGCTTCTATGTTGAAACTCTTTTGCTTTGATGGTCATTTGAAGCTGAAGAGGAGCAGGACTTTTGTTTGTTTCACTTGTTTAGTAAACATTGAGTTGAGAAACAATAAAACCTCGACATTTCTCCACTGTTTGCTTAGATTATTCATCGGTTGCCTCACACACAGTAATTGGTGCAATTGCTCACAGGTGCACACTACTTGTAACTGCACCTGAAGCTAATTAAGACATGAAAATCTAGATGCTCATTGGCTGTTGTGGTTTTGAAAGGAAGACACAACAGTACTTTTTATTCTGTGCATTTACTTCAATAATCTTGACCTGCATTTTTAACACAAACCAAATTATATGTAATCAAACTTAAAGAAAAATAGCCTTCTCACATATGACATCCATCCTGTCATGCATGAACAGTGTGAGCGTTGTTGTAACAAGTATATCAAGTGATTAAGTGAGTTAAATAGCTTCACACATTTTTTTCTACACTCAAATATGATATAAAGCAAAAGTTGCCCTGTGTATGAATAGTGCTATAGAAATAAACTTGCCATGCCCTATGATTGTGATGTTGTCTTTATTTGGATCTCAGATGGACAGCTGGCATGGTGGCTGCAAGTGATCCACACACCCATACAAATACCAATAAATTGCAACCTCCTGATGGTAAACTCACCTCTATTCTCAATTCCCTTCCCATAATGATAGGTACACTCCTCCTTGCAAACATGTTTGCCCGAGTATGTGGCCCGACATCAACAGCAGATCCTCTTCAGAGCTTTTAACAAACAAAACAGAAAAAAGCTCAGCACCAGAGAGAAATATGATGGGAGCTGCAACCTTTACTTGAAGTACAGGTAAAGTTAAAATGACAATGTCAAATGACAATTGTTTTATTTACTTTGAATAAAAAAGGAAACATATTAACCGCTTAGTAGTAAGGGAAAGATTATGGCAAGTAATCTGATTTACATTGACCTTTTACCTCTAACCACACTTTATAGGGCTTGTTATTCAATAGCATGCTGTACAAAGGGGATCTGTTAACTAGAGTTCAGCTTTGTGAAGTTAATAATTGCTCATCCCCAAGCACATTTTTAAAAGGATCAGGCTGCAGCAACATTTCCTCTAAGAGTGACCATGAAGCTACAACAGGACCTTTCCGTTTGTGTGCTGCTGGCTCTTTGTTTGACATGGAGTGTGAATGGGGGTAAGATTTTAGTGTGGCACACGGAGGCCAGCCACTGGATTAACATTAAGCCTGTGCTGGACACACTGGTCGACAGAGGACACCAGGTGACGGTCCTCATACCAAGTGCATCATTGTTCATGGACAGCAAGTCTTCAAGTTTTCATTACGAACCCTTCAACGTGTCAGTCTCAATGGAGGAGATGGAGAAATATCTTGATGACATCCTATACTTTTCCATGTATGAAATGGATCAAATGAACTACTTGCAGTTGTACATCAAATCCATGGATATGATGAGGCATGACATGCAGTATTCCTTGAAGTATTTGGATGGAATTATGAAATCACAACCCATCATAAAGAAGCTGAAGGAAGAAAAATATGACCTTCTTTTGGCTGACCCCATTTTCCCCGGCAGTGAGTTATTAGCTGATATTTTGGGCACCCCTTTGGTTTTTACTTTGCGCTTTTCCTTGGTCAATAACTGGGAGAGGCACTGTGGCCAGTTACCCGCTCCACCTTCTTTTGTCCCCGGTGATATGAGCAAACTAACCGACAAGATGGATTTCTCAGAGAGAGTGTGGAACACTTTATTTTATTTAATTAATGACCTGGTGATATATGATGTTTCTTGGAAAGAATTAGACAAATATTACTCCGAAATCAAAGGTAAGCATCTTATTATACTTTCCTGTGTAACTGCATTGAATTCATTGGAATGTTTTGAAAATTAGTCATCTCATCTTAGTTATTGGTGATGCAGTCATTCATTATTTTTGCATCATGACAGGGACACCCACCAGTGCCTGTGAGTTGATGGGTAAAGCAGACATCTGGTTGATGCGAACCTACTGGGACTTTAATTTCCCTCACCCCATCCTCCCAAACTTCAAATATGTTGGTGGAATCCACTGCAAACCTGCTAAACCTTTGCCAGAGGTAATGCTGTCTCAATTAGTGCAGGCCTGTAAATCTTCCATGTATTCGCAGCAGGTTTGAATTGTATTTCTAATCTTGCAGTACATGGAAGAATTTGTGCAGAGTTCAGGAGACGCTGGCATTGTGGTCTTCACTTTGGGATCTATGATCAAGAACATCACCAAAGAGAAAGGAAACATGATTGCCTCGGCCCTTGCTCAGATCCCACAAAAGGTCAGAAGAGGATGTTGCATTTGATTTTATATTCCAACAAGATAGTTGGTGAATGCCATTATCTCAGTGGTAACTTTCTGATTTTCAAAAACACTGGCTGATATATTTAAGATGATCATTTAAAAAAATAAGACATGGTACAAAGTTACTATGGCTTTATTTTGTGGTATGCATACAACCACAGGGTAATTGGCAAATGTAACATAATAATTTAATTACAAATTCCCTCATTATAATTACTTTGAAATAAAGTGTTTTAGTATATAATGACAAAATTAGCAATGTGTGAGTGTTTTTGTGTCATTATAGGTGCTGTGGAGATACAAAGGAGAAAAACCAGAGACTCTGGGTGCCAACACTAGAATTTATGACTGGATTCCCCAGAATGACCTGCTGGGTGAGTTTAACTTTAATAAAAAGGCGAGTACTGGTCAGCCATTCAACCACTGCTTCCAGTGTGAATGTGCACCTGAACTTGTTATCACCTCATAACAAGTTCAGGTTAAATGAATGGTAGTTGTACCTTGGACTTGGACCAACAATAAAAAGCAACTGTGCACAAAGGGCACACACAGATCTACTTGAGGTTAGATGCTTGTGTCTATAATAGTTTTTGCTTAATGAGATTTGAGTTAAAGTATTTTCCAATATTATGTCAGGTCACACACTCTAAGTCTACGTAACCAAATTTCACCCCCACACTTTCAGGCACCTCAAAAGATTTGCTCAACTGAAGCCGTATATCAACGAACAGCAACTCTACGGGGCAAAATGTAGTTCTAATTTAGCTCAGTAATTGTATTTCTGTTTTATCAAAATGTGTCAGTGTTTTTTGTGTCAAAAAATCAGAAATAATCAGCCAAGGCAGTATTACTCCACCTTAAGTTCTAGAGGCCAGGATATGGCATTTGATCAGTCATGTATATCAAAAGTATGTTTTTTTTTTTTCTGTTCTGAGACGAAATGCCAAACCTGACAAAATGATAAAACTGGCATGTGCAGAGTGGGTCAATAAGACCTTGAAAAAGAATTGCATCATGACCTTTGGTATCCCATCAGGTCACCCCAAGGCCAGAGCTTTCATCACTCATGGTGGCACAAATGGTATTTATGAGGCCATCTACCACGGTGTTCCCATGGTGGGCATCCCCATGTTTGCTGACCAGCCAACAAACATGGTCCATATGAAGGCTAAGGGAGCTGCACTCACTGTGGACTTAAACTTCATGAAGACAGAGGACCTTAGAGATGCCGTCAATACTGTCATCAATGATGAATCGTAAGTTCTCTAACACATCTGCACCAAGTATCTTTTAAAGTGTTTATCATTTCAGCATAATGTAAAATAAATTAATGGTGAAATTGGACGGAGTGTCATAAAGGATTCATGATAATTAGGGTCTCTAGTCAAATGTATGACCTTTTTAACATCATAGTACAAAATATGAAGGTTCTGTCCTTGTGGCCCTTACTCGTCTTCACTTTTTAAACCAGAAGACCGTCCATCTTTATATAGTCTTGACAAAACTAATCACTTCCTGTGAGCAGTGCAGGAATGTCACTGGGCAACACAAGACCCCAACACCTCAATACAGAGAGAATCATGTGAAGCTGATCTTAATCAGCATTGTGCAAACTCATCTGACAATGGTTTAAATCTTATTGAACATTTGTATACATATAAATGTTACAAACTACAGATTTAACTAAAATAACCAGAGTTCATTTCTTTTGCTTGTTTGTTTTTGTCGAAAATCAATGTATAGGTGGCCAAAATAGGTGGCCAAAACAAGACACCTTGGGTGTCACCTTGAGCAATAATCAAGATTTTTTTTAAAGAAATATATACTAGAAAATATGTTTAGTGATGGCCATTAGGAATTAGATATTTTATTTTCTAAGAATCCTGTCTAATGGAGTCTAATACAGGTTAATTGCCAACAGAGTTTCAAGGTTCAAGTGCTAACAACCCCTGATAAACAGGTACAAGGAGAGTGCCATGCGGCTGTCCAGGATCCACCATGACAGACCCATAAGTCCTCGGGATGAGGCAATATACTGGATCGAGTTCACCATGAGAAACAAGGGTGCCGCACATCTGCGAGTCCAAGCCCATGAGCTCACCTGGTACCAGTATCACAGCCTGGATGTCCTGGCCTTCCTCCTCACCATTGTTCTGCTCACCACACTCCTCTTCATCAAGGCCTGCAGTTTCTGCTTGGGGAAGTGCTGTGGCAGAAAAGGAAAGACAAAAACTGAGTAGTGGATTAAAAACTAAAATACTTGTCCTGTTGGTCTATATCCTAGGTTTACTGGTCTATGGACCACTAATTCATAACTTCATAAGAGAGATTGACAGCTTCTTTGTTGAAACTCATTTTGCTTCGATGGTCATTTGAAGCTGAAGAGCAGGACTGTTCGACTTGAAAAACACAATAAAACCTCTACATTTCTCCAGTACTGGAGTAGATTGTTCATCTGTTGCCTCACAGACAATAATTGGTACAATTGCTCACAGGTGCATACTACTTATAACTGCACCTGAGGCTAATTAAGACATGAAAATCTAGATGCTCATTGGCTGTTGTGGGTTTGAAAGAAGGACACACAACAGTACATTTCATTCTGTGCCTTTACTTCAATAATTATGACCTGCCTCAGCAGGTTTTCTGCTCACACTATAGCAAACTTGAACACATGAACATGCAGAATATTGCATTTTTAACACAAACCAAATTATATGTAATCCAACTTAAAGAAAAACAGCCTTCCCATATGACATTCAGATTTGCTTCAGAGAATCCATCTCATGTATGAACAGTTGTGAGTATTATTTCAATCATTTTTTCAGTTTTCCATCTTTGGCCTTCCATAACATGAGCTCCATGCAGGCGGTAGCATCTTCTGCAGTGTCATGGCCACAAACTGAGAGAAACAGGAATACATAATTGTAATGATACAGAAAAAATATAAGCTATTGAGTTAAACAGCTTCAGACATACATTTTATTTACACTCAAATATGACTGTAACTTTGTCTTTATTTGGATCATAACACTGTTATGGTGGCTGCAAGTAATCCATGATGACCCACCACTCTCTTGGATGATCTTGCGCAGGTATTCAGCAGTGAGGTTGTTGAGGGTAAGCTTGTGAGGGGGGCCCAAGCGGTGGGGGAAGACCACTGAGGTGTCCACCATATTGCCATGAAATAACTACAGCAAAAAAGAAAAAAATATCTGATGTTCCCTTCTCCTCAAAACCTCATTTGGAAAGCAAAAACTGTTTTTTCAAACCTTCTATGGACAGTTTAAAGCAGCGAAAAAATAATGACATTTAACATTAAGACTTGTATTTTACGAGTTCTGGGTTATTTTAAGATTCGGCTCAATACAAAATTATATTAAAGAAACTATCCACATATATAACGAGCAAAACTAAACTGATGTAAATATTATTGCAGCAATAATTATAATTCTCCAATTACCAGTCATTGTGAAGGAGTACTTTTGGCAATCTTTATGCTAAAGATTTTAAATACATTGTCCTTGCCCACCCCCCCGGCCCCATCAACTGTTTTGACTGAATGTTGATAAAGCATTGTATGTGAACAAAATTGCATTGAAATAAAAATTCAGCAAAGACTTGTAACAGGAAAAAGCAAATGGGGGCAGACGAAATTCACATGTTAACGTTCCAAACCTTTTGATTTTAGACAACACTGGTTTTTAATACCCACAACTTGTATAGTATTGTAAGTGATGTGACTTCATTTTAAAAACAGATTTTGTTCAAGCAAGCAGCAAGAAGTCTGACATTGAGAATAGCTTTCTTAGTCACCTTCAGGGCACAGAGGTCCATTTCCAGGCCATGTCCGATCAGAATGGTGTCGGCACTAATGAAGCTCAATAAGGTCTCGTGCACCTCTCTGATCGAAGTTTTGTTACTTTTCACATCCTCCACACTGATGCCTGAAAACCTACATAGGTAAAATGTCACAAGCTGTATCTTTCAAATTAAGTTATCATTTATTTGTTACCCTACTGTCTGCTATAATTAAATCTAATGGGCCATTCACAAATAATTTTAGATGGAAGACAGGAGATTACATGTGACCAGCCTGTAACTTTACCTTGTGTTATAATCGATGACCTCATTATCAGGTCTGACGAAGGTGTCGTAGATAACTTGCAGACTAGAGTTGACCACCGTCACTCTGGACAGCTCCAGACCATGAACAGTGTAACACTATGAAGACAAACATTTGACAATATGTTTAAGAGTAGATTCAAGTAAAACAACTTATTTCTTTGGCACATCACGAGTTCTGAATGGTGAAAAAGGAGGACAATTTTAAAACAGCCCTCTTCAGAAGCTGATGTCACCATTTCACAATCCAAAGAGTAGACCCCCGGACAGCTCTTATCCAAGGAATGTCTGGGGCTGGTAGACACAAACCCTTCTAGGCTGAGGGAGTCATGGACATGCAACTGTTGAGGACAAAAAAAAACGTCATTACGGGATGTTTCTTGTTTGAAATTTTAAGCATCATTTCCTACCTGAAACACCTGACATCCAGGTGCTCCCATGACTCCTTGACAGCAACTGTAGCGAGTCTCCACTCCACCTGGCACTGCAAACATTTCACAACATCCCAAAAGCTCCAAAATGTTCTATAGACCTTAGAACATCAGTAAGTCACATGATTTAATCTAATTAGCAAGTGTGACAAATCTTTGTCATTTACAAACCAAAATCATAAAAAAAAAAAATTGCAAATGTGGAACTTTGATGGTCTTTAAAACATCAGAATACTGGAAATATACAATTTTGAAAAGCAGCAATCAATCCAGAAAGATACTGACAAATCAATTAAAAACAATAAATTGTAGCCTCCTGATGGCAAACTCACCTCTATTTTCAACTCCTTTCCCATAATGATAGGTACACTCCTCCTTGCGAACATGTTTGCCTGATTGGCTCACAGAGTACGTGGCCCCACATCGACAGCAGATCCTCTTCAGAGCTTTTACCAAACAAAACAGAAAAAGCTCAGCAACCAGAGAGAAATTTGATGGGAGCCGCAACCTTTACTTGAAGTATAGGTAAGGTTAAATGGCGCCCTCTAGTGATGCTATATGAGAACAACATGACTTAGTTTGAGGTTTTCACTTACGGTCTGTGATGCCTTTTTTGGGGTCAGCAAACAGAGCAGCACAGCCAGGTTTCTCTGGGTGCTGGACAGGGAAGTTGCTCTCAATTAGCTTTTCCTCAGTCAAAAGATAATCCTTCAAACCCTCATACAATGCCATATCATCTGATGAGAATAAAACACACACTGAGAGGCTGTCAAAGTTTGACAAATGCATTCAAAGTAAGCCAACTCACCATTTCCTCTCAACATCTCCCGGTGAAGTGGTATGTTGCCTTTGGATCCATGACCGTTTACCTCATCTCTACCTGCAGAGACAATTATATCATGAACTACATTTATATCATGCACTACTACATTTCCGAAAGAATAATGTTCTTCTACCTTGAGCTGAAGAAGCGCTCAGATTCTTCAGTCTCTTTAGTGAATTAACAGCCACACTCAAATATTTCAGCTTGTTTGCACTGCGATTGTACACTGTCCGCTCCTCAGCAACAGCCTATCAACAGTAAAACAGTCAAAAATACATTTGAACAAAGTTCTTTGTTGGTGAGAATGACATTCAATGGCAAACACTCACTTTTTCAAAGGCATCATTGACATTGGCTGTTGTTTTGAGGAACTCCTCTGTAAATATGTTGACATATCGCTGTCTGAGATCATGGGGAACTTTTTCTTTGGCGGCCTCTTGCTTCAGCTTACGTTTAGTTGGCACAGGCTTGTGGGAAAAAAACAAAAAAAACATTTACATAAGTTAAACAGACCTGACTTAGCAGATTTAAAGCTCTAGTCTGTAACGTGTTTAAGACATTTTATGGTAATTGAAATCCTATTCACATACAGAAAGCTGACATAAAATTGTCTGGGAGGGGGAAAACAAAAAACTAATCCTCACAGTAATGAACACAAATCATTTTGTTCACACTAAACAGATTGGCAAACTTGCCAACCAGTGTGGTTTATTATGATAATGTTCAGTGTTGCCTTCCTTGACTCAAACATGGCGCTGTCTGTACTAATAAAACTGTCGGCCCAGTGTTTCTTCTCCATAACTCTGCTTCAAGCATATGTCAGTTAGCCCACAATGGTAAGGGGCAGACTGCTACTCCAACATTTTGCAGATTTGTCCTACACCTTTCTTCTCTCCTTTTCTACCCAACAACTTTTATTAATTGCTATCTGGGCATGAAGAGGATTTCAACAAAGAACAAGAAATCACCATTTCAAATACAAAGTATGGACTCAAACTTTACATTTACAGAGTCTATAAAATGTATTATGTACATTTCCTACCTTGGCAACAACAGTATGGGCAGCAGGAGGAGTAGTAGTGGAGGCAGCTGGATTTGAATGTGCTGAGGCAGAGGTTAGTGAAGGTTTCCGAGTTTGAGCAGGAATGAGCACAGGCGCTGTTGTGTGGTATCTTTGCACAGGGGTTATTGCAGCTTTATGACAAAGTTGTTTCACACTAAGATGATTGCTCCTGGGCACGATTCTGACCGGAGTCAACACTGAGGTAACAGGGCTGGAACTTGAAGTTACAGGCAAAGGGAAGGTGCCCTCTGGGAGGATGAAGTGCAAGTTATTGCCTACTTCAATCACAGCAGTTCCCAAAGATAGGTAGTTTGTGTAAGCTTTATAATGAAGAAAAAAAAAAAAACAGTCAGATGAGGCATTCGTGAAGCTGGTACAATACACCACAAAAAGAAATCGATAAAAGATCTGCAAAGAAATGGAAGTAAATTCAGCTTTACGAATACAGGTTAAATATATACCATACATGTCATAGATAAGATGTGATGGTGGAAAACATTTAGTCTTTTTTTTCCTGTATCAGTTTCTTTTGGTAACAATTTGATAAATAAAGTTGAAGATCACAAAAAGATGAAGAAAATGAATCTAGTCCACTACAGTCCAATGCTTACCATTTTGCACACAGGCAGGTTGTGTGTCTACATGGGCATGAGTGGAAGGACCAGCAGTAGTCTGGGTCTCTTGCTTCTTCTGAGAGGTCATGGAGACAAATGCTTGACCACCCTTTATTGAAGCAGCCACCATGGAGGCTCTTTGCTGTACCTGCTGGATCTTTGAAGTGACTGAGGTCTGGGAGCCAAATCCTGAAGCCGCTGGCCCACGCAGGGGGATCAATACCTGAGGCTCAGGTCTGATCTTCGCCATTGGCTGCTGAGTGAACAGGACATTTTAAGATTCCATGGTTCATTTATTCATGACTCTTGAGTGTTGTCATTTCATTGTACTCCTATGTTGACATAACTACTAACTTTACATGCTATGCAAAGAAATGCATATTTATATTTTCAAACATCTTAGTAAAAATATCAAAAACATTTTAATTTCTAACCATGCATACAACCACACAAATTGCATTAAATATTTTCAGCATACAAAAATGTACCGACCATTCAAGTAAATGTCACATTTGCATGAAATCCAACTAGATAATACATTTTAGTGTTTTAGAGGTGCCTTGCATGATAAATGTCTACAGCAGGTCTCACTTAATGGGCTGTGATGTTGCTATAGGTGGGCCACGACAGGTCATTAAATATAAGTTGATGCAAACTATGGACCTAGTAGGTTTTCCACTGGTCACATTTGATAAAACACATGCTGGAGCAGTAGCTTTCGGGTGGAAAAAGGATTGTTTATTGGTGTTGAGATGGAAATGTTTTGGTGGGCCACATAAGATTTCTTTTTACAATTTAAATCAGGCTGCACTGTTTAAGTTTGGGAATGACATGGAATTTTGATTTCAGATTAGCTCCTGCTACGTTCTAGTGTTGGATGTACCTCTGTATGTTTGGCTTCGTGAGCCACTCTCTTCTTTCCTGGTAACACTTGGGGAGTGACAGTCAACTCCTGCTTCTCTACATCCATAGTTCCATCCTAAAAAACAAGGCGGAGAAAAAAAAATCCAATTGTTGACGAAATACATTCATCTCAGATCTTAAGTACCTTCAATATACTTACTGACAAACTGGTTTGCTCCTCATGTCCCTTCGCATCTTCATGATTTGCCTCCATGAAGATCCTGTAGCATTCTTCCATTGGGTCGCTGTCAGACAAGTCCATGTCAGAATAATTGAGCTCTTCCTCCTCGGAGCTGGAGATGATAATAACGTCTTCTTTGCCCAATTTGACTAAAAGCTGCTCATTGGGTTCAGATGAATCGACTCCGTTTGCTAAATGTGAGTGACAGATGACAGATGTTTGATAATGGTTGCCAACTAAAGCTGGTTCTTTTTGCTCCTGATATATTACAGATGAGGTCTTGTTAATGAGTGCTCTATCCTGGCTGCCTGAAACCAGTGACGACACACTATTCTCAAGAGAGCAGTGGTTGTTCTGAGCTGGCACCTCCATTGTCTGGGTTGGCATGGTGTGTTGCCTGCACAGTGAATCCAAGTGTGAAGTTTTATCAAAAAATGAAATATTTGAGGAAAGATTATGTGGCTGTAGTGTTTTCAGTTTTGCAGCCCTAATGGATAGCTCACTTTCAGGCAGTCCACCTTGAAATGTGCTTTCTTCCACCTTCAGATCATTCAAACTCTGACCTTGTTGGTCTGAATAGACAGGTAGATTTGCAATTTTCTCACACTCACTTTCCAGATTCTCTAAACTTTCAGTCAGGTCAATTACATTACCAACAGCTGGTATATTTTCACACCCTTTGTTCTCATTCACACTGAAATGATATTGGCCTTTGTCAGCATCACAATGATTATAAACTGCCCCCCGCACCGATACACATGGTGTGATCTGGCATGCCATAGCTTTTGTAAAGCATAATGGTGAAGAATCAAGTGAAATTTCTGCCGTTATGAACTCATTTGTTTGTTCTACTTCGACCTTGGAGTTGCCAGCAACACAAACGGGTTTCTGAATTCCAATTAGGTTTTTGTCAGGTGAGGGAGGAATGTCAATAATCAGGACACTGTCTTCATTTGAGTCAAGACTCTCAGGAGAGGGGGTATTAGCCTGAACAACTAGCCTTGTTTCTTGCACAATTTTAGGTTTCTGCTCCTTAACAGAGGCGCTGCAAGACCGTAAACCAGCGGAAAAGTTGGACAATGGGTCATACTCCAAGTCAGTCCTGGGTTTTGAGTTGTCAACAACATACTTTCTTACTCGGGTGTTTGTCTCATAAAAGTCTGTGCATGAAGACGGTCCACAAGAGCCTTTGTCTGCATTTTTACCAGCACTTTCAGACTTGGAATCAGAAAGACTACACACAGTATTTGTGCGGTCCACCCGTATGGTCTGGTAGCATGACAGTCGCCGTTGCTCCAGCTCCACCTCATGCCTGACAGTCTCAATCTCTTTGTTGATCCGTTCCAGCTCCTGGATGCTATCATCTACAGTCTCCTCTCTCATTGGTGCAGCACAGACAGATGAGTAGTAATTTCTGACTCCTGTTTAAAGAGAATACAGTAAAACATCTCATGTGTAGTGATATGAAGGCAAGTTTAGTAAAATATCATAATATTGGGACACTGCTCATTTGATATTCCTAATGGCTTATAACTGCCATTCACTGAGAATGAACTGGTCACAATATTTGCCCTCTTAAAAAGTGGGCCCCCATATAAGAACTGAGAAATATTGGCTTTTAAAATAGCTTTTGTCTGCTAATAAACTGATAGGTGTGCTCTTGATTTAAATCCAACAAACTGTCCAGCAGTAGGCTAGTTGTAGTTCTTCAAAGTTTTCTGCTGATTCGGATTCATTATGGCCAACAAAAAAGTTAAGTTAGTTCAACATATATTATGAACTAACTTTATAATACAATTACAAATTAATTGACGGTTTATAATGCATTAATTTTTTTCCGTTGTATTGGAAGCCATTTAAACGTTTAACAGGCTAAACAGACGAACCTATAGCAGATGTAGCATGCAGCAGCCAGCATACCTTTGAACACTGACCTGCTGAGTCGACCACTGCGGAGGAACCAGACACATCGTCCCGCACCGTGAAAGCGTGTTTGTATGGGCAATGAGGTCGCTCACAAACCCCATGTTTAGAAACAGGACATATTAAACCAGCAAAGAGACCAGACGAGGGAAACATCGGCAAAGACGCCACTTAGCAGCACGTTTAGCTCGGTTAATTAGCAGTTACTCAGCAACAGGTGGCGAAAGGGCAAGCGGAGACACCAGCTTCACTTATATAGGGATATGCGTGTAAAGAAAACTATAACTGTGGTTTATTAAAATAACACGATTTATCGCTGAGGTCTAAAACTATTTCAAAAATATTTGTTATATTTGTTTTGTTTTACTTTTGTCCAGGATTTTAACACCTTGGTTGATTGAAAATAATTGTGCCGAATTATCTTTCAACAGTTCCTGTTTCGTGTGTACCATTATAATTGGAGACCATTATCGGTAAAATACATTGAAACTGTTGAAAAACATAAAAACTGTTTAATTCTCAGGCAAGTTCTTTTTTTTACCCATGATTACTGTCTTCCTCCGTCGCAACACTTCCTCCAAACCGACAGATGTCGCTGGTGTACAATAGTGAAGAAGGATCTGCTTTTTTTTCTGCTTATGTTTTTACTGTCTTCGTGCAGTTTCCTTTTGCTAACACAACAACAGTAGTGTTATAGGTTCATAGCAAATGTGTGTTTTGATGACATGGCTAATATCGTGGATGAGATAGAGGAAGATGAAACCGAGTGGAAGGGCATTTTCATGGACTCAGCTCCACTTAGCTCTGATGCTGCTTCTGGTAAAGTAAACAATCAGGAAGAGAAAAAAACACATGGCTTTGTTTGTATACTGTTTACAATACCTCTGTGGATACTGTAAAGCTAGATAAATAATCAGCTATTTTCCCACTATTTTACACTTAACAAAAATGCTCCTTAACAGAATCCTGCATTTTCAGTTTTCAAGTAGTTTGGTGTTGTGTTCTTTTTTTCTAGGGGTGGACAATGTTATTGGAATTATATCGGTTTCAGCGGATATTGGCTTCAAAAAGTATTATCAGATATCGGCAAACACACCAAGATCTGCCAATATGACTAATGACTACAGTAGGCTAAATAAGCTGCTACCTCCTTGACTTCTAGAGCCCTCTACAACTTTTTTTTTAACGTTTATTTATTTTGCTCAATTAAGTATATTTGTATCGGCACCTGTTGTGACATGAGTAGGCAAAATATTATGTCCATTTCACTACAGAAAAGACTAAATTACCTATACAGGGAATAATGATATATCAGTATTGTATCGGTTATCGGCTCAAGGACTCCCGATAAATATGCATGTCGGATTTCAGCAAAAAGTCCAATATCGTGCATCCCTAGTTTGCTCCTTATGTGATGACACCAAATATAATTATCTGAAATGTGACAGCTTTTTCAGGCCCAGTCCTTGGTAAGACACCTGGTCCAACCTCTGCACATAGAGTCATTCTGCATTTTGACCTGGACTGCTTCTATGCACAGGTGGAAATGATCAGAAATCCAGCACTGAGAGAGGTCCCTTTGGGTAAATTAATTAAAGCTAATTAAAGTTTATTTTTTTAATACAGAGTACTTTAAATGTCTCTCCTTTTTACTTATGTGTCTTAAATCATCAGGTATTCAGCAGAAATACATCATAGTCACTTGTAACTATGTGGCAAGAGAGCAGGGTCTCACCAAACTGATGTCTGTGACTGATGCAAAGGAGAAGTGTCCTCAGCTGGTGCTTGTTAACGGTGAAGACCTGACACACTACAGAGAAATGTCCTATAAAGTGACAGGTGGGCAAAACTACTACATCACATCTACAAATATAGCTGTACTCAACCTTGGTCTATTGCAAACTGGAGAACCATATAGATATAAAATTCAAAATCAATACACGCAATACACAACTAACACCATCTAATTTACCCTTTTTGTCCTCCATCCAGAGCTGTTGATGTCCTACTGTCCACTGGTAGAAAGGCTCGGATTTGATGAAAACTTTGTGGACGTCACGGAGGTGGTAGAGAAAAGGCTAAAAGAGACAACAGCGTTGAGCAGCTTATGTTTTAGAGGCCATGTCTACAATCATTCCAGTAAGTAAACGTTTGGGTCTCTGGCGTGTCGCTGAACATCTTTGCACATCTGGCTCATGGAAACCAGGAAATGAGATATGAAACATACCAAGAACCTGAAATATTTGCATTGCACTCTCAGTTTCCCACTACATGAACAGCTCACTGTGTTAAAGAGTGCTATGGTTTTCTCAGGTGCAGATTTTAAAGCGAGCGACTCCCCAAGGCTTGCTATAGGTTCACACATTGCAGCAGAGCTGAGAGAGAACATCTACAGCAAACTGGGTCTGACTGGCTGTGCTGGCATTGCCACAAACAAGCTCCTGGCCAAACTGGTGTCTGGCACCTTCAAACCCAATCAGCAAACCACCCTGCTATTGGAGAATGTCAGCGACATCATGGGCTGCCTGAACAGTCTCCGCAAAGTACCAGGTACAAACAGTTATGTGTAAGAATAAATGAGTTTGAAAAAGATTAGACCACTTTTATACATATATATATATATATGTACATATATATTAATCTGTAACTGCCATTCTCTTCTGTTGGATATTATATAGAAGGCTATCAGGCTCTAGGGGCCCAAAATGCCAGGGAGGCCAAGAGGTCAACATACCCCTGGGCCAGGGTGTTTGTGAACAGACCATTCATTAGCATTTCTCACTGAAAGGTTAAGCAGCTGAAATTTTACCAACAAAAGTAACAACAAAAAGACCCAGGTGGATTTCGAAGAGCAAGAAGCTGGACATGAATATGCACAAAATTGACTTTAAAGTGATTTGAAAGTGAACAGAAAAACACAAAACACCCTGCAAATTGATTTCAGCAGAACACAAACAAACAGATCTATCAATAAGTGGACTCAAATGTAAAACAACGGCAAAGATGCACAAATGATTAGAGTCAGTTGCATTGTTTTTGTCTCCTGTTTACAAGCCTATCCATGGGGGCCCTCGTTGTCTCATAATCTGTCTATAATATTTCCAGTTAAAAGCTCTTTGTTGTAATTTTGACCCATGTCACATCTGTGTCAAGTATCCCTGCCGCTCAGTTTGTGATACCGTCATTACATCCTAGGAGTGGGCCACCAAACAGCCAAAAGACTTCAAGCCCTGGGAGTGGCCAGCATCAAGGACCTACAACTGTTCCCATTGAATGACTTGGTGAAGGAGTTTGGAGGTTCAAGTGCTGAGCGTTTGAAGAATCTGGTCATTGGCGTTGATGACTCCCCCGTCACACCTACTGGGGCCCCTCAGGTAGGCTGAGATCTCCAGGACAATAATTCTGTCCCATAACAAAAAAATGATGGTAGCTGATAAGGTTCAATTTTGTAGAATCTGGATACTCTGCTGTTAGGTTGTATTGTTTTATTTTATAGCTAGTGTATACTGTACCATGGCTAACTTCCTGGAAACTTACTTCACAATGTAGATGTGTATTGCTTTGATATGACCAAGAAAGGCCTACTTTCTATGAGAGTGAAATAATGAATTGTTGCTTTTAATGTGAACATCTTTGTTTTCCTTTGTTTCAGTCTCTCAGTGATGAAGATTCTTTCAAAAAAATGTCATCAACTAAAGAGGTTTTGGAAAAAGTTCAACAACTCTTGAGCAGTCTGGTGGAAAGGTCAGGCTGGCCAGTTTTTCCACCTCACTAAAACCCTTTCATTCATTTATTATGTATTCATTTCAGTTTTCATCATCAAATATTGGTATTTTGTTGCTGAGCCACATAATCTAACCATTATGGCCTGTTTGAAAATTAGGATGAACAAAGATGGCAGGCAACCTCAAACCTTCCGGCTCACCATTCGTCGATACTCTGCGACCAACAAGTGGTTCAGTCGTGAGAGCCGGCAGTGTCCAATTCCCAAACACATAGGACAGACAATCACCTCTGGTAAGCTTGTGCACTAGGAAAGACACTTTAAAGACAAATTGATTACTATTTTGTATTTACTCAGTAACTCAGTTGAATTGAGGAAAGCTGAAGCAATTGTTTGAATACTTTTTTTACCCACAAAAAATGAATCAAGATGTAGTTTTGTCTGAATTCAGGCTTTATGTATTTCTCTGTGAATGGATTGCTTCTAACAGTGTTAACAGTATTTCCAAAGCACAATACCTGCTTTATAATCCAAAAAGACATGGAAATGATCTCGGATAGGGAAACTTAGGTGCAGGTTAGGAAAAAATGTTCACCCATTCTGAATGAATACAATTCAAAATTATTTCAAGTTGGCAGAAAGTAAAGCAAGATTTGCCACTAATGGTAAATAATTTATTTATTATAATTGGAAATACTTTTTTGTCTTTTGTCACAAAATACAATTAGGCTACTCGCCATTTGCTACATCTTCATCCTGGTCTACCAGGTGAAATAACAAATCAAAAATAGTTTTACCCAAGAAGCAGGTAAGGGTGAACAGTGTGTCAGCCATTTTTCATTTCCCTCCAACAACAAAGGCATTTTACACACTCTGGTTCTGATTACACAAATGGGAATTATCATTTTTCCAATAGCACATGAAGGCAGCATAAGTCTGTAAAGTCTCTGAAGATTCTTAGTAATCCCAGTCATGATATACTGTATATTCAGAATACTTAATTTACATATTTAGTGAAGCCTCTGTTATGTCTAACTTTATATCTTCAAACGTTCAGATTCAGCCCCCAAAGCATAGATAATTTAATAAAGAGACAAGATTTTGGTTCCTAAATTTCTTTCTACATTGTTGTTGGTTTGTTGTCATCATGGAGAGGGCAGTGAATGTGTCTCTTCAGTTAGGTTTAAGTGTTGTTGTTGTTGTTGTTGTTGTTGTTTTTTGAAGGCAACAGTGATGATGCTGTGGTTCTGCTGGTCTCACTGGCCATGAAGCTCTTTCACAAGATGGTCGACAGCAATTCTTCCTTCCACCTCACGCTCATTAACGTTTGCTTCAGTAACTTGCACAGCAGGGGAGCTGACATGAGCAAGAAGGGCTCGATCATGTCTTTTTTCACACAGGGCACGTCTCCCAGGAAAACACAAATCTGTTCACCTCAAATCCAGGTGAAGTAATCCTTTTGTTTTATTTATTCACACATTTCCATCAGGGTATCTGCAGTTCTCAATCTCTCACTTGTTTTAGTTATTGTACTGTATATCATTTAAACCAGCAAATTATCACAAACTGCTGCAGCCTACAATCTGACAATCTCTGACTTTCTAGAAACCAAGACAAGAAACTATCTAAACGCATAACTTCATGCAAAACAGATGGACATACTAATCACAATAATATGTCCCCTCATTAAAAATAAAGCAAGTTAAAAGTGAATTTAGCATGCTTTCATTGTGCTGACCGTATCCTTGGCTTTTTGTTTTGCATGGTGCTTAAATGATGCCTGCAGAATGATCCCTTCCTGGAAATAAGTTCTCTGAAAACATATTCAGAAAATGATGTGTGTGCCCCATCTTTTCATGTTTCAATAGAATGATTCCTCTCAGAGTGGGGATAGTCACTGCATGGATCATCAGTTCAGCCTGCAAAACGCGATAACACAACTCGGGCCACCAAAGAACATGACCACAAGAAGCCCTTGCAGCTCGGAAACATTACATGGGTTCAGATGTAAACAAAGCTCCGTTGTTGTCGCAGACCCCACGCTTCAGACAGCGTGCAGCACAACAACATCAGATCCTGATAACAAAACCCACAGTGTGACACAGCAATTGCCCCCAAATTTTGACCCAGATGTTTTCACACATCTCCCTGAGGACATCCAGAAGGAACTGCTTTCTCCGGCCTACCGTCACTCTCTTCCAAGCACTTCTACCTGCTTGTCCGTACCAGGTGTAAAACCTGGTGTCCCCCAAAAGACAAAAAGTGCATCACCGAAGCCATTTACAGACTCACATGTTACTGAGGACATGAAAGACACCATGAATGAATCACATCCATCTTACAGCGTGACTATGTTGAATCAGCACAGGCCTTTGGCCACAAGTACATCTTTAGGAGAGACCATCATAGAGGAAGGGAGAACGCCATTCCCCCAGTCTCTTGACTGCAAACTCCCAGGTAATGTGGACCCTGAGGTGTTTTCTGAGCTTCCCTCAGAGGTTCAAAGGGAGCTGATGTCTGAATGGAAGCAGCAGAAGCCACCACTAAAGGCCCCGTCATCCAAGAAACCGCGGAGAGACAGGAGGGCTGCAGGAAAAGGCAGTCAGGCAAACAGTCTGCTGAAATATTTCAAACCCAGTTAGCGAAACAAACTGACAAATGACTTCTGCTGTGAATAATTTATGACATGACATGTGATGTCACAAGGCATGTGGCATTATGTACTGGCAGAATAAGAAGCAGCTCTTTATCAAGCAGCAGTGCAGTGAGGCTTTTTGTTCTTTGATGACACTAAAAAAAATGAATATGGAGGAGTTCAGGTGTCCTGAATAAGTGAATAATATAACGTTTGGATAAATGTGAAACGGAATAATATAAAACCAAAGAAAAAGTTTGATCAGGGTTGAAACTTACCTCAGCAGACTTTCACAGAATTAGCTCAATTTATTGTAAAATAAAGAGGTCACGTTAATAAAGACATTAAACCAAATTTGTGAATTATTCATATGCAACTGTGTTGCCTGTAAACATGAGTGAAAGTAAATTCTTAAAGCTAAATCTTAATTGAGGACTCCACTGTTTTCATATTGCTTTTAAACAATTTGTGCACCTTATTTGAGAACTTTTGTTTTACATCTGCAGGATTTACTTGCTAAGCCTGTTTGTTGGTTGGATGATTTCCAGTGAAATCCACAGAGACTCTACAATTTTTGAAAGAACCCCTCCCTCCCCTCCCACCCCATGAGAAAATACCAGAAAACACAAGGTCTGTAAGCACAGCCCCACTTGGTTCTCTCTGGTTTCAAACCCCTCCCAAGGATCACATGTGAAGAGGGGAATGTCTCAGGATCTACTATGTACCATCGCATCATGATAGTGATTATTTCAATTAATCGGGACGAGTTGAGCGACCTCTGAATGGGCATTGATATTTGCTGCAGGTTCACAGGTAAGGAAGCCTCATTTACATTTACACTATGTTTTGTTCAGGATATTTTCACTGTTCTGCATCAACTATGTGGTATTGTAGTAAAATCAGCTTGATGATTGAATTTGGAGATGCGTTTCACCAAATATGCTATAGGTTACATGGTTGATTGCTCAGCTTTCCCCCACTTTGCTGCTTGCAAAGAATCCCAATGCTTGCACATGGGAAATGAGTATAAATTTCACTATCACTGCTATGGCTGTAAGACAAATTAAGTCCTTAATGCAAGTTGTATTTTTAAAATATGGAAAATAATGTAGTCTTGTTCACAATTTTCTTAAAATTTTAACCATTTCTTATGTAAATCTGATTCTGATATAACCAAATCTGATTATCATGCTGCCTTAATGGACTTGCACAGTGTAACTGAAGCAGTATACAGACTTGGTCTGACATGGTTGAGTGTTGAGCTGATTACTCACAGTCCTGTAAGTCAAGAAAAGAAGGACTGTCTGCCACACAGGCAAAGTCAAAGAAAACTCTGGAAAATGCATTTGACTGCTCATGTGGAAGCCAGCTCCGGTCATGTGCTTTTTCTCTCTGATCACCACCTAATGACCAGAGAGTTATGACGTCTTGCTATTCATGTGCAGAGCGTCTGCACCCTAAGACTGAAAACTAAAGCTTAGGTGAAAGAATTTCACCTTTATCTCTGTCGTGTATTCAACCAGTAGACAAGGCTGGTTTACTATCAGGCCACTGCGCACGGTCCCAAGACTCACTCTGACCTCAAAGGCCTTTTTTGGGTAATTTGATGAAGGGCAAATTTGTTGAGCTTTGCCCCACTGACGTAGAATATCAACTCTAGCATGCGGCCTTGTTCACGTAGATGGACCAAATTTCATTAAAAAAAAAAAATGTGCATCAGTTTTAATTTAGTTAATTTGTTTTTAAGCTCTGTTTTATCAAATTGCTTTAATTCTTTCCTATTTCAAATAATTACCCAGAAAACATCAGACAAGTTGGCCTTGTGAGATCTGTAATGGCATATTCATGGCACTGAGGGGAAAACAGCATGTGTTTCCTCATAATTGTGTTTCTGCTGCAATGAGTTGTCATGGATGTCCAAATTTGTCAAACCTTGACCGATACTTTGTTGGTCTTTGTAGTTTTCTTGTGCTGAATTATTGACTGAATTACACAAATGATGCAATTACTAATGACCCTCATGTCAAAACCAGACAAAGGCAGATAGATAATGGAAACCATAATTCCCACGGATATTTTACTACTGTCTTCATGGTCAATTGGTTTGACCATGTGATTTGTGATGTTTTATTATACATCCATTGTTTAGTCTAAAGTGTAATAAACTAATGTGCTAATCTTTATTCCCCAAATCTGAAGTTAACGCATTCAACCCGCCATCTATGATCAGAAAAACAAGCAAATGCTCATGTTTTAGGGGCTACTGTAGTAAGTACTGTACAAGTGAGTTTCAGTTTAAAAATGTCAGTCATGACAATTATTGCCATGACAAGTTTGTTTTTGTAAGGTAATAAATGTCCACCTATCATATCTGCATCCATCTAAAGCTCTGTTGTTTTGTGGAAACCGGGGGAGCACAGGTTAAGCTCTCAGCTTCACAATGGCTGACTGGGACTATGACTATCTGATCAAGCTGCTAGCACTCGGAGACTCTGGCGTGGGAAAGACCACCTTCCTCTATAGATACACCGACAGCAAATACAACCGCAAGTTCACATCCACGGTGGGCATCGACTTCAGGGAAAAGAGAGTGGTGGGTGATGACTTGGTATCTTCTGTTGAATATAAACTCACAATTATTTGAGGTGTGGTGGATTTTTATGGTTTGTGGTTTTGTTCAGGTTTACACAGGAACGGGCGCTGATGGGATGACTGAGAGGAACTTCAGAGTCCACCTTCAGCTGTGGGACACTGCAGGACAAGAAAGGTAAATCCAAAGTATATACATTCGAATTATTTTTAACAGGATCTTATATTTAGACATATTTATTTAACATTTTATTGAAAAATAGATCGAAAAAATATGACAGCGTGCAATTCTTTGTCAGTAGACCATCACCCACTGTTTAATTGGGTGTCACTCATCATATCAATGATGTTATTCCAAAAAAATGAGTTATTCCAATGCAAAAGCTAACTGAGATGAACTTTACCAAATTTCATGGCAAACCATACAACAGCTGTTTCAATCACTATTTACACATCAGGCATAATGAACCTGGTAGTTTGTACATATATATATATATTTTTTTTTTAATTGTTTGGTACATCCACATTTTTTGGTGGCAGTAGAACTAGTTTGCGGCCCCTCTTTATAAACTCAAGATAAAGCTAAGACAATACAGACCTCTGATCCATGCATTTGTTTTTCTTCTAATTTTACTACTTTGCATCCTTACAGGTTTACACTGTTTGTGTTTGAACATGAGTATATAAAGTAAATTGAAGACGTAACCAGTAAACCATAATTAGATTAGATAATTGCAATGCTGTCAATACCAGAGTAAAGCAAGATTTAAACCTGTCTATCAGCTGCTGAGATCTTTCAGTCTGGACCAAATGATGGACCTTTTTCAGGTTCCGCAGCCTCACTACAGCTTTCTTCAGAGATGCCATGGGCTTCCTGCTGATGTTTGACTTGACCAATCAGCAAAGTTTCCTCAATGTCAGGAACTGGATGAGTAAGTGTCATCTCAGCAGCCTGCTGCACTTTTAATCTTTTAGATCAGTGTTTTCTCTCCTGCTGCCAAAGGAGTGAGGTGCAACGTCACCCTTAGCTCCTGCACGTCTATGTACACTGAGTGACTTACTCTGTGTTGGGTCCAGGTCAGCTACAAGCCAACGCGTACTGTGATAATCCGGATATTGTGCTGGTGGGAACGAAGGCAGACCTTCGAAATATGAGGGATGTTTACGCCAGACAGGCCAGAGATTTGGCAGATAGATACGGGTGAGGCTCTACATACAAACTCAAATTTGTATTTACAGCAGATCTTCCCAACTTGTGTGTGATGTGCCATGCCACTAAAATCTAGATAATTCTAAATAGCTTTTCTTCATTCTCTGACTGGCATAACAGCTAATTTACATGTGGCATTATATATTACAAATAATCTAAAATGTCATGGATTTTATTTGATGAATGCTCCAGAAATGCTGCTTATATCACCAAGTCACCACAGGGTGGTGCTAGTGAGCTGTTTTCACTTAGTCTGTGCTGATTCCTCTTCTGTACCTCCTTGGATGTGGGCCTCAATGATGTATTGTTATCATTTAAGAAATGAATTGAGGTTTAAATAAGTAAAAAGGAGACAATTCTCCGACCCTAAAAGGTTCTTCCTCTTCCTCAGCATCCCCTACTTTGAAACAAGTGCAGTGACGGGTGCCAATGTGGACGAGGCAGTGGCCACCCTGCTGGACCTGGTGATGAAGAGGATGGAGCACAGCACATACGGAGGCCTGAGCTCTGAACCCAATGGCAAACTGTTTGTTTGTCACAAAGTGGAGGAGGCGCCTGTCAGTAGGAGCTGTGCCTGCTGATTCTGCCCACCGGCAGCTGCTCCTCTTACATCGTAGCTGAAATCAAATAGGCTCAATTCTGGGGAGGCATGGTTCTCGAGATTTGTAAGGTTGTTTTTTACTCGTTGCCTGTTGAGACACAACGATCATGTTATAACAGGGTATCTGCAGGTTTTACAAAGTCTTTACAAAACTGAATTCAGGTTCCACTCCTATAGCCCTAAAACATTATAAGTCTTCATATTTCATTTGCAAAGGTATATAATATAATATAACATATGTATTTTGCTAGCTAAAAACCTAAATTAACTAGAATTATTTAATCATTTTCATAGGATAACTCATAGTAATACATACATTTTCAGACCAGATTACGCAAATACAAAGCCAAATCAAGTCAAAAAAGGATTTGATGTGGTATGTAAAGGGTTGTAAACTTGGTGGACCCTGCAGAAACCCTATTTAACTACACTAAATGGTTTTGACTCACCAGAAAAGAACATCTTAAAATGAGGCATTTCAGAGAAAAATACAGTTTCCTTTTATTTGAGACATTGAGGCATTGATGGAAGGAGTATGCAGGCACATTATGTATTTATTACCATGGAGTATAATCTCAAAACATTTAAGACATTTTACATTTCTCATATGAATGCTTGTTGTTAGACCAACCAAAGTTCTTATAGTCCCTTATATGATTTATACATAAGGACTTTTATACAACATGTACATAAGCAGCCTAGCTTTTCTATGCATTATGGAATTAAGTTGTCATGCAGATCGAACATATGTATCTATGAAAATGTCAACGGGTTTGTCGGGAAACGAGTCATGTGTTGTGCTGCTTTTGAAATAAAGATCATTTACTGTACAGTTTATATCTCTCTGCTTGGTCATTTTAAATGTTACAAACAAACAGCGTTGCTGTTATTCTGACTGGAATCACAATCATCACAAACTGTGTTAGCATCATTGGCATTCTAACGCATTCTACGTACTGATTTGAAAATTAAGAGAAACCTTTTTGGAGGAAAATTCTCAGCATTCACTTTTGCAGCAGAGGACATTCATGACGTTTGGAGTGTTTAAAATTTAAAATGTGACATTTTCCCTCTACTTGATACTAGTTCAAACACATGGTCTTTGGTGTACCTACAAAACATTCCAAATAAAGGGAATAAAATAACTACGACACCAACTAAATGACTTACATTTAGCCATTCGGATGAGACGCAAGTGTCAACTATCTGAAAGTTCATCTTGCCTAAAGAGACAGACAAAAAAGACCTTTGTGTGGGACACGATGGCAAGCAAATGCCTGCCACGCTGAATCTGGATGAGCACGAAAGCACACACACCGACTGAGTGTGAATGACTGCATTTCTCTCTGTATTAACGCTCAGCCTAAGCCAAAATGTGTAACAAGAACGAAGCACATGTTGCAAGGCCATGAGATGATCATGTGGCCAGCTTTTACTGTCCGGTCCTCAACCCCATTAAAATACCCAGTCTGGCATGAAGGGGCGGACTGTTTCTGAGCCTGTGATTATCTACATTTATAGAAAAATAAAGCTTGTTCATTCGTAAAGTTGATCAGTAGAGGTTTGGTCCCATGTAGAGTATCGCAGTAGGTTTGTTTTTTAGGCTTCAAACGTTCATCATACAAAGACACTGGTGATATTTTAATACACCATCGGGAATAGAAACAATAGCAAATAACTCAATTTTTAACCCCAAAACAAGCTTCAAAAAGGTTGTATAAAACTAGCCAAAAAGATTTGTTGGTGCCTCACATGCAATGTCATTTCAGTGGTTCATGCTTCTTCCACAAGATGCAATAAGTGAAAATGCATTCATTTTTACTCTGTCTTATACTGGCATTCTTCTCAAGTCAAAAGCTCAATAATACATAGTGTACTGCTGTCATTGAAATAGTGATAAACTACATCCAAAATGTTGTGTTTCATGACATTTTAAGCCACATTAGCGCGTTGGTTCAGGTCACAGGTCGGCTGCTCTCTCAAACTACACATTCCTCTCATTATTTTTGGTCTGAAATACAAAACTAAGTTGTTACTTCTTTGTCACAATAAAGGCAAATACACGTATCGGTTTGCTTGTGAGAGTTATTTGAGAAAATCTATTCAGTGGCTGGTTTAGGTTAACTTAACGCAAAGCCGGGGACAACGTTGATACCCCCTTTAAAAAGTGTTTTATTTTATGTGTTATTAGTTTCTATGTCTTTAGTTCTTGGTATATAAAACAGTGCCTGCTGTAGGAGAACATTCAGAGATTACACCATCTCTTTATCAAAGCAGTCTAGATCCCAGCTTGACAAACATGTCTAAAAAAAGTGTAAAAATATAATTTTGTGTTTTTAGGACAATTGCAACTAGTCCCTAAAGTCTTGTCACTGTCAAATTTGAGTTGTAAATAGATTTAGTAACATACAAGTTTGACTAACGAGAGAAACTTTATTCAAAAGAATTAGGAATGGATTCATGCATTTAAATGTCCTATTGGCTATGAAGATTGTATAGATCAGTGTGTACGTCCTGATAAATGGCATTGTGGATTCTTCAAAGCTTGTCAATTGTTTTAAAAATCAAAGCTGTGTGATTTCTATGTAACCGCTAGTGTGGCTATCGTTTTGTTGTTTGTTTTTTTTTGGAATGTTGATTATTACTGAAAGAAAATTGGTTTGGAACATCCCAATGTCTACATAGAATATAAGTGTGTGTGTACATGTCTTTCTCGAAAGGATCAATTTCGACCATAGATAAACTTCGGGGATGATAAGGATTAGGTGAAGGGTTTGGCTGAGCGGGATAGGAAATGCATTTTGTCCTCACAAATATAGAACGACAATAATGTGCATGTGTGTTTGTGTGTATTCTTGTAAACAAACACCGTCTTCACACCTTGTTTTGGGGAAAGGGCGTGAAAACAGGAACTGCAGCTCTCTGAGACATTGAATCTGATTACAAAAAACACTGATCTAACTCCTTCCCTGAGATTAGGCAGTGATTTCAGTGTATTGATTTTCAGAATCCGTATAACTGTTGTAAAAGTCGATTAATCAATCAATACAGGCGTGGAAGGTTTGACTGTTTCTGTTTTTACAACTAAACCCCCTACAGACTCCAGTTAAAATAAACATCTGTTTAGTGTGACTTGTTAAGTTACAGCCGTGCAAAAGAGAAGAAAAGGAAGCAAGTGAGCAGCGTCAAAAAAAAAAAAAAGCGTGATGTGAGTGTGTGTTTGTAGAATGCGGGTGTCATAA
Source organism: Solea senegalensis (assembly GCF_019176455.1). Classification (NCBI taxonomy): domain Eukaryota; kingdom Metazoa; phylum Chordata; class Actinopteri; order Pleuronectiformes; family Soleidae; genus Solea; species Solea senegalensis. The sequence continues at coordinate 14,122,764 of NC_058025.1, read as the reverse complement.
ACACATATCATGCAATGTGGGACTCAACATAGGTTTCGAACTGAGCTGATGTATCTGCGTCATGGCCACTGGAGTCCAACACTATATCATGTCTAAGCAGTGCAGTGTGTTAGACTGAGTTTGGTCACGCCTTCCCTGTGCAACTTGTAGAGCAGCTTGAACTCGCTGGGTAGCTGGTGGGTCTCCTGCCACTTGGTGGTGAATTTGGTCCCTTTCTTGTCATAGTAGTGGTAGGGCAGGTCTTTGCCTGTGTTAGGGTCCCAGCCGAAGGGCCAGAAGCCGTAGAGATGGATCTCGTCACACATGGCGTACGCCAGCGTGTACGTGAGGATTCCAGTGCTGAGACGTTTGGGAGAGAGGTTTTTAGTCTTCCAGTATCTGTAAAGAAATCACCAGTTAGTTTAGTAGTGAGGGGATGTGGAGACCTGCTCACTGTTGTTACATTGCTATCATAGACTATATGACAAAGAATTTGTCTGCAACAAGTGGCAACAATTCATCATATCACCCATAAGAAACTTGTTATGACCACAGGCTCGTGACGGCTTTCTCCTTGTGTGTATGTGTCTGCATGTGAGTGTGAATGACGTGTGTGATCCTGGGAGCTGATTGGTCCTGCACAGGAGGTTCTAGTACAAGAGGCCTGATCATCCCAGCTACAGTGGACTTCCTTGTACCACTCACACCCAGACTGCCAGCAGACATGATGAACTTGTGTTTAAATAAACCTTTAAAATGGTCTGTTTTACTTGTTGCTGGTGGTTTCTTTTGGGAGTTGGGAAGAGGGAGTCTCCTTAGTCTTGCCGTGATCAGGTTTTCCCATAGGCCTGGTCGTAACGTCCATGAGGTGAACTAAGTGTGTTTAGTGTGTACGTTTAGTGGCTTTTTATTTGACTGTGTTAGTGTTGTAGTTATATTTTGAGCAACTGGAAAGGTGTCACAACCCGTGCCACTTTATTATTTTGCCTTTCTTACTTTTTTCTTGAGTTCCTGTTTTGATGTTGAGGTTTTAGAAACAGGAGGTCATAGATGTCACCTGCAACTAGGCTCCTATTAGACGATGCCAGCTGTCAATCACACTGGCGTCCACTCATTTGTGCTTCACTTTATTAACCTTTAATTTATTTTCCTTATAGTGGCAACATAATTTACAAAAGTGACTGTTGTAAAGTAGCGATTGAGACATTAACTCCTCAGGAAAAAGTGTAATGATGGCGGTTAATAGGATTAGTCACATCCTGGAGTCTCTTCAATATCAAATTAAATGTTAGCTTTATGAAAGTTGCATTAGTTTCCTTAGATTAAGTTAATCTGTAAAATTGAGACACCCTGAATGTGAACGTGCAAAACAGAGGAGTAGAACTAAGTGACAGAGGGCTGGGGTGTAATGGAATCGAGCCTTAAGCTTATCACAATGCTGGTGTTATAGTAGCTTTCCAATTTGACATGTATGTGAAATACTGAGAGACTGATCTGATCCTCTGTTTTTAACCGTAACACATGTGATTAATTAATTTAATAGAACAACGACTATCTACAATGGCGCAGTCCTAAAGCAGGTTTCTAACCTTATTCCCAGAACAACATTGTAATGTCTTCTCTCTTTTACCATGTTATGTAATCAAGTAAAACTGCTCTGATCAATATATGTATAATAACAATTCTGTTATGTGTTGTGTTGACATAAAATGGGTGATTTGATTTGTAGTGACAGACACACAGATAACTAGAATCACACTCAGTCAAACAGCTACCTGCACCAAGGCCCACATCAAAATTTAATGTGTTCTTCTTTGGCCATACCCTCCCCACACACACACACACACACAGACACCGTTTTGAGAAACTGCTTTTTTTCCCATAATCGTGCTAACAAACAAACCAAAAGACAGACAATGATGAAAACATGACCTTCCTTAAAGTCATCACTCACTACTCGCAAAGCTGTCGAGGCTGCTTCCCTCCGTCGCGCCGTGTGTCTCCACAGACAAAACTATACTGAGAATCAGGATTAATCAGGATTGTGTGAACTCATTTGACAATTTACACACTACATCTTCGAACACTACAACGTCTTTGTTTATAAATGACGCATGTAAACTACTACAATTGCTAAAGGCTACAGTGTCCTCAAGAATACTGCAGTCACAGCCAATGTGTCCTGTTAAAGAGGAGTTTTTTCTCCTCTCCACTGACACTAAGGGCTTCCTCATTGGATGATGTTCATCCAATGAGGATGAACATTCTCTTTCTCTTTCTCACTCACTCATCTCCTACTGCTTTATCCTCCACATGAGTGTCGCTGGTGCCAATCCCAGCTGACATAGTGTGAAAGGCGGGGTGGACCCTGGACAGGTCGCCAGTCCATCACAGGGTCACATAGAGACAAACAACCATCCACTCTCACACTCACCCCAAATCTGCATGCTTTTGAACTGTGGGAGGAAACCGGTTTCTCTTTCTCTACCTTGAGATAACAGTATATATGTTGAGATTCGGTGCTATACAATTAAATAGTTTTGCTTTTGATCACACAGATCAACTCTCTTACTTGTTGACATCGTGCATGATGTTTCCCGGCCAGGCCAGCTTGACCTTCAGCTGGCCCTTGTGCTCCACAAAGAAGTCCACTAGGGTCCTGGTCACCGTGGCTGAGGTATGCAGGAAAAAGGCAGGGATCCACAGGATGGCTTCCTCCAGCTTCTTCAGGTTGAGGAAAAAATTATTCCTGTCTTGTATGGTGAGTAGGTTGTTGTAGTACCTCTCCAGGATGCTTGGGTTAAAGGTGGTCAGGTTGGTCTTCCTGCCCACATCCTTGGAGTAGACATCTGTGGGGGCAAAGTTGCAGCGAAAGACAAAGTCGGCCTGGTCAATTTCTGGGCCACAGTGGCTGCCTGTCAGGATGCCGCTGTTTCCCACCACAGCACACACACTGTAGTGTTTGTTGCGGATAGGAGAGATGTCTGGGAGCAGGGACTTGAAGTTGTTGCTGATGGAGAAGACATACTTGTGGCTGGAGTAGTCAAAGTGCATCAGCTGTCCAACGCGTACACTGTTCTTTATTAGGGAGAAATTGTTGGCAATGTCGATGTAATTGAAAATGTCTTTCCTGAAAAAAGAAAAACAAACGGTTATAATGTTAAAGGGCAACTATAGTTGCAAACAATCCAACTTCAGCTGTGAAATTTAAACCATTTCTTTATTTAATTTACTAATTTATTATTTTTTTAACACATAAGTAAACAAAATTCTCCCTTTTCTGTGGACAGTGATCTTTTAATTTACGAGTCAACGATGTCCAGCCCCTCCTCTTGTTTTTTTTACAGGCTACTAATAAGATTACAGTAACACTTTAGATTAGGGAACACATATTCACCATTAACTAGGTGCTTACTAACATATATATAAGTAGCATACCAGACCTTTATTAGTAATTATTAAGCACATATTAACACCTTATTCAGGAAAAATCTTAATTCATGTCGTAATAGAGGTAGAATAAGGTTATGTGGAACAAGGTGTTAATACATGCTTAATAAATACTAATAAAGGTCTAGTGTGCTGTTTATGCATGTTAGTGAGCACCTAGTTAATAGTGAATATGGGTTCCCTAATCTAAAGTGTTACCAAGATTTCTAGTAAATATCTGTCTTCTTTTAAAATAACATCTCCTGTCGTATTACTAAAGTACACTGTCATACAGGACCTTGCGATGTAATAGCCCAGAAGTTTTACAATAACCAAGTAAACATTGCTCCAGAACTGTACAGCAGTGGAGCAGTGGGCATCTGCAGATGCTGGGCTGATACATGGTGATTGGATGCGTAGTGAAAGCTGAATTGACTGATGTGACAGGGCAGAAGCTGTTTAAAATCGCACCATGATTCACTGTATCCAGCTTTGGCTGAGCAAACACAACCTGTATTGAAAGCAAGATGAACAATATTCAAGAGTAGAATATTTGATATGAGTTAAGAGTTTGAGTCTCTTGCCTGTGCTGATAAAAAGCAGTCTTGTTAAACTTCCATTTGGACGCTTTTCCTTGAAGCTCTTCGTTTAGGGCGGTGGTTAAAGGGATGAAGGACGGGTCAAGAAAATTCATAGCAAACTGAGACCTGAAAACGACAATAAGTTCCAATTTGAGAAACACACATACTGGATGAACATATGGAAAATAAAATCATCACCATCTATAGTAACAGACTATTAACAAGAGTCAAAAGTAAAATTAGTAGCATCATAGTGTACGGAAAAAAGCTGTGGCAGTTAAAATAATTATCCACCACCAACCGCCATCAAAATCTACTTAAATATTTTCTGTCATTGTTTATAAACACAGGCTACACATGTAAAAATCTAAAATCAAAAGGATCAGTATTAGTATTCACTTCTACTACTTGGGAACAATAACTAATATGACATGTAAAAATGTATGAATTCTAAAAACCAATGGGGAGAAATGTCCTTTCCTTTCACTTAAAGCTGTTTTTGTCCTGACTGAAGATATTGGAATAACATATTTGGCCTATTTGGTCATAACGTACTAAAATAGATGAATTATTGTTTGGAAATATTCAAGTTAAGGACAGGTTCATGAGTACTGCAGTACATGTACTTAGTTACTTTCTATTGTCTGTCTTCTAACTACTGTCTGTTGGGCCTCAGAAACTAGGGATGATGGTGACGATGGTGTCTTCACAATACAGACTCTAACCCTATGAATGAAATGACATCTCTTTCCATAAACCTAGATAATCCATACTAAACAGTGCAGGCCCTACAGGTCCACATCTTCACCAGCAGCACCTTGGACAGCTCAGAAAGCTCGTGGCCACCTTCTTCTTAAGAGAAGTGATGCTGTGATGTGCATCTCAACAACTCCCTGCAAAATTCACTAGGAATACATTAAAAAAAATGAATTAAACAATAACAATAAAATGATCACTCACCGAAATCCTGCATGGAACATAATCCTCGGGCCTCCCATGTAGTATTTGTTGGAGGTGAAGAGGCTGTCTTTTCTCAGAGAGACATAGCTGATGAGCGACAGGATGAGCACAGCGACGGACAGAATGATCAAACCCAGAGCCTTGGCGACGCGGACCATCTTGGGAGCGTTTTCATTCCCTGTATGAAGCTGCAGCAGCGAGGCGTTGGCCTATGTTTTCATCACACAGCTACTGCTACTGCCGATGGTGGTAGTGATGTCTGCCCTCACCAAGACACAGACTGGCGCTCATATGATGGTGAAAAATGGACGACTGGTGGTTTTCGGCTGCATGGTGAGGATGCAGCGGCTCGGCCCTCTCCAATTCCTCCGCCTGCTCAGACCCCAGCCTCCTGACTCTCTCTCCCCCTCTGCTGCTGCTGCTGCCTCTCCACCACTCCTCCTCACGGTACCCCCCCTCCACGCGGTGAGAATCTCATCCTATATTTTATTTATACTGTATATATATATATATATACATATGTACATATGTATATATATATATATATATATATATATATATATATATATATATATATATATATATATATATATATATATATATATATATATATATATATATATATATATATATATATATATATATATATCAGAGTGTATTTAAAGATTTAAAAAATAAATAAATAATATTATATCAGAGTTGTACTGTCCAGGTGCAAGCAACAATTCATTTCACCTAACAATTTATTTTATTTGTTGAATAATTGTTTGTTTTGTCTGTTCAAAGTGCAAGAAAACAGTGAATAGGCCATGAATCCAGTGGTAGCTCAAAGTGCTTTGTTTCTTTGTCTGACCCTCAGTCAGTCAAATGTTCCTGTTGCCTGCCATTCCATAATTACAGAGGAAATGGCCCCCTGAAAAAGCTTTACGACCATCCTCGCGCTCTGCTGCCTGACAATCAATTCATTTAATCTCCAGAGAGAGTGGCAGTTATTCAGAGGAGCCCATGGCTGCTGACTGTCATCTTTGTTAACTGAGCTCATGTTTTCTGTTCTGCTGTCAGCGGAATTATTTAAAAAACAAAAAAACAACTACTGAGTGAACGGCGGTTTTGTCTTTGTGTGTTTGCCTTGCGATAGACTGGTGACCTGTCCATGGTGTACCACATCCTGCATTTCAGGACAAGAACCTGAACCCTAAGTCCATGGAATTCTCTGCTGACCTTAGTGATAAAGCAGAACATTTAAAATAAATACATCAATTAAACAATTCATAAATGGCAGATATTTGATTGGTTTATTCCAAAACTTTTCACATTGAATCCAAGTAAAACATTCAAAAACATTTTTTTTTATCTTCTGTTTTACATGTTATGTACATTTTTTTAAACTTTTTTTTTTTAGCTTATCTTGGTAAATATGGACATTCATTCATAAGCACATATTTCAATGTTTCCATGCATATAGAGTCAGTTATTTTAACACTGAAATGTCATATGTCACATTAGTATTGTGTATATAAATGCATGTAAATAAACCCTTTCAGATTATGTTATAGTATGTATATTGGCAGTGAGTATAAAAGACGTTTTTTTTAAAAAAAATGACTGGTGATGTGCTAGTGTGAAAGCTAGTATTTAACGGTCATGAATGACATCTTTCCTCTTTGTGCTTCACTTTTTTCCCAGAATGTGTCGAGTCTGGACACAAACAAACTTAAGATGTGTTGACATTAAGCTGCCAAGATATTGCACATTTCCATTTTGCATTATTTGGATACGCTCTTTCATAAAAACAAACAAACAAACAAAAGAAATTCAACTAAATCTAGACAACCTTCCACACATATTTCATATATGACAAATGAAAGTAACAACTTGACATCAGCAACGATTCAGGTCATGAGCTGCCTTCGAATAGAATCTGTGAGCTTGTGGTCATGTTGTGGGAAGGTGTGCGTGCTTCGTATTCAGGTGGTTAAGTCGTGAGACTACCGGCTAGAAGGCAATGTCTAATAGCCACAGAGGAAAAATTGTGGAAAAAAATCAATATGACTATAATAGTACAATATTTTCCTTTAAACAGAAAATCCAATAAAACAAAGACCTTTCATGGCCTCTGCCATTATGAAAACTGGTGACAATCATGTCACATATCGTGAAAATTCAGAGCTATGATGTTGTTCAATGTCATTGAGCATTCTTTTAGACCAGGTACACACAACCACATTTGAAGGCAGCAACAAACACATCACACACCAGCACTACTGCACACTAAGGACTCATTTTCTACATTTGGGAAAGTTGGAGGGGAAGAAGGCTCCTTCGCCATCACTTCCTGGAGAGCCACAGGGGCTGTCTTCTCCACAGCTCATGTCCCCGCAGGAGTCCTCACTACAAGAGGAAGAGGACAATCAGACTCAATCACACATACACGTACAGAGTAAATACACACACTGACCACCCTGTTCATTTTAATCTTGACTATATTAGTATTAAATATCTTTGATATTCTGATAACAAGAAACCGAAAACAAAATTAGACCTGCAATTAGAACCTTTCCCTAATTGTGAAAAGTTGGAGACAATATAAAGAAAAAACTGCACTATTTACCATTCACTCTCATCCCAGCCTCCCTCAGGAATAGTTGGCAGACCAGGCACACTGAAGTGATTGGCCTGCAGATTCTGGGCCGTTCTCCTCGACACAATCCAAACCAGCTTTTTGTTGTCTGGTTTGTTACATTCGCTTGAATGGTACTCACTCATGCACTCGGCAACAAGTTCTTTCCAGTGGTGCAACTCACTGTCATTGATCTATGGAGACAACAAACAGAAAACATTTGAGAAGAAGCAGATTTAAACAGTCCCAAGATATGCCGTAATCAATAAAGTGTTGCTGTTGATCACAGACGACGTGTGCATGTGGTCAGGCAACTGACATGCCACATTACATAACCTAAACCCAAATATTTCTGATAGAAAACAGAGACATCTTATAAATGCTACAACCAGAGAAGTAAACAAGAAGAGCGATATCAAACACATATGAGACTCAAATTCTAAAATCATGAAATCTGATAATTGTGAACACCCAAGCCTAGAGAAACATAAAATGTCTTGATGGTTATTTATCAAAAATATTAAAATCTTGTAAAATCTGTTTGAAAGAGTACATTTTACAACAGATCCTTTAGAGATTAATTTAAATATTTAATTTTAGTTAAAAGCTGTTGGAGCCTCCTTCTGTTGTCAGTGATTTCCCGTTCAGGGAGTGGTTACTCCATCCTATTCTACTGAGTGCTGTTTGTCATCATTAAAATTGTTAAAACAGTAATGAAAACAGTGACATTTCTGGAGTACTAGGGTGGTGACGGCGGCGTGGGGAGGGTTTATGTGTGTGAATTTATTAAAAAGAATGACAGGTCATTATAAATTTGTTCAAACTCAAATTTATTTTTCAATGAAGTCCTACTTGATACCACTTTATTGTCCGAAACAATACTAATACTAATATCACTGAATTCCCTGGGCTCTCTCGTCACTGAGCTTTGATACACAAGCCTCAGTGTAATGATGTATGTATATGTATGTTGTGTACTATGTGGACTGTTCCACTGCACTTTTCTTCTGTGTCCTTTTTGTGTCCCTCAATGTTCTGCACATTGCCCTTGAATTGCCCCTCTGGGATAAATTAAGTTTTCTGAATCAGATTTTTATTCCTTCCAACACCAACGTTGGTCCAGTACAGACTTTTACCTCTTTCATACTGCGTAGCTATTAATAAGACATTTGTGTTACATGCATTTTCCACTTAGCTGTTACCAACAATTTAACAAACATAATGCTCCAACTGCATGGCAAATATGTGCAGCTTACTCACATACTGGTCTCTTTAAACCATGTTGCCTGTGTTTAATAAAACATTACCTCATATTCTAGGTTTACAGATCATATCAGGTTTTACTTTTTTCTTTATCCTATATTTCCAGAGCTTTTAGTATCCTACATATCCTAACAGCCGTACACCTCTTCTACCTTCAGATGTCTTTGGAATTGCTGGACAATCTTCAGTGGGGTGATGGGTCGCAGGACTTCAAACTCCTGAGCAATGAGCGAGAGTGCCAGCACAGATGGCTGTGAAAGGAAACAGTTGACTAATAAGCATCGAGGCACAAAGGGAATGCTTCTATGCGAAGAAATGTATCATCGGGGAGCGAGTCTTACTTTTGCTTTCGAGAAAACAAGCCGGCATAAACAGGCTTTTAGCTGGGCTTCCAGTCTCCCAATGCTTGGAATCTCCTCCCTTAAAATATAGGGGGAATCCTTAAGTGATCCTCCAGTACAAACCCTCTGAAGCAGAATCTATTTGACCAACTCCAGGCAAACTGAAATAATGCATAAGCAATAACAACAAAGTAGTAAGTGAATATTACCTTCCAGCCGACAGGGATGTGAAGGCTGAGTAGTAGAGGTGAAGAAAGGTGAAGGCTGTCACTGCTTTGGTCTCCACACGGAGCTTCTCTGAGATGATCTTCTCCATACGACACAGGTCTGACACCGTGAACTTGCTTTGGCTGATGCGAATAAGTTCATGCATGGGTGAGACATTGCTCTCTTGCTCGACCATTTTGGAAGCAATGTGAAGACAGCAGACTCCAATACAGGGCAAATGTTTGGGCTGCACCTACCACAATAAACACAGCAGTGATAAGTGTGACTCAATGCCTCATGATTCAAGGTCAAGCAACGTTGTTGTCACATTGGTGATGGGAACGTGATACACAGCATGCGTAGTTGCACTCAAGGTTTACAAGGCAAAGCAATAACAAAAAGCAATTTAACACTTAAATATATTGTTACAGTCTAACCTTCATAATGGCGAGGAATCTGTCAAGCAAACTGACTGCTTGGACAAAAGTTTGGGCGCTGTATCCAAAGAAGCTGGTCAGGCCCCACAGTTCCTCCACTTTGTTGTCTCTGCATTTTGCAGATACTCCACCATGGTTCTGAAAATGGAGCATTGCTTAAATGATCTCATATCAGCAAGTGGATATAGCACACATTTTTAAAGCAAACCTTAAGACAGACAAAAATGGAAAAGTGGGTCAGTGGGTTACCTCTGTAGATGCAGACTCCATCAGTTTCAGCCCTGTCACTCTGGGTGCAAAGTTGTACTCTTTTGCACAACATGACTTCAGCTCTTTCAAGAGCAAGCTGTCAATAGCTTGATGGTCCCTCATCCTGAAAAACAACATATTTCAATGGTTACACACAGCAATCCAGGGTATAATCCATAAGAAATACTGCGTCCCTGCCTTATAAATATGGTCTTCTAAATACGCCCACTGGGTGTCACGTTTAGTTAGATCACCTCCAAACCACGCCCCCCTGAGAACTCATTCTCGACAACAAATATAAATTATAATATATATATATATAATGATAAAGAGCATTTGAGTAAATATGATGAAAAAACACAGTTTAACATAAACACCATCCAATATAATGTTGACAACACGGTATCTATGCATGTATGCTGAAAAACAGAATGTGGGTCAACTAATCACTCATGGCAGAGGAAACTGAAACACATTTCAGATTTGGTGAAATTTTTAGCCACATATATAATCTTCATAATTAATCCAGCTGTAAAAAATCGGGCAGAATGACCAAAAGCTGGAGGATTGATCAAAACAAATCGATGCTGGCTATCATAGCTAGCCTGCTAACGTAAATCAACAAACCTTGTCGGGCAGCAGCGGACGTGCAGGACAAAATAGAGCGCTGCAAATTATTTTCACTTCTCAGTTCTCCATGTTTCAATTTAATTCTAGTCGATGAGTATGACTAGAAGTGGGGATGCTAAAAAAAAACTATATCTTCCCGGCTGAAAAACAAGGGGGTCCGCCCTGGATAATCAAACAACCGTTAACTCTATTGTACACTACATTAACCGTCATGCACTATGGGAAACGCCCTCTGGAGACCAGCTGCATTACACCGAAATCCATAAAACACATACTAGTAGACTGCATTACGTATAAAAAGGTAAGGAAGGGAGGAAAAATATAGTATATCGACTCAACGAGGGAACATAGTAGTAGTAGTAGTAGTAATACATTACTACTAGTAATGTTTTTATTACTAGTCAAAATCCCGGCTTCAGTCCAGTAGGTGGCGGTAATAGTCATGCCTAGTTGCAAACCGCCAACTAAATCCAACAGAAGAAGAAGAGACCAGGAAACAAAAGTTTCGGCGCTAACGCTACCTTTTCCGTAAATTCAGTATATTCGCATATAAAAGCATTTGTTTTACAACGAACGGCGCCAGTCTGGCAATTTTGTCCAAACGTTGCCCTAAAAATGCATCTATTTATTAACGGCAGAATACTAGCAATTAGCTTCAGGCTGTTTCCATGGTGATGACACTTTGGTCGCTTGCTGTTTTGTAAAGCTTAGCTCGTTTTTTGACTGTACTTGTTTCACAAATGGCATCGTTGTTGAAGTGAATTCAGATGTTATCGAGGATTCAGCTCCCCGAGCCCAGGAACTTGGGCATTCCCTGCTGCAATGGCAGGTATTAATGATGCTCCCATTTTAAAGTTTGATTCGTTATCTAAGCACGACAAACTAACACAAGCAGCAGCTGCAGGAGCGACTGGTAAGCCAATTTAACTTCAGGTGTACGTATTATTTTTCTCCCCGGCTAAGCAGGTTCATGTTCTGTCTACATTTGATCTGTTTAACTTTACAGAGCCTCACGACACCTCTCCTCTGCTGAGATTCAACAGCATGACACTGGATGAACTGAGGTAACGTTGCTTACCAATGTTCTTGATGTGAAGACTAGGGCTGCAAAATTAATCATTTTCAAGTGTAGAAGAACATCATTTGTGCCATTAGTGGATGACATAATTATTGTATGTAATAGTAAAATATTGTTTGTAACAATGTCACAAGTTCAAATCTATTAACATCGTGGATAATGAACAAAAACTGGATAAAGTATATCCCAAATCATATTGAAATGGCAATTAGATATTTCCCTAAACGTTCAGTTACCAAAAACATTTGTTATTTAAATTGATAGATAGAAAGTGTGGATTACTCATTGGACATACATATATCCACTGATCTACCTGTATGTCCCATGTGTAATCATTAAACTACATTTGGATGACCTCTCTGTATCCTGCTCTCTGACTGGAGCCCCTGTCCTCAAAGTGCTATCAAACCAGCATATCTCCAGAGTACCCATTTGATCACAAACCCCCAAATAAGCATAATAACATTTTTAATATGTCTTGGCAGTGAGGAACTTGGTAGGCGAACTAAGGAAACCCAAAGGCTTCAAGAAGAAGTGGAAAATGCAACCAAATTAGCCTTGGAGAGGTTTGGATGCACATATGACATCAGCAGCTCACCTGGACAAAGCTGTCACAACTACAGGTTTAAAGTCTGTGAGTACAAGTGGTCTCATCTAACATGCTTGTCCAGATTTCTGCTGGCTGGTCTTTCCAGCTCAATGCTCCCTTCTGGAAAGGGTGACCAGAACAAGTACGGCGGGCACAACTCGACTGTCTTTCTGAAGGTTTATTCCACATACACAGTTAAGCAGACGTCAGTTAGCAGTTAGACAGCATCTTGTTAGTTAGAAGTTAGGTTGTAAAACCGACAAGTCGTACAGGTTCTGATGATAGATAGATTTACAAAGCTGTATACGAAGGCAGTATATAACAAAACATGGCTTTGACAATGCACCTTAAAGGCACTTTAAAGGCAACGGTGCTTTGATACCAATTACAACAATGAACAAATAAATAGAATGAAAGACAAATAGCTTTGCCTGCTAGAAAGTTCTACAATGCTGTTAATGTAGCAGCACAAAGACGGACAGATGAGAATAATGTTTATGTTTAACGTAAAACCTATTTCACCAACCCTTAATGCTGACAACATACACAGTGCATATTTTAAACTTCATCTGTTCTGTTGATAGATGACACACTGGAGGATTTTACTAATCAGCCTCAGGACTGTGGTCTGGACCTTTCAAAAAAGAATGTGTTTCAAAGGCAAACCAGTGCTCCTCGAAAGGATGAGTTAGATAATGCAATAGATGACTGTTGTCAACACTTGCCTGACTTACAAGTAAGCAAGGATATGCTTATATTTCAGCCATAAAACCTCTCAGTTTGATTTTGTGTTAATGACAGAATGCTTCTTTTTTTTTTTCAAAATAGACACACGATCAACCTGAACAAGAGACGATCAGTTTGGACAAAGCCATAGAGAACCTGCAGACTAAGCTGCATCAAGTCCAAATGGACAAGGTTGTCATGTCTGACCTCAGGTAAACATAATAATAATACATTTACTTCAATAAAGAACACATGTAAAATATCCACAACCCGACTAATCTTTTATTTTGTAGATTGAGAGATTCAAGGAAACATGTTGATCAGATGGAGCAGATGCTGCACATGTTAGAAGAGCTCCAGAACATCAAAAGGGCCACGGACCAGAAACTGCAGGAGACAGAGGATGAGACGTTGTTGCTTAGCAGGAAAGTAGAGACGCTGGAACAGTTAATGAAGGAGACATACTCTTCCATGTTATCTGACAAGAAACAATATGGAAATGTCTCCGACACCAGTCAGAACACCGCCACTCATTTAAGACTGCCATCCTCAGACGCTACGTTAACTGAGGACCTCAACAATGAGCGAGATCAGATACAAGAGAGGATCCTTTTGGTAAATACTAGATGCCAGTTACTGATCATGATCAATGTACTTTAGACTTGTCTAATGTAGCTTTTCATCTGATTTATTGCAGACAATGGGACATCTAGAGACTGATGATTGCAGTGTAAATGAGCAAAAGCAAAGGTAATTAAATGCAGAGGTACAATGATTAATCATTTCATGAACTGACAAAATGACTCAACATTTACAATAATAAGATTGATAATTTATTTCCAGTTTAAATTTAAGGAATTGCTGCTTTTCCTTGTCATTATATGATTGGAGTATACATATCTTTCAGTCTTTGACTGTTTATATAACACACAAAGGGATTTGGACATTATTTCTCTCACTTTGTAATGTATAAAGTGCATTTTAACCTTTTCTTTCTTTTTTTTTTTACATTTTTATAGTCATTGACCTTTGATATAGGTTGCCAGTCTAGCTCCATTTTTGCTATTGGTGCCACACATAGCACTGCTGCTTACTTCTTCCACATCAAAATAGAGAAAGCACTCAAACAGCAAAGCTCTGCCAAGGCATCATGGTCTTACAGTCCCCCATCCCACAAGCTGCTCACAGAAAGCCAGCCAAATACATAACCTCCTTAGCAGAGGTGATGATTGTGTTCTTCTTCAGTTGTGTTGCTAACAACTGTCTGTGTTGCTTTCTCTTAGAATGAAAGAATTGATTGCGAGTCTGTGCCAGGAGATGGCACTGTTGTCTGACAAACTGAGCTCATCAAACTACGACAGTTTCAGCGTGGGTGTCAAATTGGAGCTGCTTAGGTAAGTATTGCTCCTAAAACATTTCAGGCCTGTTTTACTTGAGGAGGTTTGCAGTCTAAGATTTATTCTTTTATTACCAGACAATGATGATTATCTGAATCAGTGTATGAATGTTTGAAAAACAAAAAATATCCTGTTTGTGCCTAGAAAACTTGCAGAAAGACAGACATCACTGAACCAGTGCCAGGTCAGTGAACTTGAGTCAGCTCTTTCCAACTATAAAGATAAGGTAAGAAAAACTGTACAATAATATTATGAGCAGTAATGTAAACAATGAGGCACCAAGGCTGCTAAATGTTAATATTAACCAGCTATTTTTATCTACATTACTAGACACAAACATAACTGTCTTGTGGAGTTAACACAAACAGGCTGAATGTATGTGATGTAGGAACACAGATGAAAGTGTGTCAAAGATTTTAATGTAAGAAAGAACATATATGTATATATGTATATATATATATATATATATATATATATTTAAAAAAAAAATATATATATATATATATATATATATATATATTTTTTTTTTTTTAAATTTGGTTTGTGAATGTCATTTTTGATATACATAGGTTCATTGTTTGGAGCAGCAACTCCTTCAGGTTCAGTCTCAGCTGGTGGAAGCCCAAAGAGAGAGAGAGCAAACTTTGCAACAGTTTGAGGAGCTTCAGTTCCAGCTTGGACAGCTGAAGGTGCTGCAAAACACATGAACACATACAAGCGATTTGTCTCTTTTCAAGTGTTAAGTTGACACATTTAATGTATTCGGAATTGCACCTGTGGTGGTAATCAGCTGTATTAAGTCAAAGAGGCAACACAGTTTGTTTCTGTAAGATTTAATATAGCATTTGCACATGAGCTTATGTCATATGACGTGCATGGATTGGCATAGAGGCAAAGCACTGAGCGGCTGAAATGAGCATGAAGTTTGTACGCCCTTGAGATGACATGGCTGCCATGATCATTTAAGTACCTTCAAGGTTTTGTTCCAGGATAGAAAAAGACTCTCATTAGAAAAATGTTTATGTAAGACGTTTTTGTCCTGTAGTATAAAACATTGTACTGTCAGTTTTAAGTACATGGCAACCATAGGACAAGAGTGACATGGGCCAAGTTTTGCGTAATCTGACAGAATAAGATACGATCCAATGGCCTTTCATAAATGCTCACAGTTCAGGGCTGCAGTTTAGGGTCAGCTTCTTCATTTGGCTGTTGTAAGGTTTGTTTCATTTTTTTCTGCTAGTCGTGTGAAAGTAATGACCAAATGCTGCACCTTGTTGGTACTGGTAGAAAATGAAGAGAGACACATTTCTTGTGTCTCTCTTGTGCTCAGAGAGTGCATACCTCTGCCAACACACACAACAACTCCCTATCTTGCAATTTTAGAGAAAGAGAAAAATGTATTCTTGTATCCATCGGTTCTAAATCACACCTAGTTTCAAACTCCCACCAAGTTTTAAGAACATTGTTGCTGTAATTTTTGCATAATCTTGCTAAAATCCAAAACATAATGTTTTTGGTTTAGGTAATAAAGACACATAAATCAAGTGAGCAGGTCAAGTTCCTGTTAACCCGTGAACATGCAGAACAAGTTGAAACTTCCCTGTCTGATAAAGGTGCCATGATCGGTCAGTCAGAATGACCGATCAAAATGATGTATCAAGCCATTTTTCTCCCACCTATGTGATAATATTTCCACACAATGTCAAAACATTCACAGTTTTCTGGCCTTTAAAGAAATAGCCCACCCACTGTGCCTCCTGCTTTATCCTCCAGACTTGCAGTAAAAAGCAGCAGTGTGAGCTCCAGGTGGAGGTAAAGGCCCTGAGAGGATGGCTGGTGGAGGCCAAGGAGCAGCTTTGCAGAGGTGAAGAGGAGAAAAATTGCTTACAGGCTCTGCTGGATGCAAGGACCCAGGAGGTGAGGAAAACCCAGGAACACCTGCGGGAAAAAGATGATGAACTTCAGCTTAGGCAGCAAGAAGCTCAGCAGGTAAGAAGCCATGCATCACTGTCACAGAGTTCTGAAACATACCATTTATATTATACTGTGATAAACCACCGCCCACAAACTGCCTTATGGCCAATTGTAATGAAGCTAAACTGATTTTTACAGCATCGTTCTCAGTGCCACACTTTGCAGGGAGAAGGAGAGATGCTTAGGTTGAAGCTGGATGACAGAGAAAAGCTGATAGACGGTCTACGGTTGCAGATGGAGAGTGGCGCTCAGATGGTGTTGCAGCACAGCCACACCATCGACAACCTTCATCAGCAGAATAGTCTCCTCAGCAACCAGCTAAACCAGAACAAGCTGGAGATTCAACATATCAGGGTCAGGAACCACACTCTACTTTTTCTCTATACCTCACAGGCTTCTCCATGTCATTGCCAACTGACTTTATTTATTCATATGTCTCCACCCTCCTGTGTCAATTTGCTGATCAGGCTGAGTTGGATCAAAGCAGGTCAGACGTGGCTACTGCAGAGCATGAGAAGCGGCAGCTACAAGCGTCTGTGGCTGAGCAAAGGCAGCGTGTCCAGGTGGAGACTCTGGAGAAAGAGCAGCTCGCCACCCAGCTGGAAAAACAGCACAAACGGTTACTCAGTCTTACTAGTGAGTGACTAGTTGAGCTTCAATAATGTATGTCACAGCACACAATATCTATCTATCATACAACCCAAACCATGGTGTAGATAGAGAGGTAGAACTGAATTTCCTTAATTTAAATTCAAACCAATAAGTAGACAAAAACATTGACCAAAATGTTTGTCCAATTCCAAAACTCCATCCACATTTCTAACTAAGTCTGTGTTAGTTAGGTGTTTATAGGTTACATATTTAAGCTTTCAAATTTTACTTGTGATATAAAGCAGCAATAATTGTGCAGAGGTCACAAAATAGACAGTTTTTCTTTTCTTTGAACTGTGACATATTTTCCAAATTTTACAAATTCAATCCGATTTTAAACATTTTAATTACTTTTTGCTCAGGTGTGTTTATATAGTTGGTGATTTTTTTTTTTCATCAGATTGCCTAGGTTGTGCTGAAAAAAGGATATAATTCTAATTATAATATTCTAATACTGTACGTTTTTAGCATAGTAATGGGAAAAAAAAGCAGCTGAAATGCTTTGTGTTCTAAGGGTTAAGCTGTTTCTTTCAAAATGTTATACAAAGAAGAAAAGACCACTGTTGTGTTTGTTAGTCCCTCTGGATATTATCAAATACTTATGTGTTTATTAAACTTCACATAATATGACTGTACTGTATACATACTGACCTTCACCTTTATGCACAATGTCAAGGATTTCTGTTACCTGTGAACAGCAGATGAGTGTAACTGGGCACTGAAATACAGCTCCCTTCCTCCTTGGTTCTAGAAAGAGTTCAGGTCTCACATTTTTTTTCCACCAAATCAAATGATCTTCTTGTCCTGCTGGGTTAGAAAAACAACGAGCTGTGTTTGGTATGTTTACACTGTCAACCAAGCCCTTCCATTGCTGCACATGTTTGGTTATGTGTTAAAGTGTGTGTCTCCCGGTGGATATAATGTATGTGTTGTTGTGGGCATGATTTCAGAGGAGCATGAGGAGCTGCAACGGTTCCACAGCTGTAAGAACGACGAGCAGGAAGGTGTGGTGCTGAGGCTTCACGGTCAGCTAAGGACCACGTGTGATGAGCTGGACCAGGTCAGGAGTACCTTGAGGACACTGGAAGGAGCAGATGGACACGGTTAGATCTGTGTGATTATTCAAACAGAGACTTAATTAAAAGACCTATTGCACTAAGAAACATCCAAAAAAATTCCCCTCATTTGTGTCCAGACTGTGATCAATTAAGAGCGAAAACAGTGGAACATAATGAAATCTTTGAATGCTTACGAAGTCTGTCCACAATGAAGCAGAGGACAACATCTTAAAACTCCAATGTGTATCATCTGCTTGCGTCCCTAGCCTGCAGAGTTCGTGGGAATCTAGTTCCTTATTCCAATCGTTCGCTGCTTTACTAGCGTCACAGTTTGCTTCTACCTTCTCTCTCTCATTTGTGACATAAAATCCGTCACTGTGTGTTGCACAAAAATGTCACTGGGCAGCACAAAAACAAAACTCTGCTACACTGAGAAACACAGAGAGTGTTGTATAGGTATTAAGTTTGATCAGCGTTTTTTGAACTCCTTTGACAATGGTTTGAATGTAGCAGACATTCCTATATATTTAAGTTACTTTAACTTTTTAATAAAAACACACTTTGAAAACAAAACCTATTCCCAAGTTTGAAACATCATGAGCAGTAACAACATGGCATTTCAAAACATTAAGCCACAACAAATGTAAAACATAATCAGCAACAATAACAGAACATAGACAACACCGCTTTACATCATTAAGATATCATCATCATGTTCTTGGTATCTAACGTGCATTGTTTTTTCTGCCTTCTGTCTGTCTCTGTCTGCTCTTTAGGCCTCCAAGTTGCCATGAACATGCAGAAAGAGATCACTGCCAGAAGAGAGCAGGTTGACACTCTACAGGGCAAAATCCAACATCTAGAGGACACCATGGACAAGCTGTACCAGGTGTAGCACAATGTTCCCATATCACTGTATATCATTCACTGGTTTCCCTCCAGTCCAGTTAAAAGTAAATCTTTTTTTCAAGTAATTTGACTAAAGTTTTTAGTTTATCATTTCTTTTATTCTCCTTGTCACTCCCGTCAGTCACATTAAAAATCATTTGGTTACCCATTCACACCATTGGGATCTCTGTGTTTCTACTCACTAACATTCTATGGTGGAAAAAAAGCAATTTCAGTACCTGTAAAGTAAAGTAGAGCAGCTCTTTTGATTTACTTTATTAAGAATAATATTCAGTTTTCACCCTCCAAATACTGTGCTTATCCCCACAAAACAATAAATATGAATACATATTTGAATGATGTGCTTCATGTTGTGTGGTTGTCATTGTCCAGGAGAAACAGTACCAAAACCTGGAGCACCATCGTCAGCTCCGGGAGCTCACCTTTGTCCGGGAGGAGAAGAAACAGCTTGCAGATGAGCTGGAGGCCCTTCACTCCAAAGACCAACAATTACGGGAACGGATCGGCAAACTGGAGGCAATCCTTCAAAAGGTGACACTTACTTATGCTTGAATTTATGGAAACAAAATCAAGCTTTTTTCAGGCTGAAACTTACAGGGCTCTTTCTCACATCTGGTGCATTGCAAGTTTTCGACTGACCCAGATGACATTTTCACACCTAGTGCCCACGTCCTGTAGGTAGCAAATGCACTTAGCAAGTGCACCCAACGGTGTATTGGTTTTAAAATGAGGTGTAGTTGGGCACATTGTCAGCACATTGCTATTTTTGATGCAGCAGAAAGCCACTGTGCCATTGACCAACAAAAACCTCGTCCCATTAGCACAGGGGGGTTGGCTGCCGAACCTGCAGCCCCCTCCTGTGCACAAGAAGTGTACAGACACACACATGTATCATGAGGCTACGCTCCCATCTCATCACCCTCAACTTCTGATGTTTGTTCTTTACATCAAACCTGACTCGGGAACATGTCTTTAAAGTTCCGTAAACCATTCCTTTTTCAGCTCTGACTTTTTTTTTTATCTGCATTTATTCTCTTCGTGCACCTCCACCTACTGCTTGAGCCGATCTATATCCTCTGCAGAGAATCTTTCACTTCTCCAATAGCCATGACCCGTGTACAGGCATATTATTGAAGTCAATTTATTTCTTCTTCTGTTCATCTCAATCACTATCGTGTTTTATCTTCCTGTAGATATCAGAAAGCTTTGCAGACTGCCAAGATTTCATCCAGCTGCAGGAGCAGGAGTTTTATCGTCTCAAACTCCAACATGCCCTCGACCTGAAGGTAAAGCTTTTTCCACCCGCTGTATGTAAAAATATACCCATATTTAATTTAGATGCTACATGCTAATCTTCTCTCACGTTTGATAGAAATACTGTATATTTCTAGTCAAATTAACTCAGTGACTTTTATTTTTAAGGAGAACTGAGTGTCTTCTAAAAGACGATATATAAAATTCTTATTTTTCTTTTCTGTAGGAGCTCCAAGGTCAGACTCTGCACACAGCACTTAAAGTACCTCCACCAGATCTGGATTTCCTGAATTCATCAGCACTCATTGCTTCACCCTCTTCCCAGCACACCTCCAACACTCAGATTAAGGTGCGGTCAAATACTCCACACATCTGGCTTATCTCCTACGGTTCCAGCCCATCAAGTGCATCTGTGAATTATTGTTTATTTGGAAGCGCAGACACAAGCTCAGCACATCTGCTCAGTCCTTTTAATCAGAAACACACTCATCATTGCATTCCTGTGGTAAGAAGAGAAACCAGAGCGAGATTTTTTCAATACAGAATGGCACACTGGTTAGTTTTATTGTTATTGTGTCATACCATTATTATAAAATTACTGGCCACTTTATTAGGTACACAGGACATCTAATAAAGTAGCAGGAGTGGCACCCTGTGTGGTCTTCAGCTCCTGTCGCCCCCATCTGCTTTGAGGTTTGACGTGTTATACTGTTGCCTTGCTATTAGCTCAAAACAGTCTTGCCATTCTTTTCTGACCTCCGGCATCAACGAGGTATTTTCCCCCAGAGAAATGCTTCTCACTAGATATTTTCTCTAGATTGTCAGTTTCTGAAATATTCACACCGGCCTGTTTGGCAACCAAGAGCCATGCCACGTTCAAAGCTACTTAAATCCCCCTTTTTTCCTCATTCCGATTTTCTGTTTGAACTTTAGCAGGTCGTCTTGACCGTGTCTGCTTGGCTAACTGTATTGAGTTGCTGCCATGTGATAGGCTGATTAGATATTTGTATCAATGAGCAGTTTAACACATGTACCTAATAAAGTGGCCAATGAGTTTGTATTTGTTGACTAAATATATTGACAGAATATTTAGGTTTGTCTGTTAAAATTCCCTCTAATTCAATCAACTACTGCAATAACATTGTCTTTCTGTAGGCGAGCCTCACCCAAGAGCTCAGGTCTCTCGTCAAGGAGCTGCAAGCTGTTCTTTCTGAGAACCACAGACCACACACCGATAACAGCAACACTGGTACCAGCCTCCACAGGAGGAGGTCTGCACCAGAGAGAGTGCACAGGACTTCATTGTATGTCTAGTTCTGTTCCTACACACTGCAGGGATTAACTTTGTTCTTAGGCCAGCTTAAATCACATCTGAAAATCATGTGATCCAGTGAGCAGGAAGTCACTGTTGGCGAGGAGAAGGGAAGCTATATGCTTTCATTGACCACACTGTTTCACTGTAATGTACCACAAAAGCAACATGCACGCTCATACAGTGTTTCATGTTATGGACCTGTGGTCTTGTGTACTGTCTCACTTTATATTTTATTGTCTCCCTGCAGTCACAGCAGCGCTGACAAGGCTGTAGAACTTAAAGGGTGCTCCAGGTTAAGAAGAAAAACCAGTGACCGGTAGGGAGAGTTTCCAGAATCAAACATCTCATTGAATGATCTGTTTGTTTAAATGCTGCGAGGTATTGACTCAGTTACACCATCTACCCCTGTGACCTTTTGCCTCCTCATGCAACACTCAAAAGTACTGCTAAGTGCTGCAGACAGTGCACTGTGATGTAATTTCTGTCTGTCTGTCTATGTGCCGTGTACAGCGAGACGCATTTCCTTAGGAAAGCAGAACTGGATGGGAATAGGATCAACAAGGAAACCATCAGTAAGTGTGAGTTCCCTTTGAACAACAAAACAATGTCCTTTCCCCAAATGGATTGAGCTATTTTACTCTTCTCATGTGACATGAAGTAAGATTACACCACCAATAATTATAAGACTAACCGAACAGGAAAATGAATATTCAGTATTTTAAAGTATGTGTGAAAAAACTATCTCCCCTGACAAATTATACATTTTACATACATAGACATTTTTATCCATGCCTGAATGTAAAAAAAAAAAAAAGAAAAACTTCTCAGGAGACACACACACACAGGCACATCAGTGGTACCTATGGCAAACCTCGTCATAGCCAAGTTTGACTATCTGGAATTACCATTACAGATATATCCATGACGACATTTTATTATTGTAGATATTTGTGACATCATTAGTCAAAGCTACATTTTCAGATATCTGCAATTCAGTTTACCAGTCAAAATGACATAGTATTTTTTAAGAATGACTGCAGATATCAGTTGTGAATATCTACTAATTAAATGTTAAAACCGCTTGCCACAGGTACCTGTAACCTCACAGCAGGTGTCTTCTATTCTTCTTTCTGTACTTAATTTCATCTTTATGAATCATCTCCATGAATTGTCTGCTTGTTTTTGTATCCAGGCAAGACGCATTTGCGATACAAAGACTTCTCAGCTATCTAGTGAGGGTTTTTATATTGCAACAGCATTTAAGAAAGAGTTATGCTCACTATGGCTGCGGTGCATTATTGAGCCATATTTTTATACATAAATCCTGAACGGAAAACACTGGAGAGAAACTGTTTTCAGGCTCGGCCACAATTTTCTAACTTGTATAATGTGTGAAGAGGAGAATCTCTGCATTTGGTTTACTCACTCTTAAATGAATAATAATACATTTGTTCCATAGAGCCAGTAAGTCCAACAAACTGTATTTTGACAATTTCCGTATTAATTAATTCCTCTAACTTGGAGATGATGGTTTATCCAGGCTGCGTTGCATCAGGTCCTGCGACATCCTTCCTGCAGTTCCTCTCACTGGGCCGCAGGTCACCCGTCCACTCCCTTCTGACCTCCAACCCAAACATCTGACACTGGCACGACACAACAGACCCGGGGGCTGGCTCCTCGTTCCAGTGAGTTTTTAATATTGCTGATACTTTTTACTTCCAAGGTTTATCACATAACCATGAACACTGTGTGATACATTGGTTGTAAGCACATGTCAGTACACGATTAGTAGGAATAACAAAGTGGTATGAGAAGATACTTTTAAACCTGTTCTCACAGATAGTCGTTCATGTGTTTTTTCTCATGACACCTTGGTGACCTCTGCTAATGTAAAGTTAAAGCTGGGTGACACTCACACAAGAAGTCAAATACTGACAGTTAATCGATAAAAAAACGGCGATAAAGCAGACACCCATTATGTTGGACTGATCGCTTCGTCAACTGCACCGTACCACAACAAATGTCATAACACACACGGTGCCAGGACGATGTTATAATAAGGCAACTGAAATCAATTGCAGCGATGGGGTCTTCTTGTTAAATGTGCTCTGTAGCTGCTCACAGACGCAGAAGGGTCTGCATGTTATTGATTGATCATAATCTGTAATTTTATATCTTTAGAATTAATTTAATTGCTTTTTCTTGTCTTACAGGAGACTCACCGAAATGAAGTAGGACGTGAAAAGGATTTTTACAGAAATCTCCAATGAAGTCATGTTTATTAAAAAAAAGGAAAAGGATGTTTTGAGTCGTATTAAAATAAATCAGCAACAACCTTAAACACTGGTAACTGTAATTTTTAAAATGTTGTAGCACATTGATATCTTTATCCATACCTTGTTTTGACAGACCTTAGACGGAAACAGTAACAGTGTGTGTGTGTGTACACATACTGTTTGCCCACCATTTCCTGTGTTTAAATTCTGTTTACACACACACACACACACACACACACACACAATGTGGTCATCAAACATCATCCCCTGTATTTAAATGTTTTTAAAAGAACCCGCCTTTAATTCAAATACATAGTGTCTTGCCTTTTTCCTGGTAGGCCTCAGGTTCATGTTCTCCATGTTTGGAAGCTCCTCACATGTTCACTTTCAAAAACCACATTTCTCATGAGCAGTAATCAAATATAAAACATCCATCTTTAATCTACATTTGGTCTAAAGGCTAACCTTTCTGTTTATGGCTGGGATAAGAATTGACTGTTGTCATTCTTCACTTGAATGAGGAAAGTTGGTGAAGAAGAATGTGGAAGGCCACTGTGAAAACCTCCCTGTGAGGCGGATTTAGTTTCACACCTCTCTTCACCCTAAAGGAGTCAAACATGTCTGTTTTAACATTGTTTTGACATTATATTTGTTCTTGTCTAAAGCTGGACAAACGAGGGTTTGTTGAAAAGTTTGGTGGCTAATGTCATTCCCTCATTTTTGCTCAGTGCGTTCATTCTGACTCTTGTAGCTTTCTTGATCTTTTACATGTCATGTCATTTTTGTCTCCATTTAATTGTAGTCTGTACGGGTTTTGGGCTTTGGACATCAACAAAAAAAAGTAATTAGATTATATCAATTCAGGCATCTGTCTTTTGTTTTTCTCCGTTCACATCTTCCTTTCTTATCTCTGTACAGTTTGTCTCATCTTCCTCATTATGGTCTGCTGTAGGAGTATGAACTAAAGACGTGCTGTTTACACACATCGCTGGATCCAAAACAGATGCCACCTTATCAAATAACTGGAGAGAACAGAAGAGGCCATCCATTCAGGATTCATTCAGTGTTCTCTCCATTCTCAACGTTTAATAATCCTCTTACCTCCTGACTCATGTGATCCTTGTAATGGGGGTACATAGCCAAAGGACACTTTTTGAGTTTTTCCTCCACAGCAATCACATATTCTCTGCGGATCTACCTTTGAGAAGCAAGCATACTCTTTGTTGATCTTCTTTCTAGGCCTTTCAGTGGAGCTGTGGTTTGGAGTGCTATGGAGAATGGGTGGTGAGATGCCTCCCTGGGTCATGGATGAGAATGACGAGCTGACACTGGGGTCATCCAGGCAAAGATTTCCAAAGTGACCACCGCTGACTCAGGAAAGCTTATATAAAATAAGAAATTAAATAAGAATGAAGTCGGGGAAATGCTTCACAGTATCAATAAGTAAAAACATCCTATAAATTAGAGGTCGAAATGCAAACAGGACAATATTACAGAAATAGTTTGGTTGGTGTAGTGGTTAGTACTCTTGCCTTTGCAGCAAGAAGACCCCAGTTGGAACAAGGGCCTTTCTGCATGGAGTTTGCATGTCCTTGTGTGTGTGGGGGGGTTTTCTCTGGGTTCTCCGGCTTCCTCCCACAGCCCAAAATCATGTAATATGGGGATTAGGTAAATTAGTCACTCTAAATTGACCATCGGTGTGAATGTGAGAGTGAATAGTTGTTTGTCTTTATGTGTGTGGCCCTGCGATGGGCTGGCGAACGTCCTTTAATTAAAAATAACATTAGCTAAAGAAAGTACTCTGTGTGACACAGTTTCCCACAGTGTCAGCATTCTCCAGAATCATAAAAACAACCTCCTTGGCCAAGATGAAAATGAACAAAGATTACATTTTAGTTTCAATTTCAGACTTTCAGAGTGTCAATGCCCTTTATTCTATTTTTTTCACATGAGGAAAGGCATCATAATTCCATGTGCACTGTTTTTTTATGTTTTGCCAGTGTGCACTCATGCTTGCATCAATGCCAAGTTTCTTCTGAAAAGGAATGTAATAATAATGATATAATATGCTAATAAATCAGGCTACTAAGACAAACTCATAGTCATTTGCACTTTTGTTTTACCTGCTTTCTGCATCAAAATGTTGTTTTTTTATCATCTTGAATTCAATTCTCTATTACATGTTTTCTTCTCCGACATTTGAGTAAACCATCTTTTAGTTTTCTATTTTAAAATTACATACGCTTCCGTACAAGTTCATAATCAACAGTCCCAGAAGTCACTGATGAATACTTTGGTTTGATGTTTGTACTTTGTTTGTTTTTATTCCAGAAGCCATTTGACCTCCTGTTCACAGCCGTAGTGCAAGAAATCCTTCTCTTTGGTGAAAAGCTTGCTGGTACCGTCTATGTGTGGTATGTCAAAAAAAAACAAAAAAACTAGAGCAGGTCCCGTTTCATTCCCCCCTCTACACATCAGCCTGCTGTCTGTTTACATTTACATCCATGCACTGCAACTATAAATGAAGCAGCATAGTGGCCATTTTAAGAAGCATTCCTCACATGCCTACTGTGATATAGTATAACAAGTTTGTCTATTCTTGCCTCGCTTCCTCCCTTCACCCTCCTCTGAATTATACACAACCCGTTCCATATAGTGTAAAAGCTCTGAAACTGTTTTTCAAGAAAGAAAATGTATTACTGATCACATTAACGATGGCTCGCTCTGTGTACTCCACATTCAGTCCCTGAGTGACAGTGAGCCAGCATACACTCACACACACACATTTGTGTGTTTTTTGGTCTGTGCGGGCCACTGAGAGTCTAGTCTGGTCAGAGGGCCAGTCAAGTGAAAAAAAGATGTAGAAATAACAGTATTTATTCATTTATTTATTTCATGTAATTTCTAAATAAGAGCGTTTTTTTCATATGGGACAATAAATAGTTCACAATATAAATGCATGTATGATGCGAAATCACTCTATTAATACTAAAAAATAACATGAAATTGATGGGGGGGGGCATGTGGCCTGCAGGCTGCGAGTTTGATACCGCTGCTATAGATACTATACTAGGCAGTGTCAAGGAGAGTAAATAAGCACATTTAGCTACTTTTGATTATGATTTGAACATAATATCTCCAACCTATTCATCCATACAAATCTTAATCCGTAAAGCCAGATGAATGATGGATGTATTATATTACCAGTATTTCACACTTAGCAGCATTACTGACAACAACAAAATTCATAGAATGTTCACGTAAAAGAAGGGTGAAATACGGTAATACTCACTTTCTAAGTTTTACTTTACAAATAATACAATACTTCACACTTCTCTGTTCCTTGCTTGAGCCAAAAATGAGAAACATAGATGATGATAATGGGTGACACAAAACAAATATAATTTACCATGGGAAAAAGGGCTGCGCATGTTTTGTTTCCATGGTTTGTAATTATTTGTTAATCTAATTCATTTGTAAAGCATTTATGGAAACAAACTGCTCTTATCTCCACTGATAAAGCCATATATGCATCAGTAGATTAAGCAGAAAGTAGTTTGTTGCTTGGTAGTCATGGCAACGGGGCGGAAGAGTGGGCCGCCTCTAAGAAAAGAGGGAGCGTTATAAGCTTATTGTACATTCACACACAGTCTTTAGTTTATCTGTGACACTGGTGGAAAATACATCTATTTGAGTCTATTAGAGTGAAACTTTAAGTAACACCTGCATCGGAATGCTGTCTGCCTGTTGTTTTCAGCTTAACAGTTCATACAGTCTCCCACATGAAACCGAACACTGGGCCCAAATACCACACTCTACTTTTGGTTTTTGAACTAAATCATAAACAGAACCCAGAGAATTCAGGAGTGACACTTTTATTTCCTCCTCTTAGTGTTTAAAAAAAGATCAGGTCTGGTCCTGTCCACACCAAAATTTCATCACTGCTGTTTCTTGTGTTGGGTAGTCGTTCAAATTGTTCAAATGTGTTTAATATTTTACTAACAAATGTACACAAAGCATTTTTTTTCTTCTGTTAAACCCCCCCCCATGACTTTATGACCCTGTGTGACTCATCGAAGACACCTGGAAGCCACTATGGCCCACCAAACCAGATACCTGTATGTAAATGAGTTAAACTAGCTGCATCACACACAGCGACACCAATAAATAATGTTTACACAGTGCTGTGTCAGTTTCAACAACCATAAAATTAATACTAATTTGATTTTTAACAATGGTGTGCGTCAGTGCAAGGCTTTTACTCAAGTCAATAACCGTATTACTAATTTCATCACTGATTATACTGTTGAATAGTAACACAGTGTTTTAGAGGAGCATACATTAACCTAAAATAGATAGATGTTTTCATGACAATAATCCCTCCATGCTGTATATGTGTGTGGCTTATATAGTGCTGTATAAGTATATACACACTCAACACACTGTAGCGCCTATTTATAGTATTAAACTACAGTAGATGGCAGCTGTTGTCTTGATTGACAAACACTTACTGTCATACAGGAATACTCAACCATGAACTTAGTTGGTTCTTCACTTACAGTATGAGTTCACAAGCCAGTAGCACATTTGTTAATGTTACCTTCATTAAAAACAAAACCTCCTGAGTGACCATGGACAGGTCGCCAGTCCAAGACACAAACAACCACTCACTTTCCATTTAGAGTGTCCAATGTGCCTAATCCCCAAATCTGCATGTTTTTGTACTATGGAAGGAAACTGGAGAACCTGGAGAAAACCCACGCACACACAGGGAGAACATGCAAACTCCATGCAGAAAGACCTTGTCCAAGCCGGGTCTTCTTGATGTGAAGGCAAGTTTGCTCTATTCTATTCTATTCTTGCATATCAAGTAAAATAAGAATTGAATATTGATATTACTTTGGCAATGCACTCATTGTGTATAGTTTACCAAAACTGGTGAAAGTGACAAGGGGCTGTCCAAGTTTCCTTCTTAACACGTTCTCTTAAAGAGAAAAGTGATTCTTGTTGACAAGATGTAATCACATGTTGTGCCCTTTAGGGCTGATGAATTAGCTAATTAGCCTGGGTTCAGGTCCCTGGACTGCATTGCTGTACAAACAACAGGGAAAACACTGCTGGGACAGAGAGACTACTGTTTCCCTTCTTTCAACACTGATGATCCCTATTTATAGCAGCAAACTGACTTTCAGTGTCGTCAGTGAACCATCTAATGCGCTGTTTCACTTGTTGCCAGCAGCACAGTACCAGCTTGAGTGCAGCCGTGAAAAAAGTGACATATGAATGTAAATTCAAAGGTTACAGCCATATAGACACTTTCAATTTGAGTTCAGTTTGTCAAGCTGAACCTACATGACCATGTTTTAGATGGAGCACATAGACTGTGAGTTCATTTTGACAAACCTTTGCTTTGTGTGCATGGATTTTTTTTTTCAGCACAACATTAATTAGCCATTTTCTCCATTTTGTCAATTCAGGTATAGATTAAGTACATGCAAATACAAATGTCATGTGAATTTAACTCTTAACTTTTACTTATCATTGTGAGTCATTATAAACTGTTTATAGGCATTCTGTAAGTCTGGTTGTTATCAATTGTTTTTCTCAACTTGTCTTTGCAGTGTACAAACATTATGCTGTTATGCTGTTCCAAAGTGTTTTCTTGTCAACTCCAATGATAATCCTGATGTTATGCTTTGGAAAAGATCATCTGATGGAAAGTACAGACAACTGTGGGACCTTTGTAGTGTGATTCTGGTATTTCAGCACCAGCAAATAGAGCCTAGGGTACAATCTGTACATCTTACATGAACCGAATGGATTTGTCCTTTTGCTTGCCTCACCGTTTATCTTGTAGATTCATCATGTTTTCACGGGACAGCTCAAAGCAACAACATGACGCAGAAGTCACAACAGTGACTCATGTAGCTGTGGCTGTGTTCAGCAGTGCTGCGTACTTTCCAAGCATTTCCAAAACTTCAGCTTCAGAGTTACACATTTCATTTCATGGCTATTTTAACCCTTGAAACTGCTGTGGCTATTTAAGCAATGGCAATGATGTCATGATGTCTTTTTTTCACAGTGAAAGCCGAATACTTGCCCTTATGAAGGTGGACAGTCTTCCGTCTTTGCATCTTTGCCAATATATGAGCCTTGCTGTTCAAAAGCAACGTAACCAATTCTGTTTTAGTTGTTTTTGTGAGATCCAGCTTTCTTATTTGTCTGCTTGGTCACTAAGGGGTCTGAGGTTCAAGTACTGTATCTTCCTCTTGGTGAGGATTTCCTTCTCATGCGTCTTGACACATGAATATTGGAATAGAACACCCCTGTAAGTAGGCATTGTCTACAAACGGCTCTCTAAGTGGTTGCAAGACAATGGCCTGATCTGAGTAAGCTCGGCCCCCTTTGGAGGAAAAAAACTGTGTAAATAAAAGGATGTGGAAAGACATTTATAGTTGACACATGCAACCTTCAAGGTATTAGGCTAATACACTGCCTGGCCAAAAAAAAAGTTGCCACCTAAAAAAAAGAGTCATATAGTTGGACCACTTTTAGCTTTGATTATGGCACTCATTTACTGTGACTGTTTCCATAAGCTACTGCAATGTCACAAGATTTATTTCCATCCAGTGTTGCATTCATTTTTCACCAAGATCTTGTATTGATGATGGGAGAGTCGGGCCACTGAGCAAAGCCTTTTCCAGCACATCCCAAAGATTCTCAATGGGGTTAAGGTCTGGACTCTGTGGTGGCCAATCCATGTGTGAAAGTGATGTCTCATGCTCCCCGAACCATTCTTTCACAATTTGAGCCTGGTGAATCCTGGCATTGTCATCTTGGAATATGCCCATGTCATCAGGGAAGAAAAAAAATGCATTGATGGAATAATCTGGCCATTCATTATATTCAGGTAGTCAGCTGACCTCATTCTTTGGGCACATAATGTTGCTGAACCTAGACCTGACCAACTGCAGCAACCCCTTACCTATTTGCTTAGTTAAATCTGCAGGTGGCAACTTTTTTAACTCGTCTCCTTGTGCCATAAATCATGTCCATAAAAACAAAATTATACTCAATGTAATAATTTTGATAAATATTTCAGATACAACACAATTATATCCTGGGATGATAACTGTTAAGTGACACCATGTGATTATTTGTGTAATGCATTATTTTTGCATCAAACAAATGCATTCCATTATTTGATTTATTTGTTTTAACAACAACAACAACAATGCAAAAGGGCAGCATTAATTTCCCCCCAGAGACTTTCTACTTCTCATTGACAGTCAGAGAACAATTGGAGGAAACCTGTGTGATGCAAAGGAAATGTTTTGGTTTATGGTAAAATCAGAGGGTTTGGTGTCACGCAGGTTTTCCAGTGAAGGGGATCGCTGCCATTTTTAACTTTCTGTCGTTTATAGCCTTTTAGAAGTGAAGGTACTGTAGAAAACAATACACCGCAGGGATTGTGCAATCCTTTAACACGCTCTTTGCACAGGATGTAATACAGGTGTGGCATGACAGGACTCCCTTATTGTGCCGACAGTCAAGGTCCGCTCAAACTTTTGTGAGGTGACCTTCGTCAATTTTTAGTAAAACAAAAGACTCTGCATGACCCAGAGTATAATGCTCAGGGACAAAATCAGACATGGTTTCCTGAAATTCTTTTCTACAATACAAATGTAATTTTATACAAATTGGACTTGTGTCAAATTGTAATCTTACCCAAAGTAAGATTAGGATAAGATTTTGCTTGATAACGGAAACTGTAGAGCATAAGTTTTAAAGCGACAATGGCAAAGAGGTTGTGACTAAAAAGACTTTGTCAAGTGAATTCTTTGCCTTAATAAGCCATAATAAAAACAATAACAAAACAAAAATGACCTAAAAGGTACACACTTTCTGCTTTAAGGCAGTGACCAATCATTTTAAATGTTGGCATTGAATTCTTTGTCAAATTTGAATCAAATTCATCATCTAGTAGTATATTAATAAACTGCTGCCAAATAATATGAACTTTTTCATTGCTTAGTTTTGCCTTATATATAAAAAAACATCTTCTCCTTCTGTAATCTATCTATTATGACATTATATAACACAATTGAGGTTGGCGGTGACGGTGAGGCTAAATTGTGGGCTGCATGGCTTTGTTATATAGTGCCAACATGCACAATGCATGCATTGTTGCATAACTCGGCCGGGGACAGCAAAGCTACGCAAAATTCACTGTGAAAAATTGAAAGCGCAGCCAGTGCTTTGCACGTCTTCAAACGTATGCTACAGAAATCTTTGAGATTTCTCTGGCCGTGCAAAGTGGTGTGACAGCGGTGCCTCCTTGAATTCTTAAATTAACACTTCTGCTGCTGCTTACGTGGGAACAATGAGACGCTGTCTCCTGTTACAACACACATTAGCCCAAACGGTGGGAAATGAACCACACCTAGTGAGACGAAGGAAATCTGTGGTCCGTCCATCACTTAATCAGCATAGAGTAAATAAACTACAGTCTGACCATGTGAAAACATACACAGAAACAATACATGTTTTTTTGGCATGAGTGTGTAATGTTCAAGTTTCAGAATAGGAAATTGTTTTCAACCTCAGTTTTCTCCCTGATTCTGGCCCAGTGCAAAGAAGAGCCATAAGGGGGCTTTGCTGTTGAGGGTTTATGAATCTATCCAAAAAACACACCTAAATGTTGGCTGAGATACATGAGTTGAAGCTGCTCATGTTAATTGCTAAATCATGGCCTATTTGATAAGCCTGTTTTCCATTGTGCTTTGTTACTTTTTTCCTACACAAACACGAGTATAAAAAGTCTGTAAGTGAGGTCTTCTGAATCAGCAGTCCCAAACTAGGGTCCATACAGCGGCATAGTGACTAGCACTGTTGCCTCACAGCAAGAAAGTCACCGGCCTGAATCCTGGTTCAACTGTTTTGTTTGGAGTTTGTGTGGATTCTGAGTGTCAGACTGAATGGTTGTTTGTTACATTACATGTCATTTAGCAGACGTTTTTATCCAAAGCGACTTACAATGGAATTGAGTACAATCAGCGAGGGGTGGAATCGAACTTGCGACCATTGCGACAATGATGTTTTTCGCACATAGGGTACCGGTCTTAACCACTGAGCCACTCCACCCCCTTGTTTGTCTCTGTATGTTGGCTCTACCTTGCCTTTTGCCCTATGTAAGCTGGGACTGGCACCGCGACCTTCATGTGGAGGATAAAGCGGTAGAAGATGATGAAGATTAATGGCATGAAACACATTAATGACTGAAATATGGTTGTTTGAATTAGAAAGTAGTGGAAATCGGGTGTGAGGTGTCTCAGAATTGTACTTGTCCAGATTTTTTACTGGCTGATCCTTTCAGCTCAATACTCCCTTCATGAAAGGGTAACCAGAACAAGTACGGCGGGTACAACTCGACTGTCTTTCTGAAGGTTTATTCCACATACACAGTTAAACAGCAGTTAGACAGCAGTCAGTTAGTAGTTAGACAGTGGTCCGTTCGTTAGACAGTAAGTAGTTAGTTAGACAGCAGTTTGTTAGAAGTTACTTAGGTTATAAAACGTCGTACAGGTTCTGATGATAGATAGATTTACAAAGGCACATACGAAGGTTACAAAAAATGACTTTGACAATGCACCTTAAAGGCACTTTAAAGGCAACGGTGCTTTGATACCAATTACAAAAATAAACAGATAAATAGAATGAAAGATAAATAGCTTTGCCTGCTAGAAAGTTCTACAGTACTTAAAAGTACTGTATTGTGTGTATTTAGCTACTTTAATCCAGACTGCAGTACAACATATACAGTATAGGCTCCAATGTATCAAACATCATCAAACATTCCCTTTGTCAGCAACTGTGCGTTCTTTTGGTCACTGAGATTCTCACCGGGGAGAGCGAGGAATGAATTATTCCAGGAATAAATTCACTCTTGTGTACTCCTCCCATAGTACTTAATGCCTGAGTTTGCATTAATCACCTCCAGTGAAAAGGTCTGCCACTCCTAGCGAGTCTCCACTCCCCCAGCTATGCCTGTATATCAGTCTGTGGCCTTACAAAGACCGTCTCAGCCTCATAAGTGCCGTGACTCAGTGTCCGGTACCAGGCTCCACCGTCATACAGTCCTATGGGGTGGAGGACACCGCTTACCATGTCAAGCTGTGTTTACAGAAAGTGTTAATGTTGTTTCTCTTGTGTTGATACAAGGAGGGTGCTGCAGATAGGGGGACAGATGATGGGATGTGACTGGAAGATAATGTGGCTGTTGTTTTTTTCCATCTTACGATACTAAATTATTGCAAAAAAAAAAGGAATACTGCTCCTTCAAAGTGAGCCGTGCCTTGATCTTAGCTTGAGTAACATGCAGTTTTAAAACTCCCTGTTATAAATCATAGAGAACAGAGTCGGTCTCATTTCCCATACATGAAAAACTGCAACGTATGAAGCTGATAAACTACAGCAAGGCCAACGACAGATTTGTTTCGCAACATCTTTACAGTCATGATTGTTTTTAATGAGAGATATTAGACTTTACCAAAAAGAATTTTTTTATAAATTGTCCCATAAGTTTACATACCCAAGGTTAAAATTTGCCCTTGGCTGCATCAATAACAAGTTTTAATTTCAAGGTCCTGTGTCTAAGCATTAGAGACATCTAGTGGTAAGATTGAAGATTGAAACAAGTGGAGGACTCTGCACATACACCCCTCCTTTTTCCCAAGCGTGTCAGCAAACTAAGGTGGCTTAAGAACTTTGCTCAATATGAAAGGCTTATACTCAGGTTATAAAAACAAAAAACATATTTCCGTGTAAGCATATTTAAGTTCTGCTCCTAAAAGTTATTATCTGACCTACATTCGTTTTGCACTTGTCATAAATCTCAGAAATGCATGAAATACACCACTGACTGAGGATTTGTGCCCAAACATGTGCTCACATTTGCACTTTAGATTGTGCGAATGTGCAAAAACTATTGTGGGGGAAAAAAAATGTGTTCATGCACAATGAACGATTTGTGTCGTGCAGCACAGCAGACATTAGTGTGAGAACTCACTGAAAATGATTTACTCTCTGGAAAATAGACTCCTTGTTAGGGTGTGTGTGAATACTTGCCTTATTATCAATGTGAACCTCTTTTACATAGAAATGTATGAGCATAGACACAATACCCAGTCATCTTTGTGTGGGCCTTCAAAGCTTTGTGTCTTCAGTGTCCCAAAAAATGTGTTGCTGTATTGCTCTGTTGACCAAACATAAAACGGACCCAATACAAAGGTTGAACTGTTTTACCCCTTTTCACCCTCCCACCCTTTTTTGGCAGAAACAATGTTGCTGCATTACTTGACTGTTATCCTTCCCCCCTGATGATTTTCTGTAGCATTTTTTACTTCTCTTGTTTGAACAGATGCCGGCCCCCCTCCTTCTGCAGCCCCCATCCTTTGGGATTGCCACGAAGCTTAGTACAATGAGGTAACACTCAATTACATTAATGTGAGGAGTCCAGCCCAGTCAGTTCCTTCCAGTAAGCAACATCAAACGACATGATGTATGTCGCTCCTGGACGAAAAATTGTGCGCCCTTTGTTATACTTTATTTATGAATGGATTATGAAGGAGGGGGCTGAATGACCGTGCTCACCTTTCAGACTGCCCCATGCTTCATATAAACTATTTTATCACAGGCTGACAAAGCTTTCATCAGCGGCCACCAAGCAAACTTCAAATAAACACCAGTTGAAAAACTGATCATTCATGAGACCAAGGATATAGTTTTCCAGAGACAGATTCAGATTCGCTGCACGAAAAGATCTCCAACCGTAGATAATTTGTGAGTGACTGGTTGAGGTGGAGTGGAGGCATCTATAGCCAAGCCTTCTCACCTCATTAACTAACCTGGTATCTAAACGCTCCTCTAGAAGCACACTCTTGAGATAAGCAGCAGCTCATGTTGTCTGTAAATACAGAGCGTGATGACTGAAAATTCCCAGTGTCTGGTTCCAGCCTTACACTGCTTAGAGGCTTAGAGTTCCACAGAATCCAGAAGGCCATGAAGAATCCCAATGAAATGTCAACTTTGACCTTTTCTGACTCAAAAGCTTGGCTGCGTTTTAAGCAAATTTGGTAACATATCCATGAGCGTGTAGAACTGACGATGGTGTGAAACAAAATACAGAGGAAAAAGACAAAGACGTTAAGAAAGAAAGCTGGTAATGCAACATTCTATTTACAATATTCCAAACACAGGCAGATCACATGTACAAGTACATGTTTGAATGCTCCCAAATGGGTCCTGAATGCATCCTCAGATCAGATCACAGAAGCCACAATTGGAAGTTTGAGGAAGCATGTGAAAAACATTCCCGAGAGACGTGAATGCAATCCGTCATCTGATGTCCTTTGATTTGCCATAGTTTCTTAGTTGTTTTGTTACTAATCATAGCTCCTCTCATCTCTTTTTTCTCTTTTCCAGGTGACAACCTGTACACACAAACACCATGGCATCCGACACAAGTGGACTTATTTGAATAAAGGGTGGGAAAGCCAGATGTGATCGTATTGTCACAGGTGACACATTCCAGGTGTGAAGAGTCGTCTTTGTTCAGACACACATTTAGACTTTATTGCTTTAAAAACTGTGGATTGCATGTTATAGTTTACGACTGTGAACAATGAATTATAACCGTACATAACTGTAATTATAACTGCGTTCCTTTTGCTGTTAGGATAAAATCATAGCGAAAAAAATGAATAAAAATCCATTCTCACTGGATAAAGGCGCTGAGTAAACTGTCCAAACAGCAGGCAGCACAGCACAGCAAAGTTAATGTCATTGCTGTTTCTCCTTTTTGTGTGTCACCCTAAGAATTTACCCCATTTCGTTTTCGCTGATGCAGAATCACATACAGTCACGGTGATGCACGAGTGTGGGAGTGTCAGTCACGTTTATGCTACGTGTTTGGGTGGATATGGATGGATTTTGAAACTATGGGGTCCTTGGTGAGAGACATGTTAAATGCCCCTATCCCTTCATTTCCATATTACTGCAACATCCTGTTAGTATGAACACAGTATGCATCAGTATGCAAATTTTGTAGATTTTTGGGTGAGCAAAGACGTAAATACAACCCTTCCAGCAATTGCTTACTTACTCACTTGTTGCAAACAGCTGAAAGTTTGTGGCCCTCATAAATGTGCAGGTCACACAGGTAATTTCACGTAGTGTCATTTAGCCATAGGGGCCTTGCATTGGGCAGGTAAAGCATGCAATTTCCTGGTGCCTTGGGCTGGGAGGGGTCCAGAGAACAGCTAGTTAATTTAGTCTACAGCACCAACAATTTTGTGAGAACCTCCTTGAAGTCTGTGCTCTGATATGTAGTGATATGTAATGCAGTTAACCCTTAGCACAGTGGCCATTTCAAAAGATTACAGGTGTAAATAATCAAATGTTTGACTTCCATTTAGCTTCCTTCAGGGTGTATGCTAGCTCGTTGTCTCTCTGCCCCGACTCACACAAACTGAATAGAGCCACCGTTAAAATGTCAGCAACACCTGTGCTTCTCCAGCTGATACGTCAAAAAGGAGCCATCACACCATGTTGTAAAAAACCCTCAGAAGACTTGTTGCCTTTACCTTCTGGGTAAAATACCCATATTTCATAGTAGCAATATAAGAACGTCTGGTACTCAAAAAGGAAACAGTGAAGGCCTTCAATGTTGATGTGGGGCCCCACAGGTTGTCTTTGCCCGGAGCCCCCAAAGTCTCTTGAAATTAAAAAAACAAGAACGCTTGTTCTAAAACATTAAAATGCTCCTTTTAACATTTAGGACCGATGATTTAACCTATTTCCAGTTAAATGAGTATTTGAGGATGTTGTCAGTTATTAAACAAATTAGAATGTATTCATTTTCTTTATTTGAAAGCAACAGTGTGCGGTTGAAAATATTACCGTTTGATGCATACCGTTTCTCATCCTCAACTGGCGAACAAGTAATAATTTCTGGAAGTCTGTACGCCAAAAGGTAAAGTTCTTAATCAGTTGGAAATTCTTTGCTCTGCGACGACGTGAGGCTTTGAACTGCTGACGATAGAATAAGAAGAGTGGTGGAAATCAAGAACTTTGAGAACTTCGAACCGTGGAGGGCATTATTGGACCACTCAGAGTACAGCCTGCCGGAAATTACTAGAAGAGGAAGAATTTGTGAGGTTTGTCTCTGGGTTTTATGTTTGACTTTTTATGCTGCAAAGTTGAAAGCATAAAAGGCAATCCAGAGTACTCCCTAGCCCAGATAAGTAGGGGGTTGCATCAGGAAGGACATCCGGTGTAAAACATCTCTGCCAAATCAAATAGAGATCATCCACTGAGAAGAAGCCTGAAAGACAAATAATACCATACTGTATTATCGGAAGAGGATTTACATAAAGGATTTAAAAGGTCTTATAATTTTATGTTTGATGGTTCAGAGGGTATGACAAGAATGATTAACTATGTCGTACTTTATGTGTAGATCCACTGAGAAGTTTGTCTGAAATCCCTCATTTAAATGTACATTTTGAGTGTTTTGTGCAGGTCACCTGCACTCATATATATGGACACTATTGCAAAAGCAGTGACGCTTTCCTTGTATGGACATCACTAAGGATGTTCTCCTGCACTTATGATTCATGTTTGTCAGTTAGCTGTGCTTGTGTATGTTGTGGTGGCCATAATGCAGGCCACGAAACGTGCATATTCTTCCTGTAATTCCACTACAGAGTCATGTGTGGTATTAGACGACTCCGCAGCAGCTGAGAACAGCGCATCCTCCTCTCCTCGTTCCTCCTTTAAAGAAGCCCCGCCCCTAAATCAGTCGATCAAATTCAAGATCACACTCGTCGGCGTCGAACCAATCAAAGCGCAGGGGGCGCGGCCTAAGCGGTGGTCCGGGAGGGCGGCAGCCAATGAGAGCAGCTCGTGGTCGGACAAAGAGCCCCACGTCAACGGTCGTTGGTCGTTTGAATTGCTAAATATTCATATCCACACTGAGCTTATTTAAGGAACCGCGATGAGGCGACATTACGGAGGCTGTATGTATGTGTTTGTGTGGAATTATAATTTCTGCCATGTGAGCAGAGCAGATTCTCAGACAAGTCAAGTGAAAATGTGCATGAACAGCTGCTGATAATTCATCGATTAAGAATCCTGGTTGCCCTGCATGTTTTATTCACTAAAACTCTGAAGAAAACACAACCATAAACCAAGTTGCACTAAACTGCACTGTAGTTTTATATATTTTACTTCCACACACTTGTAGTTTGTATTGTGTTGGGTTTTACATTTTGTTATGTCTTATTAAGTGTTAAGTCTTTTGTTGTGTCTTATTTAAGGGTTAAGTCTTTCGTTGTGTATT
Organism: Solea senegalensis; assembly: GCF_019176455.1. Taxonomy (NCBI): domain Eukaryota; kingdom Metazoa; phylum Chordata; class Actinopteri; order Pleuronectiformes; family Soleidae; genus Solea; species Solea senegalensis. The sequence continues at coordinate 14,083,441 of NC_058025.1, read as the reverse complement.
ATTTAAAGGTTAAGTCTTTCGTTGTGTCTTCTTTAAGTGTTAAGTCTTTCGTTGTGTCTTATTTAAGTGTTAAGTCTTTCGTTGTGTCTTATTTAAGTGTTATTTTTGCTATTTCATTGTGTACTTCTAGTGGGGAGTCTCTGCAAAAATGTCATTATGTCCTCATAATGACAATAAAAATTCTTGAATCTTGAATTCAGAAACAACATGCCTGCATAGTAGTATTACTTGGATTGTTTTTATTCTGAGATTGCTGGAGCTGAAACGAAAACAGTTTGTAGAAATAATTTGCAGTGAAAGTGGACAGGCACCTTTTAAAAGATGAGGCTAATGAAATTCCACAGTTGTCCATCCCATAATGAGACAGTTTTACCCTGAGGTCCCCACCCTCACACCCGCCGCCCAGGATCGCCCCGCCTCCCCCTTAAGCGACGCTTTTTTCCTCGAGGCTGGCCATTATCGCGTAGAGGAAGGGGAGGAGAAGGAGGACGGCTCTGCTTTTTTACACCTCGTCTGTGTGCCGAGAGCCGACGTCTCACTTCAACACCGGCCACGGAACGCACCGCAGCAGCGCACCCTCTTTTTTCTATTTCCAAGAAAAGTGCCAAGATTCGTGAATTTTCCCCTGAAACTCCAGTTTTCCGTGTCCTCTCTCCAGCGCGGAGAAACAAGTTTAACGCCCAGCCGCCGCCGCTGCTGCTGCTGCTCAGGAGACGCCGTGTCCGGTGTTTCATGCTCTCATCATCATCGCTTCGCCTCCGCTGTCTTTAGTTTAATTTCCTGTCTCCGTGGTAGTGAAGTAACCACTTAAGTGAATCTATTTCTTTTGGTTGGGTACAGCACACCCATACAACCAACCGGCACCATGACGCGGAGATCCTGTGCCATTTACTGCACCGGCATCGTGTGCGCTCACCTCCTGATTGTGGGAATCGCCCTGGTCGTGGCTCAAGTCTTCCAAACAATGATACACAGTCGACTGAAAAAGGTGAGTGATTTATTTATTAATTGAAGCACTGTGTTTCATTTCATTCATTTCCACACCTTTCTGTGTGTGTGTGTGTGTGTCACACTCATCTGCAGTCGTCAATCATGCGCACTCGGCATCCTACTGCTGGTAAAGCATCAGTGTCACAAGATCTGTGTTTAACGGTGTTCCACTGTGAACCTTTGACTGTTTTTAGTGTGATGTTCCCCCTGCACTGTCTCGTTCATATTTCCGCATTAACCCGTGGTTTGTGCCGGTGTTGTCTGCTGAGACGGATGAAGGATCAGCACACACACACATGCACGTATAGAAAGCACAGAGTACTCACTGTATGTATAAATCGTCACTGTATGTATAAATCCTCTGGAACTGGAAGCAGGATTGTGTGACTTTAGTCGCTGGGGAGAGTTTGTCGTGACCTCACACCTTGTTATGACTCTCTTTAATCCCCTAATTTAATCCACACACCTGTGCGTGTCTTCATGATTAACATTGATTTGACCAATCATCACATATTCTTATTTTCAGTAAGCGAATGAGGGGACATTACTTTACATTTGACAGAAATTTCTGACCCAGTGAACTGACTGGACAGACAACACTGACTCTAATGGTTTGGTTATCCCGAGGAGGAGGTTTCCCGGTAGTGATGTGGTTTAAACCTCAACCAGCAGGGACGCCTTGGTTTAGGGGGAGGTTTGCAGGTCTGGGTGGATGGATGAGTGAGTGGGGGGAAGGGATCTTGGTTGACTGTGTGTAGCCTGATCAGGGAGTCCCCTGACTTTCACTGATGTCAAGTTTTTACCTGATGTGACAATATATTTTCTGCAAAAGTGAGAGGCACTAATGTAAAGGGTCGACCACAATGCATATGTAATGTGCATTATTGTATCTCTTACAGGGAGGTAAGAGAGTCAAGTCTTGTGAGTGAGTTTGTGTATTTTTAAAAAAGAAAATTGAATGAGGTTTTTCCTCATCAAAATAAGAAGAAATATTTGTTTCTGACTTGGACTTTGTCTGTAAATACTGTAGTGCAAATCTTCTTGAGTGTGTCTGTGTGTGTGTGTGTGTGTGTATATATATACATAAAAATAAACAAGTTGGGGGTCTTGTCAGCTGACACCCTATCCCACCCTGCAGTCGCTGCTGCCCACCCTTTAAAATACCTCACATTCCTCGTATTGACATGAATCACGGATGTGCTGGGTGCTCTGCGCAACTCATAATCTGTTCTTGGATATCGTGCTGCTTGTTTACCCCGTCTTCTCAAGAAGAAATGCAGAAATGGCTGAGCTCAATGACACACAATTTGTCCAAGTTGGAGACATAAGTAACTCTCCCTCCTGTTTTTAAAATATGATCTAGGTCTAGTTTTCCCCTATTTTGAATCAACGTGGACCTCCAAGAGAGTTGGTCACAGTTAATCAACAGGGGGGGACACAATTCTGATGTGGGTGGCGATTACCTGAATGACAGCAAAGCTAATCCTCTTTGGCCATAGTCCTACCATTGAATTGGACAAGAGCAGACATGCTGAACTGACTTTAAAAAGCAGCCTAATCTGATCTTGAATGTTTTTTTGTTTTTTTTTTTAATAAATGGACAAGTCACAACTACCTCCAGGACATGGACTCTGTATGTATGTCTGCAGAGATGGGTGTGGAGAAAGCACTGTGAAAGTCATGTGAGGAATTTGACAGACTCCTTGTCCTCAGGGCTATGATTTTAGCCTCGGAGAAAACTTGTGGAACCTTGTTGTTCTGCCTCTGAGTGGACACTGAAAAGACAACCACTCCCCTCACACCACTCCCCTCTGCCCTGTTTATGAGAGCAGACGTTTCAAGTTAGTAGGAGTGATTGAGCTGAAAGTGCAAAAGAACAAGGTTGTGCTAGGCTTTTACTCAAATTGTGCCATACAGGCACGGTGTCAAAACAGAAGCATTGACTGTAATAGACGTCTTTGCGTTTTCATTGCCGGTCTTGTCACAACAAGCTGTTTGGCAATGTCCTGAGTCACACCTGCACTGTTTGGTTTAACTCGTCCTTCCCATCTGACGACAAACACTGTATGTTGATCTCACTAACAAACTGTGTCCCTCACTTTTTTTTCTGATATATCAAGGTTTCTTTGTGGGGGGTTAGATGAGTGATTCTCACGCAACGTTTGAAGGCCTTTTAAAAGACCTTTTTATTCAAGGTTGGCAAACAGGCGTACGCATTCACTGCAGTCACACATATCTGTTCCTCAAATGCTGCAGGGCGAAGACAAGTTGTTGTAAAAGTGACAATGTTTGCGTTTCCTTTCTTTTTTAAAAGCAGACTAAGGGGCTGAATCTTTTGGTTTAATCTTATCTTTTATAGGAGCTCTATACTCCACTGAGTCTTCGTCGCAATCCTCTTTCAGTTCCACTTTTAATTAAGAAGCAAATTCATTAAGGCTCGGGAGATTAACACGTCTTAGATACTTGAAGTTCTTTTTCAGCATGTCATTCATGTTTGTGGAGACGTTTTTTGAAAGTGGTTAGTCACTCATCAAATCACTTGATAGATTCCTGGATTTCACCTAATTTTGAACCTAAGTAATTCTAAAATTTAAAGGAAAGGACATGCAAATGAAATTTCTGGCTCATAAAAACAGCTCTCTAGACATTCATTTATCAGGTTTTTGGCTGCTTGGTTTGGGAAATTTAGTGTGTTTCTCTTTTTTTGGACATTTTACAAACTAAACGATTAACAGTCTGATCTAGTTTGAACCCTACGTTACTTTGCCTTTTTCTTCAAAAGATATTTTTGTTTTGTTGACCCCACTGTATGAAAACCTGTGCTAGATGTCGACATGGAAATGATGTAACAAAACCCAACTAACAATTGTATAGAGCGATGTCTAAATGTTGGAAGTTGTAACCCAAACAGGAAGTACACACCACGCCTTAAGCTATATTTTCTCAGTCTTCAGTGCCTTTAAGAGACCGCAGAAGACAATGTATGGCCTCTGTCAACTGTTCCTTGTATTGGGGCGACGGATGGTTTTCAGGAACCCACCATTTAGAAAGGCACGAATAGAAAGGAGGCCATTTCTCCTCCCCAAGTTTAAAAATACCATCAAAAATGCACAAGGCTTTGTTTTCTGTGGTCAACAAACATCCTTAGCGACTGTGTTTTCTAATAATGTTGGATGGTTTAGATCAGGGGTATTCAACTAAAATTCCAATAGGTCCAGTTAGAGAAAAGTCTGTCCATTCTGGGTTAAAGCCCTGTTTTCACTGTCCACTTTTCTCTTCTTTGAGAGTGCCATGTTTAGGTATTTTTCTCTGGATCACTCTTCTCTCGCTGTATCGCTTACTCTTCTCTCTGTCTGTCACTTGCTTCTTACCTCCTTCATCTGTCCATATTGAGGGTCACAATGTTAACGGAATGCACAAATTTGATTGGCTTTAGTGGCATCACGTGGGATGGCTTAACTCGAATGCAATTGGTCAGTGGATTTCTTGATTCGCTTCCTGAGAAGCTGCGTCGGTCCAAATGGAAGCACCCCATCAAAATTTAAAATACTTAAATAATTTATTGATTGTAGGTCTAGGTCCGTATAGGACGTCATCTGGGTCTGGACTCGGACTGTGGTCCACCTGTTTAGATCAGGACATGTCGAGGTCAGATGCTCTGCTGTGTTTGACTTTTTGCTGGTCCTGACAGTTTGTTTTGCGTCTTGAAATGTGCACAATTTTCAAGTTTCTGAAACTTGACTGCTATTTGACTTTTTGTCGATAGGAAATCACTTTGACGGAGAAGAGCCAAGTGTTTGAGGCATGGAAGAATCCACCACCACCTGTTTATATGGAGTATTACTTCTTCAATGTGACCAATCCAGGGGTGTTCATGGCAGGCGGGAAGGCAGCTGTTAAACAGATCGGACCCTATACTTACAGGTAAGTTTGTTCTGAAGACATGCAAATGAAATAATGGAGTGCAGCTGTAAATACATGTAATATTCTCTGCAGCTGTTTAAGCGATCTTGCATGTGGTTCATTGGGGAACATTTGGTTGATGCTTTGTTTAATCCAAACAAAGGACATCTGGACTAACTGACCAATGCCCTTTTTCTCACCAGGGAATACAGGCCGAGAGAAAATGTGACTTTCTTGGAGAATGGCACCAAGGTTTATGCCTTGAACCCTAAAAGTTTTGTCTTTGTGCCTGAGAAGTCCGCTGGCAATCCCGAGGTGGACATCCTCACCACTGTCAACATCCCTTATGTGGTAAGAAACATGTTTTGACAGGCAGCAGACTGTTAATCAAGCCCTCCGATGTCACTTTGATCAGCATTTGTTTTTGTTTTTGTTTTTGTTTTTTTTGTACCAATTCCTCCAACACACCTTGATCATACAAACCTCTGGCAACCCAAGCTGATTTGATAAAACCTCTGTATCATATGGTTTTCAACAAATGCCTTCACATCGGTTGGGTCTAACATTCCTTTCCTTGTCATTGTCTTTCCCCCTCAGGCGGTAATGGATCAGCTGAACTCGTACTCCTTCTTCGTGCGACCCTTTGTGTCCATGTACATGAACAGTTTGGGAGTTGAACTGTTTATTAACCGCACCGTCCATGAGTTTCTGTGGGGATTCAAAGACCCACTCCTCACAAAGATCCACTCCATGAAGCCTGACGTGGACGAATATTTTGGGCTAATGTGGAAGGTAAGCTTGGCAGCATGGCAAGTTGCACACTCTCTCCCCTCTTCCTGAATGTGACTTTCAGAGACAAGCTAATACAACAACCGTAAGAAACCTTTTGGGTTTAACACCCCTTAACCCTTGTTGAGGTTTTTTAAAGCAGCAGACAAGAGGAAGCCTGTGCTGCTGTCATGTAAGAAGTGAGATTGGTCACATGCTGATGGAAGATGATTTCTACTTCCTTTTTTAATAGAACATCATCTGCAACACTAACCATGTGATGCCGAGTGACATTTGGTATCATAAATTTTAAGTTTTAAGTTTATCGGTTGGTACATAGCCAATCAAAATCATCAGTGGTTTTCATATGAAATTATTAATTTTCACTCCTTTTCAAAAAATCTTCAGCTGTTTTTTTTTTCAAATGTGTCAAAGAGTCAGGGTTTTGGGCCTTTAGGTGAGAGGGGGGAAAAAAAAGCATTTTAAAGAATGCCCGTAACCAATAATTGACATTGTACACAACTTTCTGATATGTTGTTTTCATAAGTTGTGAGTTACAGCTGCAAACCCTGAGACTATCCTCAATAGTATATGTGTGTGTTCCTCTGAGGTCATATTGGTCTAAGTGAAAACGCCCAAGCTTTGTTTTTTTTATGTTCTCTAATCAATTACTTACTCCGTATTGTGTAACAATCTGGTGAGAATACTCATAAGGCTCATGTTATTGGCAAACACAAAGCAGCATTTCTTTCACAGTTCCCAAGGTCCTTTGTCAGCAGACATAAACAGTTTCTGACTCAGTGCCTGTCTACTGTGTCCTCAACAGCTTTCAGCCACACCAGTTTTGTCTGATTTGCGGTCTTGTTTTCCATAGAAAAATGGCACTCATGAAGGAGAGTTTGTATTCCACACCGGCGAGGAGAACTACCTGGACTATGGCAAGATTGACACATGGAATGGCCTGAGGTAAAAACTCATATCAGCCACTCTTATCATCTTTTTCCTCCCAGTGATAGGAAGTAATCAGACTCCTGTGCGTCCATATAAGATTTGTGTCAGGAAAACATATCTGGGGTGACTTTGCACCTTGAATGTGATAAACACGTGCCAGTGAAAGAATCAATACATCTGTGTAAAAATATACAGGAGAAACTGTGGCATTAGAAAAGCTGAGGTTGGCCTAAAGAATCCACTGCTCACAGTCAATTTGTTGATTGATTTTTATCTCCCGCTTTTTTAGTAAGTAAAATACCAAACAAATGTTGCATTCGGCTACTGTTACATCTTCATCTGAACGATTTCCTGAAAAGTTGTGCAATGAAAACGAAACCGCTTTGGGTTTTGATAAGTAGACCACAGGAAATAATGCAATGTTGGCGACGTGAAACTTCATCTGATGCACACTTGGCAAATGCTTTTATTCAACGTAACCTGTAAGTAATGGACAACAGTCAAGGTCCAGCAGAGTAGGAAACCTTTGAGTCGGCGCTTTCTTCTCCATCTAAATTAAGTGAAATGCAAGGAAATCAAATCAAAGCAAAGAAGTGCTCATAAGTTTGACCAAAATGAATAAACAATTGGCAGGGTTATCAAAACTGATTGGAACAGGAAATGGTTAAAATTCAAGTGTGACATCAAGTGTGACTATAACTGATATAGAATTTCATAAAGTTGAAAGAAATTGCGATGAATGCAGTATTTCTTCTGAGCTGTAGCAAAAGAATATAAAGTGGGCTAAAACAAATAATAAAAAAAGTATGTCACAAACTTAATTCTCTGAGTAGAAATACCTCACAATATTACCTGCCACTTGTACTTGAGCTACACTGAACACTAACATGGCCTGCTTTCTGGAAATCAATAGGCAGATGTCCTGGTGGTCCTCCAATCAGAGTAACATGATCAATGGCACGGACGGCGCCGTCTTCCATCCTCTGATAAACAGGAATGAGTTGCTCTACATCTTCGCTGCTGATCTCTGCAGGTATTTGTGTGTGTGTGTGTGTGTGTGGGGTGTTATTAATTTGTTTAGTCAAAGCGTCCTAACAGGATGAGGAACAGGACTTGCACTGTGGCTCAAGTGGCTGAGTCATGCACAGTAACCATATGAATGTACTGATAAGGACATAAGTTGTGATTATTATAACTTCCTGATTAGACTGACGCTCCATTCAAAACACACATGCGAATATGGGAGTTTGACCTACACGCTTCAAGAGAGGAAACAATCACCTCGTACTTCACATTCTATTCTTGCTGACAAGTTCCCCCTGGTCAGAGGATTGAAGATTAAGACAATATTTGACATTATATTCTTTTTGATGGCTGTGGAATTCTTTATTTAGGCTTCCAAATATTTTGTCTTAAGAGTGTTCCTGTTGATATTCGCAAAAGACGCTGATCTTGTTTTCTCTCCTCAGGTCTATCCATTTAAGCTATGTGAAAGATGTGGACGTGAAAGGCATCACAGCGTACCGCTTTGCACCCCCCAGCGATGTCCTCATGAGCCCCAAGGACAATCCCACTAACGCGGGCTTCTGTGTGCCAGCTAAAGACTGTCTCGGCACCGGTGTGCTTAAAGTCAGCATTTGTCGTGAAGGTAGAAATACTTTGACCCTTTTCTCCACCACTCTGACCCAGTTACCCACTACTACATACTTCCCTCTTTAAGCACAGGCCAGTGCCATGGCACAGATTTCCCTGTTCTTTTTTACCGCCCCAAAAAAATATCCTCTCGGTCAGTGACCATGTTCCCTGCTCTGGTGTGTGATTCCCTCTGTTTGAGCATGCCAGATTTGACTCAATACAGGGATCAATCATTAACAGTGCTGACTCCTTCTGTAGTGACTATTGAAGTATTTATGGTGGTCCTTGAGTAGAGTGTGATTGCACAGATAAGGCAATCACCTCTGGGATTGAGGCATGAGGTCATTATACTATCATGGAAAAATATGCTACTGTAACTCCACAATATGTTCATTTCTTTTTTACTTCCCCTCCCCCATCATATACAGCCTGAAGGCCCATCCTTGTTTCTAGATGGGATTTTAAATCTTGTGAATTAGAATGATGTAGTCTGCTACAGATTTCTGCAGTATAAAACTATCTAAACTATATAAAAATCTGTTGCAATTAGGAATCAGGAATAGGGTGAAAATTATTGCATACTGAATTTTCCTTTGAAGACATGTTAATTATTTCTAGCATTTTATTGCGTATTTATTGTTACAGCATTCAATCACCTAATTAATGAATTGTATAGCTAATTATTATTGTTGTGTTGTTGTGGCACCAAATTTAAAATAAATGGCGACTCTGTGCCCTTCCTCCTGCTAAGTGTGCCTCTTGGAAATACATTATTGGAGTACATTTTTAAAGACAAAATATGTTTGCAAATGAACTTGTATAAATACATTCAATACCACTAGTTGGTTATTATCTTTAAACGGATGAAAAGTAAGATCACAATTAGTTCCATGGAAGAAATAGTCTTCATTATGACAGGTCATCTATGCCTCTTTATCTATTTCACACATTCTTGAGCTATCTGCCGCACCATATCACTGCATAATAATCCTATTTATCTGCTTGACAAAAAAGTGTTTCATCTTTGATCGGTTTACAGCCCTTGTTGTTTAGACAGTCCTCCAATGTCTGACGTGCGTTTGTCTTGTTTTCCATAAGGTGCGCCCATCGTGGTGTCTTTCCCACATTTTTATCAAGCGGACCCTGCCTACATCAATGCGGTTGATGGACTCAACCCCAACAAGGAGGAACACGAGACTTACCTCGACCTGCAACCGGTATGACTAATATGAAATCTAAGCAGATCACAGCTGTGTGGGCGGATCTGTGTTGAACATCCCTCTTCCGGTTTATGGCGGTCTTAAAAAAATGTGAATAGATCTAAAAGCGTGGATGTTTTTGTTTGCATTAAAGTGTTATTTGTGGTTGCCAAATTCCTTACAAATTCCTTATACAGAGGGTGTATTTGTTCCTGAAAGCAAAGTGACTACTCTCTACATTGTTCAGCATTATTTTGAATGGCTGGGATAGTATTTTTCTTGCACTATGTGATATTATAAGAAAGAACATGTTTAATATTCCCCAAAAATGTTCCCTTGGGTCTAAAAATACTGTCTTGGTCTCCTCCTGTAGACTACTGGAGTGCCCATTCGTGCCTGCAAGCGTGCCCAGCTCAATGTAATTCTGAAAAGAGTTAAAGGTTTCCCGTAAGTCAAACTTTGTTTAACTCTGTGACCCACTAACTTGTTGCCACACACTGTCCTAATTTTGGCTCCGCGTTGAGCCAGAGGTTCACCCTGACCTCACCCGTCTCTCTTTCTTCTTCTCTCCAGCAAGACCAGGTTTCTCAATGAGACCATTTTCCCCATCATGTTCGTCAATGAGGTGAGAACCCCCCCCCCTTTGAGCACTGAATTGAGATTCACTATTCTAATATGAGACACCCAAGTCAACCCTGCTTTGTTTTGTATTTAGACGGCGACTATTGATGATGAATCAGCTTCCCAGATGAGGACACTGCTCCTCATTGTGACCCTTGTGTCAAACTTTCCCTTGCTCATTGTGGGTATGGGCATCATCCTTCTGCTCGTGCTTGTTGTCTTGTTCTGCCGAAACCGCCAGAAGAAGGTAAGCGCTGCCCCTATTGTCGTGTTGCTAACAATCCTGAAGTGTCATATTAGTAATCCCCACAGTTGCCCACTGACATGAGCACATAGTGTAAATGTAGTTGGTAGTGATAGAGTATGTCACAGTAAAAAGTCCGGATTGGGTTTTGAATTATTTAGGTTTTCACGCATTAACATCACTGCTACAGCTGCTGCAGGATTAACAACACGCATGTTAACTAACACATTGCATGATACCTGCAAGACTTGCATGGGCAGTTTTCCACAATTCCCAGATCAAATGGTGTTGATATGTTTTTTGTTTTTTTTAATACTTGCCGAATATTTCTTAACAGTCGATAAATCTTTTGATGAGTCTTTGTATTCAGAAAGATTGCATCCAAGTTCCCTTTGGGACACTGTAGATATGAACCGTGCTTTTGCAGTAGAAAAGTCCAGAGGATGATGTAAAACACATGTTCACCTCTTATCTCTAGCTGTGCAGGTCGCTGATTTGAACCCCGGTCTATCCTGCCGCAATGTTACTATAGTTCAGGTCATTCATTGCCCAGAGATAACCTGTTTTTCCCGAGTGTAAGATGAGGATGTATACCACTCATGTTTGCTTTACAATATGAGTTTATTCTAGCATACATATAATTATTAGAAAGAAGCAGAACTGGCTAAAATATGTTTTAATACAGATTAAATGTGAATATAGTGACATTTGTGTGACAGGGATTAGGCTTCGGCTTCATACTTGCAGTGCAGACATGAAGTGGTTATGATAATTATCTGCATAGACGCATGCATTGAAGTTTACCTCAGCATTGAGAGACTGTTATTGCTTAATTGCAATGTGATGATATGTTGTATTAACCATGCTCTAATTTTAATTTTCTGTAACCCCCCTTTTTTTTCCTTTTCTGTTTTTTAGAATGAAGTAAAACGTATTGATTTTACTGAAGCTTTTCATTCTTTTGCTGTAAGTCTTCTGTTTTTGCCTTGTTTGCTGTTTTTATCCACCATCATCTCTTATTATCATATTTAATTGTTTTTATGGGACATCATATTCCTTTTGAGTTCTCACCTCATGGTGTAATTGTTTACCTTTTTAAGTTAATGTTTCTTGTGGTGATTGATGGTGAGACTGGGTGCATTTGCTGTGGTTTGCTGTGAACATCGCAGTTTAAAACATTTTACACACATTTTAATGTTAGTGTTTCATGTAAAAGACGTCAAAATATTTGGACACGTTGCCCGTGCGATGATACTAACACTCCCTCTCCTCCCCACTCTTCCTGTCCAGACGGCAAAAGAAGACACGGCCTACACTCAGGTCAGCAACAAACCAGAGCAGCCGCCAGAAACGCAGGCCAGCAAGCCAGCGAAGAACGGCTCCTACATTGCTATGTCTCCAGTGGAGGCTGAGAAGTGTTGATCAAGGATCTCTGCCCCAAGAATGGAGCTTAGGAAGGGGGCTGAGGGAGCAGTACATGGGTGTTACATTTCCACGGGTGGGGGGTTTACACACACACACACACACACACACACACACATTGTGGGGGTCCCTTTTCACATATTGTGTGGGGTGGGGAGGATGGGGAAAAGGGGCGGGGCAAAACCCCCTGTATACGTTTAGTCAGCAAAGACATTGCTCCTCTCACTGAGCTCCTTATGACTGTCTCCTCGTCTCTTCTACCTGCTGAGCATGGCCCTTGCTGCCTGCTGTACTGCGACACAACAAACTCCTACACCTTTATTCCTCATATCTGTCCTGGTCGCCCGTGAAAGATGAGAGGACTCTGGTTGGGCTCGACCAGGACAAGCCTTTTTCCATTATTCTTCTGAGGGAACACGGCAGCATAGAGGCATCATGGCTGCACAAGGATGCATGTAGAGGGTGTCGTATTCTTGCTCTTTCCTCTCCATCAGTATTGCGTGTGGGGAAAATCTAAGCCAACAGATAAAAATAATCCCATGTCAACTGAATCATTTGGACAAAACTGTGAGCTTCTGCGCTCGGAGGATGAAATGGTTTTGCTAATAACCTCAACTTAGCATATCCTTTTTCTGGGAAAAAAATAGAAAGAAAAACAACTAACTGAGCCAAACTATTTATAGCAATTTTTTGCCTTTTGTTCCTATGATGAGTAAGTGTGCGCGCACACACTGCACTTCCAAGTATCGGTGAAAGTGTGTCTGCTCTTTTATCTCTTAATTCATTGTCCTGTTTTGATGGACAATGGCTAAATGTTTGTTTTTTTTCTCGATGCAGGCGCAACGTCGTCCGGCACCTGAGATACTTGTGATTTTGACCCCACCCTTTTTGTTTCTTTGTCGGCATCAACCTTTTCCCTCTAAACATTACTTTAAGAAATGAAGGGGATTAGTAGCTAAATGTGACATTGTTGGGATTACCAACGGTAGCCCCGTAACATTGAACATTCACATTTAGCCACAGAACGTGTAAGGGAGACTCCAACCCGCTCTTTGCCTTAGAATGGTTCAGCGTGTTCTTTATATTCTTACATTGTTCAAATAAGCTGGAAATCTCTTGATATTGTACATGTGTAAAGGGGAATTGTTGCGATACCTCTGACCAAACTCCAGCAAGCAGTCCTTCTAGTTTTGCAGATAGACGCCAACTTTTGCTGTGGCGTTGAACATCTACACTGTTACATATTAGACAAAGCACAATTTGGATTGCTGATAACCAGTCCTTACACAAGGCTACCAGGTTTTTTTTGGGGTCCTAGTAGTATGTGTATATATATACACACACATATATATATATTTACATCTCATTTGTCAAAGACACTGTCAAGTGCTGTAACGATAAAAAAGATAAGTGGTATCACTTGGTGTCAATGGACCCCCGTTCACCCCCTCCATGCAGTTGATCAGTTTGCTAAGGAACTGAAGGCTTTTAGGCGAACGCAGCAGACGGCACTTGAATCACTGTTTGTCTTACATTTCCTGTCGTCCTTTCATTTTTCTGTCCTCCACGTGTCAAACCCGTTGGCCTCCATCAACGGGAAGTGAACTTCAGGCCATAATCCTGTCAACGTGGCAACATTTCCTGCTCTTTGCCTGCACATTGTGCCGTTTCTTTTTCTTTTTGTCTCTGTCATTTCAATGCAGGTGGTCCTTTATGTTCATTACATTTCAACGGTTTGTTTGGGCTAGTATTGGTTTTGATGACGTTGTAAACGGGACGACGGACGTCCCGGCCTCTGTGTTACTTTTTACGTAGCACACGGTGTCTTTATTTTGATATCCTTTTTGTATTTGTCATTGCTGCTAAAATAAATGCCATAGTCTATGGACATGTATTTGGAAATGGGCTACTCACCATGACATGCTCATTGTGGACGATGCACAAATGCTTTTTGCCAGTCTTAAACCTTGAAGGTTTTCTGTGTTTGACACCTGAGCATGAGACACGTATCGCTTTTATCGTCGAGGTTAGTGAACTTGACAGAAGGACGAGCCACTTTGGCAACATCTGTTTGGTGTCAGACGTTTCCTAACCCTCTCGTGCAAAGTCCTTTTAAATCAAAGGTTCTTTTTTGGGACATGAGTTTCTTTTCCATTCTCGTGTAGAGTTGGATGAGACGTTTGATGCTGCTCTGCCAAATATAACACAGGAGATGGTTTGCTTAGATTAACTCGGCACAAATTCAGGGGAAAAGGATAAGCAGCATTATCCAAAGGTCTACTCGGTAAATAATTAATTGAATTTGATGACTGTTAAAATGATGGGCAAACTAACATTATTAATCATTTTAAAAGCAAGACAAAATGTAGCTGTTTTTTGGTAGATAGATTTATACAAATGAAATTCTTGGTTAAGTCATTAATGGCATTTAACACTGTCCTGATGTTTTTATAGATGAATTGATGCATCAAGAAAAGAATCCACAGGATGATCATGTGTGAACATAATCATCAATGCAACCTTGTAGGAAAAAACACAATTAAATACAATATTGAAAATACGGAGATGATCTTGATAAATGCAAGCTACTTCTGTTCCCCCATTCCCAGAATTTGTGCTTTGTTACCCTAATTGCATCTACTAGGTCACCAGGAAGTAAAAACTATCACGAAAGGCCTTTTTAATTCCACCTACATGCAAGAAAAGTTCACCTTGTGTAAACATACAGTCTATCATCATCATCATCATCATCATCACCATCCACATTTTGAAATCTTTACTTGAACCTGAAAGACCTTAATCCCTAGAAATGTGTGCGTTGCTTGTGCAGTGTCTTTTCAAACACACACACACGCGTGCGCATGCACCTGAGCCATCACTGCTTCTCCTGTCTGACTTCTATTACACTGACCTTTGAGTCCAATTCTTGAAACCCATTGGCTCGTTCTTGCTTGACCAAAGATAACCCATATAGATCTGCTCCAGCGCAGTGTTTACTCTCTGCGATAACGGCTGTGCCACAAAATCACCGCCTACCTTCTTTTTCTTTTCTTTTTTTTTAAATAGTGCCACCACTCGTGAAGTATTTGCAACAGTGTTATGTGTGTGTGTGGATGCATGTATGTGCCTTTTTACATCAAGGCAACAGAACAAACATCACAGACGGTGGTTTTGATGGGTAGTGCTTTTCTTCACTGGTGCGAAAGCGAACAGGTGCTCTTTGTGAGCAGAGAACATTGTCAGTATAGAGCAATACATCCAATACTGTGTAAAATAGATAAATGTGGATGTTTATGTATTTTTCTTTCCTGGATTCTTTTTTTTTCTTTGTGTAAGATCCCCCCCCTTTTTTTGCTGTAGTGAAGTTCAAACTTTTGTTTTGTGTAATATTAAGCTTGAGTTCAAGCACATTTCACTTCCATTCATTTCAAATTTTCTTTCTCAAGCTGAAACTACAAAAAGGTGTAAACGAGGATCCAGCATTTCACACTGGGTCCAGTCGGAGACCTGTAAAAATGTGTTGTTGAATGGTTTAACTTGGGTGTTTGTGTTGGATGAGTATGAACATTTGTGAGTACAAAGTTGTGTCGTGGAGCCAAAGGCACCGTTTCTGTCAAACTGGAGTGATTAACTGGAAGGCTGATTATCTTTGACTGAGTAAAGCAAGGCGTTGATGCTGTGTGACCTAGCTAGATGAATGAAGCCCTCCTTCAGGGATGAGCACTTGTGCCATACCATCCTTTTTTTTTGTTTTTATACCTTAAATTAGCTCTTTGTAATGACCACATTTCCCAGTTTCAATGTTCTGCAGTCACTAATAGACATTTCCTCTAAAGATCTACTAATTGGTTTTGCTGCTGAAAATGACAATCCTTTTGTCATGTTAGGTGCAAAATGATTTCAAAGTAATATTCATTTTTAGTTTTGATAATTTACACTGCACAGATGTTTATACAGTGCTTTTGTAAACATTTCTAGTGTATTTGCAAAAAATAAAAGTTGCACTGAAGTGCAAAGTTCACATGGTTGTTTTCTCTGGGCTTTTTTTCCTCGTTCAATTGAAATATCTTCTCTTTCTTAGTAGAACTGTAGTTTGGGAGTTTTCAACTGAAAAATGTCACTTCACAGTCGTGCAAAATAATCCCTACTGATAACCTGACAGTAATTAGTAGATTAATGTTGAAGGGCTGTGTAGATTATTTCTAGTTTCAATGTGTTTTGTTGCTCTGTTTTTGGCTCCAATATACACAAAGATGAAGATAACCCCCTCACGTTTTCAGCAATAATCCCTTCTAATACAGAAAGACAAATTAAAAGTAAATATAGTCAAACCATATATTTACAGTGAACATTAAATGTTGCTGCATCAGACATAATACCACTTACTCACTGCATGTAACTCTTTAATAATTCAGCTTTTAAGTATCTGAATATTTATTCCATCCTCGGATTAAATAAACAATGATTTCAGGAAAGAACTTCCCAGACAGTCATGATTCAGCAACAGGCCTCTACTGAGTCAATGATCAGCATAAATACATTTCTTTTCCTAAATCGTTGCGACTTCTGTCGCTCTTCTCGAGCCATAACCTTTTCACCTTTTCACTGTTTTGCATATTTCTCTAAAATGTGAACCCGAAGGCTCAGCAGAAACAAGTTCAGGCAGCTGGGGCTGTGGCAGGTCACTCGTTTCTGAAGCGTCATATCTACACATAATGGCAGCCTTTCGGCTCATTATTTAAAGTGTTAGCCTCGGGGCTGTTTCATACTTGCTGTTTAAACTCTTCTCATATGTTTCCGCCCTTGTAATTAACTCTTAGGTGCATGCAGGCGCCAACATATCCAGGCTATTTCCACTGAGTATTTACCTATACATATACGTCTATTTACTTGATCCAACACACATATTTACTGACACGGCAATCCCTGCTCCTATTATGTTTGTGGTCGACTCACAGGAAATGTAACTTTGAGGGGAACATGCTTGAACACTGTGACTCTCACCTCAGTGTTTCTTTAGTTAATTCTTGCATGTATTATGCGTTATGCAGTTTTAAATAGATGTTTGGATGTTCTTGACCTTTTTTAAAACACAAATTCAGCTGAGGGAGCTGACTTTTCTCATAAAAGCGAGAAAACATGAATATTGTAGAACTCTCTCAAAACTTGTTTAAAATTTTAAACGTTATTTCTTATATACTTGGCAAAGAACAAACTGAATTCCCCTTTTAATATCCGAATATGAGCCGCCTCACTGGGCTTTACTATTTTTTAGTTTTCTTTTTGTAAAACAGTACATTTGAAAATTCATGAATAATAATAACAATTATATTTTTGCATCACAATATTGTGGTTAAAGCACTTCTACATACTGGTGTATTAACCATTACAGAAACATGAAATAATGATTTTGATATTACCAACACTGTTATTTGTTAAGCAATGGATATGCAGTATGTGTGTGTGTGTATGAGGTAAGATATAGGTGCCTACAAACAGTGACTAAGTGATAATCCCACAAGTTAGCATAGTTGATTTCTGTTTATTTAGAAGGAAAAGCCAACGGACCAGCATTTCCACTTCCCCATATTTTGCTGAGGTGATAGTTACGTACTATATTCCCAGGCCAGGTGAGAAATTTTCCAGATTTGGATTGTGGGTCCAGTCTTATACCGTAAGACCATGAAAATACACTTGATGGCCATTAATATTAACCACTGGTCCAGTATTAAATGGTTTTAGTTTACACTGATGGAAGAAAAAAGAAAAATGCCACAATCTGAAAATGTTCAACATCTAAAAGATGATGATTACCATTTAAAGCTCCAGTATGCAAGATCTGTCGCAAAACACTGCCCCAAAGCTTTCTGAAAGGACGACTCTGGGTTCGAACTGTTCTCTAACATCATGCCTTTTGGTATCTAACTTCATTCCTCACATTTCAGAGAACCACAGTTAATTCCTCTTATCCTAAAGTTCTCTTTGAACATTTAGTTTCTCATCGCTCTTGCTCCAGAGAAGCATGAATGATTCCGTTAAGTGAAGTTTCACTGTTGTGACACAGGGGAGTCACGTGGAGCTGATCATCCGATCGACTTAATCAGCACTGTGTGAACTCCACTATGATTCATCAAAACTTTGAAGCTCAAAAAGACAGAGGAGGTGTTTGGACAAAATCCAAAATAGCTTCTGAGTTCATATATGGGCCATATTTCCTACCTGTGAAGAATCGAGTGTTCAAATACACAGACATTGTACAATTGTACGTAAAATTAGTCGAAAAGCATAAATGAAGACACATCTATATATCTGGTGTTAGTTTTTCTACATTCTAAATCGTTAATACACTATTTTGACACGCGGTAAACTGTAAAGTTATTCTGGAAAAATGGGCAAAAGCACTCCCAACTAAAGGGTTAAATAAAATTGATTATCAAAATAGTTTGACTCATCGTTGCAGCGCCTAAAACAATGTCATGTCTGACCAAGACAGATGCAACAGTTGACCGATTCACATTGTCTTGATTCGGGCAGAAAACTCCAGCAGCTTTACAACTGTAAGACCACCGGCAGAGAATGAACAATAGAAGCCCCCTCCTCCGATACACTGGATACAACTAGGCCAAACTGCCATTTTCTTTTGTCCCACTAGTCACCAGTGTGTGAATTTACTTGTGACGGGGTTTCAGTAGCTGCCTGCGAGAAGCAGCAGTGGCTGGGTGGGTGGGGACAGGGCACTCTGCCCACCGTGATGTGTATCACATTGTTAGAGTAAAATGACAAAAATTAAAACTAGGAGAGGATAAGATACAGAGAGCATGACTAATGATGGATAATGACTCTGTCTCTCCCCCTCTGAGGTTGGTTTTGGTGAGTGTGGACTTGTTGAAAGTGTGGACAGTTCTGGGCACGTTTCCACCCACGTCAAAGATAACCATGTAAAAGCTCAACGACTGCCTTGACTTTAGATCTAGTTAATGCAGATTTTCTTCTTCATCTGTTGCACTTTGAATGTCCATGGTGCACTGCGGGAAGTTATGGAGTGTTAAAACATTTTTGTTTTTGTTGTTCCTAACAACTAACCAGGTCCTGGATAATTATTTCCCCATAAAATGACAATGAGTTCTCTCTTTTGAGACATGGATGACACATTTTTGCTGCCTTGTGCTTGGTTTTAGTGTCTTAATGTTTGTATTTATTGCAGTTACATGTAGTTTGTTGTTATGGCTGTCATTATTTGAAGTATAATGTGTATAATATTTTACTTTTACAGCATAATGTCACCCATTATGAAAATCAATCATCAAATCTATATTTTTAATATACTTTTTTAGTATTTATTATTTTTTTGTTTATTTATTGACCCATTTTGTTTTTTTGTTTGTTTTTGTTTTAACTAATATGGGATTGGGTCACACGGTGGTATAGTGGTTAGCACTCTCGCCTTGCAGCGAGAAGACCCGGGTTCGAGCCCCGGTTGGAACAAGGGCCTTTCTGCATGGAGTTTGCATGTTCTCCCCGTGTGTGCGTGGGTTCTCTCCGGGTTCTCCGGCTTCCTCCCACAGTCCAAAAACATGCAATGTGGGGATTAGGTAAATTGGACACTCTAAATTGACCATAGGAGTGAGTGTGAGAGTGAATGGTTGTTTGTCTCTATCTGTGTGTGGCCCTGCGATGGACTGGCGAACTGTCCAGGGTGTACCCCGCCTATCGCCCGATGTAGCTGAGATTGGCACGGCACCCCCAGCGACCCTCTGGCTGAGGATAAAGCGGTAGATGATGACTGATGATGATGATGACTAATATGGGATTATTTATTTCAAGATTTTGACTTGCTATAGATAATTTTTTACTAAGCAGTTTAAGTACTTTTACTACCAGACCTCATACAAGTATTGAAAGCCCTTTTTGTACTAAACAGCCTCCTGTGCCCCCTGCTGGTGAAGAATGATGATGAATGGAGCAAATATGAAGTTTTATTTTAACACACACACACACACACACACACACACACACACACAATCTGATTTCCATGATTTCAGAGAACATTACATTGATTTACATTCATGTCCTGGAGACTTATTCTGAACCTTAGCCATTATTACTACTGGCCTAATCCTAATCCTAACCTGAGTCTAACCTTAAAACATGTATTCACCCTAAAATGTAGTAATTTACATTATGGGGACTTGATTTGTGTCCCCAAAAAGAAAGATGAGTCCGTTATGTGGACTCATCTCACATGATGTGACTGTGTAAACAGATTTAAGTCCCCAAAACATTAGTAATACCTGGATTTGTCACATTGTTCATTGCATTTTTATATTTTACATACAACACACAGTATGTATACCGTGAATTCTTCTCTTATGGTTGTGTCACATTATACTAACAATCCTAAACTGATACCGTTTGACTGAAAAACACTGTATTTTGAGAATTAAGTGCATCTCCTGAAATATTAAACTATCCCAGCAGTTTATCGAAGCGCGGGCCAATCTTTCAAAAAAAAACCAAACCGTCTGCAATATTTTACCAAGCATGTCCAACTTCTTCAGCTCTTCACCTTCAGTGATGTTTTTCAAAACCCAGAGCGAGGCACACTGACGCAGTACATGTCCTCATGATCATCAAAGCCATAATGAACATCCCCTGCGACTGCCACTGCAAGTGTCTCCACACAGTCTACAAGAGGACCCATGCCTTTTGTGGGCAAGAGCAGTCCTGTGGTGCTAGGACCACCTCTTGTGGCCTACAAGCAATGACCAGGAACAGCCACAACAACACTTATAAGGCCAAGTATGGTGCCGAAACTCTTCAAGCAGATTGTTCACATACTGTATAACTCACTGTTGCCCACAACAACATAAAAGTTCAGGAAATATATCAATTCATTCTGAATTATTAGAAAAGGTAAGGGCTCACACCTCACCTATAAGACAAGGGAACAAAGATCATCATCTCTATAAAGAAAAAATCTTCTACTGCTAAGACACCGTCAACATTTAGTTTCAAGTAATTATGTAGAATTTTTAGTGTTTGAAGAGTTGCACAGCCTTGTTTATCCATACAACATACACCTTAATTTGTTTTAGTTAAGTTGTATGTCGATACATTTGTTTGTTTGTTTTTATCATCTTAACCCGGAGTGCTGTCTGTTCATAGTTAACCGTGAGTTGATTTCTGCACAAAACAACAAATCAAGTAATTGAAAAAAATGTATCAGATAATAAAACTAATCCTGAGTCGTATCTTGTGCATCATTAAAAAAATAATTAAAGTAGAAATCGCAGTCAGTTTTTTTATTTTTTATTTTTAAATCTTTGTCAAAAATAATGATATATATGGACACAAATCTTTTTTTTATCAATAACAGCGGTCACTGCCTTGTTATTGTGATAATGACGTAGTCTAAGTATGAAGCCCTTTTGGTTACTGTTCATAAACTATTACAACGTAACCACAGAAGCTAAGTGCTCGTGGTTTGACCCACACTTCCCTCAGAAAATGAAATGAGCATATGCTCCTTAACATCCTCATCCTGATCCCATGCCTTCCACACAGCTGTTGCTCAGGAGCATCCTACTTCTCAATGTGCGTCAGTAAAGCAGCCTGCGTTGGCTTGCGTCTCCCCGCCCTCCCATCTGCCGCCTCGCTGGCGAGGAGTCACACTCTCTTCTGTCGGTCTTTGCTCCCACTCACTGGAACTCAAACCGTGGGGTCCTCATCCAACTTGGTGAGGTCGGTGGCTGTGCCCATAAACATGCTGCGCCCTCGCTCCAACCGGCTCTTCTTGTCCGTGAGGCGAAAGGCCTCCATGAACTCGTCAATGTCAATGCTGCCGTCATGGTTGCTGTCAATGGTGACGGCCAGGTCAGAGATGGCTTCATCCGTGATTGCCATCTTTAAGTAGACGCTCAGCAGCTTCCAAGTCTGCCGGAAGTCCTCAATGGTGATGAAGCCTGAGGAGGGAGAGGTTAAATGTTAGGTGGTTTTAGAGAAATGATGTGGGAGGAAAAAAAGGATATACTATATACAAGGTTAATGATCACAGTGATGGTGTGTGTGTGTAGTCAGTGGTGGGGAGGGGGGATGGACTGAGCAGTAGATCAGTGGGTTAATCCTCATCTAGGAGGATTCAGGATGCCGGAACCAGTCATCGTCTGTTTTGCACACCACAGGAGGAGGCTTATGGAGGACCAACTTAGTGTGGACACAACAAACGCAGCAACGTAAATCTCTGGCACTTGAATCAAGTCATGTCAGGACCATGGTGTCAGCATGTCAGGGAACTACGGTGGCCTTGGTATACCAGAAGGGATGTAAACACTCTCTCCCTCTCTCTCTCTCTCTGCCATTTCCTGCTTCTTCTTCATTGGTGTATGGTGCTTGGTGTTCAGGCTTCTGTTGTAACATATGGATGCAAGCCCCTTGCCTAATGTGCATATCAAGTGTTACTCTAAGGCTATTTAAGCGTTTTTTAAAGCAGTTTTCCCTTTATACAGACAAACAGACAATTTACTTATTCACAATATTGTGTCACAGTATTGTTTTGTGGTGCAATGTAAACATGGAAGGTGCCAACCACAATCCTATGACGCACATTTCCAGTTGCTCATAGATTTTTACAGCAAAATAGAATTCAACATGAAGCATTTCATGTAAATAAAGATTATTGAATCAAGGAAATAGTCATAAGTGGTGACTACTCTTAAAATAAGTGTCCCTATAATGTCCCTCCTTTATCTTTTGAATAATAATTATAACCATGTTGCTCTATTGTTTTAATTGTATTGATATTTTCTGTGGTAGTTCAAGATCAGTTTCCCTTGGACGCAAGAGAGGAACAATGTACGTCCTCCCTTAAAAACCAGAAACAGTGTACTCGCGTTTCCAGTTGTTTCAGTGATGGGATAAACATTTTTACCCGAGTTGTCAGTGTCTACAATCCTGAAGATGGTCTCCAAGGTGGAGCGGTGGCGATACAGCGTCTCCAGCAGACTCTGGTCAATGTGCTGCAAAAGGGCGAATGATGGAAATTACGAGAGAAAAGTCACAACACAGGCACTTTTTTATTTTCATTGAACCTTTTATAATGCACTGTTGTAGCACTGGTTTGTGTGTATTTTAATTTGAACAAGGCGCAATGATAAGTTGATGATAAGAGTCTGATCTAAACCGATTGGATACTTACATCCGTGTTTGGTCCTTTGATGGCGAGCTCGTTGAACCAGTCGTGGTAGTCTATCATGCCGTTGCTGGTCTTGCAGGTGACCAGCTGACAGCGCAGCATCCTCCACGGCAGATTGAGGTGCATCACACTCTCCACTGCAGAGGCCCAGTCAGTAAGAGACACAAAACCTGATCCAAACATTAGAAGACACTTTTGTAATCTGTTACACCAGTCATGAACATGAACAGCTCATTGTCAGGCTTCTGCATTTGAATCAGGTGTGTTGGAGCAGGGCAACATCTAAAACATGCAGGGCAGTGTTCCCTGAGGACCAGGGTTGGGAAACACTGTTATGAAGAACAAGGGCCAATAAATCAACAAAGAAACTGTTGTAGCTGAGGTTTCTGTGAAACTATCTTTTATTCTCTTGTTGTTTTTTCCTGAATGGGGTTTTTTCCCCTTCACAAAGCCCAAAGGTGTGAGCTCATATTTCTCCCTATTCAGAGATGGACCTTTGAGGGCTTGGTGAGAACAGGGAAGCACATACTGTATAATGACATTCAATAACACAAAAATCACACCACGCACCTGTGCCGCCGCTGTCGTACTTTTTAAAGGTACAGATGAGGTCAGACTTGTGCGCAAACAACTGTTCCCGCAGGACTTTGAGGGCCGAGCGCTCAGTTCGTCCAACACTGCAGATGAGATAAAAGCACATCAGATCACAAAAGCAGCGCTGAAGGCACACAACAACAACAACAACAAAAACATTAGGTCAGTTAAATTAAATACCATGGCCAGGTGCCAGAATGTTTACAGCTGAGCTTAATAGAGACAAACATGTCTGTAGTATAAAGAAAGAAAGAAAGAAAGAAAGCTTATTTATAGAAGTCCAAACAATGAAAATGGAAAAATACAAAAGTTGCTCTGATGAACATCAGTTAGACATAAAGGCTCCAAGAATGTGGTGATTTTCTCAAATAAAATAAAATATACACATATAAATCTATATTTTTACTCCATGACAAAATGAACACCTCATTTAGACATGTTTGAAAAGACCAGAATCACCGGCAAAACATGTTATATTTGTGTTTTTATCCTGTGTTTATTCATGAGAACGTCTCAAAGTTTGTTATTTATTGTCTCTATGATGTCACATATCATAGAGACTCTATGCTCTACATACCTTTGTCCAACACTGAGTTCTCGGGTCATGCTGCTGGCCTGGTACTGAATCATATAAGGCAAAAGGTCTGGACCCAGTTTGACGTAGGCGCCCCTGTTGCTCCCCACATCGTAGTAATTGGAGGCAGAGAACAGAGTGAGGACCTACAGTATAGTACATGAGAAATGTTATTCAACCAAAAGTGTGGGATTATTGAAGTGTCTGTGGGCTGTCAGTGTCACCTTGCGGTTGTGGCAAAACTCGTATCCTTCTTGTTTGCACTCGTGCGAGCGGATGATGAGCTGCAGATTGTGTCTGTTCAGAAAGTCCTCGGTGACGTCAGGGCCCCAGTAGCAGCCTCCACCTCGCACTTCATTGGGTATGCAGCCTTCCGGGGTCATCGGGTCACTCCACAGCAAATCCAGGATCTGGAGACGCACGGGAACGACAGGGACAACAATTTTTTTCCTTTTAAAGCCACTGATAGAAAGAAGGTCACGTGATACTCTGTCTACTGTACAAGCCAGTTGGAGAAGTGTTATGGTCTGGGGTTGTTTCATTTGGTAAGGTCCTGGTTCACAAACAATATGTGCCCAAATAACAAGGTCAGCTGTCTACCTAAATATAGTATATGTCCAGACCTTAACCCCCATTAAGAATATTTGGGGTTTTCTTAGACGACTTAACACATTGGTCCAACTGTGGATTGAAATAATAGCTGTAGTAATTGTTGTGATATTGTAAAAGCTTATTCAATGAATTAATGCCAAGGTTGATTCCTAATTTTCTTTGGTTAGGCAGTGATTTGCCAAAGTTCAATTTGTACACAGTGTCTGTAAGTGAACACCAGGAAAAACAGCTTTTAACAAGAGACCTTATACAATCTACGCGAGAGGAATTTCAAACACAGCAGTCACAAAATCAGCGTTGTACCTTAATTGATGAATCATTTGGTCCATAAAACATTAGAAAAACCTAAAAAATGTTGATCCGTATTCACCAAACCTGGAAATGATGATGTTGATGTCTTGTTTGTCCACAAACCAAAATGATTCACTTTTAATGATTTCTTTGTTATATGGAGCAAAGAAATTAAGAAAATATTCACATTTAAGAAGCTTAAAAAATCGGAAATCTTGTTTTAATCACGAAAAAAGCTTCAAACCGATGATCAAAATAGTTGTTGATTAATTGTTTCAGCTCTACTGTATATATATAGAACTTTTCTAGTCTTGATGAGGTGCTTTATACTATAGTTTTGGGGTTAAGTGTCTTGCTCAATGACACACATATATATAGACTAGAAGGGCCAAGAATTGAACACACAACCTTCCAGCTGAAAGACATCTGACCCTTCCACTGAGCTACCAAGGCCCAATCCTAACTTTTTTAATACTTTTACTTCTAAAACTTAATTACATTCTACAGTATACCAGACAATTACTTTTGATACTTAAGTAGAGGGGCCATACGGTGGTATAGTGGTTAGCACTCTCGCCTTGCAGCGAGAAGACCCGGGTTCGAGCCCCGGTTGGAACAAGGGCCTTTCTGCATGGAGTTTGCATGTTCTCCCCGTGTGTGCGTGGGTTCTCTCCGGTTCTCCGGCTTCCTCCCACAGTCCAAAAACATGCAATGTGGGGATTAGGTAAATTGGACACTCTAAATTGACCATAGGAGTGAGTGTGAGAGTGAATGGTTGTTTGTCTCTAGTTGTGTGTGGCCCTGCGATGGACTGGCGAACTGTCCAGGGTGTACCCCGCTGAGATTGGCACAGCACCCCCCGCGACCCTCTGGTGGAGGATAAAGCGGTAGATGATGACTGACTGACTTAAGTAGAGTAAATGTCATATACTTTAGACTTTTTCAATTTTCTAGTAAGATGCTTTACTTTTACACAAACTCAAACTTACCTATACCTGATACAACCAAACCGAAAAAAGAGTAAACTATCACTTTAATACTAAGCCGATGCATCCTAGAGTCATTTGCTGTGACTGAGCATTGTGTCAGTGCCACAATGAACTTCTCACTTTTAGAGCGTCTGCTTATGGTGATGACGGCAGAGGGATTAATGACGCAGTGGATTAGAGCATGTTAAAGCTCACGGCGCCAGTGTTCCGCAGCGCCTGCTCCGAGGTGAGTGCTGATTACTGATGGAGCATTTATCTCTTTCTACGTCAGTCCACGTGCCTTTGTATTTCAGTATTTGTTCATCACCTGTTTCCATTCTTCGTTGGCAGTGTCACTGCTGACGGACTCAGACAACACAGACACGGCCTCCTGTTGTTCTGAGCTGTTGATCCCACAGATGAAAGTGGACGGTCTCCTCCTGTGAACGTCTTGTCCATCCTCCATGTTCACTTTGATCCGGTCAGAGAAATCCTGCAGCGAGCAGTTGTGGAAGCTGCTGCGGGCTCCCAGAGGTTTGGGATATACAAGGGAGCCTCTGCGAAGGAGGAACCTGTTGGCGGACCAGACTTCTTCGTCCATGTCCGAGTCGATTGACGTCCTCGTGGAGCTCATATGTCTCCTCTTTGGAGGCCTCAGTGCTGAAACATACTGGACACAAACAGAGCAGGTGTCAGGGACTGTCTCTTGATTAAAAAACACCACATTAAAGTAGACACCGGTTCATCTCCTCACTTTGTGTCTGTCCACTCTGGCAATGACACTAAGGTCAGTGGAGTCGGAGATCCCTCCATGGAGCACCAGCACTTTTTGGTCAATCACTGTCGCTAATGGCAACCAGCTGAAAATCTTCTGCAACAGCTTCAGGATCCGTTTGCCGTGCAGCTGAGGAAAAACACAACCACATCATGAACTCATTCATCTCCCATCTGTTTGTTTTCATCATAGTACCATTTATTATTTTTGAGTTCATCGTGGATCATGGATGATAGATGGACCTCTTCTTCCATGACCCTCTTTTTGGGGTCCCTGCTCGAAAATGACATGCCCAAACTAAATAAAGTATATCTCTGCAATTACAAGCGCTATGTGAATTATACTTGGTATCAAAATAAAGTTAAGATAGTAAAGACAAGGACACGTTCTGGTTCCAAGCAATAAACGAAAGAAATTGTGTGCATTAAGAGATAACTGATATGACACAAACCTACCTTGTATTTAGTCAACACCTCCTTTGTGAAGCCGTATCTAAACCAGCCAAAGACACAAAGGAAGCAAGTTAGACATATTCCCATTTATAACTATTTCATTTTGCCTGATGAAGGAAAAGAATTCAGCTGACAAATGAGACATTTGGTTTCCCTGTCGCCGAGGTCCATGTTTTTTTACCTCAGGTTGACTATGTGGTCCTCGTGGTTTCCTCGGTTGAGGTAGACGTCCCTCGGATAGAGAAGCAGGAACGCAAACAGGATGAGGATGATCTCAATGGAGTCTTTGCCTCGGTCTACAAAGTCTCCATTAAACACATAGGGCTTGTCCAAGGACGGCATGCCATTCTGGAACATAAACAAGCGCTGTGTTAAAGGGCCATTCTGTACTAAATGAAAACCAATAATCTGCCAAAAAGTTCAACTCGCCTAAAGGTAGAAGGTAAACAAATGTAGGCGATCACTTCACCATCGCGTGATAAACTGGCAACATATTTGATCATTTGCTGCTTCATCGGCATTCATTCATTCATTCAAAGAAATGTAACAGTGTCATTTTAAAGGATGAGGTTCTGACCTTGTAGAAAACCAACAGCAGGTCTTCCAGTTGGCCGTGCAAATCACCTGTAATGAAGAAGAATATATATAAATAATATATGCTATATTAACCCAGTTCACATTTCTGAAAACCAGCAAAGATTCACAATTACAAAGCTGCAAATGGAAAACTGTGTGTACTAAATTGACAAATGGATAAGTTTACCAAATCATTTTCATTCACAATCACCCGTCTAAGGGGCAAAAATCAGTCATTAAAAGTAAATAAAGATTATTTCATCTCACCACAAATAGTGATTTCTTTACTGTGGCAGGTTGAGATGCGGTTGATGTTTGGCAACATCCGGAGCAGTTTCCATGTCTCCAGCAGCAGCTGGAGGACGTAGCGTGAGTGCAGCTGCTACTGGGAGACAGACTTGTCAGCAAGAAGGGTTTAAGGTCCAGAAACATCATGTGAACAATTTCACATCAGGCAAATTGGACAATCTAAATTGGCCTAAGGTGTGAGAGTGAATGGTTGTTTGTCTCTATGTGGCCCTGTGATGGACTGGCGACCTGTCCAGGGTGTACCCCGCCTTTCGCCCTATATCAGCTGGGATTGGCACCAATGGATATTTAATTCCTTTGGCTAAATAATCTTTATTTAGTCTGTTTGTTTGTTTATGTTTGTTTATTATTATAACTACTGTTTCTTGATATATCTGTTATCTTTGGTAATGCCGGCCCTGGCACATCAGATGTGCTCAGAGTCTTGAGACGCTTTAAGAAAAAAACAAAAAACTACTTTTTCTCCTTGGGATTCAGTTCAAGTTGACTCATAAATGTGTCAAATTTTGACTTGGATTGACCAGCTGTTCTATTTTTGACCTGAGACATACTAAAAACTGTTTCGTTGTCATCTAAACCTGCTGCATCTGATGCTGTAACTGAAGTGTTTCCATCATATTGAATCAAAAGTAGTCAGAAATGATCCAAGCACCGTGTCACGGGTTAATTTGAGGGACTCAACTGTCGTGCACCTACTTTCTTGTTCCTGAAGGCCTCCACCAGCCCAACTGCCTGCTCCATCGTGAGTGGGAATGTGAGATGAGGTCCTGAGTAAATCTCTGGCACCTCGATGTTCTCAAAGCAGAAGTACCTCTCCCACTCCGCATCGCGGCAAACCTCATTCTCTCTGAAGATGTGCGAGATTAAATTTCCTGGAAGACAATGGCTCAAAATCTGAGATTCATGTCGACACTCTTCCTGAGCAACAGTTTGTCAGTGATGTGAAATCTTACGCTCGTTGCTTGATGGGGTGAAATTGTCCATGAGATAGCCGAGGAAGTTATAAAGCTGCACAAGAAATAGAGATGAGAATTGAAACTCTATAGCAGACATGGAGGTAGACACTGGATCCTCTCTGTGAGACTGTCACCTTTATCTGAGCCTGTTCTCCAGAGTATTCGATGGACTGGAAGATGTTCCAGGTGTATCTGCGTCTCATTTCTGTTCGTGCTACGTACTGACGGTACCATCTCTGAATCAGGACAGCGGCTCTTAGAGCTGACACACAGACAATTAGAGGAACTGTAGGTAGATCTGTTTTTTCACGCTTGTAACCAATTTTTCACAATGAACATGGTTTGTTTACTTTGCATCTACTAGAGAATAATATCTGTGACAGTCGTTGGTTTTTTTGTGCAATCAATTTTACAACAAACATCCCATAAACAACAACAAAAACACAGCAAACAAGGTGAGACAGGTAGGTCTTACTTGTCACGGCTGCATGCAGCAGAAGAGAAGGAAGCATAGATGTATTTAGAAATTACTGTGTGAAAAGAGACAACGAGTGACACAACAGGTACATCAGTCTCTGTTACCTTTCTTAGATTGTTTATGGAACTGGTTGGACTTTGTGACGCCACATCCCATGTCTGTTTCTGTTCAAAATATCAAACGAAAAAACAAAATCACTGCACATTATTGAAAATACAGCCCCAAAAGCCCCTTAATTTACCTCAGGTTGTGTTCAATTGTACTGTTATGTTTGTTTTTACAACATAGTGTTGATGCTGCTGTTCCTGAGGCAGGGTATATCTCTAGGAACTCATACATTTGGAGTGCTAGAAATCCCAGTACACACTCACTGACTGAGGTGCAGGTTCACGGCACATTCCATTCAGACATTTTTAAACAGCTCCACCTTCTTCATTCACAGAGTGGAAAGTTGAGCGAGGCGGCAGCAGTGGAGCTGAAGCTAGAGGACGTTCAACTCTGTGTCTTTTTAATCTCATTACCTGGTGATTCTCAACCTTGATGGCCTCAATCCTACGGTGGACTGTTTTTGCTTGAATTCTATGAAGGCTTACATAAAGCAATCTGTAAAACACGTAATCTTCACATGAGGTCAATTCATTGAGAATGAAAACATGGGGAAGGCACTTTAAGATTTTGTCAAATTAAATATCAGGTATTCAAATCTGAACATAGCAAACATATATAAATTGTATTTCTTGTTTGCCAGGGATGCTTTTGACCTATTTAAAAAGAACAGATGGGTGGCAAAGATATTTTGTGGCAGACCTAGGTCATCCAATCAGAGGGGACTTTCAGGCCAAAAGACAATTCATTACCCATACGAATAATAGGACTATGAAGCAGTGAACCCAAATAAACACTTATTTAAACACAGTCTGTACAAATGTTTTTCAAAAAGTTCCAAAACTTAGTCTTATGACATTAAAGTTCCTGCATATTTTTACTTACGTATTCACCTCCTCTAACCAGTCACCAGTTCCCAGGTTGTTTGGCTGTCAGTGCTGTGTCAGCAAGTATTTAAACAGCAATTTGCTCTCTTTCATACTCCACCAGTCCTCCAGAATCAAGTTAAGAACTGCAGGATGTCAATGAGACTGGTCATTGTAGGCAAATAAATGGCAGCAATACCCAGTATCTCACCACAGAGGCTTCATGTGTGAAGCTTCCCATGTGCTGAAGCTGGTTGAGCCCTAAAGTCCTCAGTGTGGTCGCTAAATCAAGTCACCAAGCCACAAGTGGATTACTTGAGCTAATGACTTGATGCGGCTAGACCGGTCTTTATATAGGAAGATGTTTCATGGCAGGAGGGAGATCAACATCTGTTTCTTTGTTTTTGCAAGTGTACATATTCAAAAGGTATCACTTACTAGATTATAGCATTTACTATCAGCTATAGCAACATACCAACTCCATCCATTAGCTGCAAACACTAACTCTTAGCATTTTGAGCTATAAACAGAAGATTCTCCTTAATCTGAGCAATTTACACCTGCAAATGAGACTAAATACACATCAAACTATAGTCTTACAGTATGCTCTATGTAAGATATGTCCTTTCCCACAATATAAACATGGATAGGGTTTGTGGACTGTACATTTAATTTTAAAGTGGAAATATCCTGGTCATTTTATGAGTTAACACAATACATTTCCTTCAAACCAAAATAGTTATATATTTGGGGAGCCAAAGCTTATTTGAATGTTCATATTTTATAGTTGGTCAACTTTTTGAAGACTGTTGCATTATAAACACAACTGAGCCCAAGTGCTCTTGAACACCTCCTTGCCGAATAGGTTGCGCTCGTGGACAAAGCGGAAGTGAGTTGTTGTTCTTTTAGTTTGCTCGGTTAACGGCTTCAAACTGTTTGTCCTCTCTATTTTTCTGTCCTCCCACTAAACTTAACGATATAAACTACTGTCTTAGGTAAATGTAGTGAGACGCAGGGAATTTGTTTGTACTGCATTTGTTTGTGTCGTCCCGCTCAGCAGTTAAAATCAAGGGTTCCTTTTCAGAAAAAAAGGCGTTTCCATGACTGTTTACATGGACAGCAACAGCATCCTGGCGTTAATACGATTAAGACTAACCAAAATCAGAAACTGCCGTACAATTCCTATTTTCTTAACTCAAATACACAATATATACTGATGACACACAAAGTAAACATCAAAAGTAATACCATTAAAACCAATTTAAAACATGATCTATGGCAATCTAATGAGCATAACATATTAAAAGCCAAGTGTATTTTTAAAAGTGCAGCATGTAAACATGCAGGGATATGATTATTATTGTCTTAGAACAATATAAACATCATAATCCAAAACATTTCTTATTCAGAATAAGGTCAATGATTAGTGTCCATGAAATACAACACACAGAGGGTACATCTATATGTGTGTATATATATATATATATATATGTATATATATATATATATATATATATATATATATATATATATATATATATATACACACACAGTACTTCTAATACTGTCTATTATAACTACCCTGCATTCAATTCTTTTTCCAACAAGTGTGTCATACACATGACATCATCAACTTCCTACTTACAATAACTCACATCACATAGATATACATAAACACTTGTATCATGACTCCAACACATAACATATAAAATACCATTTTCAGTGAGTGTACACAGTGCATCATCTGCTAAGATTATTGAATAGAGCAGTAAATGGTGTTGGGTGAGTGTTTTTATGAAGCTTGACACTGTTGTTTTTGTCCTGAAAGTAAGTGATTTGTATTTCTGGAGAGTCAATGACTATTAGGTGTGTTGTGTCTATGTGTGCGAGTGGACTTGTGTTGTAAATGATATTGTTACATGCACAGATTGTAAAGCCCACCAAGGAAAACAATGATTTGTGAATTAGCTAGATAGCTTGCACCACTCTGCAAGGTAGCATGATTTA
Organism: Solea senegalensis; assembly: GCF_019176455.1. Lineage (NCBI taxonomy): Eukaryota > Metazoa > Chordata > Actinopteri > Pleuronectiformes > Soleidae > Solea > Solea senegalensis. Next base: position 14,050,954 of record NC_058025.1, on the reverse strand, counting down.
AAAATATGAAAACAGTTTAGTATTGCAGTTGTATGTTGTGAAGAGCTTCTCATGCACCAGTATTGGCTTCAAAATAATTTGCTCAAACAGATAAACTTTATCCCCATTGAGTAATTATGATCTGAATAATTATATGTAATTATTAGTCCTGTGTTATTGATCTTATAGATTTTTTTAGAGGCAATATAGGCACATATTTAGCCTTTGTTTATATTTATTTTTAAATAAATAATGTAGAAACAGGATATTACAGATACTTCACATTAAGTATCTTTGTATTACTTATGTTTATGCTATAAAAAATGTCCATCATCTCTCTAGAAAAAAGCTCATATGCCTTATTCTCTTGATCATCTTGGCAATCATGGCAAAAACCTTTATGAATCATCCACTCTATTAGCATTTATAACACAAAATCTGTCTGATGACTTTTGAATTCCTTCAAAGGCCACTTTATTACACCATAATAATCAATTTCTTTTACACTTTCACTTGCGAAACAGGAAGGGAACCTCCCACAGTGACTTAAAGAAGTCAGAGCATTCAACACGTTGTCTGTTGATTAGCCCTGACTGAGCTCCCTGTGTCTCAGCGTCTGAGGATGAAGCTTGCTGTGCTGGGAGCCACTGGGCAGACTGGTCAGTATCTGGTCAACCAGGCACTGCAGCAGGGTCACACGGTCACCGCCATTGTCAGGAATCCAGGAAAACTTGCCATAGATCATGATAATCTCAAGGTAATGTAATACTGAGTGGTTGTGTTGTGCTGCATGACTTTTACAGGCCATTGCTGGTGCTCTCTGAATGTCGGGCTCAAAGTTCAGCCAGTGATCTCACATGATAAACATTGTTTTGAAACTGAGGTTTTATGTGTCTAAAATGTGTCTGTAGGTTTAAATCTGGGTGTGATTCTAATGTTAGTCAATTTTTCTTTTCACTGAGAACAAAACCCACAAAATGACATGAAATAAACAACAAGAACTGTATTAAAATTAAAACCTAATATACCCTTTTTGTCCATCTTTGAATTTCAATGTTCCAAAAACTGCAAAGAGACCTTAAATGGCTTTGATCATGAATCCACATACTGTACAACATCCTGCTACTTTAAATACTCACTAGAGCACACATAGATATTAATCCAAATATTGAAATAGTTCCCAACAAAGGCACTAATTGTGCTTCTTTGAAAAAACAATAACTCCTATGTCCACACCCAAAGTGAAAAGTAAAAGTACCTCTTTATCGAAAGGTACACACAACACATAATAGAATACAAGTTCCCTATGTGGTGCATGGTTCTTTCTCACTGTAATCTCTGCTATGATGAGTGATTAAAATTACGACCTAATAAAGAAAGCTATTTTGACGCGGTGGTGAAACAAGCCACTTTGTCCAGTTATTTTTGGAAATGACTTGGTCTATTTTCATTTCAATTGAAACTTAAATAATTTTGACCTGGTTTTAGTGCACGTGAAGGAAATTCTAAATATGAATTATTATGAATATTAATTATGAATTAAATATGGAGTCAAGACTGAAAACTGTTTTTCTTTGTTGTTCTGTTTGCGTGTCTAAGAAATATTACTCGACACACCACAACCATACAACTCTTCCTCAAACACTGATAGCATTTAGTGACTTTTTAATTGTTAAAATTTCAAAAGTCAAAAAGAGATATTCTGGCAAAAAGGATACATTTGATTATTATTATTACAAAAGGGATTCTTATTGTTCCCTTTTCTTTTTTCAGGTGGTGGAAGCTGACATTTTCTCAGCAGACAGTCTGAAGACTCATTTCAAAGGACACGACGTGATCATGTCCTGCCTCGGCTTTTCGCCGTCCTTCTTTTCGGCGGTGACTGGCTACACCTTGTCCATGAAAGCTGTGATCAGTGCCATGCAAGAAGCCCAGGTCAACAGGATCATCACCATGACCTCCTGGTACACTCAGTGTAAGTCCAGTATTCATGATGACGCCAAGGCCATAACTGCTTTGAATCCACTCTAATCCTACGCAGTTTTTGAGCAGATTCAATGTCTTTACAGAGGCTCTTGTTTGAGTCACTGACATCGGAACTAATCAGACATATTGATGACGTAAAGCCAGAGTTGATATATTGATGGGAATTAAGATGTCTGTGCCTTTTCCATGTGTTAAACATAAGCATTACATACGATTTTTATTTTCAAGAGCAACAATTAGGGCTGAACAATTAATCGGATATTGCAAAACATGCCTACTGCAATTTTCAAACCGCAGGAGGCGCAATATTTTTTAAAACCAAAATGTGTCAAAATAGCATTTTAGATTAATTGTTGTCTTGACCTATACACATCTTACTCTACAGAATGAAGAGAACATCTTTGTTTCTCACTGATCTGCACAAATATCGCACAGTAATCATTTTAACTATGTTTTTCGAACAAAAATGAGAATAATGTGGTAAAAATTACCATTCTCTCTAATATCGTGAGTCATATCACAGTTCCTATCAGAACAAACACAATTGTTCAGACCTAGCAAGAATTTCACACCAGCAGCACAGCAGTGGATATTATATCAGTCAGGTTTCAGCTTCTCAAATCACTGAATACGGCCGTTTTCACTTGACAAGCGTGACAAACATGAAGGAAAGTTCTCTTCCTCAGTGCACATGTTTGAGTAAATTAGGAAAAACTGGAACAGGAGTTTCTCTATTGTGTTTTATTTTTTCACTCTTCACTCCCAGCTGACTCTGGGACTCAGTCGCCTTACCTCATCCGCTTCCTCCTGCTGCCGCTCATCCGAAGCGTCCTGAACAACATGTATGAGATGGAGCAGTTTCTGCAGAAGACCGAGGACATCAGCTGGACTGTAGTACGACCACCTGGACTCAAGAACCTGTCGGCCACAGGTCAATGCAAACACACAGTTGCTAACAGGGTGGAGGGGGAAAGAAACCCATTAAGAAATGTACATTGATTTAAAAGAGCACAACAGTTTTGCTGCCAAGAAGACACAACCTAGATTAGCACAGTGTTGTTCAATGGCGTGCACTGCCTCAGGATCAATTTCGGCACAGTTCAAGCTTATTAGCACATGCTCTCATTGCTTAATGGTGTGGTTATGATAATGAATGGGCCTCATTTTTTTGTAAATAGCGATTAGTTCTTGATGTCTTAGCTCATATTTAGTGCCTTTCACTACTCATTGGCCCAAATAAAAATGCTGCTGTTATGATGCCACTCACTCGCTGTTTCTCCTCTCTGTGGCCTCCTTCACAGCTCAAGAGTTTCTAACCCACGAGGGATACTTTGTGCCCCAAACCACCGGTCAGGCTGCAGGCGGTGCAGTGGCAAGAGGGGACGTGGCTCGCTTCATGCTCTCTTTAGTCAGCAGCAATGCCTGGGTCAAGAAGGGAGTGGCCATCACTACCAAATAAGAAACTGCCATGAATAAACTCTATTCCTAATGTCAATGTCAAATGTATTATTTATGTAGCATGTTTAAAATAGCCATCGTTGACCAAAGTGCTTTACGGGCTTGATCAGATGATTAAATCAGGATAAGACAAAGAGAGAAAAGAAAGACATACAGTTAATTCATCATTAATCTCATTCCACATGCCCACACAACCAAGAAGCCCAGATTTAACCTGAGTTAAAAGCCAGAGAGAAGAGGTGGGTCTCCAGCAGTCTTTATGTGGTTAGTTTAAGGTTATTCCCAAAGCTGTACGAGCCATGCAGATATTTTGATTTATCAGTCTTTTACATTTTTTTCCTTTGACCCTGCACCACTTAAAAAAAACTGCCTGAACAGCCATATACCACATATGATGCTTTAACTAACTTATATAGTGTCCAATGTTTTTTTTTTCTACTCATGTTTAACATGTACTATTGTTTATACGACTAAAAAACTGACAAGAACTAAATTACTTGGACTTCTCTACAGATAAAGATGTGTTGTAACACATCATTTCAGCCACACGAGGTCAGTGTGGTGCAGCAGTGAGTGGTGCACAGTATGACGTACAGTACTGTATGTGCGATTTTTACTTTCAGCTGAAGAATGAAATGAAGCATCCGTGTTTGAGTAAACTAAATAAAAGATACACTGAATTTAATAGTAATTTGTTGTATTGCACATTTAAAAACAAGTGTTTTGTAAAATGTCTAATAAAAAAACAAAAGAGACAAGCAACCTAGGATTCTCGCAAACAGACATGTTTAATAACATTTGTCTCTACCGTAGTTCTCAGGGCGTGTGTGTAAAACAGTAGAGTGACTTCTGTTGCCTCTTCTTTTGTTTCTGTGCGGTTAAAATAGTTGACTAATGAGATGTGAGAGTAAGCGTCATGTCAGAAAAAAATCTAATAAATTCAAACTTAATTTACAACACAGTTGCAAAAATGCTTTACATGGTTGAAACATGATAAGAAACATTTCAGGGCTAACACTATTTAGACTAGGGAACACATTCTACCTGTACAAAGTTTGAAATAGGCATTTAAATAACAATGAAAATAATATCACTGACAAGACATATGGATTATAAAATGCTAATGCAGTTTAACCTCTTCATGCCTGACCTGAAAATGAAATGCCCAAACTAAATAGAGTATATCTCTGCAATTACAAGCTCTATGTGAATTATCTTGTTTTCAAAATAAAGATAACACTTGTGAGATTCCACCAGGAGTGTAAGTGTCACTGTCGATACCACTGTGCCAGATTAAATGCAGTAAATGAAGGATTTTTTCCCTCGCCCAAAGAAATATTGCATTTCAAAATAAATATCACCTTTAAAAATGTGCATTAGGAGCTTAAAAACTCATGGAAGTCATGTAACAACATGTGGACATTAGCTGTGCAAAGTCTGATGATCCCGAAGTGAAGCAGAGTAAAAATACAGAGGTTTTAGGGGGTAGAGTGGCTCAGTGGTTAAGACCGGTACCCTGTGTGCGAAAGACATCATGGTCGCAATGGTCGTAATGGTTGCAAGTTTCACTCCGCCCCTGGTGGATTGTACTCAATTCCATTGTAAAGTCGCTTTGGATAAAAGTGTCTGCTCAATGACATGTAATGTAATCTTTTAGTGGAGAGATGCCCATAGGCGACTCTAGTTTGGCACTATCTATGCCATTTAAGATTACTATGGGTAAAAATTATTAAACCCATTTAATTGTACTTACATGTCACTATTGGTCTAACTTGTTTTGAATTAAAAAAAATAAAAAATGATTAAAAAATCAATATATTTGGGGCATTTTTCTCTGGAGCCTCAGCCTGTTCAGGGCCATAGCTCCGGCTATGATTGGCCAATCTGGGTGATTGACAGCTCGTTTTAAATCATCAAAGCCAATAGGATCAAGCTGCGTATGACGTAGTTTGACGGACATTCGCCCTTCTCCAATCAAAACAAGCTAATGGCTGTCTGGAATGACCAATCAGACCAGGAAGAGGTCCCCAAAGCATGCTGGGAAGTCTAGTTCTTCGTTAGAAGCGGTTTTGTTCCGGTGAAAATAGCTTGTTTTGCTCAACAACAAAAGTAAGACAACATTTCTGGTTGTATTTCTTGAAAGTAAGTTGTTGTTTTGCTCTTATTTTGCGGCTGGATCCGTGACTTTTGGTCGTAGAGTGATATAAATAGTACCGTTGTAATCTGTGTAGCCTCTACTATCAAGCAGACATGTTTACCTGATTCTCCAGTGCTGCTTGTTTATGCTGTTGTGGTGTTTTCGGCTCGTTTTGGTTAGATAACTTGACGTTTGGTGAACATAAGAATGGTTTTTATGGGCTTTTAGCCGAGTTTCTGAGCTTTCTGTGGGTATGCAGCATGTCAATATTGATCAAAGGTTGATAAGTGTCAGTCGCAGTGTTTTGTTTTGCCCCCAGTACCGGGGGCTGCCAGGAAATATCTGAGCTGATCACCCTGGGTGGATTCAAATCAGTTTTAAAGGACATAGAAAATTGTTCTCTTGATGCATGTAGCTGCATTTGAGTTTGAATTTGTGACCTGTATGTTTGTGTTGTGCTTGTTTTCTGATGCTCTTGACAAAAAGATTTTAATCTCAGCGAGGCTTTTGTAACCTGTTGAAAGAAACAACTGACAGCTTAGATAAAGGAGTAGAGAGAGAGAGAGATCCAATCCAACTTTACTTAACTTTATTTATGAAGCACTTTAAGAGACAAATAAAATATAAAAACATAAGACCTGGGACCCAAGAACAGACAGTAAAACATACAATAAAACAATAAAATACTGTTGCAAGTATAAAACCACAAATAAACAAGTCATACAATAAAACTATAAAAAAAAAAGATACCGTGGTATTTTAACACCGGCAGTGTTTTGGCAACAGAAGTTTCACAGTGCAGCTTTAAATGACATTACATTAATGAGAAGAGAGAATAAAATGAGAAGAACATTTGTCTCAAAAGGAGCACATGCACTAGCCTGAATAAAAACACTGTATCCTTTCTGTATCCTTTCATTCTCAAGTACAAGAGTTGTAATATAACAAACCACATATACAAACCTTAGTAAATAGATTGTGTTCAGGGCACATTATTGGGCACATAATGTCTGCGTCAGCTTTTAGGCAAACCCTGTACACACAGTTAAAATATTCAAACAACAAAGTGGGATAAGAGTTTTAGATTTGTTTTCAAGAGTCGTGACACACAGAGACACTGAGACATAAATGAAATTCCTCTGTAACCTAATCTGATTTAAACAAAAAAAAAATCCCAATTGAGAAGCAACACAACTTGTTTTTGTTCAAGAATGCAATCTGATATGTGTGTGTGTGTGTGTGTATGTGTGTGTGTGTTACCTCCTTAAAACTGTTTCTGGCATCAACACACGCTACTGTGCTCCTCATGGAGAACAAACCCGAGTCCTAATGAGGCAGAACCTTATTTCTGAGGAACTGGCTATGTTTTTGAAAAAGTTGGGGGTAATGTACGGTGCAATGCAGGGTCTTAAGGAGAATAGCTGCTCAAACCTGTGTGTGTGTGTGTGTGTGTGTGTGCTGAAGAAACAAAGGATCCCCATCAGTAATGGTGAAGAATTCTGTAGCTTCATTCCAAATTCATAAATCTGGGCCTTGGTCAGTGTAGTGTACAATCAATTCTTTATCATGTTTCCTTGTAGCTGCCCTGTGATGGACTGGCTGTGATGACCTGTCCAGGGTGTACCCCGCCTTTCACACCATGTCACCTGGGATTGGCACCAGCACCCCTTGCGACCCTCGTGTGGAGGATAAAGCGGTAGAAGATAGATGGATGGATTATGCTCATGCAGTTCCACTGGCAGTTCATTTTCTAAATTGACTCGTGTCAAATGGGGCCATCTTTTGGAAAATGACTTAGTCAATAATTAAAATAAACTTAAGTGTGTGTGAATGGGTGTGACTGGGTGTGAATGGGTGAAAGGCAAGTGCTGTAAAGGGCTTTAAGTGGTCATCAAGACTAGAAAACTGCAATAAAAAATGTAGACCATTTACAACACACTGTTCAGATAATTCAAGAACTAAAAAATGCACACACAAACACTTGATTTCAATTCAGTCAGGTTGTCCAATCCACTCCTTTTTTAATTGACAATCATGGAAAAAAAAAATCACAGAATTCACAATTCACTTCTCAAACTGTACAAATTCAAGTGCATGCTTTATAATTTGCACATGTTCCCGATTAGTGGTATACATACGAATAATATTTTTTCAACACATTACAATAACACTTGCATTCAAACATCACTTCTAATCTATAGAGACAATGTTTGCAGGTACTGCTGCTTCAAAAACAAATTCACATCCTCAGTGTTGACCACCCTGCACAATATTGTCCCCTAAAAATGATGTTCTGTTCCACACATCTAAACCAGGACACAAAATGCTCCTAACATAACTGAGAGTGCACTTCATTTGTGTGGGAGTGTAATTTGCACATTGCTTTGATGCTGAGTCCAGTGTACTGTTTACCTATCATACGTGCCACAAAGGTCATGGCAAGGTTTGGCTCTGATTTGCATGTCTTATTTACAAAAAGTGCACATTTGCAGTGAAACCGTATTTACATTCAACAACATAAATATCGATTGGGAACAGACAACGCGCAGATTTCTCCACAGCTCATTGGAAAGCTCGACATGAAAACAAAAGCAGCACAAAACTCCACTTTATTCATTACAACAATCAGAATGGAGTCTTACCCCCTTAAATGATAAACCTCTTTGTGTTTTCAGGTTCACATTCAGGTAAAAGTGTTCATAAAAACATGCCCCGTATTTCTCATTTCCCCACATATCGCTCTTTAGGTTGATTTCTGTGGAGAAAAATGCTACTGCTTCGCCACTGCGTATATTTCATTTATCGTTTCCTCGTACATCTTGGCGACAATCGGTCTCCTCAGTTTCATGGTGGGCCCTGCACAAACAAAGAAGAAATGCACGACATTTCAGAGATTCAGTCTGCAACAAACAAGATTGACTGGAATGCTATCTGACACGCGGTGCCGTCGCACAACTGTCACCTATATTACATGACCTTGATAAAGCACTGATTACATGTTCTGCAACATAAGGTTAAGAGAAGTCACAGGTGATCTCAATCCTCCCTATTTTGACCTTTGTTACACTTTAAGTACCAAACTTAAGCATTGTAAAAGTAGGCGCAGGAGGCATTTATTGTGTTGAGGTTGGAGCTGAGGATGGACGTATGGCTTGTATTTCTAAATAAAGTTTATGTTTAAGTTAGACTGCATTTATTTAGATTATCATCTTTCTTATCACCCACTTTTTCCCAGTGTCGCATGCGAGGTGGGTGTGCCACAAGGCATCGGCTGCTACATGATTGACAAGCGCATACTACGACCGCCAAAAGACTGGCTGCAGCTTGTTCGGAATCTTTCCCATTTGTGACAAAAACGGTTCATTCTGCATTTCTGCAGTAAGCCTTGCAGAGAAGCCTTAAGGCACACCACACAGAAATGATAGTAACCTCATTCTATGTCACATTTTATGTGACTTTACTTTTGAAGCCATGTAAAGAGAAAAAGGAAGAGAACACAACCTCAAACTCCAAACTCTTTAAGACAGGTGTATTTGAGTCACACGTATCAAAGCACACACATTTTACAATATGCATTTCAGGAATAGTTCTGTGGCAGCGGAATGTCGTCTCTCCGCTGTTCAACAAACAGAGCAGGAAATGATTAAGATTTTTTTGGGGCTTGGTTTTAGAACCGTGAACAGTAAGCATTTTAAACTGCTGTTTGGTTTACAAACAACTGCAGTACACATTATAGAAGAGTAGAGGCAAACATTACAACATGTTCTTTAGACTGCATTGAATTTGCAAATGTTAATTCTTTGTTTGACTAAAATGTTTACTTTTCCTTGAAAAAAGACAAAAGTAATACGTCGAAATATTTAGACCAAAATTGAGGTTGACAAAATTCAACTTAAACTCCTTTTGTTTGTTGTTTATTTGGTTTTATTTTGGAACAATTGAGCAGAATTGTATATACATTAAAATAAACACCTGGAAACTACGGATGCATGACATTATCAGCATGATATCTGTATCTGTATTATCTTTTTTAAAGTTTATTTATTTCGCTCAATGAAGTAAATGTATATCTGCATCTGCTGCAGCAGAGTATGAAAAATATTACGTTCATTTCACGACAGGAGAGACTAAGTGACCTCTGCAGTTGGAGGCGCAGGGAAAAAAGTGTATGTATGTATATATATATATATATATATATATATATATATATATATATATATATATATATATATATATATATATATACACACACATATATATGTATATATGTGTGTATACATATAGATCGGTATCATATCAGTTATGGACCCAAGCACTCCTGATATATCGACATGTCAGATATTGGCAAAAAGTACAATACATCCCTAATAGAGACTGACCATGTGTTTTGCAACTCACATGGAAACCTTCATAACGTACTAAATGGTTTGCCTGGTTTCTCTCCATGGTGGTTACTCACCCAGTTCTCCTCCAACGACAGAGAAGTCTCTCTCCACAAGGACCCACTTCTGGACCTTCTGAGCGTTGGATGTTGCCCTGGCGTTGACGCGTTCCAAGCCCTCCTGAATGGCCGTGTAAATAGCTGGCTCCTTGTTGGCGATGATCTCTGACACCTTGGTTGCAGTGACACCGTTCTGCTGGCAGAAGTCCAAAGCCTCGGGGTTCAGCTCGTCTGTGGGTTCGCCGTTGTCGTCCACGACGCACTGGGGCGACAAGGAAGAAGAGTGATTACTGTGTCTGATTTATTTATCTCGCAGCTTTGTCTTGTGGGGATGGAAGTGCGGTTACTTTGAGCGTGAGCAGCATGGAGAGGAACTTGAGCTTGTCTCCTATTAGCATGACGTTGCTTAGAATTGGCACCTCTGCCTTCAGTGCGTCCTCAATGGGCACAGGAGGAATGTTCTCTCCACCAGCAGTGATGATCAGCTCTGTTTACAAAAAAAAGACACATTCAAAAGTCATAGCATGTTATTTTAAATGGTTTGTCAATCAAACAATTTTTTCAGTGATTTGTCAAAGGTTAAAGCTAAACATAGTAAAGGAGGGGATTTATTTTTTCCATGTCATTAACTGTTAAAATAATTTGATTTTGATGAAATGGTGTATACATAACTTTGTTTGTCTAATTATTCAATTTTTCTCTTCTTTCTGTCATTGTTAAAACACGGTGTTCAATGTCTACAAAAGGTATATATGCAATGGGCAGTATATTTCCAATTCTATGGAAATGTTTGCAGTCTCTGTCCCAAAACTAAGAACTCCAGGACTTTTGCTCACCCTTGATCCTCCCTGTGATGTACAGGAATTCACTGTCATCATGTTTTCCCAGGTCTCCAGAGTGCAGCCAGCCGTCCTGGTCAAGAGCCTCTGCAGTTTTGTCCGGCATGTTCAGATAACCCATGAAGACGTGCCGACCCCAGAAACAAATCTCTCCGTTCCCGTCCTTGTCCGGGTTGTCCAGCTTCGTCTTGCAGCCTGGCATCACCTTCCCACAGCTGGAGGGACAAATCCCAGGTGAGCAACGTGCTTTATTTCAGACCTGGTCTAAAGTATTAACTGCACACTCCTACTTTTATGTTACACTTTGCTTATCTGAGGGTTAATAATATGTTTACAGTAGTTATCACAGAATAATTTTCTTTACTCGGTTTCTTTGACTTTCACTTATTATAAGATATCTTACAATTATCACACTATTTATCGAAAGACATGTCAGATTTGAACATTTGTACCTTCCAGTTCTATGTGTGAATTGAAGCAGGTTTTTGTATTTGTTTATGCTGAGTATACACTATTTAGAGCAAAATTATAGACGTTCTCAGTTGATTTGCTTGTGTTTTGTCCATTTCCTAAGTTGCCGTGTTGAGTTCTCAGGTCTACTGTGCAGAGGTGTTATTTGAATTCTTAATGCTTCGATTCTGACCTTGGGATGCGGTAGTTGTTGTTAACGGAGACGGTATGCGGGCCAGAGCTTTCGCTCATCCCATACAGTTCCATAAGTGGCATATTGAGGCTCATGAAGTATTCCAGTGTGTCCCTGGTGATGGGGGCAGCGCCTGTGAAGCAGATCTTGCAGCGGTCCATTCCCAGCACAGCACGCACCTTCTTGAAGACGAGATTATTAGCCAGCATGAAACCCCATGGCACTGCGTTCTCCCTGTGAATCAAGAGATAAAACAACTGTTTGTTACATGCTTTTTGGAACGAGGTCTACTTATGGAAATAGATAAGATCAGTGACGATGCATGTCACTGTTATCTGTTATCACTGATGGAGGAATTCTTGTTTCATAAGACGGCAATTTGCCTTCAACAGACTGTAATAACTGTGCAGAGAAAAAGTGTGGTATCAGACAGAAAGAAAGGAGTCACACAACTCTTCTACCTGAATAGAAATGGATAAAATATGGAATATGGTGCTTGGCGGTGTCTCACCCGTTCATGGCGCTGCAGTTGTACTGCAGGCCGATGGACTTGGCCCAGTCTGCCACTCTCTTCCTCATCGGCGATGCTTTGGCACCAACAGATTTCATCTTCTCCTGCATCTTCTCCCACACTCGAGGCACTCCCAAGAAATAGGTCGGTCGAGCCTCTTTCAGTGTGTTACCTAAGGAGCCCTGAGAATCACAGCCATTACAAATGTTGGCTTTTATGACATGAGCTGTGTTCTAAATTCATGTGCAACTTCACAAGTAAATTTTTTTTTTTCTCCGTTTTGAAATGCTGCTTTTCTGTCTCTCTATCTAAGGATTAACTGTTTATTGTTATCATATATATAAATCCATGTTATGGATTTATTTGAAATTCTTAGAAATTAGTAAATAATCAGTTAATGTGTTCTCTTCAATTACACGGTTTTAAAATAATGCAGGATTTAAATGACCATATATTTTCTATCTATATTTTTAATGATTACTGTCATTTAATGGAAATACATTATGATATTGTATATTAAGTACACCCTAAAGTTCAGTTCAATTTATATATATTTTTGTTGTTGTTTTTTAACAGACATGTTTAAGAAAAAATCGCGACCATCTTGATGAATGAGGCCTGATGTCTGTACAGCAGCAGCAGGGAGTCTTACCTTGAGAGCATCGGGATCTGCAAAGTAGACAGTCCCAGCAAAGACCATCGAGAGCCACATGTCCACCATCTGTGCTGCCACATGACTCAGAGGAAGGTAACTGACCAACACCTCAGATGTGTAGGTGAAATCTACCAAGGTAGATGCTGTACGGGCTGTCCATGTCACCTGCACATTAATATGTGTTAATTACTTTTATCACACACACCAGCATCACCTTCAACCTACATCTCTATCACACACGCATAACATATCACCAACCACAAATTACAAATGAATGTGATTTCTTATACTTTAGTATATGGTTGTATTCATGAATTATTAATTTTATACATGCATTGCGCTGTTCTACTCAATGTGACAAAAATACTATGATTGTTTTTATTTAAGTTTTTATTTAAGTTTCAATCAAAGAAAACACTGGTCTGGCCTCTCTAAATAAACATAAAAATAACTTGTTTAATTTAATTGATCATTGATTCATAATTTTTAATGTTTTCCATGCATAATAGTGAAAATTCAACTTTCCAAATGATAAAATACAAGATATAGCCAAACAATTTAAATATATCATCTTGGACCCAGGGACAGTATCTTGACTTTTTTAATTAAACAATGATTCAGTGATGTTGTAAATAATGCAAAAAATGTGCGACACATGAATGAATGAATTGATAATAAAGATTACACAGCAGAACAAATGGAACCAATAACACTTTAAAGCAGCCAAGTTGTGCCAAAACAACCAAAGCTTGGAAAAAGAAAATCCCTAGATAACTCACGTTGTCATGGCTCAGCATGACTCCTTTGGGGTTGCCAGTGGTTCCAGACGTATAGATGAGAGTACAACACTCGTTGGCCCGAAGACTGTCGATCCTTGCATTTAGCTGCTCATCGGGCACATCCTCTCCCAACTTCATGAAGTCTGCCCACTGCAGATGAACACAGATAATGTTGTTGGTTTAGTGTCAGATTATCCACTAAAATGCAGCTTTGTTGTTAAATCCCGTTTCTGTGATAACAATTTTGATACAACACGATAAACGCCTCTCCCTACAAGAAGGGAACAAAGGACTTTCTGAGGCTGTCAGTACTGCACTACCATAGAGAGTACATACTGTAACATATAATTATATTATGTATTACGAGGTATAACTATGTATTCATTTGATGTTGACATACTGTGTACAGGAATGGTGCTTTTTGCTGTGGCTCGCCTGTGTACTGGACAATGGCTTTCAGATGAGGTAGATGATCTTTAATCTGTCAGGAAACACAAGTTAAACAACAATCACGCGCTTTTCTTCTCTGGGCAAATTCAGGGTCCATCCGTGCTGTAAAAAAACCCCAAAAAAACTGACCTGCAGGATTTTGTCGAGCTGTTTCTGGTTCTCGACAACCAGGACGTTGGCCTCACAGTTGGCAGCCACGTACTGACAGGCTTCAGGCGAGTTGGTCGTGTAAATGCCGGTTGCCAGACCACTGTGACACAAATCACATGCAGGAGAATGAAAAGCTCAGTCCTTGTTAGAGTTGTTGTTACAATTTGACGGTTGTTGTAGTGGTTAGAACTCTCGCCTTTGCAGTAAGAAGACCCCAGGTTCATGACCTGGGCAGAAAAAAGGGCCTTGCTGCATGGAGTTTGCATGTTCTCCCCGTGTGGATGTGGGTTTTCCCCACAGTCCAAAAACATGCAGATTTGGAGATGACTGTAGGTGTTAGTGGATGGTTGTTTGTCTCTATTTGGCCCTGGGATGGACTGGTGACCTGTCCAGGTTGTCCCCCGCCATTTCGTCCCTATGTCTAATACATTTTCTTAAGTAAAAAGCCAGTGTCTTTTTACTTAATGATCTTTCTTAAAGGTTCTTCCAGCACAGTTGCGTTGCAGCAAAAACACCCAGGTCATGACCCGGTCCTAATGAGGGCCTTTCTGCATGGAGTTTGCATGTTCTCCCCGTGTGAGCATGGGTTTTCTTTTCTCTGGGTTCTCCAGTTTCGTCCCACAGTCCAAAAACATGCAGAGGTTAATTGGACACTCTAAGTTGACCATAGGCGTGAGGGTAAAGCATTGTTTGTCTCTGTGTGTTTTTGCACTACAATGGACTGCCTTTTGTCCTGTGTCAGACTCGGCTAGGATTGTCTCCAGTGGCTACCGCAACCCACAATGTGGAGGATAAAGTGGTAGACAATGAATGGATGAATGTTGAATAAGTCCAATAACTAATTCTTAGGATTCTAACAGCCTCCTCCAACATGATCCTCTGTCACAACAGCACCATGTTTCTTAATCATTAACACTGAGTTACAAACATAAGACAGATGACAAATTAGAAACTTTATAACTTCATAAAGTTTTTCTTTTTTCTTTTTTGAATACCTCAAAATGTCTACAAACAGTACTAACAGGTCACCTTCTCCATAAAATGGAAGATGCCAAATAAACTAATAACTACATTTTTATGCGAGGATTCTTTGTTATAAAGTCAGGTAGTAAACTAGACAATGGTAGCACCCAGGTACATATGGGCAAACACACAGATAAAAGAGGGATAAACATAGACACAGATGAATGTGCATTGTCAGGTGAAATTATGTTGAGGCACAACAGAGGACTCTAATGTGTTGGCCTGAGTTGAAATAAGGTCTTACCCAGCCAGGATGCAGCCAATGTCTGCGATGAACCACTCGGCAGAGTTAAATCCCAAAATGCCCACGCCATGATATCGTTCCAGGCCCAACTAGGGGAAAAAAAAGCACAGAACTTTGATGACTTGGTAGCGTGTACTTTTGACCTACATCTTGTTTGAAAAGCCACTCCATCTCATGTGAAGTGAACATGGCCATGAAACTGGAGACGTAACTCAAGCTGTGAATTTCACACACCCAAGTGTACGTTTCAGCAGCCCATTCTCACACTATCAGAGATCACGGTGAGAGAGAGACAGTGCTGTTTACAAAAACAAGAGGCTGGGAATTGGACAGTCATTTTTTTAAGTATAGTTCACGTCATACGTGTTCCTCTTTCAATCGTTTGACTGAAACTGGATACAATATGAGGAAAAGTTGAATTACGCTCAATCAGAACCTAAAGTGAAATATTAACAACTGGGTTTTGTTGATATTACATGAATAAATGTAGATTTTACTTTTTGACTATCTGAACAATTTTGTCTCAGTGTTGAGTTACTTTAAGGGCTGTGATCAAGAATATTGAGGACAAGAAACAGAGGACAAGAAAATAAAAGTGAAATACTTCTTGTTTGCACGTTAATTGCACAATAAAGTACACTACAGTCGCGTGTGTGTGTGTAGAATGAGTTCAGACAAACCTTGAGAAAACCTTTAGCAGCTGTCCGGCACTGTTCGTAGTATTGCCTCCACGTCAGTGTCTCCCACTGACCTTCCTTCTTGGACTTTAAGGCAGGATAGTCACCGTAGTGTTCCACTGTCTCCAGGAACAACTGATGGACAGTGACGGGAGTCTCCGAGGCCAAACCTGAGTCCTCCATCCTCAGCTGCACTGCCTTGTTTCTGCTGGTGCTCCATAGCTGATCGGCTTGGGCCACAGATGCTGCCACATTCGTCTTTGACAGTGGAATTACCCTGGGCTCTTCTGCAGTGGGACAACAGGGGCAGGCACTTTTACCCGCCATAAATAAATAGTGTTGTTGTTCCAATTGAAACAACAACACCACTGCAAATCACACAGCCGGCGTCCCCGACAGTCATGTACAAAGGAGTCATGCACTGAAGAGGGTGGAAAACACCTGTGGGGTGGGTTACGCCTACTTTCCCAGCACTGCAACATGATTTGCAGAGAACAGGCGAAGGTGTAGATGTCACCTGAGACAAACAGGAAGCTGTGATATGTCCATGACAACCCACTAGTCAGGGGGGAAAAAACCAACCAGTCAGGTTTGGTTAGAAGTAATACCTAAAGAATGTAAATGGGAGGTTAACACTGGCTGCTTTACAGAACTATGGCCTTGCCTCCATTGTGTTATATTGTATTTGATGTTATTGTCTTTGTCTTCTTAGGTCTGCACCAGTTTCATTTTCTTCTTCCCTTTTCCATTATAGCTTCTCTATTTATAACTTGCTTTCAGCTTCTACTTCTTTGCACTACTGCTGCAGCTAGTTTTATTTTCAACAGTGAGCCATGTTGCTTGAAGTAGTCAAATGTCCAAGTGTCAGTTTGCTTCTAAACTTCACACTGTAGCCTATATTGTGAATTTTTATTGTTTTATTTTGGCTTTCATTTTTATTAGTACAGAAAAATATTCGGGCCACAAATAAAACAGCATGAATTCTGAGCGATTACATCAGAATTCAGAGGAAAAAGTCTTAGATTAAAGATTACATTTTTTTTTACACCTCTCAACATTCTAAATCTATCTAGCTTTTTTTAAAAAAAATAAAAAAATCAATTTTCTCTCCTCTTTCCTGGAATAATTATTTTTTATGAATGTTCACATGTGCAAAACATCGCGCCTTAAACTTTTGAACTGAACAAAAATGTTGTAACCATGTAAAATAACGCCTCTCGGACAAACAGCAAAAAACAACTACTAAATGAATTTAAAAGGTACAATGTGTAAAATTTTGCACCATTTATAGGTGAAAATGCATGTTGCCGCTGGTTTGGTTTCTCAATCACAACTCTGATTAGGAAAGAACTACTGATATAAATATAAAAGCTAAAGAGACATCCTTTTTAGGGTAAGATATTTCTATATATTTAAAGGGCCACATCACCCAGAAAATATAGCTTATAGTTTTTTTACTAATTCCTGAAGGTAAATGAGTTATTTGCTCATCAGACAGTGAATCTAAGATACATGTCTCATTCATTGGGATTGGAAAAAAAAAAAAATTGACGTCAAAGTCACTTGACGCTTTACTGTGTTTTCGTTTTAAAAGAGTAAAAGATCGGAAAAAAACAAAATAAACCAAACTGGTCAAATTTGGTTGAATCAAACAAACACAGCAGTGTCATAATGATTTTAAGTCTATTCATCATTTGGAGTAAAAGAAAAAATGGAGAAAAAATTAAAAATGGGTGAAACAGCCCTTACAGCCTCCTCATATTTAATTGTCTGAAGAGCTGAAACGACACACACTTACATAAAACTATGAAAATGAACAGAATTTGTTTCTTTTCATCTTAAACGCCCAGCCACTTGTAGGTGACACGATGCTACAATCAAGCATTTGCTTAAAATCCCTCTCTCTTAATATAACAGATTCTCACCAAGTGAAAGCGATTCCGTATCTTCCTCTAGAGATGTGGGAGATTGAGCTGGTGCCTCTGTTGCGCTGGAAGGATGAGATTTCAGGTTCTCTGTGACGGCGTCTCCGTTGGGGACGGCAGCAGAGTGGGTCTTTAAGTCTGACACAGTCTGTCCCTCTGGGGAAGGAATGCTGTGAGAGCCATTCAAAAGAATGATTAATTATAGCCGGTAATGCATTAACACAATTTTTAGACACACAATCTTAAATGGATAACTGTGACTGGTTAAAGATTTGTCTCTAACTTGCCTGTCAGTGTAACCATCCATGACTGCAACACCGTGTCTGATAACTGAATCTTCTTGAATTTGCTAGAAACAGATAAAAATAGGTTACATGGATTTGAAGTACAACTGATTAAGAGAGTAGATTATTATTATTGTTATTATTATAATACCACTGCTCCACTTATTTATACCAAAGTGAGATTGACTGGAGTTATTGCAACATTATCAGAGCCAATGACTGCCAGGGTTTGCAATCATGTCTCTGGCAATGGCATCACAGCACTGGTCCGAATGATGAAATAATGACAACTGTGCCAGACAGACAGACACTGTGCCAGAAAACATTTAGACATCTGTATGCACTCTTTATACTCCCTGACTCAAAATGTGAGCAGGTTTCATTGAAAAATTCATACATTTAAACACTTGTACAGTACGTCTTTACTGATATCAGAGCAGCAGATCAAAACAAATCAGCCTCACCTTCAGATGCAAGGCTGCAATTTGTAATAATACATATCTTTGATTAAGATCAGTGAACTCAGCAGGATCTCACTCCGACCTCTGCTTTTTAAGATAACTTTGCTCAAGATTTGTGTCCCGACCAAAGTTCACACAACTTGCAAAACTACAGTGTGGCAATCTGAAGCAGCAACAGTGACATCTTTGCTCTGGTTTATGCAAATAGCAAAAAAAAAATTTCATTGTTAAATGGGAGTTGTACGTTAACCACAAAGGTGGTTGTCGGCTTTGAAAAGTGCATAATACAGTGAATATCTACCAATTTTTATGGATCATTTCAAGTGTTTTGATATGTGTATTGATTTGTCACCTGTCTTATCAGTAATTCTCTGAAGTATTGTGACATTTGGCTCAGGTGTAGGAAAAACATTGTATTCTGTGTGATCTGTGTGCAGGAAACCCTTCATGTTCTGTTCTTACAGACTATAATTAAAGATGACATTTTGATGAAACACAAGCCGTCATTTTCTAGCTGTATAAGCACTTAAATAAACTTATTTACGGTCGTATATGTGGTGTCACACTCAATATGAGATGACAACTAACGACAATATAGTGAGGCAATATGAAGTGGCAGCAGCGACATCTTTGCTCTGGATTATGGAAATAGCAAATGAACCTTTTTCAGGTTTTAATGTTAAATGAGTTGCAGAAAAACAAAGTCATTACATACAAGTGAAGATCCATGGTAGTTTAACATTAGATTTAGTCTCTGGGTGTAAAGAGGAGGTCCAGGAGGAGACAGGCTTAACTACAGCCTGTCTCTGGATTTCTGGTTTCTCTTGTCTATGTCATCA
Source organism: Solea senegalensis (assembly GCF_019176455.1). Classification (NCBI taxonomy): domain Eukaryota; kingdom Metazoa; phylum Chordata; class Actinopteri; order Pleuronectiformes; family Soleidae; genus Solea; species Solea senegalensis. The sequence goes on along the minus strand of NC_058025.1, from coordinate 14,031,473 downwards.
AATAAAATATATTTACTATACAGTACTTGCCCAAGGTCTGGAAAAGTCAGGATGCACCATCAGCAAAGGCATGCTCGCCTGTGGTAATGTAGGTCTTGACTTATATTATTCAAATAAATGTGTTAAAAACTGCAAACATGCACATCAGTAACCATCGCCAGCTACAGTTTCTGTGTGAGTTGATGTGGAGATCCTCATAGAAGACATCCATTCACACATGACAACATGTGCATTCAATCAAAAGAACAAAGTGGATAAAATTACATTTTTAATTGAAATAACCTACCTTGTGCAGTGACAGTGGCTGAATGGCATCCACAGACAGGAGTAGTCAGGTATAACACAAACCTCGCTCAACCTTTGCCCATCACAGGAGATCGACTGTTGCCTCCCCGAGGGTGATCTCAGCCTATAGGGGACTGTGTGAGGACACACACTCACACCTTGCCTCAAGAGACTTGTCCAATCCGTGGAACACCTGCTACTGCAGCCGTATCAGGGTTAAAGACCCACCAACAAACTCGACCAAAGGTTACGGCTTCTCAAGGTGAGGAAGACCTGGAACCTGAGACACTAACAGCTTGCAGCTGGTGGAAACCGGCTTTGTTTGTATTAATTATAGCAGGTGACAACAGTTGGCATTGGTGATCATACAAAACATTTCAAATATTTACTGGTATAAAGACTTAGACGAGTGGGTGTTGGGAGGAAAAAAAAAACTTTTCTTTTCTCATGCAAACTTGACCGTGAAAATGATTAGATATACATGATGAGGCCTGTCGGAGGAAAATAATGATAAAAACTAGATATGTTCTCTCATGTTTACAAGGATACAGCAGACTTTGACCTACACAAAACATATTCACCACTTGAACAACACTTGTGCAACGCTTTATTCCCTATCGCTTCAAGAGAGAAGAGTGTCTTTCCTCCTCTCCAATAACTGTGCAAGGAGGAGGACAATGTTTTGTAAGTAAATATAGGCAAAGGTTCAACCTCAAATGACACGCAGTAACACTGCTCACAGACACAGAGGTCAGTAAATCATACCACCCAGTCACACCACAGCCTCACACACTCTGGACACTTGTTATCTGTGTATAAGTTCTCAGTGAAGACTCGCTGCCTGCATGCAACACAAGACACTGTTTATATTTCATTTATACAACCCTTACACATTTATATTCGAAATATGCTGTAGTCATTAAATGAAGTCAAATTGGGTCATCAGATTGTAAAAAAACCAAACTAACTATGCTTTCTTATCAATGGCTTATCTGTAAATAGCAAATCATATTTTATTAATTATTATTAGGGTGGTGGTTAATGGTTTGGATGGCTTATTATTAAATATATATCATGATAATAAAACCAGAATCTAATATAAGCTTCAGTTTGTACTCATTAATGTTACAAAATGCAAAAAAATACTGTTTTGTAAAGCAGGATAACGATGTACAATACAAGGTTAGTGCTTGTCTACTAACAGAACACACAGTTTCAGTGTTTTCTAATACGTGTATATCTGTTTGTTTACATCATTTGACATTTTTTTTTATCAGTGACGCTGAGGTATTGTGACATTTGGCTCAGGTGTTTTAACATTTGTTCTCTTTTTTTCTCGTGGAGAGAGAGACGGAGGTCAACAAATAAAAACACTGTGTGCTCTGCTCTGCATGCAGGAAACCAGTCACCCTTTTTTTCCCTTACATGCTACAATTTAAAGAGATAATATAATCACACATATTTTTGGCTGCATGAAACAATATCTTTACTCTTCAGCATTTATTTTTACATTTGTTGAGATTCACATATTTACAATTTCATATATTGTGGGGTTAAGTTTGTTTGGATCAACGATGCCACGCTCACAGGACTGAACATCTTAAAAAGACTGTTATCCTGGTGGCCATGTCATCTGTCTTCCTCCCAGGACGTGGATGTGAAGGTGGTAAACCGACTGAGCACCGTGTTTTCCATCATTGATCACTAAAGGGGACAAACACACCCACAGTCGTCATAGAAGAGGTAAATAAACAGTGTGTATTTTTCACATGAATGATTGTGGGTCTGAAAACTGACTTACCCACTCTGTATCCTTCCTTTAGAGATTCCTGCTTTGCAACATTTTTGGCGATCACCAACAAATGCCCTAAGAGCTGGAAGTTGGAGTTTGGGTTAGTCTTTGCTTACACTGGGCCTCTGTTACCTCTCACAGGTAACAAAGTCTTTGTCTGATCTGTATTGAGAAGGATTTGAACTGGATTTGTACAATGTGACTGGTAATCTGAACGTGGTCAAATTAGACAGAAAGTAATGGACTAACTCACCTCGACATCCTCGTCTTTGGCCTCACTTATTCTCGGAATAGGAATCCTTGGAATGACCAGGAAATGAACCGGGGCCTGGGGGCTGACATCCCTAAATGCCAAACACTGATAAAACCAAAAAAAAAAAAAAAAAGTTATATTCAAAGAAATTGGGGTAAATCACAAATATAGTTTCTTGTAAATGCATGTCTACACTTAGTAAGCCTCTCTTTAGGAAGATATTGCAGGTTTCAAATACTCTTTATAGCCAGCTAAGAGTCCATCTTTCATATTTACAATTCTATACTCCTACATACACATTTATTTTCCAGTGATGTTTAAGTCAGGAAAAAATGACAGTTTCGGCTTCTGTTGCTTTAAGTTATTCGATGACTGACAGGCAGACATTTGCGAACAGAATTTTTATTTATTTACTTCTTTGTGAAGTCTCTTGCACCACGAGCAGCTAAACACACATTATTTACGCCCACATGTTGAAGCAGTGTTTTTGCCTTTATCTCTCATCACCACTTGTTTCCAAAACACCACCGTCTTGATCACATGTTACTTTGCCAATCTCAGTGATCAACCTTTGGAATGCCTGGGCTCATACACATTCCTTCTGCTGAGTCTTCAAGGGATCACTGGGCACAATAATCTTGACTACTGAGTTTATTCTGAATAAGATGTTATTCTGATTATGATAAGTTCTGCTGTCCATGCAAACCTTTGAAGTCACACAGGTGTTTGTTGTGACTTTCTATTCAAAACGACATGCATTTCTTTTCTTGTCTTCCACATTCTGTGTTGACATTTATTCACTCTCCTCTCACCTCTTATCAAAATGTAGAAACACTTGACTTGACTCTCTAAACTCCACGTTGAGTAATCCAACAGAGATATCCATTTTACAGATGTGGTGTAATGTTTACCTTCTCATCTTCATAAATGATATCTGCAGGGATGCTTTTGTCGATCACTTTGGAGAAGATGGTCTGAGCTGGGGAGCCATACTTCTTGCTGGCCTCCTCTGCCAGCCTCACCTCATCACTTTTGGTGCACAGTTGTCTCTATGATCAGAGAGAGGAGACACATGTGGAAATAAATACATAGACACAACATGTTCAGACTGTTTAACTTACTCTGAAAATAAGATAAGTTCTGTTCTGTCTAAATATCAACAACGTGAAAGAAGTAATTAAACCTTTGTAAATAAACTTTAGAAAGAAAAAAACACGAGGTTTTAGTGCACTTAGTGGTATTCATCAAGTTTCTGAGGACAAAAACATGGCCTTATGATCCCGTAGTCGATTCGAAACACGTCATAATCTCATGACTATTTCATGAAAGTGTTACCTAATTTAGATTATAGTCATCAGAAAATGCCTTTACATGATATTGTCTTATTGAGACTGGTAAAGTTATTCTGCTGTCTGCTACCATGTAAACTGAAACCATATCGAGTCAACGTCACGATAACTCAAACCTCTGCAGATTTCCCAGTCACCACCACAGTAGACTAAACAGGTGTTGTCCAAATGCTCTGCTGCAGCTACAAGAAGGGAAATGTTACTGAGAATCACAACAAGTCTGTTTATTCTTGGAGCAGCTACCTGAGCTTGATAAACACGCTGCAAACGGTTTAGATGAACGGCCCCCACGAACCGTGTTCGCAAAATCTGTCGAAAATACATTTTTGGTTAATCAGAATGTTAATATGTCATCGTTTGTCTCTGTATGGCCTGTAAACAACTGCACACAGTCCAAAAACTCTTGCTAACACAAACCAAAACTCACAGGCGCTGCTTTCACGGACCAGCTGAAAAAATCCTAACGCTTCCATGGATATAACCTTAAAGTGTAAAACTCAACGTTCAACGTGATTTGACATAATCCGGTCAGTACCTGAACGTGGCTGCGATTAACAAATGTCTCATTTGAATGTGCATATTTTGTAATTTTCGCCATTATATTAAAGTATGTCAAATTTACGTGATGTTTTGAGTGTCCCGCAAAGGCAGCTTCTTATGAGGCCACAAGTGACGTTCAAGAACGTTAATAAGGCTCAACGGTCACTGCTGCTAAGTGTCAGCGGCGGTACATGCAAGTGCTCTATATATTGCTACATTAAACGTAAATAAAGCAGTAAAACCGGTTTGTTCTTGTGGTATCGCAGCTAATCACTTGTTTATGTGTAAGGTTACATGTATGTGATTTGTGTTCATCGAAAGGCTGACTGTTGTTGGGTATGTTGCGCTGCAGTGCCTGTGGCGCCAGCAGAGGGCGTGTTTGGGACAGTTGTACAGGTTTGGGGGGTATGTGTATCATGCTGCATGTGTTCAGTAAAGTAAGAAATAACTGATTACAAGTGTGGATCTCACTTCTTTGAATGAAGATACTACAGCTCTCATACTCCTGAAAACACTTTATGGGATGGTTACATAGAAAATGATAATATTATTTATTTATTTATAATTATACATATATATATATATATATATATATATATATATATATATATATACATATATATATATACATATATAATTATATACATATATATGTGTATATATTTATTTATTTATTTGTTTATTTATTTATATAATGCTTAACACTCTTATGACCATAATTATAACCAGGCCGCTCGGATTTATTTTGATTTTATGGCTTGGAAAAAAAATTTTTTTTCAAAAATAACTTCAACATTCAATATCTGGCAGTTATTCAATGTTACTGTGTGTTTTGACGGTTCAATGACAGTTTAATGCTTATTTTCATCCACAAGGCAAAAATGTGCCAAAGACCTTTATGAGTTATGATACTCACAAAAAGAGTATGTTAAGTCTTTTTTTGTTCTCCTTTCTTTTCTCTTTTTTTAAAATACACGTTCAGCTGCTTAGTTCATCATTCAACGTCGTTCAACATTCTGGTAAATATCTGAGTGGGCCTTGGACATTTTCTTGTATTTTTATACCTTAGAACCCAAGGTTTGGGAGCTGAGGAAAATATTGATTTTCTGACTTTCACGCGGCAGGGGGCGCTAATCAGGAGGACTACTAGTTATTTTGTCAACAAATGAAAAGAAGAAGTAGAAGCTGGAAGAACATGGCGGCCCGCACACGGCTGCCCTTGCTGTTTCCCAAAAACCTGCCTCCATTCAGACACCGACAATTCGTCCACACTGAGGTTGAGGTCAAGGAGCCGCAGTATCCCCCAATCGTCCCTTCTCGCACGGCAAAAAGCAAATCGGCGCTGCTGCGGCAGGTTCAGGAGCATGTGCAAAAGATATGCGCCTCCCCGGTGGACGAGAAGCTCTCCCTCATCACTCGTATCCAGCGGAAGAAATTCATGGTTTACCCTCAGACTTTCGCCCGGAACGCAGACAGATGGTACCAGCACTTCACCAAGACCGCCTACATCCCGGGTCTGCCCGAGAAATTCACGCAGGCCCCGGCGAAGACCACTGGCATGGATGAGTCGCCGCCGGCCGCAGCTCAGACCACAAGCGTACTGGAGATCGACGATGATGCGTTCAGGGACATCCGCTCACTGGTCACTCGTGTTATTTTACAGGAGCACTGGCACATGAATCAACGCAAAACTTTCTTGTTCCGACAGCAGGAGATGGTAGTCGCACCCTTCCTGAGAAACCTGGTGACTGAACTCACCCACAGTCTGTCCAGATTTAACCCACTGCTTCGGCTGTGCAGTCTAGGTAAGGACATTTAGTCAGAGGTGAAAGAAGTTCATTTTTCATTGTGTGTGAAGGCAGCAGAACAGTGGTTAGGAAAAGATTTTGTCAATATGAGTCACAATAACAGTAAAATAATTTCCATTCCTACAACACAATGCCCCCTTAAAAAAAAAAATCTGCTCTACCAAAAACTAGGGATTGAAATCGGTATCGGTCCGATACTGGTCTAAATCATATTGGACAGATTAAAATGAAATTCCAATACTATCCAAAAATCCTATATATCGCATGTTTCACTATGCACAGACAAAAAAGAATTAAAGAGTAATGTTTGGGCTGGTCATTTCATCTTTTTCGGGAGAACAATATTTGTTCCACAGTTGGAGAATTATGTCTTTGAAATGACTCCACATAAATGTGTTGTTAACACCTTCATAGTTCATAATTGGTCTAAAATGACTGTATCGGACTGATATTGGTAATGCTTGAGTTTGTGATATTGGTATGTGACAGTGGTATCATCCAATCCCTACCAAAAACATCCCTTACTAGCTGGATCGCTAAAACCAAATAACGCTAGGGTTGCAAGATATTATCAGCTTGATATCTGCATTGACGTATAAGATCTGCCGATATGACTAATGACTACAATAGTCATACTCCCACGCTGGCGCCCTCTGCAACAGTATTTTGCTCAATGAAGTAAATGTGTATCTACATCTGCTACGACATGAGTATGAAATATTTGTTCTTTTTGCTACAGGAAAAACTAAATGACCTCTGCAGTTTACAGCAGGGCAAAACATTTACAGTATATATCTGCATCATATCGGTTATCATCTAAAAGTCCAATATTGTACATCCCTAAATAATGCTAATTAAAAAAAAAGCCAAGCAGAAGTACAAATATTCAGAACAGCCTACTTCCAAAAAGACATGTATAATACTTTACTGCTTATTCCCTTTATCAGATATTAATCCCCAAGTTAACTTTTATTGGAGGAGAGGACAGAGAATCATCCCAAAAGGACACCGGAAAGGTCGACAAGAGCCTATCAGGTTCCAGATTGATGACAAGCCGAACAGTCAGATTAGGATCACTCAGCAACTTCCACAGGTAATAATATTTTTTATTTTATCACTATCACATTAATGTGTAAAAAAACTAAAACAGAATACCTTATAATTGTGACTGTGAGTGTTGCATACTGCTTTCTATGTTTCATTTCAAACTCAGTGGACCCACCGTTGAAGGACTCGGCTCATTTAATCTCAGATGCCAATGATGTTTATCAAACCACTAATCACTTTCTATTCAATTTGTATTAGTTTACTCCAATGGAGGCCTCATACGCAGCTGAAGTTCCAGAGATCACGTTAGCTCCAAACCTGATGCCCATGTTCAGACGACAGTATGACAACAACATCTTCACAGGTAACGCAGCCACAAAAGTCCAGTCTCTTTTGGTTATGTCATTTTTTTTCAGGAACATGTGTGTCCTACATGTCATGTCAAATCACTCGTTATTGTATTACCTCTTAATGTCACTAGGGCGCATCAGTGTGCAATTTTAAATCTCTGTTTGCATCACAGCAAAAACCTTTCAACCATTTAAAGAAATTCATTATTGTTTAACTATTGATTGTTTTATTAATTAATTAGTTCTTTATTTGGTTACTATTAGAGAAGACAAATATGTAACTGAATATGAAATATAAACTATAGGGGAGGGAATCGCCAGAGACACCACAATACGATATGATCACAATATTTATGTCACGGTATGATTTTGTCATGATACTACAAAAATACTAAGTATTATTTGCAAAATCATATGTTGCGATGCACTCGTACTAGTGAGAGTGAGCTCTTGGCGCCATCTAGTGGACTGAAACATCATCAACATCAACAACATGTTTATTTGTAACAGCAGTTAAAAAATGAAATTCCAAAGAAAATCCATAAAATCCATACGTGTCTATAATTTCACTTTATTGATTTCCCCACCCCTAATGAACTATTGTGTCGCAGAAGCTGCAACCACAATGTGATTCCATTTACTTTTGAATGGACATAAATAATGAATTCATCATCATAAAAGTTGCTCGTTATTTATGAGCAACTTAACTACTCTTTCAGTTGTGTCCTAATCCCTTCAACAGGTGCTAAACTACCAGACCCAGCATGCTATGGTCACACTCAGTTCCACCTGGTTCCTGACCAGTATCAAAGGGACCGGATGGCTCGGCGGCAGCAGTCGGACCAGGTGGAGGTTTTCCTCAGAGCCAACGCACTCGCCAGCCTCTTTGCGTGGACAGGAGCTCAGGCCATGTACCAGGGTGAGAGACACAGAAAACTGATGGCGGATGCATCTCTTTCTTTAACACTGGTGGATTTTACAGCTCATATTGTTGTGTTAAGCCTGCACCACACTAGAGCCAGATTTAGGTCCTGATCTGGTCCTTCCGAAATGTGGGTGCTTCTGTTTTTAGGCTGATTTGAACAAACTTTCCTGGCCAAATGATCCTGTAGTGTGAGGGGTTAACAGACGCAACCAATTTTATTGTCATTGGACGCATCATTTAGCCGATTTTTTTAGCCGGACTGAACAGGGGAGACAGTCTGCCTCCATGTCTGTGGTACATTCTGAAGTTACATTAACTCACGGAAGATTCTTTGCGATCTCACATCCCTGGCATCTCCTCCCTGAAATGGTTTGATTAAACCCCAAGTGTGAGGTCCTGCGTCTTGACTGGAATATCTAGTCTGTGCTTTCCCAGGATTAAAACATTGAAAATCAGTTACAAAGTTTGTTGTGTCTGGTCAGATTTGAAAAAAATCCTCTAGTGTGGGGCAGGCTTTACCTGATTAATTTTTTTTATAGCTGTCAAATAAGCACTTGCTCTCAATTTAATTTACATGTTGTGTGCCAGTCACTGCAATAGAGGATAAATACATATGTGCGCATCATCTTTTGGAACGCGTGTATGGATTAGCAAATAATGGAAGTGCTTTACACAGGAAATGTCTCTCCGTCATTTTACACGTACAAGAGATCAGTTGATGTCTTATTAATTTATTTAGTCTTTCATTATTCAATTGTATTGTAAAAGCATCTACATTTGTATAACGTCTGTTTAGTTTCTGTAAAAGTCTTTTAAAAATGTATTTCAAAAGGGCAAAATATTGTGTATTCATCTCATTTTAATCCATTTTCAATGAATAGTCGTAAAAATGTAAATTCACTCAATTTTTTTTGTCATTGACGCCTTTCACATTGTGGTGAACGTACATTGTTAGATGACCAATAATAATAAAAAAAAATTATAAGAAATAACATGGGGTCAAACGTCCTTCTCACCTGCAGGTTTCTGGACTTTTGAGGATGTCACCAGGCCTTTCGCGTCCCAGGCTGTGATCACCGACGGCCACTTCTTCTCCTTCTTCTGCTACCAGCTCAACACAGTCGCTCTCTCTGTAGAAACGGACACCAACAACCCCAGGAAAAACCTCCTGTGGGGCACAGAGAGCCTGCGACTGTACGACAAAGTGCAGGACGGTGAGGTGGTGGGTCTGAATGACGACGTCATCAAGCTTCTGGTCAGTTTCCTCATGAACCAGCCATAGACTTCCTGTCCTCTCTTGCAATTGCTTGACCGTCTACCGATGGGAAATGTGTCTTTTGTCAAAGCATTGGAAGACGTTGGTGGAGATGGTTTATTCATTTGCTTGTCTGTTTGCAATTCAAGGCTCAAGAAAAAAGCAGAAAACACATTTCTGTGCAGACTATTTATGCAGAAATAAATAATTAATCACAGAGTCTTGTATTAATAATAAATTCATTAGTATTAATTTATCCATGACTGTATCATTGGTTTCCCAACCACCTCAGAACTTGCCTTTATATAGTCTGTAACAAAAAGCCACAAATATTAAGTTAATTTAGGTTTGTTTTAGGTCTTTTACAGTTGTAATACAATTCAACCACCAACATATTTTCACTTATGCTGTTCGCTTCAGTCAAAATAACTTGTTTTAAAATTGAGCAAATAGCAAAAATGCCTTGTACACCTTTTTTTTTCCCTCGTACAATTGTTCTGAACATCTGTAAACACAGGAAGTACGCAGCACAGCGCCTGAAACAAACCCAGTGACAGTGATTTGTATCGTTTTAATCTTCTTCTTTACATAAATAGTGAAACACTGAATCACAATTCGGAGGAAAATATATCCCTTCTGATCATCTTCTGATTACAAGTTACATTACATGGAAACTATATATAATATAAATATCTGCATATGTGATGATTTATCTTGATATGACATGTCATTAAAGTAATATAAATATCATGTGACACATTGCTAGCACACGTTAAATGCTCTTTGAGAGGTTAAGGCACACATGCATAAATAATAAGTGAAGACGTTATACTTTAGCTTGAACTGAGTGACAAAGGCAGTGTAAAGGTGTGAAGCAGGTTTCTCTTCAGGAACGTGAGGTTATGTAACAGTTACAACTCAAAAAGTTTTTTTTTCCCTTATAAGTGTCGCAGCACCACTAAAGAAAACATCACATATTGAGTGGGTGATTATTAAGTGAAGGTTATTGCTTTGATTTATCATGAGTGACAAATTCACAACTTGTTTGTTTTAATATTACTAAGCTCTTACATTCACATTTGAGAATGAGGGAAAAAAAACAAGCAGAAAGTTCTGGACTGCAGCGTTTTGTCTTTAAACTTTGCGCTGTCTCGTTGACGAGCTTTCCTCGGGTCCGTTATTGTCTCCAGGCGTCCTGATGAAGACAAAAAACAAAACACATGAATATACTTAATCACACTTAACCCTTTAACACAGAGTGTATCACAGACGACACGTTTGCTCAAGCGCACTTTGCATTACCGCAATTACAACTTTTATCTTTTTTTTAGACATTGAGTGAAAGACTCAAGCAAATGTTATTTTAAATATGTTTTATACTGTTCAAATTTAACATGCAACATCTGGTGTGCATGTACAACTACAGTGTTGCCAGATTTTAAAAGTTATTCTGGGAAAATGGGCACAAAGCACTTACTCACAGGACATTTTCTGGACATTTTGAGGCTTAAGTGTTAAAGGGTTAAAGTATTAGAGCTGCAAAGATTATTTTGCATAATCGATTGATCTGATCAGTGTTTGTCAAACGTGGAAATAATGAGGTTCTCAAATTTCTTGTTTTGTCCACAAACCAAAATGATTCCGTTATCTGGAGCAAAGAAAAGAGACAATATTCACATTTCAGTAGCAGAAACTGATTAGGCTCAATCAGCTTTGTGTGAACTCATCTGGCAACAGTTGAAATGTAGTGGATGGTTGTTTATATTTGAAGTTAAAGATGATTTTCCACAGTTGGGCAATTTATACAGAAATCTTAACAATGCCTTGTAGCTGTAATGTAAAATAAAAGTTAATCAATTATTGGACACAAGGGCAAGATGGAGGCAGATGATCTGCTGTGGCGACCCCTAAAGGGAGGAGTTGAAAGATGATTTATTACTCCTTTAACAGCATTGATTAAGCCTAGTATAAGTCTTTTATCAGGTAGTCACAGTGGAAAATGTTAGCACCAGGCCCGTAGTACTCACGGTGTGTTGGTTTGGTCAGCATTTGTCTCATTTCCTGTGAGTAAAACACATCATTTCAAATTTCAAATTCATATTTTTTTCCCTAAACACAGCATGCTGACAAAAACAAGAGCGTCTGTGTGTGAACTTTGGACGAATTACTACCTCCTGCAGAGTTTTTCTTGGACTGGCTTTTCTCGTAGATCAGAATAGCAGCGACCAGGACAATCACCTCGACAATGATGGCTATAAAGGGCTTCAGAGGCTCCAGGAAGGTGATGACCTTCAGCAGTGGTGGCAAACAGACAAAACAATTCACCATGACAAAAGAAAATCGAGTTAGAGGACCACTGTCAACAAAATGTTGCATTTATGTAATGTTCTGTATTATAAGAGATGATATGTAGCTGAAATATTATACCTGTAAAGCCGAGTATTACTATACATAGCCTATTGTTAATTAGAAACACTCAAGTAAAGTACAAGAACCACAATATAAAAGTAAGTGATCATATATAATGGGTGTCTTTGCACAACACACCTTCAGTTCCACATGGCCCATCGTGGTGCTGACGGCGTAAACCCCTTCACAGTAATAAAAGCCGGAGTCTCCCTCTGTCAGTTTGTGCACCACCAGCTTGGTCACCCACTCATGATTTTTGATTTCATACTTTTGAGGCTCTGCAGCGTAGAAAATCTGCTCCTACAGGACAAAAGCATCCTGCATTTTTTTTACTTCACACCTTAATAATTTAGTGGTCGTATGTACTTAGGGCTGTACTTTGCAGAACAGACAATATGCTTCATCTTAGGGTTATAATAAAGAAAATGCAGTTTACTTCTCCTTACCAGGAGGACAAATATGACTTTTGAAAGTATAACGATTCATAAACAAGCTGTTTTGTACACACTACTTTGGCATTTGAAACTTAAAAGGGGGATTATTTAAGAAGTAGTCACCTACATACAGTACATCTCACTTCCTGTCACTCACTTTATCCGTGCCATTTGCCTTGTACCAGTTCCAGGACGCGGGCTTTGGTTTCTTTTCATCCATTTTACACTTGACCACCACAGAATCTCCCACATAGCTGACGATGGGCTTATCTCGCACCTCACCAATCTGTGGTCCTGCAGGAAGAAAAACGACAATTACCTTCAACCCCCTGCCTTTTAAACATTGTAGAGTAAATACTGATAATCATTATGAATGAGAAGTGAGGAGGTGATGTGCACCTGCCAAAAGAAAATCTGCTTTAGCTTCATCTCCAAACGAGCACGAATAACTCCCAAGGTTTTCCTTGCTGACAATTTTGAACCTGTGAAGTAAAATAACGTATAATACAGAATGTTGGTCTGTTTGAAATGCACAATGGTTCTATCGTACCCAACTGTTCAAATATTATATAATTTAACCAAAGTTATTACTTTTTAGATTACGTGAAGAGTACTTTTAAGGTTTTGAGGCTGCTTAGGGGAAAAAAAAAAAAAGAATAATGTTTAACTGGTAAACAAAAAGTATTGTGAAATATTTTTGTTATGATCAGACAACATAGCACACATTTTCTGAAGCAAAGTGATTAATCCACTCACACTTGTCTGAGGGTATACTTGTCATTTTCCAGCTGCACCGTGACGCGGATGCTCTGCATCTCCTCCCCGTCTTTCCTCCAGTAACCGGTGATGTTTGGACTTTTGTTCTCATTGCCGCTCCAGATGCACTCGAGTGCAAGGTCGACGGGGTTCAGCAGCTCAACTTTCTCCGTGTGACTTTCGCCTGTGGGTGGAGATCGCGGATGCTGTCGTGAACGTTTCTCCGTTCGGGAGAGTGTGATCACATTTCTTGCTCTCTGCCATAACACACACTGTATGTCATCAAAATGATGATGTGTGCTGTGAAATGTGCTAATGTAAACACATCAAGTTGGGATGGAAAAGAAGTAGACTTATTAAATGTAAAATAGAAGTGATGGATTGATGCCTGTAAACATTTACCTTTAAGGACAACGCGTCTTATATCTGATGGCAGGGGACTGATGGGATCCAGCGATGGAGACGTTGGGCTCGGTGTCTCTGACAGGAAAGGTCATATTCATTCATGTGCATGTCTTTATGTACCAGTGGTCGGATTAGATTGGATTAGATTACACTTTATTGGAAAATGTACTTTGTCTCCACAGTAACGAGACTGGCCAACAACATTATTATGATGATCCTTATCCTGTCATGAATTGTGAGCATAGATCCATAGATGTTTTCCACTGTTCTGTGCTGGTGGCTGCTGCTGAAGGAGCTGCTCAAAGCCCATTAAAAACATGTAATATAAAACCAGGCTAAAAAAAAAAAGGAGGTTGTTTGTTCATACATAATTAATGATTCTTGGTTCAAATTGTGAGTTTTAAAGTCCCATCCCAAATGCTGTCTCGGGGCATTATGTTCAGGCCGATGTGAGAAAAAGATAAAGACAAGAAAACGACAACCTCCTGCAACTTTAAAACTAAATCATTTATCACAGTATTTCCAAATCTATGACATTTCTTCTCCTCCTCACAAGGTGCTGCAGGACATTTAGAGGCAAAGGAAAGAAGCAGGTCAAAGCTTTAACAACACCACCATGCAGTGAAAATATCATTTACTTGTATTGATGTGTCCACAGGAGGCAAGGAGCAGGACGAGCTGGAAAAAGAGTTTCCCCCATGAGGCGGACATGATTTCTATCCCTCTGTCCTCTCTCACCAGCTCTATCTCTCTCTCTGTTCTCTGACCACTGCATCGTTTCACCTCTCAGCCCCTCCTCTCTCTCAGCAGCACGAGTGACGCAGCTGTGATGTCACCCTGCAGCCTGTGGGTGCCTGACTGACTCCATTTATTATTCAGTCACACGAGGTTCATTTCTTGATGCTGTGCTGCGGTGTTTTGTCTCCTGCAGGCTCGTGCATTCATGTTAAAACAAACGCTCTGTGTGTGTGACAGGAATATTGCTTACATTTCAGCCTGGATGCTATCGCGTTGTTCTCCCCCTGCAAGGTGCTGTTACGTGATAGTGTCTGCGTCAGCTGAAGGTCACGCAAACTGCCTGCCCACATGAAAACAGCCAGGAGTAGAAATTGGCTAAAAACTTAAGTGTGTGCAGTACATACCATAATGATTCACTTTTAAAATGTTGCGTGTTGTGTATACATACCGAACCAGCTTAATGTACACAACTAGAATTAACGCCCCATGGTTGTTTGCCTCCACCAAGGTTGTTTTTTTGTTTTTTTTTTTGTTTTTTAAATCTTTATCCAGGGACAAATTGAAAGAACACAATCATATGAATTCAGAGGTTATGAATTTTCAAGGTCACAGTGACCTTAACTACCAGAATCTATTACCATCATCCGTAACTCCAAGTGAGTATTTACGCCAACATTTACAGTGACGTCACTGAGTTTAGGTCCCACGTTATGCTTACCACTCAGTTTACAGGGATTTGTCCATTTCTGTTTCATGTCTTCATTCTCTATGCTTAGTATTGACTGTAGGAGCCAGTATTGAGTTTGTTTAGTTTAAATGATTAATGCAGGATTACTTGTTAACAGTGTCATTTGTGTACAGTTTAAGTAGTTAACCTTTGGCCATAAGCCTTTGAGTAAATATTCTTAGAAGAATTATTCTTACTCTCGCCTTTGCAGCAAAAAGACCCAGGTTTGTGACCTGGCCTTGCAAAAACATGCAATAGGTTGTTGACCATAGGTGTGAATGTGAGAGTGAATGGTTGTTTGTCTCTATGTGGCCCTGCAATGGACTGGTGAGTGGAAATAAATATGCAATGTTTTCAATGTTTTGCCCTGGTGATTGAGGGATTAGAACAGTAACCTACAGGCCCATAGGAACCTGCCGACAGCTAACGACTTTGGGTGGCTTTGGCATTAAGTTTACATTTACCACAACATTGACCTGGCGTGTATAGGTAAAAACCAGAATTCCCATCACGTGCTGCAGGTTTTGGCTGTTTCTGCGTGAACTAAAGTGAACTCTGCTTCAGATCTCTGCAGGAATGTCACTGGGTGTATCTTAGAAAGTTTCGGGGTTGAGTGAGGAGAAGACACAGATTAATTAAGTCCATGGCTAAACACAGTTATGAAAGTAATCTGGGCAATGTCCCTGAGGACATGGTCCCTGCTAGAGAGGAAGAGTTTTCACTGCCATCTTGAGGGGAGAGTTACTAACACACTGAGCCATCAAAACAAAAGTTTAATATACAACTCCTAGAGTGCTTTCATTGTGTGGTATTAATATTTGGTTATAAATACATCTATCTCCTCAGGTTTATTATGGCCCCAGCACTGACTTTATAATTGTGTTCAGATTATTATGACTTTCTCTCTTTAAATAATTGAAATTCATTTGACAAGACTCAGGGACCATGACACTGTGGATTATTAGTATTGTTGCTTTTCTGTTTGGGTTAAATCGGATATCCGTCATGAACTACAACTTCATTAATTACACTTCATCAGTTTACTAAAAATACACTTTTTTTATTTCTCCAAATATGTATTTTCAAAATGTAAATCTGTAGACTAATGTCAGTATACAGCATGTTGACACAGGTAATGCTTGTTTAAGGACACAACGTTCTAAAAATCTATATTTTTAAAGTTACTACTGTTACAGTTACAAGAAGAGCAGCAGTGAATCAGCTTTATCAGACATTTACACACGGAAACCCAGCGACGGCAGCAGCTGTTTCACTGGTGCTAAAGCTGCAGACTGTTGATGAAAGCAGTCTGCAGCTCGTTGATGTCGTCACTGGCCTCTATAGGGATGCTGTGCCTGCCCGGTGAGCTCGACAGCTCCCCACCTGAGTTGTGCATCTGCTCATTGTGACACTGGTTGAGGTTTTCATAGAAGGAGTCTTCACAGCCTCCCACTGCGCCCTGGAGACGCTCGTAGGTGTCCAGGTAGTTTTGCTGTGGGGAGAGGCGGCTGGGGTCCTGGGCCTGGTGAGGCCCGTGATGTAGGTGGAGGAAGTGTTCAGACCTGGGACTTTGACAGGGGCTGTGGGACGGGCTGTGGGGCATCATACAGGTCCTTAGGCAGCTATTCCTCCGCATGGCACGGTGCAGGTCCAGTCGGGCGATCAGTGGCTTCCCAATGTTGATGCTCTTGGTCCAATGAACAGGATCATCGTCCATGGCTGAGAACGTGCCCTGAAGGCACACGGTGAACACAAGCTCCTCCTGTTGTATAAGGGAGGAAACAGTACTTCATTTCTTTTATGATTCAGAATCAATTATCATGTTAAATGCTAAAAGATGTGCACAATCATCTTAGTCTTCCGGTTTGAACAAATGGAGCTCGCGAATTAGGATGGAAGAAAAAGTTAGCCAACGGTGGGTGACTGCTGATTGCAAAAAGAAGAAAGGTTTGAATGAAAGTCTGTGGGCTTACTTCTCACTAGAATTATAAAGTCAGCAAAGATTTTCCTAAGAAGTTAAAGGTCTCAATCACTTGTTTGAGTTCTCATTCAATAGCACCTGATGTCAATTGAGTAAATTATTGTCCTATTTAGAGGAAAACAGTCAATAAATCACGGCACATAAGTAGACAACGGTGTGATTGACAGCCTGGTTGCAGGTGACATCTGGGAATTTCCACTTGCAAAAACTGTCATGACACCAGTCAAATTGCAAATCCTGAGGCTTCATACAGGAGTGTAGTTTACAACCAGAAGACTATGCTTGTCGTAGAAAAAGAAATACATTCATTCTCTACAAGATTTTGTAGATTACATTGTGTACATACAGCAAGCACTTTGTCACAGTAATATGTAGAACAGAATATAACTTTATAGTGTAGTATAGCACTGCTGTATAGTATTGTTGGGTATAGTATATAAATATCTGTTTAAATTATGACATTGCTGTCAGTATCACTTGTATCACTGAGAGGATGTTAGTGTGGCAACACAAGCATTCAGCTTTTTCTTCAGCAAGCATTACAGCCTCACAGAGGTGCAAGCATAGCTATAGACTCATTTTTATTTATGTTTCCTTTATAGGACGACAAGTATATACTGTCCACCCCAAGAGAGACAATAAAAGGTCTCTGAGTCTCTGAATACCTGCACATTAAATATGTAATATGTATCTATACATGGACTTGACTTGACTTGGAAAACATTTCAGCATTAAAATATCTGTTGTTATGTAACACTATTAAATTCCATAGAAATCCAAGGTAACGACCATTTAATTTAAATCATGCAGTTTATCCGTCTCCACTATAACTTCTTGGGAATAACAACCCTATGAAACGTCAGGATGTGGAAGGAAAAATTCAGTTCAGTAATGACTTTTTATGTCATTAAAGGATCACAACTACTCATTTGTCATTGCCATTTACTGTGCCTTCTGCTGCCAATGTTCTCCCTGGAAAGCACAACATACAGGAGAACCGAGCAGACTGCATCCAGACGTCATTAAACTAGGTCTCTTGTTATTATTTGATTGAGAGACCCCTGGTGGCAGTACATTTACATTTAAGCATTTGGCAGTAATTACATGCATATGAAAATGATTTGCTTGTTCAGTGTCTATGCTAAATGACTGGTGGAGTCTTTACCCTGAGCTTCTGCAGTGAGCTGAGTCTGGTGTAGAGACAGTGCTGTGGCAGGGTGCTGGACAGGAAGTAGATCCCCGTCTCTTCTGGGGTCTCTCTGTTCATCTCTTTGGGATCCACATCAAGCTCCTGCAATAAGGAAAGCAATCAGGTTGCACGCAGAGCACACAGTCACATTCCCTTCTCCTTGTTGACCCCTTTAAAAATTCATCTTGTATAATCTATACTTCATGACGGTATACTGACCTGTGAGAAGTCTGTGACATGAGCCTGGCAGAAGGACATGTCTTCAGGTTTCTTTACGATGTGTGTGTAAATGACGAGCACGTTGGAGAACTCTGCAGCGAAGCCCAACTTGATCTGAGCCCCGCAGTCAAAGATGAGACTCATGCTCTCAGGAAGCTCTACGACAATGTAGAAAAACAAGGACAGCACTTCAGTTCACTACAACTGCCATAACAAGTGATCTAGACCAGTGACTCAAAACACCACAATGGAGGCTTCATTTCTGACAGTTGTGTTATGACTTATAACTACCAGGAAGAAACAATCAAAAATGACCAGATTTAATGTAACCTTACTCCCAGAAAACCTACTTGTTTCTCATCCTTTGTGTGAGCATGTGTGCATAATGGGAGACAGCCTTGTGTGCGTCATCACCAACATTTGAATAAGTGTACGGTGCCGAGTATGTAAATAGTGGCTCCTCCGTGCTGTGATATCAAACAAGATAACAGACATTTTCAAAATGCAATAGAGAGTTTTGTGTTTCAAACTCACCATGAGCCTTAGCCCACTGGCGACTGGGACCAAGAGTGAGGTCAACGCTGTCACTGGGCAGGATGGGATCGGTCAGAGCTCTCCTCTCGGACAGGCTGCTGCGAATCTCCAGAGCCTGCTTCCCCCTCGTAGCATCAAATTGTCCCATGTCTAGTTTAACACACAGGAGCTGATGTTGTTGAAGGCATTTTATTCACTTATGTTAACTATTAATTAATAGCAAATGCCTCTTACAGCAGCCTCAAAAGTAGATACCTTTATCCCAACTAAACAGAGCATTTTCTATTGATGATAACTTGTCATAGTACGGTAATGTGATTTTCTCATTTTATATCAGAAGTGATGCCTAAGTTACAAAAAGTACAATTTTATTTGTTTGTACACATACTTTATCTTTATTTAAATGCACAATTCCTGCCACTAGGGGGTCTTAAATTAAATAATAATAATAGGAGACCGAGTTTGGTAATGTCAGGAAGCAGCATGGGATCATGTGAATTGTTCTTCTGCTGCCAAAGTGTTCATGCATTACAGGGAGAACTTGGACGGCAGAATGATCAGCAAACAGCAATTTGTAGTCGCGATCAATTAGTTACAAATACACACATTAACATTTAAAAAAACACTGGCTAACTAGTAGTAACAAATAAAAGCAGATGACGTCAATACAAGGTGATCAAAACTTAGAGTCAATAGAAATACGGATTTCTATGGATTAAAAGAACATTGGAAACAATTTGACTCAAGTTGAAATACACTTTTCAACAAAATATTTAAAAATAGTCTCTTTGTTTTAATATTTACATGCAAAAAATATTACATATTACATCCTTAGAAGAGTCTCTGTGCCTCTCTTACCTTCAGCAACTCTGTCCAGCACCACTGTGATCTTCTCATCATCGAGCAGTCGCTTCTTCAGAAACTTGACGAATACGCCGTTGGTGAAACCACTGGAGCTCAGCTCAAATGCTTCTGCATCTTGGCACCTGTGCAGCCAAAAAGTCAGTAGTATGTCGTCCAAAATCAGTCAAAAATGCCATAGTATAGTATGTCGTCCAAAATCAGTCAAAAAAGTCATAGTATAGTATGTCGTCCAAAATCAGTCAAAAAAGTCATAGTATAGTATGTCGCCCAAAATAAGTAAAAAAAGTCATAGTTTAGTATGTCGTCAAAAATCAGTCAAAAAAGTCATAGGTTAGTATGTCATCCAAAATCAGTCAAAAAAGTCATAGTGAGCAGTATGTCGACTAAAATCGGGTCAAAGATGCTTCGCAGAGGTATGCTCTAATTGTAACGTCAAAAATTGTCATAATATAGTATATCGGCCCAGTGGTCAAAATGTCATACCATAGTATGCCTGCCAAAAATCAATCAAAAGTCATAGTATAGTATGTTGTCCAAAATCGGTCAAAAAAGTCATAGTATAGTATGTCATCCAAAATCGGTCAAAAAAGTCATAGTATAGTGTCACAAAATCGTGTCAAAAATGTCACAGGCAACCAAAATCGGTCAAAAACGTCATAGTATAGTATGTCGTCAAAAATAGGTCAAAAACGTCATAGTATAGTATGTCGTCAAAAATCTGTCAAAAATGTCACAGTATAGTATGTCGTCCAAAATCGGTCAAAAATGTCATAGTATAGTATGTTTTCCAATGAGTGAATTTAGACAACATACTATACTATGAATTTTTTGACCAATCTTTGACGACATACTCTTCTGTGACGTTTATGACAAATTTTGGATGACATACTATACCATTACTTTTTTGTGTGATTTTGGACAACATAAAATACTTCACTCCCAGCCATTCACGCTCATATTGACACCTGTGTATTATGTAGACTCTCCATTTAACCTAATTCAACCCTCATTCTGCAAGTGTTGGACAATGCAAGGAATATCCAGAGAACCCAAAAGGCCACCATTATATAACATGTAACAGTAAAAAAAAAAAGTAGACATATACAACATATTGGCTGATATTCATCTTGTAAATACTCACACAGACAATGTCGTAAAGAGACTGTTTCGAACATTTTTGGCTAATATTTAGCAGAGTTTACAAACGCTGACAATTAACTTCCTTTATTTTTTACGTCAATTGCAGCCCAAATAACTAAGGGAATTCAAATCAAATGAAGCGTTTTCCTCTCATGCGTTGCCAGTCTAAAATAGGCCACACAACTGTGTGAGTCATTTCTCATTCACAGCCTTCCCGTGAAGTGTATATCCTGCTAATGAAGTTGTGATATTTGCTTCTGTGACTTTTCTCGGAAGTGGATAATGAAATGCCCCCAACTCCTAAATTAGGACCTTCTTAAAAGAGTTGATGATGACGACACTAATGGTTTTAAACTTTTAATAATTTTAATAATTTTAACTCATTAATTACATATGGTCATTATTTAAAACAATATTCATCTTTAGATTTAAAACATTTATTATTTTAATTAAGGGGCAAATATCTCTTTGCATGCACTAAAGTGTTAATTGGCGCAAAGTAGACGCAGTAAATAAATAGTAATCGTTCACATGAACAGTGGCTGTTGTTTGTTTCCCTCTGTCAGCTCACATTTATTAGACCGATTCCTCCTTTCAGTCCATGAGTGGCAGATTAATAGGATGACAGATGAGAAAGGGACAGAGATCGACAGTGAAGGGAGAGAGAGAGTGTGTGTGTGTGTGTGTGTGTGTGCGCTCGCAGGTCTTTGTGTCTGTTTCACTCTTGTACTAATTAGTAGATTAATCTGCAATTGTTCAAACACAAGACTGACAGCAGAGGAAAAGTCAGAAGGACTAAATGGAAATACATCAAAAATAGAAATATGAATTATTATTATGTGATTAGTGTTCTATAATCTACACAACAAATATGCAGAAAACCTTCAATCTTCAAGAAGAAAACTTTTTCAAAGAAACAAAGGACTAAGTTCTGTTCTGTCTTTCCAGGAGGTCCAGTGCATAGACACGTCCCTGATGGATCCTGCCAGTAACATCACGACCTTAGTGGGGCCCAATGCCTTTCGCATCCCTTTGTCCATCAGACAAAAGCTGTGTGGAAGTCTGGATGCACCGCAGACCAGAGGCAATGACTGGAGGATGCTGGCCCACAAACTCAACCTTGACAGGTGACACACATACACCTTTACCTTCTGACCTATTTAGCCGCCCAAGGATAATTATGCATAGGTGCCACATTTGTCCATTCCAGCGATACATCAGCGCATCAGCTGAGTGCATTCACAACAGCTCTTCTTAATCAAACCCTATTTCCTTTGCTCGGATAGTCCAGTTGGTCTGTGGAGTGATAATGCGCAACCAAAGAAGCAAACTCTGGTCCACTGAAAAACATAGGTCTCCAAAAACATACGCGCGTGCAGAGCGATAGCCGGGAGAAATGGCTCGTGGGTCAGACGTGGAGGTAAAAGCTGTGATAGAAGACGGAAATATATCACAACTGTGAGCCACTGCACCCCCAATCTGTGCATCTGTGCATAATAATTATTATTGTTATTGTTGTTGTTATAATATTTAATACTATACGCTGCAATATAGAAGCTAAGAGGTTAAAATGCTATTTCTATTCAGATCTGACTCATAGGTTGTCACTTAGTATCACTATTTCCAGATGTGTGTCGGGATGAGTCAGTCTCATCTCGAGGTTCATTTACCTGCGGCTCCCAAAGCAGAGGCAGATATTGAGAGGATAATTGAGCCCAAGTGCACATAATTGTCCCAACTGGCAGCCGGCTCATGATGCAGCCTGTTAATCTGAGCACCAAATATTCCTGAGAAATGGACAGCAAGCCAAATTGTTGTTTACTTCCCCATTTCTGTTAAAAGCTACTCTTCAAAGGGAGCGGGATGAAAAAAACGCTCTCACAAAGACGCGCCGTCTCTTCTGCTCCGTGCTCTCGTGCAACTGCCACAACATGTCAGTTTGACTTCAAAGTATGACTCAGGCGTCGTTGTCGCCCATAACTTTCACAAATGCTCAAAACTCTCCCTCCGTCTGTCTCGCTCATTCACACAGACAGAGAGAGAGAGAGAGAGAGAGAGAGAGAGAGAGGAAGAAGGTGGGGTCACTTAACAGGGGCAAAGGAAGAATGGGGGTAAAGAAAATGGCTCTGTTGATATTTCCAATAACAGAAACGCACATAAAAATAAGACCTGTAGGAGGAAGAAGTGACTCAAAGAAGCAGAGGAGTTACATAAATGCTTGTGTTTGTTTAAACAGTACCACAGTGTGCCAACAGTGCAATCACAGGATTTACGCAGGAACACAAAGTTTTTTTTTTTTATTCCAACGGGACTCAAATTTGATGGCTTTTCCACGTCAAATCCACAGTGAGATCTTTGTCACAGATGGCTCATCGTCAGACTTCTTGGCTACCACCATTGTGTACTTTATTCCCCCGCGGCTGCAATTGTATGTACGCAGTTCTCTCTCTGTCTCTGTGAGTTCACACTTTAAAAAAAATAAATAGTTTGACTACTAAAATTGCACCTTTGTGCTGTTTGCTTCAAGACATTTGAATGGAACATTCACTCCTCACACGTCAATCAGGCTTAAATCTGATCTACAGTTCAGATTAAAGAGATATTCAGGTTACATTCAACAAGGTTTTTGTTTTTTAGCTACGCTGTCTTGTATGAACGTCCTGCTACATTTTTGAGGGTGTTTAAGGTGATTATAATATCACCAATGTCTCTTTTAAGATATATATATATACATATATATATAGATATGTATAGATATATACACATATATAATTAAAACAATATTTTAGAAAATGTTGTTAGAAATTAATTAAGCATATCATTCACTACTAAAAAAACATTTTTTTAATGTTCAGGAATGCAAGTAAATAACTAATCAAGAAATTATAATGTGATTTACAATTTTTCCTTTTTTTTAAAAAAACCCTAAAAAAATAAATATAATATATATATTTAAAATACATATATGTATATATGTACACACATATATGTATTAGAAGCAATTAATGTTTTACTCTTATCTAGTAAATAACTATAATTTAACATTTTAATCAAGAAATAATGATGTGCTTCACTATTTTTTCAGTAGTTTTTTTGTACACTTAACACTTATTTTTCTAATCTAATTCATTTTTAAGCTCTCGCTCCATTTCAATGATTTTCAGTGTGTAGTGTGTATTCTGACATATGTTAACTTCATTATTTAATAGATTGGTTGGTTAATACTAGTTCAGTCATATTTCCATGACTGGAAGAACATGAATTCTAAAATGTTTAACTCCCAAAGATGTTCCCACGTGACATGAAGTGAAGTGTGTCTATATTTACCACATCTTGACTTTTCTTCCCCAGATACCTGAACTACTTTGCCACCAAGTCCAGTCCAACAGGTGTGATCTTAGATCTGTGGGAGGTCCAGCACTTCCCCGATGGAGGCCTTAATGAACTGGCCGCTGTGCTGGAAGAGATGGGTCGCCATGACGGTACCCTTGCCTCCATGACAACAGAACATTGACAGAGCAAAAGAAAAAGAAAAAAGGTTGCCCAGACAGTGACAGAACTCTGAAGAAGATTACACATGGAATTCTCCCCGGTTGATGCTGCAGCAAGGGCAATGAACGACTTTGATGTGAGCGAAAAAGAAAAGTTGTTGCCATGGTGATTGAGCTCCAGTTAAATACCACGGTACTCATGCCGACATGGTAACGGACAGAACGAGAAGGCTTGAGCTGGTTCTGCAAATGATGTGTGTGTGTTTTTCTCTGTGTGTGTGTGTGTGTGTGTGTATTCGTGGGATGTTGCAGTGTCCACACGTGACCGAAGGAGAGAGATAAACCAACACGACCACACAAACAAGAGTCTATCAGGAACAAACAAAACACACGCCTAACAACAACAACAACAACAACAACAAAAGACATTGTCTCATGTAACACGACTTGTTCTCTTGCAGTTACTTTATACGGAACAAAGACAAGGAAGGAGAAGAGAAAAAAATAAAAGGCAACCAGCGTAGCGACCTTGAAATTCTCTATAGGAATGGAACAGAATCATTAAAGGGAGAGCGGGTTAAACTGATTACAGTGAACTGGGGAAAAAGGTAGATTGAGGAAACAGACAGAGTGAGTTAAAGAAAGTAAGGGAGATAAACTGATTACGGTGGGACAGGAACATCTAAACATAGAATGATGGGAGACGTTGGCAGGCGATCATCTGAAAGAAAATGGGAAATGGAAAACAGATAATGAGATAGTGGGGAGATAAAGAAGTGATCCCTCTCGTCTCCTGTGAGCCTTGGCTGTACGTGTTTGCCAGTACAGTTGGTTTTCTTTATATAGTTTCCTAGGGAACGCTCTATGTATTCTGGTGTCCATATGTGTGGATCATTTTCCTGCAAACGACAGTTTGTGTCGTGACCGCGAGTCAAGGATCCTGACCAGAAACAAGTCAGCTGACAAAAACATCGCAAATTCTGAGCAAACAAACGTAAAAAAAAAGGGAAAGATTTGAAATAACGCAGGCCGCAGGAAACACTGTCCACTTTACTTTCAATGTTGCACATCTCATTTTTGTAAAAGAAAAGAAAAAACTCGAGTGTATTTAATTTTATACTTTCATTGGTTAAATCGTCTGTTTTGAGGTATATTTACTATGAAGCTTATGATAAACAGATAAAGAAGCAGACTGTCTGCTATTTACTTTTTATACTACAGTACAAGTACACATATTTAGTTTTAAAATGAGCCGACTGATTTATAAAAATGACATCTTGTTGCTCAGGAAGCAAGACAAGTATACAGCAGATGCTGTGTTCTCTGCACATATCACACACATTCAATTCTCCAAACCCTGAAACCGCGAGTTGAACTTCTACTCCTCTGTTTGACCCCAGGGAGGAGTTGTTTGGTGATGCATGTTGGGGAATTCCAGTCGCTAACAGACCGACTGTCGGGGCTTGTTTCTGGACAGGGTCCAACGCAGAGGGAAGAGAGAAAGAGAGAGACGAAGCAAAAATGGATGAACTACTATGATCAACTGTCATATGAGACAAATGCAGGTGATAGTCTTCACAACGGCTAAGTGCACACAAATATACAGATTTGTTCTCTCGTCAATGTGCGTATTCTGTGTCCTATCGTCACGGGGATGTCAGCTGCTGTCTGACGCCATGCCACGTATAATCACCAACCATGACTTTGCTGGTCACTAGCACCATCCAGTGGCCTTTGAATAACAAGCACTTTCATTTTGGTTTTTTTCTTCAATTGTCTCAAACATGTAAATATATGATTACCATATTCAACATAAGGACCTTGTATTACCATAACATTTGTGTTCAGTGCTGTCTTTTTTTAATTATTATTATTGTTCTTATTGTGTTATTTACATTAACTTTTTTTTTTGCCATTTTGATGTTTTTTTTATTAGATGTGAACTGTGTGGGGTGAAATCTGTAACTTTTTTCTCAGTATTCTGTCCGCAACTAACATTCCAATGCATCATGTATATGATAAATATATATATATGTATATATACATATATATTATATATGGATATAGCTATATATATAAATATATCTATATATGTATACATATACATATATTTATATATATACATATGTAGTAATTGTAATTTGGGGATAAAAATCAGGATAACGATGCGGGCTGTGTAAAGCTAAGAAGCGCGAGCCGTGCACTGACCCCAACAGACGATGACGTCTGACGAAAAAGGTGCAAGCCTTATTTTTTAAGTGGCTTTCGGTTTCAAATGAGAAGCGTGTAACATGTCCAAAAAAAAGAGAGAGAGAGAGAGAGTTTGGATATCTGTGCTCAGAACTATGGAGAGACGCCATATGAAACTGAACGTCAGGTATGAAGAGGAGATACTGCGAAGAAAACCAAGTAGGCTCCATTAACACTGGTGCAAAAGGTCAGATGTTTGCCTGCTTATGACAGATTTCATCTGCCCACACACACACACACACACACACACAAACACAAACATAACATTGATTTTTTTCATATTGATTTTTTTACCCTTGTCTGTGTTGTTGTAAAGTTAAATCAAAGCCCCTTTTGGACCAGTGTTAAAACACAAACGCAGAGTCCCCAAAATATGTTTGTTTGTATTTTGGACAGCCTTAAGAACCAAATTAGAAGACGGTGCAGATGGTTAAATGAGCGCGAGTGGATGGTTTTGTTTTGTTTTTTTGTTGTTGTATGTTTTCAAATGTAACCGCTGATGTCAGGTGTGAGGAAATCAAAAGGGAAGAGTCGCGCGTGTTTTTACGAGGATACAAGCCTAAAAAAACTATTCAGCGTTTCACAAGCGAAACGTGGACCCAAAGGTAATAAATGACAACGCTTCTTTCATACGACACGATCATCTACGGCAGATTTCAGTCATTAACGGTCAGAGAAGAAAAAAATCATCCTGAATTTGATCTTGTTAAAAAAAAAGAAAAAAAAAGAAAAGAGTTTCCATATGAGGAGAGGAACGCTTCGGCCTCCAGCAGGTGATTCCCTCATGATGTGAAAACGGCAAAAGAAAAGTAGTGTTAAGATATCAAGAAGTGTGTAAAAAAAATATTTTTTATCCACAGTATGTACAGTTGTGTACTGTCAGCTATATTTGGCAAATTTCAGAATATAAAAAGAACAGTACCGTTAGATACTAGTTTGTATGTGTAAAGTTTTTTTGTTTTTTTTTTAATTTAAGTTTCTTTCCTTTTTTGTAAAAGCTGTGTCTACTATGCAAACTTGGCATTGGTTATCCCGATAGAAGTCTATAACTAGAGCTGTTCCTGTAAATGCATTGTTATTTTACTATAAAGGAGTGATTTCATTTGATTAGTGCAGGGTAATGTTGGTCCATTTTAGCTAATTCTGGCACGCTTCATGAATCTTGCTCAGTCTTGCTGAATGCTTGCCTCTCTATCTCCTCTAATTGTTTTCTGTACAAACTGTAAGAAAGAATTTTTAAAACAATTAATAAATTATATTTATAAGCAATGCTGAACTCATGTAGTGCCTTTGGTGGCTTATTTCAACCGAACCGTTTCAGGGAGTCGTTTATTACTCGTCAGCGCGTGCTGTGCGGTGGTGGTGGGGGGGGAATGCGGTTTGTCCTTTTGATTTTACATCTCTCGCTTTCTGTGAAATTCCCCATTTTCAGGCTCTAGAGTCAATGGCAGTTGGATGAAGTAGTCCCAAAGTGGAGGAAATTGAAACGGAAAATCCCTTTTATTGTCACTGTTTAACATGCTGTGTGCTCAGCAGCACTGGTGGATTGTAATGAGGCATGACACTTTTTTTTTTTTCTTAAACAAAGGAAAGATATAGAGCGTGCCGTAAGAGTAAAAAGCAGGGTGACTTGTTAATATGCTCCTCATTCAGCCGCCACAAACTGTGCACCAGCCATGTGGATGAGTGAAACCCTTTATTATGTTACACCACTTTCTCTCACAGGCGACACAGATTAAAAGTACAGATTAAATAAGGCGACAACACCCAACAGGAAAGAGAGGGCACTTCTGTCACACACACAACCCCCCACTATAATAGTCAGTCAATGGAGACAACAACAACTAAAAAATGCATTGACTGACATCAAGGCTTTTTACAAAAGCTTCATTAAAGGAATATTTCACCGTTGGAAAGATGAATGTCTATTAAAACTGGGTCATCTATGTTTCTCGGCCGAGAAAGGCACTTGCTTCAAATATTATTCATAATTTTGTAATTTTGGCTCATAGATGAACGACAACAACTCCCAGAATGCACTGCGCTCGCTGCCCCACGAGAGTCACTGTCTCAAGCTTCGAAGCAGACAGCGCTAGTTACGTTAACTCACTAATCCCTGCGAGGAATTAATAATATAATAAATATAAAAATACAAAACAAAATACTCGCCATCCAAGAATGGTGCTCGGCGCGACCGGAGGCCACCAGCTGGCTTCGAGTCTTGCAGCCATATCAGTTTGGAAACTACATTCAATCATTGTTGTCAGTTCACTCTGCAGAGCAGGAGCCGGTTAGCGTAACTGTTAGCAAAGATGGATGACACCGTGTTTACATTCTGGGGATGAAGTCTCGTCCTCTTATGGGTGAGTCTAAAAAGTGCGGAACTGGCGTTTGTAGTTTCAAACCTTGAAACTGAAAACTGAGAGAGGGAAGCACTTTTTTTAAATACTACTGCTATTCTAGTAAAACAAAGCCACATGCAAATCGGTGAAGTATTCCTTTAAAAAGAGTTTTTTTTGTTTGTTTTTTTAAGAGAAACCAATCTGCTGGAAGACCAGTATGAAAGCTGTCTGCTAACTGGTGATCAAAGGGGTCAGAAATTAAATAAATGAACACTGAAGATGGAGAGATTCATATGATGGGTTTCTTTGATGATTTGGAGTGTGACAGACACACAAATCACGTCAACATATGCAGTAAATGACATGTATGAGGCTCTGTGGTGGTGGTCAGGTGACCTTGAAATGTCCACAAGGGTTAATATTCTGATGGTGTGAAAGACGAACAACACTGTGTAAATGTTATGTTTTAAATGAAGGGTGTCTGGTCCGGCTGCCTAAAAATAAAATCTTTCATCAGCCTTGTTACCACGCTGTATTATTGGATAAAAAACAAAATCCTCCATAATAAACGAATCGTGGTGCTCCTGGACTAACAAAAGTTAGCAAACAATTCCACACATTTACAACATCACTACATCATCAAGCGGTTCCTCCTTCCTGTAATTGCAGTGGAGCGCCTACAGGTGGCACCGTTCCACTTCTATCAATGTCAAGCGTCAAGTTCTTGTGCACAAGGAGACACAAAGGCCTCAATACAGAATTTATTTGGACACATAAAGAGTTCATTTTATTTTATTTTATTTTTTTTCAAATAAAGTCTCAACGAGTTTAAGTTTTACATGAAAAACACACTTCCATAGCTCGTCACAACACAAAAAATACAGGTATGCCTTTCTTCAGTGTCTACAAACGCTACCAGCATAAACAAAGCGTTCAGCGCCTCTGTCCTGTCACATCGTGTCGTATTGTGTCAGTCCCACAACACAAAAAGCTATTTAAGAGTGAGGGGGGGGAAATGGGTTTATAATCCAATTACGATATATAGCCAGTAGTGTTTGTGTGTGTGTGGGTGTGTTTGTGTTTGTGTGTGTGTGTGGGGGGGGGTTTAGAAAGGAGGTGTCGTGCAGCAATGACAGATTGCCGTTAATTACGTCCCTTCAGTTCTGTCAATCAGACCTTCATCTACAGGTAGGGCAGCTTTCACAGAAAGCAGTGATATAATATACATGCACTCACTGGTCAGTAGCCTGTTCCTCTATCTCAGTCAAACTCAAGTGGAGCGTGTAAACAGGAGCCTGCAGTATACATAAATACATCTGGTGTGACATTGTCTCATCTTCTGTGACCACCATTATTTGTTTGTTTGTTTAATCGGGAGAGATTTGGGTTGCAGAGTTATTGGCACCTACGCTCAAAAGTCTGTGATCTCCAAAGTGACCTTCTCACTTGTCCTCCATTTTCCCCAGGGGGAGGGGAGGGGAGGGAGGGGGGACGAAAAGGTTTGTATGGCCTAAACCAGTGCCAGTGTGATTGTTAGTGCCCTTTCTCAGTGTGTGCGTAAACACACACCTGGCCGCTCACAGCTTGATATCCTGTGACTCGGACATCTTGGCAAGTGTCTTTTTGACCCGCAGGGCGGTGAGGCGTGAGGCCGGGTTGTGGGCCCAGCATTCTGACATCAGCTTCCCCATCTGTCTCAGGCACTGAGGGTGTAAACAGACGCACGTTACACGGGTCATCCGTCCGAGGGTTCGTGAATTGCAGTATGGCATATGTACATGTTTGTGCACTTTACCTCGTCGCTGGTCCATCGATTAGGAAAGGACGGTCGTAGTCTCTTGATGCAGACCACCTCTCTCATGTCTTCATACGAGGGGTCTGTGGGAACCGACTCATGGTATGGCAACTGGTACTCTTCCAGGATTCCTGCGTTAAAGACAAATTTGATTCATTCTGTCTAGGGCTGTCCATAGATTTTGAAATGTGTTAGTCTAGATTAAAAGTTCACAAGTAATCGGACAGTGTGCATTTCAGACACCATTGTTTAATTGTATATTTTCCCTTTTAAACACAGTACTACACAAAGAGCAACGCGGTTTCAAAGAGACTCAGGCCTATAAACTCAGGCCTTCCAAGTGCCAATCGAAATCTCGGGCTGAATCAATCGCAGCGATTAACAAGTTAACTTTGACAGCCCTCATTCTGTCACATCAAATCCCACAAATCCCACTTTCAATGCTATTTAAAATACAATAACTTTCACTTCAGTTCCATCAAAAAATGTTCAAGATTTTGTCCAAAAGGAAAGAAGCACACTGTATATTTACCTCCTGAGACACAACGCCGAGCGATCTCCCAAAGAATGAGCCCAAAGCTGTACATGTCAGCCATGATGTACGACTGAAAATGACTTCTGTTCAAAGTCTCTTCCAGAACCTCTGGAGGCATGTAACGCTTTGTTCCAACTCTGGTGTTCGGAGGGATGTCGACCTCGTTGGTGTCACTGCAAAGTCAGAGATCAAAGCAATAGCTTTAAATTAAAGATCAATTCCTTTCTAAGGAATCGTTTGAAAAAAGACGTTGAAGACACTTTGATTCCCAACCCGCTAGCAGAGCTTGAACTCTGCAACACATGGATTCGATCAATCACTGTCAATAACAGCACAGGTTTGTGACGTCCTCACCTGATGAACTTGACCGCCAGTCCGAGGTCAGCTATACAGCACGTCCCGTTCCTTTTCACCAGGATGTTCTTACTCTTCAGGTCTCTGTGAGCGATGGCAGGTTTTCCCTGGGTGCCAAAGATCTCGGTGTGGAGGTGACACAGTCCCGAGACGGAGGAGTAGGCCAGTCGCAGCATGGCTTTATTGTCTAGAGTGGTTGATTTGAGGTAGTCGTACAAGGAGCCATTTTCGTGGTAGTCTGTTATAAGGTAGAGCTGCGTCCAAGAGCCAGTTCCTTTAATATCGGCGGCAATAAAACCTGTGAGTGGAGGTCGGAGAGAGAATGGCGTTAACAGGCATCGAAGTCCAAGGAGAGTAAATGTCCACATCGCTGACTTTTGCGCCAGTAATTATGGAAACATGGTCCTGTTTCATCTTCACTTTGAACCTGTGTGTTTGTAGATTTCAATCGTAGCAGAAGAGCAGAAAAGACCACTTTTATGTTATAGATGAATCATTTGTTCACCTTATTCTTCTTCCTTTTTTTTTTATAAACTAAAAATGAAGTCTGCATGATCATGATGAACACAAATATCTGCCAGTGAACTGAACACAATGAAAAGCATCTGAAACACCATCATAAGATAACAGATACAAATATTATACAATTATGTCTTGAAGCGTCAGAGCTTAAAATGTGTGTTTTCGTATGTCTAGAGGATGTGTAAAATTTAGATGAAGCAATAAAGTAGACTTATCACTTATCAATTCATTTAGACAAAGTGTCAGGTTTGTCTCACTAACGTGGAAAATAAATCAAACAGTTGTTGTTTGTTTGTACTTTACAAAACGGTGTGAAGATGACTGAGAGGTTCAAATATAAACAGTAACACAACGCGACAATAAGTAAAAATCCAAAACACATCGAGTCAGTAATGAAGAACTTCAAATCCAGTTGTGTTTTTCTACAACAATGACCTGGATGAACGAAAATCTACACAGACACCGTAGAGCAATTATCCTTTTGTTTAGGTTTAAAAAAAATAATAATTGAAAAGCCCAGAATAACACACTAGATTAATCAGAAACAGCAGCGGTTAAAGGGGAAAAAACTGGAAATGTAAGACACAATTTCCATCACTGCTTGAGGTGGATGTAATGTTTGGTTCTCCGGCTGCAAGTTGAGTAAGATTTAAGTGTAAATGCTGCATATTTTATGTTCTGTTTAGTGGAGCTTGTTCCCGTTTGTGATGAGGCAGAGCACTGTGGACATGTGGCTCTGCTCTGTCAGGACTAGAACGTGTTTACCTGTTAGTGCTATCAAACGGATGCTTTGAAGGATTTGACCCTGGAGCTAAACATTTTAATAAAACATGCATCAACTCAGGAACGTGCTCTTCAGCATCAGGTTTGTCTTTGGGCTAACTGGCAAGTGATCTTTGGCTCCATTATTTAATTACTCTGCTTCTTGCAGTGTTTAATTATTCAAGCGTCGGTTCGCAGTGGACGTCTTCTTTATAATTTGTTATAGTACACAAGTGAGGAGCCGTAATTGATCTGTTGTGGTGCCGCCGGTCGTGTGGTGCGGCAGGAAGGAGACGCTCAAACTCCAGCTACGGAAAGTTTGCAATTCATTGTCGGTGTGTTTGTTTGTTTGTTTGTGATGAAACCGGAGCATAAAATGAATAATTAATCACCCTTCAATACACCACTTTGTCTGTCTTTCCAAACCTAGGTTAGTCATCCATTACTCCATGATTGTTGAGGAATTGTGCTACTACATTAGACAGCATAGGTGAGATTTTGTAGAATGATACTGTAGATTTGTGAGAAAATGACTATAAACAGACAAACATTAGACTTACCCAGTATGTTCTCATGTCTCATTAGGACGGTCTGGTAGATTTCAGTCTCTCTGAACCAACTGGCCTCTTCAGTGGTGAAAAAGACTTTCACCGCCACCTTCTCTCCTCTCCACCTGCCCATCCACACCTCTCCATACCTCCCCTTACCGATCTGCTTCACCATTTGAATCTGCTTGGCTATCGTTCTCTGGACCTGAAGGGAAGCGACAAGCAGGAAACGGATCAGCAGCATGTTTTAGTTCCTTTACTTCACATTTTAAAAGATGAGTGATGCAGGAGATAGCATATTATTATCATTGTTTCAAGAAAGATATTATATCAAATATATGAAATTCAAAATATTAACCTCACAAAATGTAGCAAAATCTACGGTGGCCTGGAAGTTCAAACCATTATTACAAAAGGTGAAACTCTTTTATAAAACTTGAAATGTACAAATCAAAAA
Organism: Solea senegalensis; assembly: GCF_019176455.1. Taxonomy (NCBI): domain Eukaryota; kingdom Metazoa; phylum Chordata; class Actinopteri; order Pleuronectiformes; family Soleidae; genus Solea; species Solea senegalensis. Next base: position 13,997,417 of record NC_058025.1, on the reverse strand, counting down.
ACTAATTCTTACGGAAAGGGGATGCACCAAATGCTGCAGGTGACCCGGACGTGTTAAAGTGAGTGGTCAATTCTTTTAGGACAATAAGACACATAATATTTAACATACAAACTGTCAAGACAAGGCTTGGGGAATGACATTAAAACGTTTATTTTATTTTATAGAATTAACAAATACAGTGATCGTTATGGCAAAAGTTTGATCGAAGAAGTAGTAGAAAGTCAGTGGCTCTTATTTTGAAAGCCAGGTTGAAAGGAAGTGGTGCTATGTTGTGTATAACTGTCCGGTCAGCTGGTAACTGGTTCATGTGTCTTTTGTTTATAGCGGAAAAGCATTTGAAAGTTTTGCCTTTCCATTAGAATTGTGGCTTTTGTTGATTTGTTTTGTTGATTTGTAAATGTGTGTCATGTTCTGAACATGTGTTTTAAAAATTTGAATTTGTCTCAAGCTTCGTAAAAGTGTTTCACCTTTGGTAATAATGGTTTGCACTTCCAGGCCATCGTTAAAAACCTAACCAGTGATGATGTCAGGGGGCATGTACTGTGAAGCCTTAATAGGTGATTGGCTGTGATGTGGGTATCTCACCAGTAGAGGGAGGCCTGATCCTGAGCCAGAGCTTTGGGACTGCTCTATCAGGTCCTTCAGCGATTCTCCCGGGGGAATGTAGGTCTCATCGTGCTCTAGACCAATAGTGTACAGTGGGCGGGACTCCTGGCGCTTATACCTGTAAATTATTCAGCACACGTTCTTTTAAGTGAACTAAAATGTGCGTTATAAATGCTACAGTAAATTGGGATAATGTTAGGACTCCTGAGGAGTTAGGTGGAGTTACCTGAAGTAGCAGAAGACGATGATGACGGCCAGTATAATGCTGCAAACGGTGACTGAGATCAACAAGGCCATGTGGTGGATCTTTCCATCTCCATAGACTGGAGAGGGTGGACAGAGGGGGGAAAAGAGGGCGACATGGACAGACAGAAAATAAAGATTATTTATTATTTATATCCCTAAACATTATTCACATACTCTCCACTGTGTGTCAATCTATTTATATTACTTTATTCTTTTAAACATTCTGAAGTAGTGGAGAAAATATTAAGAAATGGGACACTCCAAAGAACCAATGCACAGTAAATCAAATACAAATCACTTTTCAGTCGTCAATTTTTCATTCTCTTCTGGCACACACTTTTTCCCCTCAAGGCCCCAGTCAACAGTGAAAAGAAGCCTTTATTAGTCTAGTCGATTAATTCTCCTCCTGATCTGCTATGATAGGGTTTCAGATTGATGAGTCTGCCTCTCGGTGCATGCTGGGGCTTGCGATTTCCCTGGGAATCTAGGTTTACCGTCTCTCGAACTCACAGGCCGACAGAGAACAGTGTTCTCAGCGGAGACCTCCGTATTCTCTCGAGACACCGTAGCTTCGGCGTGCCTGAGTGACAATACCTCCCCTACTGTCGCCGCCACTTCAGAGGTCGGTTCATGATATCTCTATCTGTTTATCACGTGTGCTGTAACACCATCGGTCACAGTTCTTGGCCCTGACCATATCACTGTCACCTGCAACGCTGTCCCTGTCACCTGCCAACTGGAGAACAAGCGGCTCTTTAATGTCTTCCTAGTGTTCCGCTGGCAACAAAGAGTTGTGGAGGGATGAGAGTGGACATATGATCTTACGAGGTGGCTTGAGCGGCGGCAGTGTCGGGTGCAGATTTCTGTTACAGTAGTCCTGGTCTGTGCAGCACTCTAGCGACCTCCTCTGACGCGAGTTCCATGTGTCCTGAAAGGAAAAGAAGTTCATTTTAGTCCTCGGTTTTTCTTTGGTGCCACAATGATTTGCTGATTTGGAGCATGACGATGATATTAACAATCTTAAAATGTTGGTTTCTCAAAAACGGCGTACTTTCTTTTTACGTTTACAGACATTAAGTCGGGCTGGGCATCGCTGCTGATCCACAAGATTGTGAATCGAGTCAATTTTCGCGAGTCAAGTTTCCATACCAAATTTGCTTGTTTATGGAAGAGATTTAATTACATACTTCATTTATTACCACACAGTGCAGCTCTAATAATGATAATTCAAACTCTCCACCTGCTCTAGTTCAAAATATCCAATATCCTTAACAAGTTGACCAGCAGAGGGTGCTGTGAGCGCAGCCACGTCCTCTTTGCTCATCAGTGACGTTTTGAGTTGACCACTGAGGACACAGACTAACTAAAACTGTCCTTTTGTGCAACAATCCTGACACCAAAGCATGTGAAAAGCGGTGTATGGAAGTATTTCTGGGTCTTTCCGTCATAGGCAGTAAAGTAACAAACAAATCTGCGGACTCAGCTGAGCTATTCCGATATCAATTTTGATAATCTTGTGAGATTTGTGGACAGGAAACAGGAAATGGCATATATTGAAAGACCAATCCAAGGATTTTATGACTTGACATCACAAAATTGATATGAATCAGAAGATTTTTTTTTTGTACCCAGCCCGAGCATGGACTAAATAAAAATGAAGAAAATCCTTTGGAAAAAATAAAAGAGACAGGTTATGCAGTGAGTCACATACTTACCCGACACTGAAACTCGGACCCGACCAGTCCCAGGCAACCTGCAGTCTGGACCGGTACCCCTCCCTCCTCCTCCACCAAGGTAAAACAGTAGCCATCAGTCCTGGAAAACAAGGTTTGGCTGCAATGTGTAGAATCTCTTTTTTTTAAAACGAGAGTCGATGTCACATACAACATCTAAACATGCACAGAAGACGCTGCAGAGGAGCTTCCAAGGAGTTTGTACGGTTGCACTTCTGTCCAGTCTGTTTTTACTTTGTGGGTAAAAAAAAGAAAGAAAATAAACTCACAGTGTCTGGGTACATTATATAATTCATCAATTCCGTCTGATTAAGGAGCTTTGTCTGGATGACGGTGGTTCAAAGTTTATTTCAGAGTTGACAAAGATTGACCTACTTCTTTGGCGCCCCGAGTATCAAACGACGAGCTGAAAAGCACACGCTGCTATTTTCATCCTTGTGCATCGGACGCTCTCAATTGTGTGCACGTCTAATGATCTGTATTTAAATGGCCTCTAATCATAAAAACACTTTCCGAGCATTGACGACAACATAAAGGGCGTCGCACTACACATACACCTTCATGCGACGCAACTCTGTGCGTCGCACTCTCCTCTAACACATCTGTTATACCCATTCACACACTGCTGACACACGTCGGGAGCAACTTGGGGTTAAGTGCCTTGCCCAGGGACACGTCAGGGTGTAGACGAGTGGGATCAAGCCCCAGACGCTCCAGGTGGAAGACGACTTGTTTTACTACTGACCCAAAGCATCTCCATATAAAATACTTGAATTTTCTATTTGTGCGTCTCCTCCCTTTACCTGCACGTGTTGTTGGTTGAATCTTCTGGACAGTGGTGATAACAGTGACACCACAGTAGTCTTTGGGAGGACAAGGCGGGGGCTGCGCTGCCACTCGTCTCCTTCCCACTCTCCCCCGCTTCCTTACTGGATGCTCTTAGCAGCATGCTGTCCAATATGTTGCCTGTAAAGCAAAAAAAGAAGGAAAATAGGAGCAAATTAGTGGCAGGAGCACGGCGCCAACATCGCTACAGCCAGACCTAGATGTTACATTATACGTGAATCTTGCCAAGTTGATCAAAAGGTATATTGAGATTGAGGTGGAAGATAAAATATCTCTCGCGTTCAATATTTGATGGAACATGTTCAAACGCACTGAGCTTGTTCAGGCAAACATCTCTATTGGCAGTGATTGATTGGCTCCGATACACAGGATCCACCACACCCTTTCCATTAAGGTGCTGTTAAACTGTCAATAACCTGACCCGACGGTGATGACCCTCTTGATGCACTCGTTTGCAACCACTGCTGTTAACGCCGCAGTTGTGTTCTATAACCACCAGCACCAGCACCACCGCTGTTAATGTCACGGACGTCAGAAGACGACGTGTGCTCTGAAGGAGTTTCTTGGCTTTGTTCTCTCACTGACAATCTGAACATGAAGGCAACTGAGAGGGGAATTCATACACTGTTTTCTTTCAACTGTAAACGTATCGAGTTCTTCGGCATGTGCGTTTTGATGGAATAATCCAGTTTACTGTAATTCCGACCACTGCTTCTGTTGGTGAACATTTACGTCGCCAGCCGCCAGCCGCACTCCCTTAAATACCTTTACTTCCCAGTCTCAGTGTCTGCTTGCAGGGGGAGTGATGACGAGGTTAGAGCCAAAATGGCAAATGTAATATCGACTCTGTATTTACATCATAAATCTGTTCCACATGAGCTGGCGGAATGAACTCAAAACACGATCCAACTCACTGCAGCGTAAAGGACGTAGAATTTATTGAATGAAAAACATGTATAACTGGTGATAAATGTAAAATAAAAGGGGGAAAGGAAGAAAACTGAGCTCAAACACCTGATATTTTGAAATGTATTCCCCTCCCACAGCAGATGTTTTTTACTCTTACAACCAATACAGCTCCCAAGAACTAGGAGGAAGCTCTTATTCCCCAGTTATCCTATTTCAAAAGGGCACCTGTTTGTCACTTGAGGGGAAAAAAAAGGGGATCACGGAAGTGTCTTTTCTTCCTGGCTTTTAAGAATTTCATTCACTCTCGCATGATCATTGGGGCCAGATGCTTAACAGCTGCGAGAGGAGATCGTCCAAAATAAACATGAGTCCTTCCTCTCTGGGAAAAAAACTCAAAAACTAATAGCAGATACAGAATCTGTTTCTCCCGTTACAGTCATTTCTGCTCTTTTCCACCACGACTGAGAATGAACACAGAAAATGTGTAAAAGGGAGCAAATACTGCACCAACAGTGTGTTTTTACTAGAATATATATATACTTTACTTTAGAATAAAGTTAAACGTTGAATTACTACTGTCCTCTTCTCATCTTTAGGGGAAGAAAGGGAAATATAGGTGTTCAGCATTTACGTATCATTAAAATTAGGTTCATCTAACCACACAAGTCGTCCACATCTTGGCTAAATGTGTGGCTAATATGATACAGCATGGCATGATATCTCAATATTCTCAGCCAATGTTTTCTTCCTCACTCGAGTGGTCAATCACAGCAAGCGCTTTTGGCGCGATAGCTTTATTGTCTGCTCCACAACAGTCCAGCAAGAACCAGAAACATCTGACGCACGGAATTTATAAAAATATTTTTAATATGTGAAATACCTGGGTTTCTCACAGGCCCTGCAGTCTTTCACAATTACTAGTAGCAATTACTACAGAAAAGGGGACAGAAGTACTGTAAAAGAGTCTTTTTCTTGTAATATTGTGACAAATTTCTATATAATAGAACTTTTCAGGGTGACAGTTGGGGAAAACACACAGGAAACTTATGTACACATGTTAAATAATGAGCAAATGACAAGGTCAACATCATGAATGAATAATGATTGATATAATTGTTATGACTGTGTCTTTATGGTGCAGTATAATGTGACTTTGACTTACACAGAGTAAAGTAAACATACAGCAAAGATAGTCACTGCAAAAACGCACAGGATCAGATGGAAGCTTGGAAATGTGCGGTGGATTTTTCAGGGTGGTTACGGACTGTCAGTCAAACATGAGATAATGGGTTGTATCCTCTCTTTCATCTGAGCTCAGCTGTCGTTCACGAAACTTCAAAGAGCTTCCTCCGGGGATAAACGGTTAAAGCTCCCTAATGTAAAAACACTAATGCACACACACACACACAGCGGCCTGGAAATGTATGCACATGCACACACTCACTTTCTCTCTTTAATATACTATGTGCTTTGTCAACAGTTGTGCACTTGTTTTTAACAACACAACAAAAAGTTAAAACGGACAGTTCCAGGTAATGCAACCGTAAAGATTTAAACAACGCACCAAGAAACCAGAATTCAATTATAGGTCCTTTTCATGCTGCCTATTTCTTTCTAAATGCATCTCACACACTCACGTGTTGACAATACAGCAAGGGAAAGACAGTGGGGTTTAAAGGGGTCAAATTAACAAGTGACCGATTTGCGTGAAAAGGACTGAGGAAGAGTGGGGAGGGGGGGAAAGAACGGGGAATTAACAAATAAGAAGTGACAGAACTGTGGGGAACTGGTGGCCAGTTAAGCAGCACTCAGTGGGGACAGAGCAGAGTCCACTGACCCCTTCTCTCACTCTGTTGCCCTCCCTCACTCATTTTTCCCATCCTACTACCTCACACTCAATTACTTCGCTTTATCCCCCCTCCCTCCCTCCCTCCCGTCCCTCCCATCTTCTTTCTATCACTCTCATGCTCTGCCTACGTCCTGCATACGCCCCGTCAGTAAACTGAAAAGCGTGGCCTTTTCTTAACCTATGCAAACTATAGATTCCTTTTTTCTCCACAACGTTTTTTCCTTCATTCTCTCACACGACATAAAAATCTTTCTTTACCCCACGCTCTTCTCATCTTCCACCGTCTCTGCCCCGTCTTATATGTCATGTGAGGTGCTGCTGAGAAAACACACAGCCTTTCACATCCTGCACCTGGGACCCCTGGCTATATAGTTCCTCCAGAGTGTGTGTGTGTTTGTATGTATATATATACACACATATATATATATATATATATACACACATATATATATATATATATACACATATATATATATATACACATACATACACGTGTATATATATATATACATATGTATATATATATATATATATATATATATATACATACATATACATATGTATGTATATATATGTATATACATATACATATATATATACATATATATTTATACACATATATATGTATATACATATACACAATTATTTTTAACAAAGACCATGATGTACAGTCAGATTTTGATATCTGTCAAGTGCCCAGTCTGACTATCTGACTGATATCTAGTGACTCCATTCTCGCTTTTCCACTCTAACCGTCGCTGCACCTGTCTCTTGCCTCTTCTGTCTCACCATCTCAGCCTCTCACTCAGCCAAAGCAGCATCATTACTCTTGTATTCTCCACTGTGCTGCAGCTCAGGGAAGTTACATCAATACTTGCATATTCAGCCCGCAGCTTGAAAAGCATTTAAGTTATTATCGACTCAAACACAACAACAAACAACAAAACATCAAGAGTTGTGTTTTTTTTTTGGATTGACTTATTGTCACCCTTTCTTTTTTGGGGGGGCGGGGAATCGGAATCCGTTTGATTGCCAAATAGGTTATAAAAATACACGGATATGCTTTTGTGTTTTGGTGCACAACAAACATCTTAACAGGAAGACTTAAGAAACTATCAAAAGCAATAAACGCAAAGGCAAAAAGTCAAGAAAAACAATTATTTGTAAAAAGAATAAGCAAAGGAGGTAATACAGTATAACATTTTAAACCAAAACTCAAAAATGGGCTGCAGTTAGGATTTAAAAGAAAGAAAAACAGTTGTGTATTGATACTGTGGGAAAGTGTGCTTTCTCTAGTTAAGGCATTGAGTAAGGTATACTTATTATTCAGTAAGACCCTAGTGTTTCTACACTGGACAGATGATTTGTTTTAATGAAGATAATGAAATGATAATGCTATTTTATTAGCACAGTATAAAACATTACCTTATTATCACCCAGCCTAATGAATCCACTGCATAGAGACAGAAGGCAACCTTTTTATTAATAATGTATTAAGAAATTGGACTGTTATTGATAACAAACGACTACTGACAAAGTGACATGATAAATTTTGTTAAGTCACTACACCTGCATTTTTTTCATTCAAAAAAATAAAGCTTTAGTTTTAGATATATTGTTTTATTTTTGCAAATTGTCGTTTAATTGTAGTGCAGTGCAGACATAAAATTTAGAGTGAAGAGAGAGTGCTGTTTAAGCTAACTATTTTGTTATCACTAAACAGTTGTATTCTATATATAAGCTAATAAAAGTCATAGTGGGTGATATTACCCACTTCCTGCTATATCTCTCATTATGCTCAGTGTTAAGCAGAGAGTCTGAAGGCACCATTTTTCACATCTTCGGTGATGATAGTGGTCAGGATTTTAATCACCAACCTCCCACTCTGGAGGTGACCCCTCTAACCGGGGTCCCACAAAAAGAAGAGAAAAAAAAGGGTTGCAGCCCAATACCTTGCTAAGTAACACCGATGTCACAACATGTCTGAAGCTAAGTGATCTGAGCTCCCAAACTGGTCAATTTTCCCGGCACTTCACTGACACCATAATTGTTTCGAAGCTCTTTCACTAAAATGACCTTTCAGTAACCAGTATGTGCTTTCAGGTCTCCCGTATAGGCTTTTTCAGACTTGATGGCAGGAAATAGGGGCCACTGTCAACACGCAATTAACAACTGTGGCCCCCGCAACCCTCCCCAAGAAAACACGAAAGGCTCTCTTTTCAACAGATGCAGCTTTTGTACAAACTGAGTCACACAAAAAAGAAAGAAGATGACAGACGTGTGGATGGTTAACGGGGAGAGGAGCGAGGGAGAGGGACGCTGTGCGAGAGATAGCAAGATGAAGAGGGGATACTCACAGGGAAACGGACAGATGGAGGGAGGGAAGCGGAAAGAAAGAGAAGATATTCATTAATTATCCGGCGTTGTCAAACAAGGCCTACCAGAAAAGCCTTTTCACCAAGCCCATGTAAACACTACCCGCCTTTGCCTTCCACTTTAGACACACTCATTTGACAACGCAACTCCCCTCCTCCCCCCATCTCCCTTCTAAGTAGCAGTTCATCTTCCTGGTGTTTGACAGTCCTGTCTGTACGACCAAAGAAACATGAAAGGAGAAGGTTTTCTTTCTTTCTTTCTTCTTCTTCTTCTCTCTCTCTCCACCTAACTTAAGTCTGTGCACCTCTCTCTCCACTTCCATGTACTTTCAATGCCTGGTCTTATCTCTATGTTCTTCTCCCTGTCAATGCTGCGATGAGCAGAACCATCCCACACGTACTGGAATGTCTTAATGAACACAAATGTGTGATGCTGGGGAAACTGAGGCTGCCTCACTCGCCGTTTTGACTAAACAGTTTGAGTCTCCGTGACAAAGCTCACTGTCCAGCACTTTCTCCGTGTGAAATGCTTGTTTGGCCGCGTGCATGTTACACCACATGTTTGTGGCATGGACAGTGTTTGAGGAGAAAGGATTTGACACAACTTTGAATCATAAGAAAAGTTGAATTTAGAGGTTGGTTCTCGAAGCTGTCAATCTCTAGCTCATAAGAACATAATGTTATAGTAAACATTGTATTATAGCGGGTGCCTTTAGGACTGGAACAGTTTATGCATCATTACTCATCCTCGGATTTTTCTTGTTCTGCTTTCAAAAAGAAAACCCACTTTCCATTTTCCTCCCCTGCACATCTTTTTTTTTACATCACAGTATTTCCTTTTTTCTTCCACATTTCAACACCTCTTTATTCATCCTCTTGGCCAAAAAACCCTCAGATACATTTGGAATAAAAGTAGAGACTTGTGCTTCGAGTATAGGAGTACAAGGGAAGGGGGGGAAACGTAACAACTGCCACTACATGTTTTAACTGTTTCCATCACTCAGTCACTCCTGCAATGGAACAAATAGGACATTGTACCTATCCAAGCACAAAGGCTCTCCATCCAGGATTGAGCCGGACCAGCAAGTAGAAAAGAAACCAAAGTGATGTCATGAGGCTTTGAGAGAAAATAACGTTTAAGAAGTTTTCTTTAGCAAAACCAGCACAATAAAACTAGAGTGGGGACACTGGGGGCTTTTAGAAGCTGCATTGAAGCCTTCTATCCTGTTGGACAACTGCATCATCAACAGCTCGTCAAACATTCCTCCATTATGTCACACTGATGAATGATGCCGTAATGAGCCAGTGCCATTCTCTGGTTTTACAGCTGTCATCTACCAGCTGTATGCTGCGACCCGTGTGTGTGTGTGTGGGCATGTGTGTGCACGTGTGATGAGTGAAGGCCCTCAGCGTTCCCTTTGGAATACAAGGAAATGATAAAATGGTCCTTGAAGGAAGTGTGAGAGAGCAAAGCAAAGGGAGAAAGGACACCAGCTGGTCTCTTCATCAAAAGCCCCTTTGCTCCTTCTCACAAAAACGTAACCACATCTGCTCACAGACACGAGGCATGTGGTTATATACACACATACCACCAATCGTGGGCTGTGGCCGTGTGCGGTTAGTGCGTCTGATCACATCCGTTCAACAAGCGGCGCTTGTAAATTTGTCCCAAAGGATAATAATCTCCTTACAAAAGGTTTATCGTTAAGATAAAAACTTAAAGGTCACAGATGTCCGGCTCAGTCCTATGTCAAGAAACAAAGGAGAATAATAAGGTTAAGTTGAAATGAAATCATCAGGTCCACTGTTGTCATGGTGTAGTTTTTGCACGTTTGCATTAATCTAATGAAGTTAAAGTGTCTGGCAACAAATATCCAAGTGTTAAATTGGATAATAACAATGCCCTTCACTGATTTACTTTGTTTACTGTGTTTTTATTTTATCATCATCTTAAACAATTAAAATCCATCACCAATTCATCAAGGCAAGGAATGCTGACTTCATAGTAGAGCTGGGTGATTTGTTATCATGATAACAATTTTAAAATCAGTCCATTTCATATAAGATTCAGTTTTACTCCTCAGTGAAGGTTGAAGAAACCAGGTATACATATACACACAGTCTACGTGATCACGTGTGTGTATCTCTGTGTGTCTGCACACTGCATACAAATGGATATACTGTACTTTTTTAAAGTTCTTTTAAACTGATGTTGACGAAAGTTATAGTGCAATTAATAACGTCTTATCAGCAAGACCTAAAGCAGAGTTGGCGTGTATCATAATGTACGTAAAGAAGATGGATGGTACACATATTTATATCCTTAAACGACTGCTGTGGTAAACAAAGATTAGAAGCATCTCGTACAAATCCCCTACAAGCAGCTGCTCTTCGGTTCAAACAAACAAATGTGAGCGTGTGACAGAGGAATGCTCGACCATGAGCAGGAACACACGTGCAGGTACTGAATCAACAACGTGGATATGAAGCAGATCTTGGTTTTCTCGCTCTTCTCGCCTCTTGGGTCCATTTGCATTTGACTGACTGTGGCACAAAATGAACGAATGTCGCGACGCTCTGGAGCTAAATAAACTGTCGATGAACTCTTAGCCTTTCTGTTGGTGCGTCTGTCACAGTCAGAGAGGCCAGGCTTTGTCAACAGATTGATGGATTCTGAGTCAACTACTAATTCATTAAGAAACTATTTTGATAACCGATTCATCAGTTTGTACGACGGAGTGTTAGGGCTAAACATCAAAGGAAAAAAAAGTCGTCTTTATTCCCGTAATGGTACGAGATTTTGTACCATTATTTAATTTAATTAAAAAATTCATTTTTGCTTTGCTTGATTAATAATGACTTTACTCTCGTAATATTGTGACTTTTTCTCATAATATTACGACTTTATTCTCATAATGTTATGACTTTTTTCTCATAGTATTACAACGTTATCCTCATAGTATTACGACTTTATCCTCGTAGTGTTACAACTCTATCGTGATATTACAATTGCTATTATTACTATTATTACATTTATTTCTTTTCAGTTTGGCCCGAAAGCGCTGTTATTTTTCAGCTTCATAAAAAAGTAGCTTTCTTGCTCCATATAACAAGAAACCCTGTATGTGTTTCAACATTATGTGTTTATTCAAACGTCCAAACACCCTTGATCCGACCACAAATCAGATGTTAGATCCACTACTTATATTACTTGTCCATTACTTGTTAAATAGTGGCAAATAAGTGATACACTCTCTCCATTAATGGCCTGACCATCATTTTGTTTAAACCTAATAAACCAAATCAATTTAATCACAGAGCACGGCATGCTTGGACTATGATGTGCAGCATTTGTAGCATTAGGTTACAATATACTCACCCCTAAAAGTTGGCGGCTATTTTTACCACATTAGATATTGCTATTCCCATGATATCATCATGTGACTCATTGTTCCATCATGGTGGTGGTATGCAAAAATCATGCCTATAAAATGATAAACAATGGCCACACTTGACGCTAGGCCTTGAAAAAGTCTTCCACACAATGTAACCGAGACAAATAAATGCAGACACACGTTCACAATTTAAAATGTGATTTTGAAAAGTAAAGAATCACAGCATCATCAGTATTTTTATTTTGGGGTATATAATCCTTTTCTGCTGGAGACAAGAGAGGGTAAAGTCTAGTCATGTGATGTTTATGTGTCTGCATGTGCGTGTCGCGTCACGTACGAGGCGTCTGTGCGAGACATGAAACATCTGTCAAACGATTAAGTTATATCAACGTCGCTCCAGACTTGTGATGACTTTGAAGTCATTTATTAAGAAGGTCTTAAGGTTCTGTTGCCATATTTAATGAAACTCCCTTTGGGCATTCTTCAGATATCGTGTTGACAAAAGAGAAGGTGTGTCTATATGATAGGGAGACAGCCACACAGTCACACAGACGATTTACAAACATGTAATGAAGACTCTGAAGACATTTCGCCATAAACACTGAAGGAATTCTTGAGTTGTGGCCAAAAATGTGCTCAGAAGTTCTTCTTTGAGTCAAAATAAACATTTGTGACAAATGTCCCGATACGTTTCTGAGCTGTTGAAGACATAATGCCTCCAGCTAAATAAATGCTTTATGCTACTAGGTGGGCATTAAACCAGACAGAGAGCACAAGGAAAGACTACTCGACATGAATTTAAACAGCAGTCGGGTAGTTGCAGAGTTAGGATCCGATTTAGTTTTAGTGTCAGTATTATTCATAGGTGTGTTATGAGCATAATGTCAAATAAGCCAATCAGAGTTTCGCTTGTCATTCCCTTCAAAAGCCAGGTGTGCATGTGTCTGGTGCTGGTACATTGCTTTTTAAATGGCAAATGCAGGAAACTGGAGAACTCTCTGCTGCGGACATGGATCTCCATGTGCGTGAGGAGAATAAAAATAACTTGCCAGAAATGTGCCAAAGGCAGGTTTGGTGCTAAGAACATGTGCCAGAACTCGATAACGATGAGACTCACAGAGCGCACGCTCTCACATGATGTGCGGCTGCGATACTAATTGCCGTTTTACATTTTAAGACGACACACAGTGGGAGACACTTTGCTTGTCTTTCGGCAGTGAAGCAGTCTACTCATGGAGAGGAAGAAGAGAAATAAGTGCAGTCGTAGTCGTGAGTTCTGTAACCTCGCGCCTGTTTTTCTGTGCACTTTTAAGTACAGAAGAGTCCAGAAGTACATGAGCCAGTACGTGGTCCTTGGCTGGTGGACTCTACATACACAAGTTTGTTTAATTTTCTTACAGATGGGGTCAATCTAAACTATAGATACTAATTATAAAAAGCATTACTTAACCGTTTCCGTAAGAAATCAATGACATTATTCACTTATTCATCTCGGAGTCCATACTAAACACACAGAACCCAAATGCACTGTTTTTTTCTCTTCCTGTCAGGCTGAGAAATGTCCCCACTTAAAAACGCCAACTTCCTGTGTGAAATCCTAAATAAATACTTTAAGTGACACACACACATTTTAAATACGCAGCACACCACAGAGGAAGACATAAAGAATGGACACAGTTTTGTAGAGGAACTACAGAGAATGAGGACTGTGTCATTTAACAGGAAGTTATAGAAATGACTAATCTACATACTGTACGTAGATATAACTGCAGGTTGTGAGCATTCTACTGAGTTTAAAAGTTAACCCTGCTCTGTAGAAAAATAAAATTGCTGTTGAAATGAAGAAAAGTTGCTTTGTTGATCCCAAAACATGAAATGTTTTTAACACTACTCAAACTATATTGTGAAGATGAAGCCTCATAAGTAAAGGAAAGCCTTTTACATCAAATACTGATTTACTTGCCTTTAATTGAGATATTCTATGACTTGGATGAGGTATATTTATATATTTATTGTCAGCAGTGAAAGAAAGTGCTGCAAACAGATCAGAATGGCTGTACGGTTTAGGTAAACAACCACAACAATGCAACCAATTCTTACCACTTCTGATGAATCCCACTCCCTCCACCTACGACATCAACCTGTGCTGGCCTTTAGTTTTATTCAAATCAAAAATGTGTATTCACTCACTTCATTTCCACTGAAACGCTGTGAATCCCAGCTTCTGCCAAAGAGGCTCACGAGTCTGTGCCCAGATTTGTTCTGGAGCATCACAGGTGCTGAGCCACGCTGCCAAACATACATGTGTGTTATTCTTACTATAAATGGTTTCAACCTTGACTCTCTCTCTCTCTCTCTCTGCCGTTCTGATACACAACATATGAAACAGTGGTATAATTAAAAGCCCCACTGCACACACAAACTCCCACAAGGAGTGTGTAACAAGATACCAGACACTATCATTTATCTGTCAGGTCACATCGAGCCTGAATGAGGGGGCAATCAAAACACTCTTTGTCACACATACGTGATTTACTCACAGACATTGTCACGCACTAATAACTAATAACCACTGACGATGTTTGCTTGGTCTAAAACCAAAATAAATGGGCAACATCTGAACTTGAGGCATACGATACATACAGAAAAATTGAAAACAGGCAAATCCGAGTACAAGCGAGTGCCTTGCTGTGTATCATGCTGTTGAAACTTCCACCTTTGTGAGTGTGTAAGGGGAGGGTTGATGGTGTTAACATTACAGCTGTCATGTGTTTATTTCCCAGAGTTCTGGTCTGTGGCGTCTCAGTCGTCTCCCTAGACTTAAACACTCACTTTCCCTCCATTTACACCCCATGTGTGCGGGTGTGTGTACAGTATGTGTTTGATGCATATGTGGTGAGGACATTAATTACGCTTAAGACAAATATGTGTACAATGTGTAGACTGTGGCCATGAGCGTATTTACGCACCATCCGTGTCAAGAATGCATCTGCGCGTTATTGGTGCATGAGACGATGATTGCGTAAGTGTGTGTGTGTGTGTGTGTGCGTGTGTGTGTGTGTGTTTACAGCATCCAACTGTCTCCTCTGTGTGATTAGCTTCCCATTAACAAAGTCACAATATATCACCCATCACTTGCTCCAGGCCTCCTTTAAATATTATCTCACTGGACAAACACGTTGTCAGCTTGTCAGTGAGATCCATTCTCTGCTCGTTCACACACCAACCATCTGGACACCCATTAGGTACCCATCAAAGCGTATGATGACCATCTCTATTGCAAAGCCATTTGGGTAAAAGTAGCAATCGAACAGCCACTAATGACCTTAAATTACATACTGTAATTTTTATGTTTTCCCCGTGATAGTACATTTAGAATATGGTTTGCATTAGATGTGTGTGTGTGTGTGTGTGTGTGTGTGTGTGGTAAGGCATGGAAAACCCTAAGCTCTTAAAGTCCCAGTGCACTGTTCCCTCTGACAGCCAGCTTTGGTCTGCTGTGCACCACCTCACCTGTTATCTGTCTATCACTGTATTGTGTCAAAGCAGTGCTGTGCTGTGCTGAGCTGAGCTGAGCTCTCACACTCAATCACGGTCGGACGACAAACTCAGCTGTTTGAGATAAAATTTCATGTACGACAATAAAACCACCGCAAAGTAAATCCACAACGGTGTAGCAGCCAGTACGTCTTCATCTCATTAATGTTACCTGAGCGGTACTGAATTTCTGTTCGGCTCACTGACACTGACTTTGCTTTTTTTTTTTAATGATTTCACTTTTTTGCTATAGTGTTTCTTTTCAAACAATGGGTGCAACACACACACACACACACACGTGCGTTTGCCCCACTCCAGCTGCGTCTTAAGAAGTCAGGGCCAAACCGGTAATCTCACTGGTTTAGAAGTTACTGGATCTGTATCCATTACAGGATGTTATACCCCTCAGCCCCAAACCCTCCTCACATCCCTTGACCTTCCACCCATTAGGGGTCATTCAAACAAATATTTTTCCCCTGTCTTTTTTAACCATAAAATCTGGTATATCAGGAACTCATATTTATGTCACTAAACCCCTAGATCCTAAGCTCCTGCGACCATGTTAGCCTCTCTTGTCCGGTCTTATCATCCCTCATCCATTCACACCCTCCCACATCAGACCATGGTTTCGTGCAGCTGTGTTGAAGAAGACGCAGTACAGAAAACAGAAAACAGAGAAGCACAATCTACTTCAGGACATAAACTTATTTGTTTCAGCCTTACAACCAACAGTTGTGTGGTTCTAATGAAGTATCAGTTTCCAGAAAGGGAACTCAACACATCCTGTCAGGAAGCTTTGAGACTTGGGAGCAAAAAGCACTAGCAACCGTTTGGTAGAGTGAGTCCATGCTGGTGTTTTTGCTTTGCTTTTCTGAAATCTCCCTTTTTGACATTCAAAATCATCTCAGTTAGATTTCCGCAAGGATGATGCATAGGTTTTTATAGTGGATGACAATAAATGCACTCAGAATTTGCAATTTAGTCTATTTTACACCATAGGAACACAATTCTGAGTGCGCTTACTGAAACCTGAGTTTACTAAGCAGGTGTTCAGTGATGTAAAATACACAAAGACATGGACACCACATACAGATACTGCCAAAAACTGATTTTATGGAAACTAAAAACAGATCACTGGACTTGTGAAAGGCACAGCGTATCCCCATCGCCTCGGGCAGACGGTGTCATACAACTGTTGTGTCAAGGGTTTATTATTTTGGCAAAAATCCACGTAGGTGTTTTGTTGTTAAAACAAAACCAGGATTTCTGTGGAAAGCAACTCTCATTAGCGGCCAGTGACAAAAGCAAAGCAACTGGCAGAGCTTTGACTGTGAAAACCGATACAGCGGTGCTTATTTCCACCAAGGACAATGAAATGTAAGCTATCACGCTCACTCCTCACTTCCCAGAACTCACACTGAAGGCTACAGCCTGGCGTAGGTGGAAGGTCACAGAAAAAGTATGTGCATGTACGTGTGTGTGTGTGTGCGTGTGTGTGTGTGTGATTTATACATGTTGCACTAGTGTGCGTGCATTCCCTCTGCTCTCATTTATCCAAGAAGACAAATGAACGCATCGTCCTTCATTGGTTTACCGCAGAGACAAAGGCCAAGACGAGCTGCAGGGCAAAGTGCAACTGCAGCGCAGACACAACAACGTAGTGTCTGCAGCTCATTTAATATCTATAATAATTCCAATTCACCTGTGGCTATAAGACCAAGAAACACTAGCTGACCAGGTCTAGACTGCCTTTCAGTCAATTAGGGCTTCCATGTGATGTTTAGGAGTAGCAGAGCGTGGGGGATAAACAGGAAGAAAACAGTGAGTAAAATATAGATAGAGAAAGAAAAAGAGTTCATGAATAAATGACCATCTTTTTGCAGAAAACAAATATTTGCACGTTGACTCACTGTTGGATCTATTGGGACGATAAATCATCCGAGTGTCAACCAATGAATGAGGCTATTACTGGTCCACTCAATCATATCTTGTCAACGAATAAAAGAGGTTGCTGCCATCAAGCCTTGGGCAAAATTCAGTTTGAATACAGTTTCATCAGTTTGTAACCTTGAAACCTCACCCTAAAAACTCAAGCAAACAAAACATTTATAATAAAAAATAAGGACATGACACGCTCATTATGTTGATTTTACAAAATCAAAATTATAACCTGGGGATTTAAGTTTTAAATTATATTCTGGGCAATTTCAGGGGATTGTTCTTTTTCTAAGTTTAGTTTACCTCGTTTATTTTACGTTTAGTTTATCTGGCTCTATTTTTTTATTAACTTGTTAATTACCATTGAAGCAGTGTTGGTATACAGGTGGAGCACTAATATTAGTGCTGCGGCTAAATGGAAGTTTATGTGCCAAAAAACTTTTCGTTGTAATGTTAAGAAAAGAACCGTGTGAATAACTTATGGAAAGTTTAACACATTCAACATAAAGAAGCCTTGGTCGAGCTCCAACTATGTGTCAGATTTTTACAAATTTCCTCTTCTCCCGCAGCTGTGCAGCTTCTTCAGTGTCACTGTTAAAATGTATTTCAAGCATTCGGGCAATTTTCATGTTTGTCTCCATGTGTACGCACGTGTGCAATGCGAGTGCTCAAGCGTCCGTGGCATTCGCAACGACTGACGGTGCTTTCAAGGCTTAGATTCAACGATATCATCGTCATTACATCTGCGAACGAGCAACAACAACAAGGCCAGAGGGCAAAAAAACAATAGGGTTGAAATGTTAAGTGGTGCCTGAAGCTGCACACGGGATAAAATCTGCATCTAAACACACATTTCACACAAGCATTCGTGTGTAACGCGCGTGAGTAAACAGGAAGCAGATCGTCTACTCTGGAGATTGTTGCTTGTTTGCAGGAACTACTTTGAATAACGAATCACGACGGGGAAAAATATGCACAGGGATATTTTTTGGGTGAATTGACAGCAATGTGGAAGCGTTCTTGATGACGACGAATGACTAACTGACTAGTTTTACGACACAGTGATTGCTGCATACAGTTTTATAAATAAACCTGGCTACTATGATCACATATGGTGATTGTTTCTTCTTTATATTGTAATTGTTACGCGACAAATTCTCCTTTTCAGAAGAAGGAAGCACATACAATCTGAAAGATACTGCAATTAATAACTGAATAAAATGCACCAAAACTTCTAAGCAAGAGTTAGTAGAAAGTATAATTCAGTATCATCCTTGTTGTATGCATCAAATTTAGTCATGGCTAATGCCCTTTTGTTGTTTGGTTAAAAGGATAAGGTGATTATGGCAAGATTAATCAGGGAAGAATGTTTTCTAACCAATACGATCAAACTGGGAATAAAAAACATGAGTATAATTCAGAAATGTCTGTATTTCTCCTCCTTTCAGTCTTAAACAGTAGTTTTGGTTCGAAACAAACTCCAAAGCAGCACAGACAGCAGGCACAACATGTCTAGAGGGGGCAACTCAGCATGGATTCCATAGGATAGCCGACTCAACTGGTGACAATGACAGGAAAGATGGACGAGAAAGCGGGGGTGACACGGAGCCAGAGGTCACAGGACAACCTCGGCACATAATACACCGTGTAGAAGAGGTACAAGACTTTGCTGGCTTCACTGCAGACCTCCCGCTGAAACAATCTCCAATTACTTTAAATAGACCGACAACAAAAGGAGAGAAGAAAAGTCTCATCACTCAAAAGATGTACCACATATATCTTATGTGGACAAACATTTGAAATGTCTCCACTCCAGCACTGACTTTTAAAAAGTCGTTTTTTTACAGATAATCTACACGACGACAGCGGTGAAAACTATACGAAGGAGAATCCACAGGAGCCAAGTCGACCCTCTAATGACACACATCACGGCACTAAACATAACAGACCAATAAATCTGACACGTTCACTCGTTTTAACACCTCACCAATCACACTCCAGATACCAAACATGGTCAGAAACAAAGAGGCCAACAGTAACAGTGTCACACCATGACAATATACCTCTGTGTTTGTGTTTGAAGAAAACAGCAAGTGCACTGTCACTGAAGATATTTAACTGAGAGCCAGGGCAGCTACATCGCTTCACAAAAAAGTGTGAGTCCGCGTCACTGAAGTATGAAATTGTAATTCTGTCTCAAGTGATAGCCTCACTTGTTTTTGGATAGTCAGTACAAACACGTACGAGTTTGTTGACTGACCATAGTGTAAATTATTTTAAGCACTGAAGCAAGCATACTCAGTAAATTATATTTTTTCACCATTAACGAGACACAAAATAGCTAAATAACGAGTTACAAAATAATAATTTAATAAAGATACCTCAGCTCGGGCATCATCTAGCCTTAATAAGACATGTAACCTTAAAAACAATTTCCAAAACAGACCTGATTTCCTAACTGATGGCATGATAAGCTGTTTACAGACACGGCAAAGCACAGGTAAAAGCTGCAAAGCATCCCATTTTGTACTTTTTGGCATCCACAACACTTTCAATAAGAAGTTCATGCAGCTAAGATTTAAAAGTGTAAAAACCAAATCTAACAAACATCTGAGAAGCTTTACAACAAAGCACAGAATACAGTGTACAGTTACTCACCTTGCACTGGCGCATGGAGAGAAAACAGTCCGAGCAACAGCAGAGAACTCCGGCTCCAGAGACAGAGAGAGAGACAGCACTTCAGCCTTTCTCCCTGCACTGGCATGGTAGAGTCTGCTGCTCCGCTCTGCTCCTCTACCCCTCTTCAGTGCACTCCACACCACAGGATCCACTGCTTACTCACTCACTCACTCACTCACTGCCCGTGTGTGTGTCTGTGTCCTCGAAAGAAAGACAGAGAGTGTGTGTAGGAGAGAAGGGGTGGGGGGGGGCGGTGGCACAGGGCAGGAAAGCGCCTGTATGTGCGTGTCTGCTGCAACGTGAGAAAGTCCAACACCACGCAAAACACCCCAGCAGCAGCACAAGCAGTAGTGGCAGTCGATTGTCCTCAAACCGTCTGACAGTAGCAGCCCAGCTGAGAGAGAGCGAGAGAGAGAGGGAGAGAGAGAGAGAGAGAGGAGGGGGCAAAACAGAGAGTTTACTTCAATTGCTTAGTAGGGAGGGCTGACCCCTCTCTCTCACACACACAGGTTTGTGCAGCTATTCCTCTTGGGACACTGCATTGATTTCCATCAATTTGAACAGCCTAAACAAAGTGTTATCCCTTAACCTTAACCATAACCACTTAATGCCTAACCCTAACATTAACCCAACCACAATTCAAATCTTAGCCCTAAACCACTCCCTCAGAAATGAGGTTCTGCCTCATTAGTATCAGGTTTTTGCCTCCATGAGGACTACTGGTCCTGATAAGGTAAGACAAGGTCCTAAAGAGGGCGCAAATACAAGTACGCACACCAACACACACGGGGAGGGAGGGAGGACATGGGTGGACAGAGAACGGGGGCAGACAGGAGTAAGATGGGGTTTAGAAAAAAAGAAGGAGGGTGAGAAAGTTATTGAAAACAAACAGCAGGATCTGCGCCTTTAACAGTGAACAGATAAAATGTTCCCACATTTCATGTCGGGCATGAATTCCGCGAAAAAAGTGTTTATGAAACTAAAGTGAGCAGTGGAACATAACCGACACGCTGTAGATAATTGGGGCAGCGAATGAAAAATCCTTACACTGCAGGCTGTGTACGCACAGCATTAGAAAGTGACTGACCAAAATGACTCAGTCAGTTACATATGACATAAACATGAGCACCTTTAGATATCTGACACTTTAGCAAGAAGCTCTTTTACTCCACAGTGTGAACAAAACGTGTGTGCACGTCCACACCAACACCAACTAATTGGCGAGGTACTTAAACGCATGGGTCTGCTTCAAGTGTACTAAAACAGAACAAACATCAATTCTTCGCACACATTAGGAGCCAAAATTCCAGTGTACAAATCGCCGATACCTTCAGTGAGAGTCAGTATTCAAAGTTTGTCTGACAACAGCGCGATTGTTCAAAATGGCAACTTTCAGCTTGTTAGTATTAGGAAGTTTACGGTTAAGCATGAGGCTAGTTGTTAGCATGTCAAGCTCCATTCAACGCTCCCTACCATGCATTCACTTAAGACGGCAGAGGATAAACCCGGTGTCATCGTCAGTGCTGATGTTTTTATCGCTGTTGTCTGTGTGTGTAACAGCGTCTGTTATTATTTCTAGGTATTAGCCAGGGGAAGGATTTGGAACTGTGGTACATGCGCAGCGTATCCAGGCCAGTTGGAGTCCGACTCTAGTCCCACTGACGTTACATTCAGTAGTAATTTTACTTGACCAATCACATTATAACCAGGGTGTGTTAGCCCAACGTTGATCATTTTGATTCTGGGCTAGGATTATTAATCAACAGAATTCCTTATTTTTTCTTAGTTAATATCTACAGCCAAATGTGTAATACAGAACCCACATGCAATTAAAATGAAAAACTTACTGTAGATTACAGAAATCCTATAACGCCTACTCAAAACACATCTTCACTAAATGGTGTGCTGTTAACAAATCAGGTAGCTGGCAGAGACACTTTGAAGGAGCAGTAAGAGATTACATCACCGCTGCCTGGAGCTTTTAAACTCATAAATAAATGGGGTGAGACACTCTAATAGACCATTTCCTTTCCAGAGATATCCCTTTGCCTGTAAGGCATTTACTCTAGACAAGACTGTATGTGTATGCTGAGAACACTTTCCTTTTAGCAAAATAGAATTACAAGATCTGAAAGAGCATGAAATGAGCAGTTCTTTTTTTAATGACACATTATCCTGATTTGTGAGGTTTTGAGGTTGTCTGTTTCTTTCTGCCCTGACTGCAAATGGCAATTAAAAAAAGTTGGATACACCATTTGATGGATCCACCTGCACCTGTCTTTTTTGGAGGAACTGAAGCAATGCTGGGCAAACCCAAAGAGCCTTTGTGCACCTTGGCCTGGATGAAAGGAGTTTGGCCTCTGTGTGTGATGCTGGGAAACATGGTCTGGAGCACAGGCCTTCAGTAGATCAGTGTATTGCTTCACTGGTTCTTTCAGCTGATGAAGCGCTGAGGGACAAAACCCCTGAGCTTGTGGCCCAGTCTCAGATGTTGCAGCCACATCATGAGCGGAAGGAGTTGGGGGACATGAATGATGCATCACTTCTTGGCCATGTCCACCCTTGTGGTGACGACACGCCGGGTGTGGCCTGCACAGGACGATTGTAGACAAACACTGGGGGGACCTTTCAGGCGTGCCAGGCCAGCTTGTGTGGACAATGCAGGAAGAAGTCAAGCCAGGTTTCAGAGTCTTGACTGCTGTTTAAATGTATGAATACCTTGGGATCACACTGGAAATCCTAATTCTTTGCATTCTGACCGTGTAGATCAGCAGTACTGGCTATCCTTCCTACACCGGTGTTTGTCCCTGCCCTCCCCCTCCATTCCTTTCTCTCTCCTCCACCCCCCACACACTCCCCTCCTCCAGTGAAATAGAATGTCATTATAAACATGTCTAACCGCAGGGGGCCTTTTAAAAACCTGACAGAATTTGCCCCCCAATCCACACTTTCTATGAAGCAGTGTGTGCGTTATAAATGAATGTTTGTATGTTTTAAAGAATGTCTGGTGATTTGCAGGAAGACATAGATCGACCTCTTTAAAATAGGTTACAACACACACAGGTTTACGCAGCTCTCCTTTTAAGGGCATTGCCATTGACGTCCATTCATTTCAACAGCATAAACAAAGCTTTGTGCCTAAACATAACTGTTTCCTGTTAGTGCCTATCAATAACCATAATTCAACTTATGGCCCTAAACTTAACTGGTTCCTCAGAAATGAGGTTCTACCTCATTATTCCCTAGTGTTTATACCAGAGGAGGTCCTAAAGAAGTAACAAATACAAGCACACGCACGCACACACACGCACACACTTTGTCTTTCTTAGCACTCTCATGCTGGGCCGTTGATGAATGGCTAAACCTGTCACAAGTGAAAGATGGGCAGTGAAAAAGAAAGAAAGATGAGTGAAGAAAAGGTTGCTGACACTAAAGGAGGAGTGGTCACAGAAGAAATGATCATAGATTAACTCACGGATGATGAGGAAGCATAAAGGTCAGAGGAGGAGGGTGAGAATAGAGCGTGCAGGACAGTAGAAATCAGAGAGAGAGATAAAAGAAACCCACAGACGTACAAATGTAGCTTATTTTAATTTAAAAACAGACATTTGAATGTGAAGCATTACATTTTTCCCCCCTGTTTTTCATACACTAAGCTCCCTTTCAAGACAACATGAGTCAATGCTGCAATCGGCAAAACAATTTCAACAAATATGTGGTGAAACACATTTGTGGATTTACAACAAATGCTCCCCTTTCTGTGGCTAAAACAGACTAAATTTAAACAGGTAAAAGTGAAATTAGGTCCCTTGTTGTGATTCATTGATATTTTGACACCTATTTTAAGAATTATATGTAACAAAACAAGATCTGTCGTGTACTAGTGGCTTCAGATTTTAACACGTGTTATTCCAGTACATTGTCTCTGTGTTGAGGTTCCATCTGAGCCAGAGGATTTTAAAGCCCACCTCACCTTTTCCTGGTTCTCTTTATCGGCATTATGAGGCATTTATCCCTTTATTTGACGTGTGAACAGACAGGGGATTAGATCCGTTTTAGAGGAACACCTCTGTGGCACAGCAGCGTATCTGCTAATCCCCGGCCATTCACTTTGTGTCGCGTCTTTAAACTAACAAGGAGTTTAACATAATCAGCTTTAAATCTGTTCATTCACTCACTCACTGGCTCATTTACATGACAATATCCTTTCTGCCCTAAATGGTCTGTGGAGAGGACAGGAATGAGAGAACATATGAATGAATCAGCACGTACACAAAAAGACTACAAAATATGTAAATAGTGGAAAATACTTTGGAAGGATGTTGTAGGTGTAAAAGAGTTATGGACAGAGGGAAGTGGGGGAATGCATGAAAAACTGATCCATAAAAAGGGTTGGTGAGCTGTAGGGGAATAAAAGCGTGATGATGAAGAATGGAGTCAAAGACCAAAAGACCACAGCGTAAAACCTTTTCACTCAAACTTCTTCACAACCTCAGCTCTGGTTCCTCTGAGCTACGTCTATGACAAACACACAGCTTGTCAACCAAACCCGGCAAAGTGTGGAGAGAAACTGGAAAAACAAAGGGTGACACATGAGTGAGGAAAGGTATGGTGATGAATTGGTGGCATAGAAGACGCCCATCAGGAAAAACCTCTGACCTCATGCTGATTTGTTCTGTTTTGACCTTTGCCCTCTGGAGAAAATCCCTCTGCACCAGTGCTAATGAATCCTTTCTCACAAAAACATGGTTGGATGCATCAAAATTGAAAACAGGCAATAAAGAAAGCGAGACAGACCTGGAAAGGATGTGCAGCAGGTTAGAGTGATTAAGGATTAAGAAGAGATATGGCAATGTCCTAACAAATGAACAGAGTGTGCTGAGAAGATGGAAGGAGTACTTTGGGGAAAACGAGTGCCTCAGGAAGTGCAGCGGAAATGAGTGAGGAGGAAGTGAGGGCGGCAATGAAGAGTGCAATGGCAGTTGATCAAGGTGACATACCTGCGGAGAAGAAGTGCAGTGGTACAGATTTTTCTAGAACATGGGGACGACGTGCAGAACTCCAGTTACAACAGAGGTATAAAAAAAATGATCAGCCACACCATGAAGATATGGGGAAGAGTCGTTGAAGCTTCAGTTAAAGAACAAAGTGAAGATCAGCGAGCAGCTGTACGGGTTCGTGCCAAGAAAGAGTACCAGAGAGGCAAGGTTGACATGGTTTGGTCACGTGTGGAGGAGGGACAGTGATTATTATTGGACAAAGGATGTTGAAGATTGAGCTTTCAGGCAGGAGGAAAAAAAACAAGACCACAGAGAAGGTTCATGGATGACACAAGGGATAGGGCAAGATGGTGGGCAGATGATCGGCTTTGACGACCCCGAAAGTGAGAAGCTAAATATTATTATAATAATAATATTATTATTATTAATTTTATTATAATTATCATTAATAATAATACTCTGAAGGTCATGGCAAATCCTTTCCATTAAAAAAACATTGAAGAAAAAAATCCCTGTATCCTTCTTTGTTTTGTTTCTTCCCGTTTGACGGACACATTTTTACAGACCTCTTTGTCCCAAACAGAGCTTTCCCAATGAAACACGAGCTACCTTTAGAACATAATATGACTAGTACCACACACACACACACACACACACACAGGTGTGAAGCCATTTAAACTTAATGAAGGTCTAATGACAGACAGGGAATGAATTTTACAGCTTGTTATTGTCATTGTGAAACCACTCACTGTATCACTTTACAACCACCATAAACCCATTGACAGGGATAGGTGTGGCGGGGGCATGGTACAACAAAATCATCAGAAATCCCCCTCTGTAATCATGATATCATAAATATTTCAATTACAGTTAATTGCTTTGTTGTACATCCAACTGGAACGACTGTTTTTCCTCAGGTCATCTGGCAATTCCTTCTTTTTCTATAGAAGTTCTGTGGCGTCGACATCCTGTTACTTTGCCCTCAAACACAGTGTAAAATAAAACCAACAAATTAAAGGCTGAGAATGACTTCAGTTGTGGTAATTCTGGCACCATAAATTATTTAGTGTCACATGTTAAAATTAAAAGCAGATTGTCTTTCAGTCTAGGAGAAGCCAAATCTTCTCGGCCCCCTGCAGTTGGGGTTAGGGTTGTTAAAGAAGGAAATATTTGGCAAAAAGGCTGGAATGACAAAAATGTCCTGTCCGGAGGACAGAAGATCAGTGTGGCTGCTACTTCCTGCATGGGCTCTGAAGAGGTTACCTGTGTTAGAAGATCTTTGCCTGGCTAACAGCTTACCAAAAACTGAGGATCACGATCACTGCCAACCTCCCAACCATCTGTTTTGAGCAGTAAATATCTGAGCTCTTGCTGTAACTTTAATGCATTTTGTGTCCAATACTGCTGAATGGATGCGTAACACAGTCCAGATTAATGGGGCAACTCAACTTTAATCGGGCATTTAAATGTCTTAAAGAGGACTGGTCCAATGAAATAAAGTTGGTTGGTTTTTGCAATGACAACAGACAATAAAGGCATCTTATCTTACTGTCTGATAACTCAAATCTTACACTCATAAAATTTTACAGGTAAATCCACATGGATCATAACTATATCATATAATTTTGTGTTTAAACTAAATAAAGGGTTCATTTATGCCACAGAGCTGCAAGCGAACACTGCAACATGCTACACATACAGCATTTTAAAGTGTTTCAGCTTCTTCTTTTGATTCAATTTTAAGATCTATCTTTAAAAATTCCATTAAAACTGCTATATTTATTTATTTAACTAGTTGTCAAGTCAGGTCAGTTTTATTTGTATAGCGCCAAATCACAACATACATTATCTTGAGGCACTGTACATAGTAAGGCAAAAAGTTGTTTTCAGGTCCAATGCATACATGCAATTTTATATAAAAAATATGTAGCAGCAATTATGCAGAGGGAAGGTTTGGCATCTGGATGTACATTCATACAGAGAAAATGTTGGGATATTCAAACAGCAATTCATCGTTCACTTTATAAAGGTTTGAATGATAAAGTACGATGTTGTTGACATGCCATTTCTTTACACTTACAGTTCATGGTTTGATGATCGGGATTGATTCAAACCGACAGGAGGCAGTGAGATTTGTGAATTAAATGGCATCAAAAAGTTCAACAGGAGTTCAATCAGCTGCGGAGGAGGCACATGCCTGTCATGTGGTGAAATAACTGTGAGAGACCGGTGTTGTTGTTTTTTGTTGATCTGTCACTGCTGGCACAATCTGCTGCAGTCTCTCAACTATGATCCACAAGCAGCTATGACTTCGATAAGTGTGTTCAGATGTGACCAACTAGTGCAAATAATAAAGCCACTCAAAGCTGCTGATGTCTATTTCACATCCGTCACATCGTTTGTAACACAGGGCACTGATGAGCACTCATCTGCCATTGAAAACTAACTTGTTTATTTTTGTGTAGCAAAGCACCACAAGTGAGAGCTTACGCTAATAAAAGAGCTACACGTCTTTCCATAGCCAATGACAACTGTTTCTACAGCCAAGAATAGCTAAGCTCTATGAAACCACTGAGTCGCTGTTGCTGGTCCCATTCACTGATGCCTTCTCTTGCTTACTTTCTACATCTCAGACACACACACACACACACACACTCACACCTGCCAAACATAATGCTTCTTTCAATTCCTACACAAGCCTGGGGACAGCTGTGTGTTCTGGAGATTAGTAAAAGCATCACTTGAATTTTTCTTTAATGGCTTTGACAAGAAAAACAAAAACAAAAAACACCTGCACTGAATGAACAAAAATACAGTAAATCTGACATAAAACTATTCACTTTTTTTGGTGATGATGTTATTAATTTGCCTGTGTTTTATGGTTTTTTTTTTGTGAAGGAAACTGACTCTGTCAGGCAATACCTTGAGACCTGACTGGAGAGTGTTTGTGTGTATACAGCAGCAGTGCAGGGATGGGCAGGGCCAAGAATGTGAAACTTTTGTTTTCAGTCATACAGCTGCCTCGCTTTACCAGAACAATGTCACTGTCTTGATATAAAACAAGTTTCTTCCTCTGTGCACCTCTATACTGAAAAACACAGAAAGAGGAGTATGGAGATGATAGGCTTTATCAGCAGTTTCTCATTTGACAGTGTTTTGTATGTAGGGACATTTGTTGATATTTAAAAGTTACGCACTACAGTTTTTACTGGATCTAGTAAGATCTGTATGGAAGAGTATTAGGGCCACATGTGAAAGAAAATACCGCCAGCATGAATTCTGTCAGAAAGTCAGAATTCTGAGAAAAAAATCAGAATTACGGGATTTAAGTCAGAAGTATGGGATTAAAATCAGAATTCTGAGAAAAAATTCAGAATTATGGGATTAAAGTCAGAATTCTGAGAAAAAAATGTCAGAATTGTGATTCAATTCACTTATTTCTGACTTTAATCTCAGAATTCATGCAAAAAAATGTTTACATGTGGCTCTAATGCTCTTCTGTACAAGAGAAGAGAAGAGAAGAGAAGAGAAGAGAAGAGAAGAGAAGAGAAGAGAAGAGAGCCTGTTATGGTGGTTGTTAAGGGCCAAACAAAGATGACCTGCAAACTGCCTGTGACCCCCACACCTGCATGTATACGTGGACACACACTGATACAAAGTCACACACACACACACACACACCGACCCACACATACAAACCTGAACTCGCACACCAACTTATTCACACGCCATTGCCCGCAACACCAGCTCCTCTGCCGTGCCAAAGGGCCAAAGTTTGACCGACTGTTAATACCATTAGTGAGGCTAAACACTGGTGCTTTGTGATTGTACTGTTTTTATAGACTTTACCAAACACTCAGACACTTACTGCCAGTGACTGGACAGAGTGCTGTACTGAAGACTTCAAAGGACGGCGATGTGAGAGAGGTTAGAGGTGAGGGCCAAAATGAAGGGACAGATTAAGTATGTGATTTAATTAAAACAGGCAGTATGAAGAAGGGAGGCGGTGCTAAGAAAGAAGCAATAGAGTGAAGGCTATTTGTTTTAGAACAATACACCCAAACCAATCAATTGAGATTCGTATTATCCAGTTGCTGAATTGATGGTTGATTCTTTACAGATCCAAAAAGGCTGTGGAACTCTCTGAGAGAATGCTGAACAATGAGTCATTTACTGGAAATCACAAATTTGAACCAACACAGTTCAATGTCGATTTGATTTCCAGGCCAATTATAAATGCAAAACATCAACGTAGAAACATTTCAGTTCTCATACTTGCATTAGAGCATAAAAGTTCCATTGTGTTTGATAACTCAGTAAACAAACCGGAGACGTGACTTTAATCACAAAATAATTATGTCACAACCCAAATTGCACTCACAGTTTATGTTAGAAAACTATTTTGGCGAGAGTGTTCAGCTTTAATCCAAGTGCTGGTCCCTGCGAGGATTTTTGTTCTTTACTTAACACCTTATCTTTAGTCCTATTGTTATTGGTCTGGTGATGAGACTTCAGGTGTGGGCACTTGTTGAGCATCTATGGTCTGAATATCCCTCTAAATTTCCAAACCTTCTGCTTATGTCGCAGTTTCTTTTTTCTACTTTACAATTAATGCTGTAAGATAAGTTCCAGATAACATGCACTGATACGGTGTCCATGCAGAGCAGGTTGTTGCATTTTTGCTGACCTCTTGCAGAATGCACAGATTAAGACTGTGACGTTAACAAAGTCAGACAGGAAGGAGGGAAAACGGGTACACAGAAGGAGGACAGTGTTGCAGAGAAGCTGAGTTGGATGGGGGAGGTGATGGAAGCAAAACAGGGTGTCGGACTGGTGGTGTGGGGGGGCATGAGGGTCTACTAGGGGTGAGTGGTGCAGAGGGATAAGAGCGTGGGGAGTTCATGCCCCCGCCAGGCCCTTTTCGCACTGCATAAACAAAGAGATTACAGTGAGAAGGGGCTCCACTCCTCTAACAAGCAAGGGGCACGACACACACTCATGCACACACAGTCACATGCATTCAGAAATCACACACACACACACACACACGCCAAAACAAGCATATTATAAAAATGTAAATACACACAAATGAAAACATGCCCAGGAAAACAAATGTGCATTCATAAACTCAACATGAACACAATAACCTGACACACAAAACTAACAAGAAGCATCACAATCATAGTGGCGCCACCTGTCTCCTCTTCACCAATTAATGAGCTCCCAGCTCCCGGGACGCTACAGCGAGGTGGCAATTAGCAGGGGGAAAAAAGGGGAGCATGAAATGAGGGAGAAAAACAGATCACAGGAGGGGGGGTTAAAGGGGCTGGGAGATAAAAAAAAATATATATAAAAAGGAGAAAGAGGAAAAGGGGAAGAGGGGAGCCAACAGATAAAGGGAGAGCTATAATACCGGGAAGGGTCAGAGAGAAATGGCCCCAAAGATATACAAGTTTGAATTGATCCAAAATCAGGCCAGGAGGGTCAAAGTTCAAGATCACTTCATTTGTTTCACTATCACAAAAATGTTTGTTAACTATAATGCATTGTGTGTCATGGTAAAAACAGTAGCTGTAACATGGACTGTCATACATTTTTTACAGTGCAAATATTTATTGATTTATTACTGTTATTTATCTAATTAATGTTTAATTTTTTTTTTATTGAAAGGGGTTTTTAATGTGAGCACAGAATCAAAAAAAAAGTAGAAGAAGACTTGGAGGCTGAGTGTTTTTCCTCCTGTTTGTGTTCATACTTCCATCCCTCACAGTCTCTCCCAACCACATCTCTTTCCTTCTGTCAATCTTTGCTTCCTGTCTCTGTCTCTTAATGTGCACTCACAGGCATATATTCCTTTGTTTAACACCTGATAACAGGCAGTCATTCATACTGCCTCTCAACCCTCATGACCCCTGAACTCTGAGACCTAAATGCGGAACAAGAACAGAATCCGGTCAATCTGAAATCTGCCTGGTATGACCTTAAAACGGGAAAACCAAAGATTTTAGAAGTATGCAGACTCCCCAATAATAATTATCTTAAATAAGTGCAATTATTTATTTTATTTGAAGTAGGATTACAAAAAACAAGTAGCCTGGGACCTGACAATTGTCCAATAACTGTGGCAGGTTGAGCCTCACATTGTTCATTATTGAGCTTTTAAATCAACAACTGTTCACACGTAATGGCCATTTCACATTAAGACTTTAATGGGAATGAATCAATGACATAAATAAATGTTATTTCTTTCAACAAAATCTGGCTTTAACTTTGTTTTTCCTCGACTTCAGTTATGTGGAGTGTAAAAAAAAGAGTGTAAAAGTACTAAGTGATATATTTATGGACACTTTTGTGGAAGAAGGCGTGAGCTAAAAAAAAAAATTAATTGAACATGAACAAAAACCAAAGAACTTTACGTGTACATTTAGTATAATAGTTAAAAAAAAAATGTTTTTAAAAAGCCAGCTTTTAATCTCTTCTTCAGATTTTCAGCAAATTGGCTCCATGTTATTTTTATCTGAATTATCAGTGACAAGACAGAACAACAACACACACTTGCACATGAAAACACACGGCCTTTGAACCCAATTGGACAAGCCATCTCAGATTAACTGATAAAATCTGAATCTGTCCCAAAAAAGTAGCCCATGACAGACCCACACACACACACATGGGGCAGGTGTGGGGTCAGCGTTAGGGTCAGTAGCTTCGGTCCAGCTCCCAAATATAGAGCATCCACTATTCAGGGATCCTTGAGTTCACGGCAGGTTCTCATATAACCACCAAGGAGCCTTTATGTTCCGAGAGAAACACACATACCAAACACACAAAACACGCATTCACTTACACCCACATACACAAGTATTCTCACTAATGCACTGCATTTATTCATGTAGCCAATACTAGAACACACAAGCGAACACACATGCACACACACAGTGGAGGTACCCTTACACATCATTAAGATCTTTATCATCTGAAAACATGAAAGCTCGTTTCCTCTCAGCACAACCCTTCACCTACACACACACTTTTGTGTGTGTGTGTGTTCCTCTTCTTCCGTTTCTTCTTCTTCTATCAGGACTCCCACCATCTCTCTCTCTCTGTCTCTGTCTATCTGCTGGAGGACACTATCCACAGTGTCCATTCACTCTGTTTGTAACAGAGGATCTCTTCTACGGGCTGAAACATAAGACTGACACTCTGACCCCTGAGGATGACCTCTGCACTCCAAGCTAACGGTCCTGACACGTAGAAGCATGCTTGTATGTGCATGTGTGTGTGCATTTGTTCCAAAGCGAAGCCACAAACTGGCTGTGTGGTCAACTGTGAGCACTGATCTGCTCTGCTTGTGCACGTGTGTACCAGAGAGAGAAATTTCAATATTTCAACTCGATGAAAAGAAAAGAACACCAATACTCTATCAACATATAGAATTTAAGATTATAATCAGAGTTTTATTCAACGTGGGATCATGGGGATTGTTTGGTTCCCCTTCCCCATGCGACACATGACGAGTAGTCATGATCCATTTGGGACAAATACACACAAAATAAAATAATAAATACAATAAATAATAAATAATTAGACAACAAACCAACTCACTTAAGGTCCTGACTATTTCCTTCCTCTCTGTGACATTTCATAGGGGGTTATAGCAGAGATGGGTAAAGGGCATGACGTAATTAAAAGGCGACCAAAAAATAAAAAGGTTTGTTACCTTAGACATACTAACATTTCTATGGATTTAAAAATGTTTGAAAAGTTTTGGCTGAGGTTTAGTATCATCTTTTTAGATATTCTGTGATTAAAAGCAAAACGGATTCTTCACACATCTCAAGGACGAAATAACTCTAACAAACAATAGATCAGCAAATGTATGGTTCTACAGGGGTTTTTTTTGTGTGAACATGTTTTATCTTTAAAAGGTCAAAAATAAAACATAATATTGGTTTCGAACCTATATAAATGAATGAATTTGAATAATTCATATTTGGCTGAAGTGGACGAGAGAAAGAGAGAAAGAGAGAAAGAGATGAAAGGACGTCAATCTCTCTGTTTTACTAAATAATGGTTTTACTAAATAATGAGTCATGACTTATGAATAACACAGTCTGACATTTGTAGCTCTTGATTCATATAATAGTACGTGATAAAAGAGGCCACTGTGTCGCTCCTGTGATATCATGGATGAGTATCAGGAATATTTAAGGTTTGCGTTCTGTCGCTGTGTGTGTGTTATAAATGCAGGTTCAGGAAAATACACACATGTGACTGAAAGCTAATGCATGTACACGCATATTGCAAAACACACTCTAATCTCAAACCTCACTAGAGAATGACTTAAGGAACTTTATTCAGCAACTAATGTAGTAATACATAATGTAACTATACAACCTTGTGTAAAAAATATGGTGCTGAATAACACAAACAACACAAATAGTAAACTAAAAAAATAGGCATGAAGCTGGACAAATGTAGGCAGAAACACAGGGGTTATTTTTAAAATTATAAAATTATAAAATGCAACCTATGTGCAACCTAACCACTAAAAACCAATGATCCCTTTAATGCATCTCGAGGTAACCGCGGGTCAAGGGTAGGTGAGGGTAGCATGTTGTTAAATTAGTTCAGGTATCAACAACAGCATAAGTCATTTAATGTAACCCAATCTAGTGATTACTCCTCGAAGAGCACAAAGGTACCCTTGGTGTGTGTGTGTGTGTGTATGTGTGCTCTAAGGACAAGTTTATTTATCTGTACTGATTTGTACTAATGAAGTGTGCTCTTTGTTTACAGCTGCAGGAATGTTGCTGCTGAAGCACTAAATTAAAGCAGTTTAAAGCTGGCCACAGCCGAAAAGACACTCCACGCTTTTGGAAACTTTTCCTACTGACACAAGTGGGCAAATTACTCAGAGAAAGGTCATATACGAGGCCTTGACAGGAAAGAATACATGTTAAGAGACTTGTACAGCAGATTGTGCAGTGTTATGTTTTTCATCCATTCATTCACTGAACAGTCTCCGTCTCTGTGTGACTGTATGCGTGGTAGTTGTTAAAACATTATTGGATATTCTGTAACACTTTCATCACATGCTCCCGTCTTCTCTATATCTATAAATACCTGCGTCTACATGCTTCAGCTCAGTCTGAGGTGGAGAAATCTATTACAGCTCGCACTGAACGCACACGTGTGCATGCAGCGCTCCATCTCAGCCTTCAACAACGCCACATTTGTCTCACGGCGGATCTCCACGTGATAAGATGATCTACACATCGGCCTTTACCAGTGTTATTAATAAAAGCAATTATTGTTTTAAAGCCCGAAATGTGTAGGAATCCACATGAAAACACAGGCACACTGTATATTGTACATGTCTTTACAGGGTGACAGATACCAACAGTTTTTACTTTTTTGTGACACAAACTGAAGTGAACCTTGTGAAAACACTCACAGCCTCCTGCACCCAGCACAAATATCTGACCCACTGCCCCTCCCCACTGAGTTAGAAAAATTACTGCCACCTGAAGCGGAACCACGTCCATCATGCAGAGGCCCCCTAAAGCCCCACAGGTGTCCTTTAACATGTCCAAAGGTCCCCTTCCTCCCCCCGGGCTCTCCATGTGGCTATTCATCTAGCTGCAGTGGAGGACATCAAAACAAAACACATCCCTGGGGGGAAACCTCACAGCTAACCCTGCACATAAATAACCGCGATGAAGACACAGCTTGGTGCTTTCAAACACGGTGACAAGACAATCAGAGGAATATAGATTTTAAAGTGATTCGGAGGTCGTTTGTCAGGAGAGAGCGGTTTTGGCTCAAATCACAAATATTGCTATGAAATAATTGTCTTTACTAGATGCTTTTTCTGCCTCTCATCTCATCACTTTTTAAAATGAGCTTATCTGAAGGCTGGAAATAAAAAAAAAATCATTTTCTCCCTAAGATAAAGTCCTGTGTTCAAGATAAAGATGAACACAGTGAGTTTTGTTTTTTTAGAAACAGGTGAAAAACAATCCAAACCACAAAGACCCACTATGTTTCTTAACAACCTCAGTTGGCCGTGGTTTAAAGGAGTCATGCTCAAGAAAAGAGCATTTGTTTGAAATGTAGAAGAAACGGGGGCAATCACCAATCTTCCCTAAAAAGGCATTCGAGTGAAAAGCACAGAAGACGTGGCCAAGTCCAGTCACTCCGCATTAACTGGCAGTGGGCTGGCACATGTTGTTTTTTTGTTTTTTGTTTTTTTTACAAACAACGCGAAACAAAACCGAACGGCTGTGACTAAGATAGAAAGAGTTGATAGAAACAGAGCCGCACAAAAGGGTGCAAACAAAGAAGGAAATGCAGGTAACGGCACAGATAAACAAGCCTGAAGGCAGCCTTCAACCACAGACAGAGAGATAGAAGGAAATGCGGGCAGCGAGGCAGTCAGACCTTTAGAATAAACACAGGAGCTCTCTGTGTCGCCCAGGAAGAAATTCTTTTCTTTGATGTCAAGCCATGTGACCTTGCAGCAGTCTGAGGAATTGAAGCACGATCCAAACAAACGTCAACACCCCCAACACCCTCAAGGTCAGTGTGCGGGAGCGTCAGTCTCAATTTTGGTATGCACACATCCAAGTGTGTATGTGCACTTAGAAATGGGGAGGATTGCATACCCCAAACCACCCATGTTATTATTATTATCATCATGGCTATTGTTTTTTTCCCCTGTTTTTAGTACATTTAGTTTCTGCACCAAATCAGACATCACAGAAATATTTTCTGCTGCTGTAAAATACTGAGGATGGTCACTATCAATGATATTCTGAGTGCAATGTTTAATCTGTTTTAAAAAGGCATGCACTTTTACAAATCAGTCCCTACTTATGGCTTTTTTCCCACTATATACAGTAGTACCGCCTCACCTCGCCTTGCCTCAGCTCGACTCTACGCGGTTTGGTTGGTTTTCCATTACTATAGTACCTCCTCCACGTGGGCGGAGTCATCACAGTATGGCTGCATGAAACTGCCGTGACTCGTTTTATACATGACACACACAGACTCGTGTCTTGTAAAGACAGTTGTTTCCAGTGTACTGAATCATTAGAATCAGTTCATTAAAAAGATTAGTTTTGTACTTCCTGCATGACCAGAGCACAGCGGCAGAGTTTGTGATGCAACACACAGTTAGACTTGATTAACAAAAACAACAACAGTAAAAATACAATACTGTGTTTTTTCAGATTTAACGTGAAAAAATGAATAAACAAAAAAAAATAAACATTTGTGTTTCAATGACACATTCTTCACAAACGTGTAGAAATCTATCACGTACAGGTGTCTTTGTGGCAGTGCAGGACTGGAACTAGTTGGTTTGTTTCCATGTCTGACTTTAGTTTGGATGATCACAAGTTGTTAATTGGAAACGGGTCATTTTAGATACTTATCTATCCTTAGAAAAATAAGCTTTCAGTTGTTTACAGTGCTGTGAAAGTTCTTAACTTTTTTTCAATGTGTTACAAACATGTCCTTTTTCGATTTGGCTAATCGCAGCTCAACGACCGCGGAGACAACACTGCTGCACATTGAATGTAGAGCTCTTCTCACTGCTGGTAAACAGTGGTGTCCTGTTGCAGCAGTTTATTTAGGAGGCTGTTCGAGCCCAAACAGGACTTATAACAAAGCCAACCGCTCCTTCTTTTAGACCACTAAGCACTTTCTGCTGCTGAAGCACGAGGACAGCTGTTAATGAGCAAGAGAGCGAGAGAAGCACGGAGATCAACAGAGCTAGAGAAAACATCATCACAGCAGCTTATACAGAGATAAGTGGGCATAAAAGCTTCACTACAACCCTCCTTCACTTAACAGACTGTAAAGTGTAAAAGCATAACAACCACAGCTACTTGAGAAGCATGACACAAAGATAAATTTAACAAATAATTATCTGTTGATGTTCATCGCCGGAAAACAGGTCAGAGAACACTGCAAGTATGGTGCCCCCTTGGGGACAAACAAGAACTCTTGTGGATCTACAAGTTGTAGATGGTTGTCATGTCTGCGGTGTTATTTCTGAGGTCACATGTTGCCATTTTTTCCCTTTTTTATAAAAATAAATAAATAAATTGCTTGGTCTAAATCATGTTTACTCAGCAAAGGAAATGTTCCCATCACTGGACACCTCACCCAAAACAAAGCCACAGTCTGCAATGGAAACGTGTCTATTTAACAATGAAAAATAATAGGAACTCAAAGAGTGAGAAAATATCACAAAACCTTAGAATACAGCATTGTAAATAGCCTGAGCTCCTCTCGCTAACATATACTTCTCACACTGGTATAGTGAAATTAGATTAAGATGGAGCGACAGATAAGGTGACTGTAATTATTATTATTTAATTTATCATCATGTTTTGTTATTTCTTTAATTTTTCTACACACTCCGATCAAAATTCCTCAGCTCCACTCTGATCACATACCCTGGTATACACAGTCGAACAGTATTTCTGATTTACCACAGGAAGCTCGTGTACACCCTGTGGTTCACGTACCACAGTTTGAGAACCATGGAACTAGCGGAGTCACTCATCTAAAGAGGACATTCATTCACAGTGTGCTTGGTATCCACAACAAATGTACAACAGAAGAGATGTAATGGAAAAGCACGAGAAAGCTTCATTTCAAAGTTTGTGACCTCAAAATGAGCTACTTCCTGTAACATTTATGCTTGCTCCGCATCGTTCACCTTTAAAAGGTAGATCCCTGTCGTGCTCAGAGATGTCTTTCAAGCTTTTGCCAGCACATCTGTGTGTGTAAATGGGTCCACACCACACATGTGCGTTATTTTTTTTCTTCCTTCAAGTTACAGCAATGAGCTCTGCGGAAAAGTGCGTCTCTCACATAAGGAATCCAGACTGCTGTTTGATTCAGACACTACACAACAATGGCTCATCAACCATAGAGAGAAACTCATAAAGCTACTGAATTTCAAATGACACATTTCTGCCAGCCAGCGCCCCCATGGGGCAAAGTGACCAAAGTTCAATTCCACTCATGGTCCTTTCACACAAGAATTTAATTAGAAAGTAATACAAATCCATTAGTTCACCCACAAATACTTTTCACACTCTACATAATAGAGGTCTAAACAGGAATATTACACAACGGCAAGTTTCATTATGCAACAAAAACACAAAATTTGCATCTAATAGCGTTTTTCCACTATATAGTAC
Organism: Solea senegalensis; assembly: GCF_019176455.1. Lineage (NCBI taxonomy): Eukaryota > Metazoa > Chordata > Actinopteri > Pleuronectiformes > Soleidae > Solea > Solea senegalensis. Next base: position 13,959,084 of record NC_058025.1, on the reverse strand, counting down.
CACCTCCCCTCTACACAATATAGTACCTCCTCATTGTGGGCGGGGTCATGAAACTGCCGTGACTTCGTTTCACACTCTACACCAGGGGTGTCAAACTCATTTTTGTTCAGGGGCCACATACAGGACAATTTGATCTCAAGTGGGCCGGACCAGTAAAAATAGTAAAATAATAGCATAATAACCTATGAACAACAAGAACTCCTTGCTTTTTTTCTCCTTTGTTTTACATTTAACGAAGGATATTTTTACAAAACAAGACATTTCTTGAGAAATATAAGTGCAATTTCAACAATATCATGCCTAAGTGTACTATTTACACATCACACTGGATCTAAAAAGGCACAAACATTTAGTCACAGGTATCTGGAAGAGAAAAATATTGCATTTGACGTTACGTTTAGATTGTAATCGTAGTGTGAAATTTTAACAAATTCATCCTGTGGGCCGGATCTGGCCCCCGGGCCGTATGTTTGACACCCCTGCTCTACACACACACAAACGAAAGACTAGTGACTTATTTTCGATGTACTGAATCATCAGAATCGGTTAATTAAAAAGATTAGTTCCGTGCTTCCTGTATGTTTGTGATGCTGCTGGTGCTGTCGCTAAATACACCAGACTGCTCTGTTAAATGACGAGATTTTAGACATTTTACTTACTAAATGTTGGAGATGAACCCACGTTTTCAAGATTGTTAAGTCTTTTTGACTGATCTGACCAATCAGTGGACAGCAGGCTGACGACGTCACACATGGTATCTGCTCAGGTACAAAAAAAAAGGTACCAGGTACCAGATACTATCGCTAATGTAAAAGCAAATAACCGTGCCGAGGCTAACAGAGTCACGCTAGTGGAAAACATGCCATAAGTCTGTCAACTAAGACACACAGAGGCAAAGTGGATGGATGATGACACTCTGAGCATTTCTGTGATTGAATAAAGTCAATGTTAGTTTGGTAGAAAAATTTATTTGTGCAGAAGTAAACTCTGCCATGGACAACTTTACCTGATGAAACTACAAATGTATTAGTACGTTTGCCTGGTCTGGAATTAGAGATTAACTCAAAAACTGAACAGCCTTTGTTCTGTTCACTGGGTTTTTATGTTACACACCCTCCTGGTTGGTGTAGCTGTCCATGCAGATGGCAATAAAATGCTCCAAGATACCAATAAATCCTCCTGCAAGTGAGGTTAAATCACCTGGGTTGGAGCAGGCTAAGGTTTCAGATTATTACCACACAGGAAACGTCTATATTTGCCATGCACACAACTCGTTGGTTGTATCAGTACCTTTTAATAAAAGGTGTATACACATAGAAAAAAGCATGGCTTCTCTGAGATATAACGTCGGAAAGGTCCTTAAGAGAAGGCGAGAGTAGTGAACTAGATATTTTAGGACGCGTCAAACATACAGTACTTTATGGAGGATATAGTGACACCGTCTTTAAGTTGCTTTTGTTTTTTAAAGAAATTATTAGCTTTTCTTCATTTATTTATTGAATGCTGTCTGAACCAGTGGAAACAAAGGTGTTTCTTAAATGAGGTCTAAGAAACCTTTGACCTTTGGACAGATGAGAAATCAAGCATGGTTGACAGTTATATCAGTAAAAGTAAATGTAATTTACACAGAGTGTGTACTCGAATTAATTCACGGCGGCATGACATTTCGAGATATACAAATAGGAGAGTACGTTATAGTACAGACATGTTGGCAATCATTGTAATAATATGTGGAAATAGTGTCCGAGTGAATGGATTCATTGATAGATTAGGTTTTTCGTTTACCTGTTAATCCAATCCAACTGATGTAGAGTTTCACTTTCACAGATGGGGCTGGACACAGCTCTGCAATCCCTGCAGACACACACAGACAAATGAAGGAGTGTCAGAAAACACAGATGTACTGTAGCTTCACAAGAACACAAACCATCAGAAAATGTCATATAACAAGTTTATAAGCTACATCCAGAAGAGTGGGTTCTGTCTTAACTTAAAAGTTTCAAAGTTTACTTACAATTTGAATATATTCTTACGCCAAATTTGTATGTAGTGCACTTTATATGGACCCCATAAGTTTGTCTCTTCGATTTTGACACAACAAATTGTGTGAAGAACAAAGATTCTGTCATGCACACAAACGGGGTGTATGCCAAAGACTGCATATTTTTATTAGATCTGGTGACTGGAGGTTCAGGTTCTGCAGATCCCCCACCTGTAAAGCTGGAAAGTTAAACTCAAATAAAAATTCTTTGTATAAACATGACACTCTGGGCGGGGCCAGTTCTTAATCTCTAAGAAAACACAGCCTCCAAAACATTGTAACTCACACTGGATTCATTTCACACAACGTTTCATTTTATTGCCACCCTATAAACCACTCCAGCCTAAAACGTGTGTGTGCGCACGCGTGTGTGTGTGTGTGTCAGTTGTGTGTCTGTCAGTGCACTTTTTTTTTTATCCCCCATAGTAAGAACCACCATTAGACAAATTCACATTGGGTGTTAAAAAGTCCAAAGTTGTCCATAAATCAAAGGTCTGCAAACTTTAAAAAACATCTCCCAGACTTAACTGTATTGCAGTTTCTCAAATAATTGCGTCATTCATTTCCTAACAAAAGAAAATGACACGTCAGTTAGGGATTGCTGGATAATACTTGTATTAGCTCAGGACCAAAGCACACCATGCTCTAAGTGTCATGAAAGGACACTCGTCTTATCCATTTTCAAAAGGAAATGAACACTCAGACATGCTGTTAAAACGGCACTGTTTTGTTTAGATGGAAGACAATGAATGAGAGTCAGCGCTGGCTTGAATTTAAAAGGAATGCAAGATTAATAGTGCAAGATTAATTACACAGCTGCTCTGCTCTGGAGAGAGAGAGAGAGAGAGTTGAAAACACTGATTATCAACTGAGGGCAAAACGATATAGCACAAATGTTCTCAAACAAAGTGTTTGTTGAGAGAAAAAAAACATCATATATTTCAAAATAATAATAATATTTACGCCTGTGGTACTGAGAACATCAACCCACATGGACATTTTACCAAGTGAGCTAAGTTCTCCACTGCATCATATCTGATATGAAGTATGTGGGAAGTGGAAAAAAAAAAGAGAAAGAAATGCCACTGTGGGTGTCAGTTAACAGTCCAGCTTTCAGGTATCAAACGCAGGCATGTCGTGGCCAGAGCCAGGCGGCATGCCAGACAGTTGCTTGTTTCTAAAAAGGATCACTGAGGTGGATTACTGCCTAAATCCCCTCTTTCACCGAGTTCCTGCAAACTGTCATTTCGCTCTTGGCTTCACAATGGCCAGTGAAAACAGTGACAGGTAGGATGACTTGAGAAAAGAAGTAGCCTGAAGTGGAAACAGAAACACATGGATGTGCATAGAGAGGCGCGCACCCCCCCTCCATCTCATGAACAGTGTCCTTCATCTGCATTTTTCCTGCATTTGCTACACACTTAGTCTTATCTATGTGAAACCTCATGGTAGTGTTGTTTGGAGATGACAGAACGCACTATTAGCACATGCCCCCGTGTGTGAAGCTTGAATTAGCACGTCATAAAAAGCAGCATAGTCATGATGTAATAACGCTCAAGTCAAAGTAAGGTCAATAGACACTCAAAATAGATCAAAATAATGTCTCAAACTCAGATTTCATCCGTATCCTAACACTTAGAACACAGAGCATTTAGACTGTTACTTTAGACATTACTATGTTAAAATACAGCGGTTATAAGAACGTGCAATATAGAGTGTCTGATAAAATCTGATAAAAATATATATAGAGTTTGAGTATATAACTATATAAACACATCTGAGCAAAAAGTACTCAAAATGTTCAAAATCCTGTTAAATTTGTGAAATTTGGAATACAGTTCAAAGTTCTCACAAGGCCTTTTTTTCCTCCATTAAGAGTCTGCACACATAAAGCAAGATCACAATGACTTCACCAAAGTCCTCAAGATATTCCCTGTTCATCAGAGGTAACCATAGCAACCAAGGATGAACTTGGGGGCTCTGTAGATAACTGAAGGAAGCTCCAACTATTCTTGAAATTAGAGACAGAGACCAAATCTAATAGAGATTTTTGGGGGAAGAGAGGTTACTGCATGGATAAGTAAGATAATAAATGTTCAGAAGATTAGTTCCATGTATTACTTAAAAGACAGAGTACTTCCAAAGCCATATTCAAAGACTTTATGAGTCCATATACTGTACACCCTTCTTTTTTCAAGGACAGCCTCAGACATGAAGTGGCATTACAACCGCTCATCAAACTATTACTTGTGACTTTTCTCCTTCACACATCCATCAAGCCTGCTATAAATGCAGATGTCAACCACACTTTCCACATTATAATTATCAATATCACAGTTATCAGATATATAAGCCTTAAACATTTAAATCTTCAGTTTCAAATCGATCAGCCTGTAATAGGTTCCACACCATGTGCAAGTAAAACAAGTTTGTCAAGTAATCAATTAAGTGTCAGTTTGAGTGTTTTTTTAAAGAATCAAAACAATTTTCTTAGCTTCTTAAGTGTAAATATTTCCCGATTTCTTTGCTTCATATAACAAAGAAATCGTTAAAACTGAATCATTTTGTTTTTTGGACAAAATAAGACATTTGAGAACATCACTATTGCCAGGTTTGAGAAACAATGATCCACATTTCATGGACTAAACGATGACTCGAGTCATAGCCCTGGTTGTGAACTTTGGGTAACAACTATAAAGATGCATCGCAGTTATAACACATACAGGCAGCTACAACAAGCTGGAGCGGCTACTACATCACCTAAAAAGCCAGTTGAGCTTCAGGAGGCTGGATAAAGAATATCATGGTGTTCTTCAGGAAAGTAGTGGATCAATGCCTCACATGCACGCACACAAACTTGTATGAAAACACAAGTTCTCTACAGTCCACTTATGGGTCTTCATGGTAATTAAAGTTACTCTGAATCACTACATTAATGCTCAACGTGACATCTGCCACTGACTGATCTCAGACCAGTCTACCACCGACCCTTCGCCGTCTGCAGTACAGTACAGTACTACCATAGAGGTTTCAGTAAATACTAAAAAAGAAAACACATGATCAAAATTCATGTGAGTCTGTGAATAGCCAAATGTCTGAACAGAAGATTTATTCATACTTACGGGTAATGTGGCAATCACTCAGCAAGCCCTGGCCTTTTACCCTGCACTCACACATTACTGCTGTGAGACACTTCTGTGAGCTGCCTCGTTTTCACACACACGCACGCGCACGCGCACACCCCCACCCACATCGTAAAAGTGCACACCAGCAATTATATTAAAACCTGTACGTCTACCTGGCAGTGCGCCCAGCGTCCAATTCCCATGTATTCAAATGAGAAACTCGTGGACTGTCTGTCATAAAGAGAAAAACAACACGTAGCATCGGCTACACTCGTCTTTATTTTACGCTCTATGACAACATTCATGAGATGTCTTTCGTCTGCAAATAGCAGCAATTTGTATTTACAAGAAGGATTACAGGAAAACCCTCACTTACAATGCAGAAAATTCCCATTTGACATCTGGATTAATATACGACACAGAGAGAGAGATTTATAAAAAAATGAACTAATATGGACTGACGTATTAAAAATGACACGCTCTACAGTTCATACACAACAAAAATAGCAAGAATGAAGAGCGAGCGCAGCGAGGACAGCGAGGACGAGACTGCTATAATTTAGAACAAGGAGCGCAGTATGATTTTTCTGAAGCTAGAAAACAGATCACACACACACACTTTGGCTTCATTTAAATTCCATGTCAAATTGAAACTTCACACTCCAACATTCTGCGTCGCATTCACTCGCACATGTTCGTTTCTGTTTATTCTTTAATAGGAAAACCTTGTCAGCGTTCATTCATGAGACAATGGCAATATTGATGCCAGCAAAGACCAGGGAGCTGTAAATGACTGGAGACAAATTCCTGCCAACTCCTGTGAAATCCAGACAAACATAGTTTACATGTCGCGTGACCTCAGCTGAAAATGTTCCCACATAAACCCTTTTTTCATACAGTGCAGATACTGATGGAAAATAAACCTCTGTGAAAAATGAACTATTTTTATGTGCACATTTAAATGTTTGGTCACAGGTCCAACACCTACAGTTCCATATCCTATTTTTTTCTTATGTTGCCTGCAGTTCTGTTGTCTTTTGCAATGAGATTAAAACTAGCAGTTTTAATCTCTTAAAATAAAAAAAAATAAAATGCATTCTGTCAGTCAAATCCAAAGCGTGTGCAGACCACCCCTGCTGGCTGCACCTGCCAGACAACACCGCCTGTGTTTGCACAAGTTTGACTGACACTGACGTCGCTGACTGACGTGATGTGTTTCCCCAGAAAACACCAGCACAGGTGTGAAGTACTGTTAGGTATGGTGTCATGAACAGGTTAGAGTGGTGTGTTTGTGTATGTGAGTGTGCGACCGGTCACTGCAGTGGGAGTTTTAGGAGGTGTCTGAGATGGAGGACAGCAGTTTGAAGGATATGACTCATTACTGGCCCCGACAGACCGTTTCAGTTTGTTTATTCTCCAACTGCAGACTTAAGACAAGGAACAGATCTATTTACCTGCCAGGTTACTGAATCTGTTCAATGTGTTTGCATTGGAACCATTTTTCAACTCCACCATTAGTGTAAAATGTGCTGTGTACCAAGTGAATGCAGGATTACAGAAGAGCAGTAGAACATGTAAAAAATTAAAAAAAAATTTAATCTCGGAATTCTGACTTTTTCTCAGAATTCTGACTTTAATCTAAGAATTCTAATTTTCTTTAATCTCACTGACAAAAGTCAGAATTCTGAGATTAAAGAAATTTACAATTCTGAGATTGAAGTCAGACGTCTGAAAAAAAAGTCAGAATTCTGAGATTAAAGAATTCAGAATTCTGAGATTAAAGAAAGTCAGAAGTCTGAGATTAAAGTCGGAAATCTGAGAATAAATCAGAATTCCGAGAGTTTAAAGAAAGTCAGAATTCTGACTTTTTACGCAGAATTCACGCTGGTTTTTTTTTTACATGTGGTCCTAATACTCATAACATGTGACTCCAGCAAAACAACTTATTGTCCAGTTGTTTTATTTAGTTTCGTACCATAAATTAGACTGACACAATAATGAATATCACTGACTTCAGACTTTAAATATGCGCCCTAGTTGTTTCTTAATGAGCTGTGACACTGGGGCCTTGACGGGGGCCTTTTAGAAACAAACTGATGGTTGTACTAACACGTTTGAACGATCAAAAACTGCTGAAACCTGATGCACACCGCCATTAATCTGACATCTTTCCTCCTGATGAGGTCCCTGCTCTTCTTTTATTACACAGAAATAACAAGTGTGCGCACGCACACACACACACACACACACACACACACACACACACACACACACAGGGACTGAACACCACAGCAAAGAGAGAAGCCAGTGTAAAAAATCACATGCTCCTCCTAAGTCAATCTGGCCAATTATGCTCTTGTGTCTCAAATCAGTGACAAACAAAATGTTTTCCAACCAAAAATTAAATCAACTGATGAACTTTAGTCAAGGATATTCAAGGTGGTCTCTCTCTCTTTCTTTGTTTTTTTGTTCTTTGGTTTCAAAATACTCAAAGTTGTTGTTTTTTTTTTTAAGTACATATGTGAGGCCAATTGTACCTGCAGCCTGGTTTGATTATGTGACTGAAGAATGTGAAGAAGAGCAGGGAGACAAGATAAACTTGTGACATCACTAATCTGGTGTGACGACAGAGCTTTGAAGAACAATGAAACTGTGTTGGCATGATGTTGCTGTGGTGGTTTTTGTCATAATATATAGAAGATTTATATTAACACAACGAGATTGTGCCTGCAGTTCTGTCTGAATTAAGGATTATTTAAAAAACAAAAAAAACAAATAAAAGAATACTGAATGGATTGGGTGAGATTTGTTTTTTTCATGCAGTGCAATTTAACGCTTCCTTATTCTTTCTGTATTGTTTCTAATTCCTCAAGATATAATGCAGATACCGAAAATGAAAGTTATCTTGGAAAAAATGGACAGAAGCACTCTCTCACTGAATATTTGTTGACAATTGTACAGCCATAAACTCTAAATAAATCCAAATGGCCTGATTATCATGATGGTCATAAGAGGGTTAAATAAAAAAAGAGTGTAAATATTGAAAAACGGGTTAAATTTGGTGTGGATCCAGATAATAATCCATTTAGTAATGTAAATAAATAGATAGCTGTAGGGATTATGTGCAGTTATGTCTGATAAATAGTATGCACTGTACCTACATTGCTTAATAAGGCACAGGGCGAACCTTATATGGCAGAGATTATGACCATGATGGATAAATGACCTCTCAGAATTTCTTGGTAGAGGCTTGAACAAAAAAAAAAAGCAGAAACACAGCCAGACATAACGAAGAGGGCACCGTAAGGGCAGAAACACACACAACTAATTCATAGGGGATGAAAACCAATCTTGAAGAAGAGCCACTTCACTCTGAGAATGCCTTGTGGCAACAAGGAACATCCACAGCCTCCAGATTATGCTTAATTTCCTGCAGCTCACACAAGTTTTTCGCCTGCTAAATTTCATGTTTTTAAAGCATCGGGAAGACGTTTGGAAGCGGTTATTGAGCTCGACATGGTGCAGTGGCATCGCTGCCAGTCAATAGATAGTGAGGTTTCAGAACTTCCTAAAAACGATTCTCTCGCAGTTATTGGGGTAAAACGTCGATATTTGAAGTAACACATTCAAATCGTGAGGAACCCTGTGACTCCCAAGTATCACACTGCAGAGTGATGGTTTCCAGAAGTGAACCAAACAAAGTAGAACAAACAATAGTAAGACAAAGAAACACGTGTTACTCTCAAACCTCCTGGAACGACAATGTCTCAATAACTCCTGACAATGTGAGCATTTTCACACGCGCTACTTTAAATATTTAGATATTTTTGATCTTGGAAAACACTCATTGTTTAAGCAGCTGCATGTCGAATATTCCGTTTCCATTTTATTTGACATCCTTCACCTCCTCCTGTTGCATTTAAGTTCACCCATCAGAGGCCCACGCGTCTGTCTGTGCCAATCTCGGCTTATTAAATCTTAAAAACAGAACACAATGTTTAGTCAGAAGGGATTGTTTTCCTACTTCATGAGCGCGTGCGTCATTTCAAAAACATTTTTCGGCCTCAGTTTGTAAAATGACAAGATGTCAAGTGCCATATGTGGCCGAGTCAAGTTCCCAGCACCGTAACGTTCATGTTTATAGAGCAATAACAGCACTGGCAAAGCAAATTAATCCAAAATTCATGAAGCACATATGAACAGTTAGGAGCGAGTCAGTGAAATGTCTCCTCCTTTTTACAGAAAACCAAGCAAATTTAAAATCATTATACACTTGAAGGGATTCAGGCACATCAACGTTCTATTAACTGTAAAGGTCATCATCAGTATAATGTATATGTATGTAATAATAAGACATACAACCCACATCTGATGCAGGTGAAGCGTTAATACAAGGACTCGTCAATGGTTTCCACCACAACAGATAAAATAAGAGACTATTTGACACTGAAATAATAATATCCAGCACAAACATTTGAACAATAAAGAGTTTGTCACATAACTTCTGTTGGCAGTGACCACTAATTCTTCATCCTTTTTTTCTTCTCACACATTCTTAGACAACAAAGGACAGCCTCGCTGGATGGATTCATCCTCCCCCACCCAACGTCCACCCCTCAACCCCCCCGTCCACGCGGCCGCAGGCTTCATAAATGACTCCAGACGCAAGGACTGTGTCCACCATCTGACAGTGATTAGGACATAGGCCTCAATGAATACGAGTCTCGAGCCTGCACACTCAATTGCTTGAAACGCACCTTTATTTACAGCAAAACCAAACATGCCACCCACAAGTTTGGAGGCAGGAGATGCCAATCAGCAGCCGAGTTATCAACATGGGTTGTTTAAAGACTGGGACGAGCACCAAAGAAAACTGAGAGCGATGCTGCCAACCAAATTGAGAAGTTTAAACAATCGCATGGTAGCTCGCCGTAATGTGTGAGTTTACATTCTGGAACCACAACCACATTATGTCAAAATCTATTTTTTCGATGACGGTCAGAGTATGTACAGCCGCCATAATCGTGTTTTATCTCCCATTTTTATTTCACTTCACACTTCAGATGCATATGCCACTTAGCTCTCAGCAACCATAACCATGAAGTGAACAGGTTAACGCAATGTTTTCATTTTAACCCTTTAAAACGCGTCCGCACAAGCGCACTCTGCATAACTGTAGTTACATGGCGTTTTGTGCTAGCGGAAACATTCCAACGGTTTCTGAGAAGCTGAAAAGTTGCACGTCAAAGCCGCCGCGTGGTTATTACGGTAATTTCACTCGTGCCGTTTCAGGAAGCCGGCGAATCAGCGTCTTTGTCGCCAGAGAGGAGAGAGTGGGAAGAACACCTGTGCATAAGTTTCCATTTTTTGGCCCGTTTTTGGACATTGAGAGACAAAGAAACATTGAGAGACTCAAAAAATGTTATTGTACATATTCGCCATTAACTAGGTGCTTACAAACATGCATATAAGTAGCATACTAGCCCTTTATTAGTAATTATTAAGCACGTATTAAAACCTTAATCAGGAAAAATCTTAATTCATGTCGTAACAGAGGGTTATGTAGAATAAGGTGTTAATATGTGCTTAATAATTACTAATAAAGGGCTAGTATGCTACTTATGCATTTTAGTAAGCACCTAGTTAATGGTGAATATGTGTACCTTAATATAAAGTGCTACCAAAACTTTTTGTTTTTCTTCATTTTAAATTGTTAAAAGAGTATGTTAACATGCAGTAAATTGTAAATAACTGCCAGAAAGTTATTCTGGACAACTGGGCAAAAGAACTTAGTCACAGGTCATTTTCTGGCCCTTTTACATGTAAAATAAGCAAAAAAAATATTTTTATCAATTTATCAATGTACATTATGGGAAATTGCTTTGTGTCCCCACAACATGAGGAATATCTGGGACATCCCCGTCCCTCCCTCACACACACACACACACACATAAAAAAGGTCTCTTTCCCTTTGTCCCTCTCGTCCACCCAGACATCTGATAGTGATTATATAGCATAGCCTCTAAAACACAACTCACTTAACTCTCCACTATTAAGTGACTTGGTAGCACTGATATAATTTGTTCATTGACATGAACAATTACACACACACACACACACACACACACAAAATGGCCCCAGAAGGTTTTCAAACAGGCCAAAAAAAAAAAAGACACTCATTGAAGCAAATGAATGCACACCTCAATCACGACACCGCATGCACCCTCCTTCCAAACCCTTATGCCTGCATTTCAGGCAGGACCCTCATCCTGTCTAACCCCCCCCCCCAAACTCCCTCTATGACCATTCCCCTGGAACAGAACAGTCACGGCTGTGTGCACCGTTGATTAGCTAGAACCTGAACCCGGCGGCAATGAAAAACACCGTTTCCTTTTTTTAGAAAGAGGGAGTCTCTCGACAACTTGGCTTCCTCTGACCTATAAATATGTTATTACTTTAATCACCTTATTTTTTTTTTTTTACCTCTACACACCTAACATTAAGGCACCTTTCAATGCAAGAAGTAACATACCTTTTTCTTATAGTTGACATCAAATTTCAAAAAGAGCTGTGTTGGAAAAAGAAGTGAAGGATTTAAAGGAAGCGACAGACGGATATTTTTTGCATGCAAATGTTGAGGGTTTACGTCAGTAATGAGAACATGTGTGTGGGCGTGTGTTTGTGGGTGATTTGCGTGCATGAGGTTATTTGTTAGGGCTAATTCTTTAATCCCATAACATGTGCTTGAGACCTGCAACAGTTGCCTCTAGGAAGAATTTGTGTACACACACATGCACACGCCAGAAGGAAAAGACACTGCAACTGTTATTTTTAATACGTGTCTGAACAACAGCGCGACACGGGCGAGGTTTGGAGAGCAAACAAGGAAGTGTTTGGCCTTATTAGTCGGTAAGATTTAAAGACAAACAGTGGTGTGTTCTACAGTGTGTGGGATAAATCCAGGTGCTTTGATTTGGCTTAATGAAATCCTTAAAATGGCAGACTCACGGCAGCGGTTTAAACAAACTCTGTCAACCTCTGCTTCTCTATCTGCTGCAGATATAATGAACTACTTAGTGTACTTGTTTATAAATGCTGACCTTTGGTACATGGAGCAGGTCTACACATCTTCTGTGGAAAAAGTGTTGTTTTTCCTTGTTAATTTGGCAGAATACCATCTCCTAAACCAGGGGTCTGCAACCTGTGGCTCTAGGGCCACATGTGACCCTTCAGCTCTTCTGCATTGGCTGTTTTTTTAAATAAAGGTGTTTTAACATTTTGTGTGTCACATCCGATGTCTGACTAAAAACCTCCCCAAACTCGAAATATAAAATATGGGAAGCCATTTGGAGTCCTGTCCAAATTTGGGTCCACATAATTATTTATGAAAGGCAGGTTCTCTCAATTATGAACTACATAAAATGTCTAATATATTTCAAAGTACTTTTAAATTCATTAATTTTCCACAAGCAATGGAAGGCACCTCTGTGTTATATTTCAAAGTATTAATGATATTAATATGATATTATTGCAGGTCCAGATACAAATTTTTTTATTTTCTTACTAAAGACCCCTGCCCTAAACTTTGATTACATATTTATTTTTTTATCCTGAAGGGAGTTCCTAGCATGCATGCCACCCTGTGCCAACCTTTTACCCCCTGTCTGGGGTCTACTGCTGTATCCTGAGTAGGAAAGTCACAAAGAAAACTTGTTAAAAGTAAGAATCAGATTTTATTAGACCAACTGCTCGGTTTGGAACATGAGGTGAATGCTAGGATAATTTTTTTCCCCCGTTTTACAGGAAGTGGAGTGGACACGGTTCAGGGGTTTGAGCTTGTAAAAACACCGCTCCCAGCGCTTCACATTGAATATAAACCAAGTGAGTTTGAGGTGCAGGTTTGTGTGCACACCTGTTTGTCATGAGCGTGAACACAGTAAGCAGCTATCGCTCAATGTTAGATTAGACATGAGGCCAGTTTTGGGCCTTTTTATATCATCAATATCGGCCGATTGATCGAATAATAATCGATGAACAAGTTCATATCTTTACTGTTAAGTGTTTTTCAAGATAAGCAATTTAGTGCATGATGTAATATGATTTAAATGTTATGTTTTATCGGATGGAGAACAGAAATTGGGCAAACATGCAGACCAAAAAAAACAACAATCATCATCGACCATTGGCTGCTCTAATTTCTCAAGATTGATAATGACATCAGTCATAAAAAAGACCTCTATTGAAAGTATATTTATAGCCTTTGTGTGCGAGTGAGCAGCAAAAACGCCTCGAGAAACATGAATATTATCAGTAAAGGATAAAGGGTTTAGAAAACACTGACTATAAATAAATAGACCATATTTATTATAAATACACTCCTGATGAGTGATGCTTCCTCTGCAACAGTGCCAATCTTTCCCATTACTGCTTCAGTGACGCTGACCTCATATGTGGTCATTTAGTTGATGGTGTCGGAACAGACGGTGGCCTGTAAGGGACATTCAGCCCCTCCTGGACTCTAAATTTCCTCATTTTGGATCTGTGTGTCCCCTCATCTGGCACATCTGATTAAGTATTGGGCATCTGGTCGGCACTTTTCCTTTCTTTTTTTTTAAATCCCATAATTAAATCTGCCAAAAAAACAGCCCTATTTCAGTGCCTGGCATAATGTGATGTGCAACTGCACATTTTACATCCTCCTCACATTTCCTCCATCTACTTCCTGTTCCTGGTCCCCAATTAAACATGTTGTTGGCCACTGAGGGAAACTATACATGCAACTACAATATAAATATCCTGTTAGTGTTCATCTCACCAGCATATGTCAGTGATCCACCTATCAATAAGCTGATTCGATACGCTGCAAAGCACAAAGACTCCCAGAGGCCTGCTTCATGTTGCCGTGTTATGAGGATATGTATAAATCTAGTGGGTATAAGAGTGAAGAAACAGCCCCCCTCAAGATTTGATTTCACATGCACCAGATTCACTATCTTAGGGAGGGAAATTTAATTTCGTATCAATCTGATTTAATTACGGCAGAATAATGACTTTGGAAAACACATTGAAGAGCCCGTCATAAATTCATGTCTCATGAGAAGGTGGTGTCTGCACGGGCAATGTGGACGCAATTGTAGCCAGGAGGGAATCGATGATGTGACACAAAGCAGCGCATCTGCGGCAGCGCATGTGCAACTTCCTAGAGAGAGAGGGGAGCGAGAGGAAAGAGTACTGTATGTATGTGGGAGACGACTAAAGAGAACGACCAAGAAAGAGACACAGCTAAAGTATAAAGATTTGCAGATGAGTCCTTAAACATTTAATACAATGGCTCTTTCCACGTAAAGCTATAGTAGGCAATAGCTGCTTACTCCTTGGCAAAAGTACAAGTAATACATTCCCTCTCCTCCCACCTGCGCTCTCAAACCTACACCCCCCAAAACAATCAAAATTGTCTCTTGTAGCTAAACTGTTCATTTTGGATGCAACTTTTTCTGCGACTCTACGGCTGGATCGGTAATGTGATTATTAATTTGAATAATCAAATACTAAATGAATCATCAAATATTTTGATAATCGATTAATGAGTTAGAGGGGTTTTTTTATGAATCAAATCAAACTTTCTGATTATTCAGCTTCTAAAAATGTGAATATTTTCTGATTTATTTTCTCCATATAATAAAGAAATCGTTGACACTGAATCGTTTTTGGTTCATGGACAAAACCAAGACATTAGAGAACATCATGAAGTCCAGGTTTCAAAAACACTGATTAACATTTGTCAACATTGTCTGACAATTTATGGACCAAACGATTATTATTCGATTATGGATCCTTAGTTGCAGCTCTATTTATTATTACTCTGACTAAAAGTCACTAAGGTTGATGTTTTTCAGTGATCCCTCCTCCGTTGCTTCACTAAGTTGGAACTAACACTTTGCAGATGCTGTGATCGTCTTCTTAAGAGGACAGTGTCTCTTGCTTGTGTTCTCCATTTTAACAGCAAAACAACACAACATCACTGTCTTATTTTTCCTTGATGAATACAAAAATGACCCCCACCCCCAGCTGGACTATGTGGTAATTACCTTGGACAGTCTGTTGTGCTTCTAGGCTGTGTGTTTTAAACTTGTGGTGCGCAGACGTAGAAATATGCAGTAAACCATAACTGCTCACGTGCTTTACACAGCTTCTCTTTTAAGACAGGAAGTGGAGGTTCTCCATCACTCAGTCTGACCTTTGACCTCCAGACATTCTTAGAAAATTAATAACTGGCGAGGCAACGACTTGAATGTAGTTTCTCTCTTTGTTGCCCCTCTCTCTGCTTCTCTGTGCACACACAGAAAGGGAAACTGAAAAGTGACACTTGATGCTCTATTAAGAATGACTCAGTCTCCTGAGTAGAACACTTTTTTCCATATTTCATTAAAACTAAATTAAATGCATATTCAAGCCAAGTGAGTGGACGTCTAGACGGAGAGACCAAAAAAAAAGTGAAGTGACTTCCTGAGACCTAACAATGACACTTGCTCTTAGACAAACACTGACCCCGTCACTGGTGGAATGGCACCTCAAAATGAGGCACCATGAAAATTGGGGGTCTCAGTTTAGAGGGGCAGGAGGGATGAAATTGTCTCAAAGTGGATCCAGATGGTTATCTTTCAACCCTTACACAATTTTTTCCCTTTGGTCCCCCCCACTCATCACTCACTGAGCTACAGGCCTGATGATTACTCAGGTTTGGAATGAGCCAAATCAAACACTAGAGGAGTAGTAGTCTAGGACTGGTCTATAAAATACAGAACAGCCCAGCAGTTCACAGCAAACCTTTACCTGTTGATACAGTTGTTCTTATCAACAATACACTGGGTTTTTTTTACTATTGTTATTAGTCACTGAAATGCACAGACAGTGATTATAGGGAAATGAGTTAATGACACAAGAAAATGACAAAGTCAAGTATGGTGATGACATGAAAGGGGCGCACATGCCGAAACAACTAAAAGAAAAGAAACTGAGGAGGAGCGGCTGAGCTGTGTGAATTAAAGAGCAGTGAATGAAAACAGCCAAATCATGAGATCAGACAATGGTTGGTAGTTTATATCATCCTGTCCGTGTAGACGCAAGTCCAAACTGATTCTGTGAGCTATTAGTCAGCCCAGTGTATCATCATTTTAACTTATCTTATACCATCTTCCTTTGCTTCCTAGCTCTCAGCGCAGCGTCACCGACAGCAGCTTTACTTCAGTCACAGTAATTTGCTGATTACCGTGATCTCCTTCTGGGTCCCGGAGCTGCAGTCGGACGGCTGTAACATTTCAAGTATTGTTTCAAAAAAAAAAAGGAGCTGATGCCACATCATTCAAAAGAAAAGAAAAAGCAGAACACTCGGGGAGGAGTGGCTGAACTGTGCGCCCTGTGAGAATTAGAGAGCGCACAGACAGAATAACTCCATCATGAGATCAGGTTGTGTGCTTAAACGTCGGCCCTGAGGGGGGAGCGGCGGGGTGTGATAGAGCTGTACAATCAGATAATAAGACAGTGTGGGTTTTGAAGAGATAAGCGCGGACATAAATATAAACACACCCCATGTAATAAATAAACACACACACTCTTGTGACTTCTGCACTCCCTCCCGCCATAACGCAGTACGTGCACGTTACATCACAGCAGACACACACACGTGCGCGCACGCAGGGATACAACAACCATAAAAAGACACCACATTCCTCAGCATCATCTTACTGTCCCGTGTGCTTTAAAATAGATACCGTGAGCCATCGGGACGAGTCTCGTTTGCCTCGTTCATTGTCTTCCTCGTCACTCATCTGCAGTAACAGCTGCATTTGACGCAGTATAATGCAAGTGTCCTGTCAGACGTTATCTCGTCTCTGCAGCTCACGGACTGCACCAAGTAGAGAAATGGGTCTTTTCAGAAATGGATTAAACAGTGTTCCAATCAAAGACCAATTAGGATTTAAACGTTGCCATGGCTGCTGACCAACAAAAGTATTTCTTTTACCCAATGAAGAATGATCCAAGTCCTGATTCACAGTCTCAGCGTCATGAATACAAGTGAAAACATTAAGGCTTGATGAAATATAGTAACATTTATATATAATTCTGGGAAGGATTACGTGATAAATATCAACCAATATTACGTACACTCAATAATTCATCACTATCCGGCGTGACACTAGTTTTTGTTGATATTACTTTACATAAAGTAGACTTGTTCCTGAAAAACAAAGTAATTATGTATGAAATTTGTGATGGGACAGAACAGAGGAGGTTATTTCCAAGTCAGTAATGACCACTCTTGGTGTTGTGGTAACTATTCCCCCCCAGCTATGACAATATTTTCTTTTCGTGAAATAAACAAATCTGATTTATTGACATATCGTGAGAGTATTGTGCATTGTGTGTATGTGTGTGTGTGTGTGATGTGCAGTGGAAAAAAAGGCATTGTGTGCGTGCCCTCATGTGTCAGTGCAAACTTGTTTTGAACATATCAAAGCAGCACAGGCAATACATCAATTTCCATTAAAGAAGTCCATTTTTAACTCATCCCAGCATCAGAGGACGTCAACAAACCTGATGAAAGCCATGTGTGCAAAAACAAAGATCTCACTCACGCGCCCACGCACGCACACGCATCCATGACCTTGCGTTTGCATCGCTTTTTATTCATTGAATATGTGACTCTGGCATCACACATATAAGGGAATTAATCGTCGTCATAAGAAGAGTGCCGGGACAGAAAACAGTGTGCCGTCAGTACAGTCGTCTATTGGAAAAGACATTGGGACTGCCAAATAAGGTTTTAGTCGACCCTTGTGTGAAGATGAAATATACGAAAGCTATGCGCCCCACCCCAGTGAGATAAAGTGCATCACACCAAGTGAAGAAAATAATAATTAATAATCTCTCTGAAGCATCCCTCGATAAATCTGAGGAATTCCAACATGACATGTGCAGTTAGACATCTGAAGGCCACGTAGACTGTCTGCTCCACAGTGACAGCTCCGCATCCATATGGTGACCTCAAGTGTTGCTTAAGAGATGTTGTCTGTGACTAACATGTGCTTTAATTTATCTGTATTTACTCAGTGTGACTTAACATACATTTTGGGGTGAAAGTATGGCGGTAAATGAAGAAAAAAATGTCTGAAAATTCAATATAAAAAATGCAAACTTCAACCTAAAGCAACGCTACGTATACGCTAAGTATTTTGACCGCAAAAAAGTGAAATGGTCATTGATTTGTTTTTCTAAAACATTAAAGCAGTTGCCATTACAACATGTGATCCAAGCACTTGTGTGTATGTGAAGCCTATTTAACCTAAAGTTCCATTGAAAGGAGTTGAGAAATATCCTCATTTTTTCTTGGCTAAGTGCCCACCAGTGACACTTGGTCCTGTTAGCGTAACTGTTAGCAAAGATGGTGGACAATGTTTACATTTTGGGAATGAGGTCCCGTCCCCCTACGAGTGGGTCTAAAAAGTTTGGAATTAATGTTGCAGTTTCAAGCCTCGGACCAAGAAGTGTCACTGGTGGACAAACTGAGGTTGGGAAGCACAATTTTTCAAAAATACTACCCCTCTAGAAATACAAAGTTAAATGCAAATCAGTTAAGTATTTCTTTAAGTCCATTATTTATGCTATTAAGTATTATTGACTGCAAAACCACACCAGAAAACATAATTTCAAAGTTGTACTGTCAAATAAAAAGTCATATGGGAAATTAATTGGTCATAGCTTAGCAAAAAAAAGCTTTAGGTTTTAATTGAGATTTCTCTATTTCAACATGTTGGTCATTTTTGTGTACCTGGCTCATTATTCACAAAGATGAATTGATTTGAACTAAAGGAGATGACTGCACCCAGTTTCTGGGTGAAACTGAAACACACATAATCAAGGAAAGCACGAACTTGCCCCGAGTACCCGGGGATTAGAACTATTATAATCAAAGTGACAGATTTATTTTACACATTCTACATGCTCATTAAGGGGAAAAAAAACCCTTTAAGGCTGCTTAATATCTCCACTCTGTGCATGTGGAAACACTGCTAAAAAACTATCAGCAATTTCTGCTTCAATCAATCACATTGACACTGTAATTGGAAAAGACCAATCTTTGAAAACAAGACCTTGGGCTAAAGGCTCTTATCTCTTTCTTTCTTTCTGGTTATTTAAATCTGTAGCTAGAAGAATCTGGACATTAGAGATCATCCTCAGGTTCACGTGAACTTGTTTTCACTCTCGATATTGACCTTTGCCGTGCTGTCGTTCTGATTAAGAACATCTCACTGTATTATGTAGAGAGTGTAATCAAATTCAGATGCTTAAACTATTTACATTTTTCTAAGTAAGACAGACAAATTGAGTTTGCGGCTGGCAAATTTGCCGTAGAGCTGGGATTATCTGATCCAGTGTTGATACAGGATGCAGATACTGACATCATTTAGTTTGCAGATATCAGACAAACAACGAAGCCATCCCTATTTTTCTCTTGTCTGACATTTGTGTGAATCACGTACAGCATAATGCATGTTTATTTTTTTATTTTATTTATCCTTTATTTAGCCAGAAAGGTCAGATTGAGATACAAGATCTTTTCTTCCAGGGAGTCCTGGTCAAGATAGCAGCACAAATAGTTATTTCAGATGTAAAACTCACAAGAGAATATAAAAGATAAAAGGAAGTAGTTAAAGAGGAGTAAAACAAAAAAAAGGGAGAGACATAATAAAAGTAAACAAGAGGCTTAGTCCTAAACCCCTCAAAAAAAGCTGTGCAATTACATTTGTCGCATTTGCACAGATATGTATTGTACTTGTTTGAAGCCTATTTAGCCTAAAATTCCACTTAAGTGCATATTCATTTAACCTTTTAACTCTTTAACCCTCTTTTTTGCTTATTTTAACCATAAAAAGGGCCAGAAAATTATCCTGTAAGCCCTTTTGCTATTTTTTCCAGGATTTTGCCTTTCAATATCTGGCAGTTATTTACAATTCACTGCATGTTAAAATGGTGAATTAACAACTCTGCTGAATAAATGCTAATTGATTAAATAATAAATAATGATGATGGCAGATTCTTTAACTATGACCTTTGTGCACACATCTACCATCAGACGACAACACCAACAACTACTGCCTTTCCTATAGCAACAAGGTATTCTGGCTGTCTTTGTTGGCTGCAGCTGCTGTTGAATTAATTCAATAAGAAGTTGTGGGCCACTTGATTTATGAAACTTAATAATGCTACAGAAAGACGGTGATTGCGTGTAGAGGCTGTTCAGTGTCTGACTGGACTTGTTTTTCTGTGCGGCTCACAGGTGGAAAACACATATGTGTGTTACCCAATACAGTTAATAATTTACATTTCGAAAAATAATTTACAATAATTTAATCTTACTTTTTATTTTATATTTACGGATGTGAACTGGTATTGGTCAGTGTTGGTATTGATCCAATATTGGTCAAAAATCATGTCATGAGTCATGTTTGGGTTGTTTATTTCTTCTTTTTGTGCGAATAATATTTGTACAAAGTTGTAGGATTATGTTTTTGAAATGACTCGGCACAAATGTGTTGTCTTAGTTCATAACTGGTCTAAAATGACTGACTGTATGCAGGGTTCGTACAGCTTAAGGCAAGTCAAATTCAAGACTTTTTAAGACTTTTCAAATGCCACTTGGAGTGAAATTTAAGACCAATTTTGCAATAAACAAAACACAACAACGCTGCCTGAAACACATTAGCTAGCCGCAAATTTGCCACTTATTTATATCAACGAAAAAATGACTTTTAGGTCCAGCGCAAAAGTTAGAATAGCTACTTCCCGGTGTTGGTTTCGTGACGTCCTGGTTGGTTCCGTTGTCCTAATCTGTGTGATGTTACTGCAGGAGGCATTTGATAAATAGTTTTTGCCAATTATTTTGAGATTTTAACTTACAAGAAATAATCATAAAAGCCTACTTCTTGACTTTTGAAAGAGGGGTTTAAGACATTTTAGTATTAATTAAGGCCTTGTTTTTAGATTTATGAAGTCAATGCCCTTTAAGACTTTTTAAGGATCCGCAGGAACCCTGTGTATGGGACTAATATCAGTATCAGTAGAGACGTAAGTTTGTGGTATCGGACTAACTGTAACTTTTACATGATGAGTCCTTTCCACTCCTTTATATCAATCATCATTATCTTCTTCAAGAACATCGAACTTCAGATATGAGAATGAAAAATAAAAGTGGATTGATGCGTCTGTAATTGCTCTTTATGGTGTACATGAAAAAAAGTCCAGCAATGTGATCTGAATTTGCAGCATTTTCACATCGGGGCCCCTCGCCACACATCACGAGGAGCCAAACTGTTAGGTGTCTCAGCTGATGTCTCCTACACAGAAAACAGAGGGAGATGTTCTGTTTTCCAGCTTCTGTGTTTAACTCAATTACACAGCCAATTGAAAATGTGGCTTTCTCTCAAGATTTGCGAAGCCAATACGTTGCCTGACCTAAATAAGAGATCGCCGGCGTTCCCACTGAAGCCTCGACGACTGCATGCACTTAACCGCCAGATTGACAGACGAGGAAAGCGGTACAGGCACACTCGCGTACATCTGGACCTACACCTCCTCTCTCCTTCATATCTGCAGAGTGTTTTAATGCGAGGTCTCCCGGCTTTACTGCCCCCAGACCCCTAAGATGAGGTGAGGTAAGATTTGGAGCCACGGCTACATCTGGTTATACATTCACACATGCGTGCTCATGTGCATGCATGCACACACGTACAGATATACCCTTGTCATAACCCAGACCGACAAACACCTGGACCTGGTTACTGGACTCGGAGGGAGAGTTGAATGTTGTGTGCATGCCTGCGTGGGTGTATTTAAGTGGAGTCTATGGGGAATAGTGGGCTGTATAGTCAGTGCTGGAGGCTGTGTTTAGGTTCTCTTTATTTTATTTTTTTCTACTTTCTGATCCCTGGAAGAAAGAGTCGACCTTCACCGAGTCTCAAAACATGAAGGGAGGTCACTGCTACTACAATATTTAGACTGTCGGTCGTTCCAAACACAAGAGGACGGTTTTTACCCTATTTTACAACCCAATATGAAAGTAGTGAAAACATTAGTGCTGAATCTAATATGTGCTTATTAAAGTTCCTTTAATGAAACTTTCTGACAAGGTTTTTGTGTGTGCTTTTAAATTTGAAAATGAAAACTATAACAACTACTAAACGTTTGAGAATCAATTAAATCTACTAACAAATGAGAATTAAAAAGTGTCGTCACTGAGGATGTGATTAGTTTTGTACCTGAAACTCGTAGGACTATTTATGTTATCATTATCATTACATATTTATATACAACTATACAGAAATGAGATGACCATAAATACATACAAACACCTGGACAGTAAGAAATGCTACTGCCATTTAATGTTTGAACATATAGTATAATATCCAAATTATTCTACTTTATTGAGATAATATTGAAACTCTAGCATGTATTCTCTTACTATACTTCTCTGTAAACAATACAGTTTTTATTCATTCTATTTGTTTACTGTTTTGTATACGAAGGGACACAATAAAGTGTTGTTGTTTTTTTAACTGTGCTCATAATAACAAACTCGCAACATCAAACTTTAAGACAGACTATTCCAACTCCTACGACTGTAACTTCTCTCACTCACACGTTATGATTTCTCTCTCTCAGCTTCTTATTCAGTACATTTCTTATAAGAACTGTGACCTGGAGGAAAGGAGAATGTACACATGTCCTCTCGGTTACATTGAAGCGCTGTAAAGTCTCAGCATGAAGCTGCTGCCGCTGCAGTGGCACGTGCAGCAGATTTGTCAACACCTAGCAAACAAACTTTTCGGAGACGTTTAAAAAGCTGACAGTGAAAACGCGACACTTCGCCGGAAAACACGACAGACAGCGTTCGTTTAAAAGTTGACTCACCTCACGGCGCTTTGTTGTCGTTGTCTTCCTGTCGACGGTCGAGAGGAAAAAAGTGTAGCGTTCTGAACTCCGAGTACAGATGTGAGAGAAGTTGGTCTGCTCAGTGGAGCTGCAGTCTCTCCCTCTCTCCCTCTGTGTGTGTGTGTGTGTGTGTGTGTAAGAGAGAGTCAGTGTGAGGGTATGAGGGGTGATTAATGCCACACAGAAAAAGCATTAGCAGTAGAAAACAGTGATTTCTTGGGTTTTCTGCTGCAGCTCTCCGCAAAACACTGGCCCTAAGGTGACTTTTCCCACCACCTTGGAGTAGCTTTATTATTATTATTGTTGATAAAAAAAATCACAAAAATTGCCTTTTAAAACTAAATGAGCAAATCTTCAAAAACAAAAAAACAACCAATCAACTTAAGATCAACACTATTTAGATATTAAACATGTTTAAAAAAATCTTTTTAATTTTCTTGACACACTATTGGGGGGGGGCACACGGTGGTATAGTGGTTAGCACTCTCGCCTTGCAGCGAGAAGACCCGGGTTCGAGCCCCGGTTGGAACAATGGAGTTTGCATGTTCTCCCCGTGTGTGCGTGGGTTCTCTCCGGGTTCTCCGGCTTCCTCCCACAGTCCAAAAACATGCAATGTGGGGATTAGGTAAATTGGACACTCTAAATTGACCATAGGAGTGAGTGTGAGAGTGAATGGTTGTTTGTCTCTAGTTGTGTGTGGCCCTACGATGGACTGGCGAACTGTCCAGGGTGTACCCCGCCTATCGCCCGATGTAGCTGAGATTGGCACAGCACCCCCCGCGACCCTCTGGTGGAGGATAAAGCGGTTAGATGATGACTGACTATTGGGGGGCCCCCTACTGATCAAGGGTCCCCAAGCAGCCTCGTACCTTGGGCCGGCTCTGCTGATGGTGACTTCACTGTTTCATCAAACATAATAAATTCACTGTTAAACTTAGAGAGAGCACCTTAGAGAGCACACACCTCTGTTAAAGCTGCTCAGTTTCTGCATCTGTATAACTACTTCGAATGAATTATAATTTCCTTAGAACCTATAACCAGGGTTAATCTTTACAATTTCTTATAAAAATCATGTTTTTATAAGAAGGGGCAATAACATTCTCATCTTTCTCAGCGGAGGAAACAATGGAGAGAAAGTGGTCCTTGCCTATGGAAAACCTTTTATACCAAGTACCACCTAATAAAATAGTCATCTATTGAAGCAACAAAATGATCACCTACGTTAGAATACAGTGGTGTAAATAGGTCGGGCACAGTCAGCTCTGGACTTTTCACAGGATAATTTGCTCTCTCATCCTCCTCCTCCTCCTCCTCGTCACATACACAGTACTTCACACACTGGTATAATGAAATTAGATAAAGATGGAGCAAGAGATAAGGTACATATTTGTGTTTCATTTTCTACGCACTCCGGTCAAAATTCTCTGATCACATACCACGGTGTATGTAGAGTAGAACAGTATTTCTGATTTTCCTCCACGTACCACCACAGGAAGCTCAGCTTGAGAACCACGGAGCTAGAGAAAGCATGCATGCAGTACGAAGCTTCATCAAGGCCGTTCAGTTTCCCACAGTCTCAATGTCTGGCAAAGTCAACTGTCAAAAAATACCCTGAATGTGGATCGCCATTTAAACTGAATGTACTCTTGTCTGAGCAATACCATATTATGCCCAGAACACGTCCTCCAAAGTTGTCATGCACTTTTTGAACTAACCTGTTAAAGGGCAGTTACATTTTTTGACTTTTCAAAAGGAAAAGAAAAAACAGTCAATTTTGTGACTTCAGCACAATTCTCCCTACTTTATATCACTCCTATAAATGCGATAATAAATGAATCGTAACTTTGACTTAACAACACATAAGACGAAAAAAACAAATGTTTTTATAGCCTGAACATGTGACCTATGAACACACCCACCAGGATGTCCATATAAGGAGTTGTGTGTTATTCCCATAGCCGATTACCATGGACATACCTACCGCACAAGTCTAAGGGTTAATGTTTGCATTTTTAAATGTTGAGAAGTTATATTATGTTTATCCTTAAAACTAGATGGGTGAATCAAATAATTAACTTTGTTTGATGCTTGTGTAACTTATAGTTAATAATATTTAATAGATTTATCTTTAAAACAACATGTACTCACTGCAGTGTGGAAGGTGTGGAAATGATGGGTGGCTGGAAAAACTAGTCTCCAAAGATGAGTTGTTTTTTTTATATTTTTAGGAAACCCACTTCCTCATTCTAACATGATACCTTAGTATTTAGTTGAGTTCACCTCACCTCACTGTTTGTTTCCGTCTGCTTTGACATTTCTCAGCAGAGTGGAGACTCGATAAAACTCACATTCCATTTCACGCTGTTTAGTCCGGACTGTTCTAACACAAAATGTAGTAATAAAACATGAAAACATGGAGGCAAAGACAAACAAACAAGAACACATGGCAGAGGTTTTAAGTACATAATTTATTAAACCCAGATTATATTGAAAAGTTTAAACTGTAATTAAAAGTTTAACTACATTTCGTCATCATTGTAAATTGTACCAGCCCCCCCTTGTCCCAGATAGTAAAAAGTAAAAAAAAAATATAACATATTAAAATAATTATTGTGCAAAATGAGGAAAAAACATTGCTGTGTTGTTAAGAGAACAAAGCAGACCATGGATTAAATACTCGTTAATCCTACTAGCAGGTTACCTGGTATCCATTCAGTATCTGTAAAGCAACATAAACAGTTACAGGAACATTTAAATACATATTGTCTGAGAAGACGTTTCACTCCCTTTATAAACATAAAAAAAATTCAAATATACAGTAGAGTTTGCTACACAAGAATTATAATAATAAGTGCCCATGATTGGGTATTATAATCCTGCAGGTCAGGATACAATTGATAAAAAAAAAAAAACAATATATAAAGAGTAAATATATGAAACTCAATCCCAACCTAGAATAAAAAACTTTCTCTAAGTCTCACTGAGTCCAGATACAGCGAGAAGAGACACAAAAACATACAAACGTTGTGTTTATAGTTAGTTATACATCTACTGATGTTTTTCCTTAATTTTGCAATTTTCTTCATAGAAACAAGATCATTTTATGATCTCTTTGTCTTTCTTTCTTTCTCAAGATCCTTAGAAACTGTTTAGAAACCAGCAATATTTTTTTTTTTTTTTACAACAAATTGTAAATAAAATCCAAAGAATTCATTTGAAAATCACAGAGGTTAATGCTTATTAGGCAACAGTGTTAATGATCAATTATCATACCTGGCATAAATTTGGATTTTGTTTTTGTTTTTGGGATGTGTTCTTAAACTCTTCAGAGCTGCTAGTCCAACTGTAATTGTATTACATTTGCACAAGGATCAACAATAATGACAATAACTGTTTGAAAAAAACCCAAAACAAAACAAATATACTTAGTTCTATTATATTTTTCACACATTTCCGGTTTAGAAGCTCTGGAATAAACTCTGAATATAAAAATTCCGATCAGTATCACAGAGACATCGATGACTTCCTAGTGAAGTACACACACTGCAACATTTGGATCAATGAGCTCCCACTGTACAAGAGTGAGTATGGCTTTGAAATGATTGTTGCATGGACCAAGTTTTATTACAATAAGAGATCTTATAATCCTATCCTAACCCTCTGCCAAAAAAGTGAGAGTCAAAGATTCATATCTTAAAAGTGTTGGCGTGTTTCTTGCAAAGAGGTTTGTCTTTCTTGGAGAAAAAGGTCTGGCCTTCCAGTGAGGTACAGCACACCTAGACAACACACACACACAGACGTGATTTAGGCAAAAAAAATGAACAGAACAAAACATTTGATTGATGAATAATTACGCAATACAAAAGACAACACATGAATCAGTGCTAAGATTTGGAAATGAGGTAGAAAAAGAGGAAGAAAAGGAACCTACAAGGAACTCTAGTTCCCCACTGCCTCTGAATCTGTGAGGCGTTGTTTGAATGCTCGATGTGATCAGTGTAATATTATGACGGTCACTTACAGCACAGGCGAAGCAGGTATCATGCCAGGTGTAACCAAGGGCCTCCAGGAACCTGTCCCCGGCCTCGATGGGAAATTCACAGCCGTGGCAGCCAGTCCCAAATAAACTGTAGAAATCTTTTCAGCAACAACAACAACAAAAAGAAAGATGGTACAAGTCCAATAAACCATGTTTACAGTCAAGATGACAAGTGTTGCGTATTCTACAGAGAGAGATCATAAGGTACAGGGTACAGGGTAATGACAGGTAGAGCAAAGAGTTCCAACTTAAACTTTGTATTACTAGAAAAGCGGTAGTTTGTTTGTTTGTTTGTTTGTTTATTAAGATCCTCATTAGCCTCTGTCTTAGACAGTTGCTGCCCTAGTTTCCCCTGAGTCTAGAAATATCTTCAAAGCAAAACGAAGCGAATTGCTGGAGACTGGTGCATTCTGGGAGTTGTTGTTATCGTTCACCTGCATGAGCCAAAAATACATTTTCTGCCATTCTCGGCCAAGAAGGCGCTTACTTCAAATATTATTTCACATTTTCTCTACATAGATGACCCAAGTTTTAATAAACATTCGCCTTTCCAGCGGTGAGATATTCCTTTAAATGACTCCCATTCATTTTTACTGAAAAACACGCCGTCAACACAATTTCTTCTACTGATAATAAAGGATTATGTTTGTCTTCACATTCCCACACTGTCTATCTTTGTAGTGCTGTGTTCTACGTGGGCACCGCTCACCTTGTTCACAGTACGGTTCTCCGTCCTCCAGATGGAAGGTGTTGTTTCTGATAGGCTGCTGACAGCCAGCGCACATGAAGCAGTACACGTGCCACGTCTGTTTGAGAGCATTTATCACCTCCTGAGTGCAAAACACAAACATGTAAATGGTCAAGCTTTTTCTACGTCTTTTTTATTTATTTTAAATGAATCCCTCTTTGATCATTATGGATGATTATGTGCAACATGTGCACAGCCCTTGATAAAGTCCTGACCTCTTAAACGTTACTTTTTCATGTGGGGCATGACACAGATTAAAACAAGACGGGACAGGGGGATCAGTGGTGAGTTGGTGGGTCGGAGTAAAATGAAGGATTAGGAGAGAGGGAGAGTGAGAAAACAGGTTAATAAGAAGCCATAAGCTGCTTGAAGATGTGTGAGAAATAGAAGGTTGAAAGGGATTGAGGGTGAAGAGGTTAGAACATGTGAGGGATGAATGTCAGAGCTGCTACAAGAGCAGAGACTTCAGCTTCCCGACCCCCATGGGTTCACCCTGCACCTGCAGCCGCTGAGGCCTCTAAGCCTTTCACTCCTAACACCTGCACATTTACTGCATTTCTGCTTTTCAGTGGTGGTCACTATAGAACTCCTCTCCCAGTACATTTTTGGCCAGACGGGCCGAGGTCAAGCGCTAAGTGAGAGAATTACACCTACGGTGAGCCGGCCAACGCGCTGCAGCTTGCAAGCAGTTTACTGCAATGTCACCGGGGGAGCGCGACTTGTTTCTCTTAGCTGCTCCGACACTCTCGGCTCAGGTGTTTGCCAAGTTCTGCTTACTTGCCAAAACAGCTGCAAAGAGTATGCGCCGCTGAGGTGGAGACTACTGGTGTTATGCTGAATTAGCACTGGCTGACAAACACTGTCAGCAGCCCAGCAGGAGACACACTCTCCACTGCGGTACTATTTCATAACCAAGCCGAGATGCCGACTGTCTATTACCAAAAGGAATGTTCTTTTTGGTCTTTTAACCTCTCCCACAGCAGATGATCCGCTTATAGAGGTTTTTCTTTTACGCCGGATGCCCTTCAACCCCTCCCATTTACTGTATCTGGGCATGAAACTGGCACAAGGAGTATCCATAATCTGGGCCATTTCTTTATTTATCAAGGCCTGTACCCTACAGTCTGTTGAGCGATTATGTTTAGGTTAAGGCAGAAAGCTATACTCGACAAGAGGAGAGGTGAGGTTATGGAGGGAAAGTGATTCCATGGAAACTTATGGTGGCCAACCTCTATAATGACAGCCAGTGAGAAGTGTGCTTCTTTAATAACAGTTTGGGTAGCATTTGCTATATGTTCATTGTTGAAGAGTTCTGGCTATGGGAATGCTTTTGATGTTCATAATTGTCCACTTTAAACCCTAAAGAATTATGGATGGTCTATAGTAGAAAAGTGAAGACTAAAACAGGGGCGTCGTTAATGTGGGAGTTGCTGTTCATAAGAACATATAATAGTTGGAGATTGAAAAAGCAGGGACAAAAACCAAAGTTGATTATGTGCTTTTTATCCTTTCCATTTTCTTCTGGCCTATAACACATATTTAGCTGCCATATTTACTTGTAATTAGAGCTCATTCTGTTGATTCATTTTCAAACAAGAGCAGCTCTGTGACAGTTTGATATGTGCAAGCTATAACAGCTATAAAAGCACATGTGCACAGACACACACACACACACACACTCACCCCCAGTATCTTGGTCTGACAGCGGCTGCATGTCGGAGCGAAGAAGTCTTCATAGCAGTGCTCGCAGTAGACACATCCCTGCTCCTCCACGAAGCCAATTTCCGCCATTGATGTACAGCAGCGTGTACAGTTAAACTCCTCCTTATGCCACGATTTACCCATCGCCACTAAGAACGGTCCTCTGAGATCAAAAACAGATCAGGGGACATAAGAATGAGAGGACCAACGTTTGATTTCACCTCAGGAATAGGACCGGTTTTTGCTCACCTGATAACCATGTTGCAGTGGGCACACATGGGCGTTCGAGTCCCAGCGGGGAAGTGTTCCGCCATCTGAACGACGGTGTCTTCATCTTTTGGGTGAGGCTGAGGAACAGGTCTGGCCGGGACTGGACCCCTCGGGACACTGGCACTGCCATTACGCTTCATTCCAAAGGATGGAATGATCAAAGCGGGCTGTGGACCACGGCCTGCGAGAATAAAAAGGAAGAATAATATTAACAAAAAAACAAAAACAAAAGCAGAAACCAAAACGGGAGTATCACAAAACCAGTGTGCATCTGCATTTGCTTCCCAGGTGTGCGAGCAATTTGACCTCTGCTCTCTTTGTCTATACACACAGCAGGTGTCGCGGCAGCCCTCACAGCTGGCTGACTACCTTTGTCACAACCATGGATTCACCACATCAATCTTTGACACACACACACACAGAATATTCCCTGCTACCTTCCCTGCATGCACACACACACACACACACACACACACACACACACACACACACACACACACACACACACACACACACACACACACACACACACACACACAGACCACCAAGACATTCCCTCAGCTCAAACCTAGACACCTGGCTAAACATGTAGTTTGGCCTTTGATCTTAACACAGTGGATGGAAATGTGTATTTGTGTGTACGTGCATGGTGCAGGAAGGGCTACTTTTGGAGTTGGCTTCACTGTTACATGTCATATACAGGATATACATATATATATCTATATATAGATATATATATCTATATATGAATAAGTATGTGTGTTTGGGCAAATAGCAGGGCTGAGTAGGAGGAGTAGGGAATTAAAGCGTTGCCGTAAAAATAGACAGCTGAAGTTGAAATGTGTGTTTGACAGTCACTGAGGAAGGCCGGAACTATTCTTTGAGATTCCGTAGACGTGAACGCCACATTGTGAAATAAAATACCCTGCAAAAAGTGGACTACATAAAAGAAAAAGAGAGTTTCCGGTGTATGGAATTCAATTTGTGTCACTTTTTAAGAAGCAAAAAACACTTTATGAACTGAGCAAACACCGGTTTTCTCCATCGACATCCGACAAAATAACTGTAAGTATCTAACGTTCGTAATCTGACAAACGTTAGATACTTACAATTATAAGTTCCGGATGGACAGCGACTCCAAGCCAGTGACTACTTCCAGTCCATTGAGCTGTAAACTCAGTAGCCAATCAGCAGGCAGCTTCTTGAAGCCCGCCCATGGTCAGAAACGCAAACAAAAAACCTAAATAAAATGCAATATTTTTGAATCATTAAATTAGTATTTTATTTGCAATTCTAATTCCATACAGGTGAAATTATTTATCAGCATCCTCATCATGGGGCTTTATGTTGGAGGTGAGGCTGGTGGAGGAATGAGGGAAGCAGGTAAGTGAGTCGTGCCGATGACTGCACCACAGTGACCGTGTTTAAAATTTGAACAGTGTCCATATTGTTTTACAGTGGGCAATAGCAACATGCCAGCTGCTCAGGGCCTGGATACTTAAACTGCAGCTCAAGATTTTAAATGGGTCAGAGGCTTACTGCTGCTGCTGCTGTTGCTGCTGCTGCTGTTGCTGCTGCTTCTGCTGCTGCTGCTGGGGCACCGTTCAGGTAGCAGTATATTTTCACGATCCTCAGTCACTGGATAAGTGGCTACATTTATGATTTTTTGTTGCGCAGCAGTTACACAAACAAGATAAATGGAGGCTAGGAAAGCACTGCTGCTTAGGTTTAGGTTACATTCTCTCACACACACACACACACAGACAAAAAAAACCCCATGTTTACAAATCAACAGATATAAATATACAGTATGTATTTATTTGAAGTATGTGCATGATAAACAGACGAAAGCTAATTGCAGACGGAGGACATTTTATTGCACCTCTGTGACTTGCCTTTTAAATGCATTCATAGTATCACTGGGTCCCGTTAGTAAATATTATCTTTCTAAACGAGGAGAAGTGCTACCCATGTGACTGAGCGAGACGCCACAGGCAGAGCAAGACCTTCTTGCCTGCTTAATGGGCCTCCATAGAGGGAAACGACGAGAAAGGAAATAAGAAGGTCTGCAATGACCTATTTCACAACATATGTCATGCCTCAACCATGGAAAATAAGCCACTTTCCCCCGCGCTAACTGGCTGCAGCAACACTCAATCCAGCAACAGTAAATCAGTTTCACACCGCGTCAGGTTTGGTAACTAAACTTTTTTTTGTGCGAGAAGTAATAACACTTTTTAACTGTAGTGGGGAAATATATTAATCAATCAAAAAACATAGTTACTTAGCTCAATTCTTAGAGGGGTTTATTTTTAGGATTCTATTTGGGGAGTCTGAACTTTGGGTATGCATATGTCCCCGTGACTAATGCTACAAAAACAAGCTCAGGCACCTTAGTCTGATTGTTCTCTGGCAGTTAATGTAGAGTAGAGAAAACCGGTACATTGAAAATAACCCAGGTATACGTATGTTACATTTGGCATCACACTTAATTTACTATCCCACACTCCAACACTTAATGTAGCCATTGGCTTGATGATTTTTCACTGAAGCCCATGTATTATACACACAATGACAGCTGTACTATTTTTGGGCTGTTTAGTCATCAGACGGATGCCAACTATGACTTGATTTGGGGTGCATAAATCATATTTTATACATGGTGTGAAAATGACACCTGGCAATTATTGTAACCTTCACATCATTGTGAACGGCAATGTGTGACTGTGTAAAGAAAGTGTATGAAATACCGTCACTGCGCACACTTCCATTCATTTTGGCAGCTAGAACAAACTTTGTGCTCAGCTGAGGACATGGTCTCAACGGAGTTTTTTGTTCATCTTAGGCTGTAACATGTACCGTGTTTTGTGAAATTTGGTGCAACTTAGTTGTGTGTAGGGAGCGCTACACAAGCCATTTGGCACGACTTATAACGTATTTTGCTAATTTTATTAGCAGTTCTGATTTGTGTGCCAAATTTTGTCCATTTTCACCAACGTTTAGAGCCTCAAAAAGTTACACACCACACACACACAGTTTACCCTGGGTTGCTGCAGGCCCTTTGATCATGGTCTTGACAACTG
This sequence comes from Solea senegalensis, assembly GCF_019176455.1. Lineage (NCBI taxonomy): Eukaryota > Metazoa > Chordata > Actinopteri > Pleuronectiformes > Soleidae > Solea > Solea senegalensis. Next base: position 13,926,089 of record NC_058025.1, on the reverse strand, counting down.
CAGACTGGTGGCTGTTGAGTTCGGGCTCCTCACACTCCTCACTGTGCAGAGAAATAAATGCAAACACAAAAGATAAAGTATTTGCGTAACATGGTTAGTATCAGTCAGTCATCATCTACCACTTTATCCTCCACCAGAGGGTCATGGTTAGTATTTTAATTCTTATTTGCTAGCAGTACACAAGGAACAATTACCACAGCACATCAAAAGCTACTGTAATAACAATAAATAAAACAATGACTATTCAGTTACTGTTTACATGTGTGATACAACAGCAGCAGCAGGATGAATTGGTATTTACAAAGATGTCAGTCTCAAAACGTATTTGGGAGCATGAAAAACATGTTTCTCTCAATATACAGTAAAGACAGACTCCAGACCACCTACGTGACGACAGGGCAGAGACAAATATGGCACCAACCAAAAACCCAGAGTGCACCCTCAGCCAAAGCAGCACAGTACTTAAATTCACGGTGCACTTCCTTAACTGTAAGTGCAGCATGAAGAAAAATGTGTCATATTCAGAGCAAAATGGGAATCCAGGCCACAGGCGCACGGGCGGATAGAACGCGGGTTGGTCTGCACGGCGCTAATAACGTGGCACACATCTGACACTGATGCCAGGATATCAAGTTAAATGATTCAACAGAGAGTAATCGACGATGGTGTAATACAATTTCTGTTCTGTAGCCCGACGCCAGAGCCCAAGGAATAAATGTTTATCTATATTTTTGCAGCTGCTTTGTTCATTCTGTATATTGAAAATATACAGAATGCTCCTGCACTGGCAAACATTTTGTGCTAGAATAACTAGACTTCACAGTTAAGAGTCAAAGGATAAATAGTGGTAGTCACATCCTAAAGAAAATGACTGCATGGAACTTGTGTTTATTCTATTCTAGATAAATTCAGAGTAATATAATTGCTTTATTAAGGAAATAGGAGTATATTAACACAAGGAGACACCGCGTGTCTAAAAATATAAACACAGTGATATCAGTGTCATTGTTGTGAGTAATAGCCCGAGGCTTAACAAGATCAAGATCAAGTTGGCACAGTTTATTTTTTTTTTATTTTTAAGAGACAACACATTCTGTTGTCTCTGCGTATTATAATCCCTCCATGATGCAAACATTTTTTTCTCTCTGTAAAGAGTTTTTCACAGTGCGGCGAAGTTATGAGATCAACAAAATCCATTGTGATCTATTATGAGACATTTCTAACAGGAAGTTACACTTCACTTACATAGGGATTTATTGATCTATTACGCATTAATTACAACTGGCCATGACACGTTTGAAAACTCATTCGGATCAGACCAGAATTCTGATGACGGTGGGAGGGAGAGCGAAAAATGCTCTTAAATCAAACAGGGCCCCAAGGCCTAAAACTCTCTACACTTGAAATGATGCAAATGAATAAGCGCTCTATGAGAAAGATCAAGTGTGAGCATGTTTTTATTTGAATGCTGCCAAGTATGTGTGTGTTTAAAAATGCCAGCTGAGGACTTTGGGTGGGCCAACAATCTCTCTCCCAAACGTATGAAATACAGCATGCATAGCTGTGGCTGGGGCCAACAGTTGGATCAGAGCTGTCGTCTCCTTGTGCCTAAGCTGGTGGCGGACTCATGGGAGACAAATGTTATGGCAACTGCAGACATAGATACATTAAGCTGTGCCTCTAGTTTTTGTGTAAAATTAAAAAAAAAAAAATAGTCCGAGTGATGGATACTATTGCAGATTAGCTGTGGATGGATAAGATGAGACAAAGTGACGGATAAGAGAAGGACGTTGCGCCGGTGTAAATGCTGGATTCATGTCATAAGACACCCATAACATGGGCTCTTTGGTTAAGATTTCATGAATAAGTGCTCAGTTATGTCACTGAGTAATTGCAGGATACGTTGGTCAGATGAACAACAACAACACAACGGAGAGGAGGCTTCACATTTACCTAAAGACATACACAGCATTGACAGGGGAAGAGAGGACAGGGTCTCCCTCTTCTGTGGCAGAGCGATGCCAAGACACCCTTTGATGTGAGAAGAAAAGACATCAAAGAGCAGCAGACAGTAAAAGGAAAAAATAAATAAAAGAGAGCGAGTCAAAGTGTCATTCCCATGCTTGTTATAGTTACACGTCACTGTAGGATTTAGTAATTGTTATAACAAAGACATGTGAGTGAACTGAATCACTGACAAGTGATAAGAAAATATTTCCTCAGTTGTATACACACTGCTCAACACTAGGCACACACAAAAAAAGAACAATGCAGTGACAACAAGCATTATGACAAAAGCAGCCAGCGGACTGTTGCGTTAGCATCGATTCCCCGTAATCAGACCGCATGAGTATATCAAGCCCTAATCTTTACGTCGTCTCTAGAGGAAACAGACACAGTCACACTGCACAATGTCTCTCTCCAGTCTTTTGATCAGCTTATTGTTTATTTTTTACGCCATGTGTCTGGCAGCTGACGCCAGTGGATACAGTGCAAAATAACTTCTATTATCTACAGCCAGAGATACAACTGAGAGAGTACAGGCAGAGTGGATCAATAGTAGAGTCACTGTACACGTAGCACAAAATGCTTGGCATCATTGGAAATCGGGGTCTTCCATAAACTGTTCCCCAAAAGGAAAGCCCCGTTCCTCTGACTTTGAGTTTTTGCAAATGCGCTAACACCATTCGTTTTACCTCAACTATGGTAACTGATGAAAAAAAAGGTGAGAAAACAGAGCAGGAAATAAGATGCTACCCAGTCCTTCATTTGTTAAAGTCTATTTACAGTGGAGCTTGTTACGGTTCTCCACCAATAAGGCAAATTACATGCAGACTTAATTGTATTGCACGGGACTGTGATTGGTGGATTAATGGAGAGTCTGACTGGTTTGTTTCAACAGTAGCCAGATAGAGTGCTGACCATCTGCAGATGCAAGGCCACGTACACTACAAACCTTGTTATCTGAAGGGATTTATTAAAGACGGGCTGGAGGAAGGAGGGAGAGACAAATGCATTTATTTTCTCTTTATCTGTCCTCCTCTCCTCTGTTCTGTCTTTATTGTGTCTTTTTTGTTATTATTATTATATTTAATGAACTTGACACTTGACGTACTGTATCACTGCACAGTCAGCGGCCTTGCTTGATATCTCTGTTGTTGTGTATTTCTGTTTGTCGTATCATTAGTCCTGCTGTCTGATTATGAGAAGCAACAATAGAAGGAACACCAACACATTTTAGATCCCCTCCGTTCTGTTTACGTTTACTAAATAAACCCATGTGTATCGTAGTTCCAAAGAGAACTTATCGCGCGTCTCATGACTGTGTGTTTTGTTTGAAAATTGAACAAATGGTCCATTAACATAGCTGACTCCTGTCCAGCAGCTTTCTCCGACACGTAACAGATGGTCCATAAGATTGCGCTGTGAGATTTTTTTTGGCCTCACACACTGTATGCATATGCATTTACGCACATGCGATGACAAAGACAGCCAAACTTTCTCTCCGTCTCTCTCACTCACACACATCAAGGTTTAGTGTGTACATTTGTGTCCACCAACCAATGACTGATCTCTGTGAGAAGATGCCAAGCGGTTTCACAGTGACCGCATGAATGTCATACTCGGTTGTCTCAACAGAAACATATGGAGCGTGTCTTTTGCCACTGGCGTAGTTTGAACCACTGTGGCTTTTGCGTTGCCATGAATGTCATGTTCAGTGGACACAAGGGCTGTGTTTACACCGTGGCTTAATACACACTTGTAACTACAGTGGTAAATGTTATTTGTTGTAAGGATATAAAAACCTGAGCTCCAATATAAAACACATTTTCACTAGTTTACCTCAGTATTCTATAAGGAAATGAGTTGATGAGTACTATGATTGAAAAACAATCACATGCATCACAAAACATGGATTAGCATAGCCAACGCCAAAATGCAACTACTATATAATGATGTACCCAGACTTGGACAAAAATTTGACAATACAATAATGGTGATACATTTTTCCAGTTAATCAATGATTGTTTCCAAATACTGTGGATACTTTTGTCCAGGTCTGCTCGTCTACCTCTTGTTCTTGGGCAGATTCAGTTCACTGACGCGGCGATGCTTCTTCTTTTTTCTCAGGCCTAACGGCGGCGCCTGGAGGACTGGGGCGATGAGCAGGGCGTCCAATAAGGACTGTGATATTGACTTCTCAGGCGGCCTAGGGTCGCTCTGATAAGTTGTTCTGACCAGAAAAGGCAGACAACGATGTTGATGTTATAAAGAGGACACAGAGATGAGGAAGTCAATGAAAAGCATCAAGGAAAAAGTTGGTGTGTACTGAAATAGCTTAATGTAGGGTTTTACTCCAGTTACCTTGTTTGTTCTGGACTACAGAACTCATGGTGTGTCTGTTGCGTGGGCTGTTTGGGGGCACTGGGAGTGAGTGGAGGAGGGCATGGGGCTGATTTGGGCAAGAAGTCCAGAGGACTTGACAAGAGCTCTCTCCTATTTTCAAACACACAGGGTTGACTCCTGTTCACTTGTGCTCCAAAAAAATGTTTAGTGTCATAGAGAACACAGAGAACAGTCAAAGAGAGAATTAACATTCTGAAGCAAAGCAGAATCCTCGGTGTAAGGCGAGTACATGCTTTTTTTTATTTGCCTGTTAATGTTGCAGTGAAGTGTCATCGTTTCACACTTTTCAAGTGAATAACCCTGTGCTATTATCTCTCTGCAGTGGAATTGGTTTTGATACTACAAATACCAATGCTGAGCAGAACTTGAACCACACAGTGCAACACTGGCATCTTTTCGATAACAAGTAAACAGACCACCCAACACCAAGATGGATCTGGATTTACTGTCTGGTGTTCAACTTCCAGAACTAAAGAATCAAATTATAAGGCCCATATCTTGTGAGCAGTGGTTTAACAGTATTAACTATTTAGTCAGGCTGACTGACCTTTAGTTTTAAGAGTTGCTGCATGTTTACTTTGGATGTTAGACTTTTAAAATCCACTGCCGATCCTGAGGACTGAAACCAGGAGCTTGAGATTCCACTCCTCTCTGCCAAAATTGACAGTTGGAGAATGGAAAAACCAACCTTGGCCTGATGAAACTCCTGAATTTCTGCTGACGCATGCAGATGAGAGAATCGAAATTTTGCAATAACAACATGAAACCATGGACCCAACCTGCTTTCGAGTGGCAGTACAGTGGAGGGCGAAATTTGGTGCCCTATTATTGGTGCAGGGCATGTGCATCCATGTTGGGCCCAATTTACCATCTTAAAAAGGATGATTTGTTTGAAAAGAAGAATCATTCTGACCTCCATTATCCTACTTATAATGTTCTATGACCAGCTACCAATTTACCATGTTCAAAAATCTGCTTTTCCATACCAAATAAATGCTCTTTTGAGTGCAAAGGCCCTCAGAGTGTTATTATGGTCTTCCCAATGAAATGCACACACACTTTTATATGCAGTGGGGCGACGGCAGATGACAGAAGGTCCAGCTGGTTAGTCATATTAAATGGAAAATTGGTATAATGAATATAAGTTAAATAGGAGTGTGGTTCCTGCAATGATTAAGTGAAATCAACATGGCCTTTTACCTGACTGGTTTCTTAGAGAGGAGATGTGGACATGCTGATAAACGAGACAGGTGAGCATTGACCAGGGAGCTGGAAAGAACGTTTTTGCAGATATTGAAGTCTGTGTGCAGTCGCTTTGTCACTTTTATGATGTGAAACAGATATTAGACATAAATGTTGCAGCACCTGTGTTGAGGTGAAAAATGAAACCGAGCCTGTGCTGCCCTCAGAGACTGAGCAGAAGAATTGTCTAGATTATGGTTGTCAACATCATGGCCAGTCAACACATAATGGAATCAAAACGTTTCCAAATCTGTGCTGCCCTCTAGTGGTTTCACAAGAAGCAATCATTCTGACAATTTACCTTTCAGCAGTGAGCAGTTGAAAGCTTGGTTCAGCTGCAAGAGTAACATCTGAGGTGGGTGGTCCATGGACAGACACTGTGCCTAGAGCTTGGTTTTGAGGAGGTACAGAACTGCTACCACATGAGGAGTAAGCGCCAACTGTTTGGGTAGGTAATACACTAAAAAAAGGCATAAATGATACTGGAGTCTGGCAACAAACAAGACTCTGTCCAAGATAAGAATGGGGAATGTTGGCTGGCAAAAACACAGCATCGGAGGAAGTGTCACTCATCTCGTGATCGGGAAAGCTGTAATTATGAAGGTGAGATGACGGTGTTTGGTTTAGACCTGAGTCAATGTATGGTAAAGGAAGCAGCATCTGTGCTAATGGAAAGTTCATGTTCGACAAATGATTCGAGTGTGTTTGACAAAGAGAATTTGAATATGACACTGGCATGGTAAATAGATGATACTCTTGATTTGGGGTGTTTAAGAGGCTGTCAGTAGGGATGTCACATGGGATTATTTTGTCCTTCTCTGGACAGCGTGAACAGCCTGCTGTTGCCTGTGGCTCTTGTCGGTCATTGTGAAGAGATGTGGGTGGTGCCGCTGCTTCATTCAGGCTGCTGAAAGTTGTGAATGAAAACACCTATTTGATCAGAAGATTGGCGTGCTGGACACCTGTTACTGGCAGATATTAGATAATAACATTATTGAACTCACAATGTTTAGTTTTCTTTGTGTTTTCAGTCATTTAAATTCAAGTTTTAGTGGGTTTAAAATAATAAAGTGGGGAAAAAGTAAAATACACTTCTAGAGAGATCTAGGGTTTCCCAGATTTAACTTAGATTAGATTTTGAGTGTTATATATAGTGTTTTTATACACATTTTCTACACAATAAACAAAAAAACACAAGTTAGTTCCTCTGAATAAACAAAACAAGGGAATATTCTCTTTAAAAGTGACTGTGGTGTGAAGAGGACAATTCAAGGTGACGGATTAAAAAGGTGAGAAAAAAGTGTCACAGGTTTAAATGTTTATACCTGAGCTTCCCATTGTTTGCCTGAGATTCAGTGAGACAATGAGGGGAGGAAAGAGTGAAGGAGCTAAGAAAGTAGGAAAGGAAAAAAGAAGGGACACCAGGAAAAGAGAAAAAGAAACAAGAAAAACTTCATCATTTTATTTGCTATAGTAAATGATACATTTTTCAAACTCAAAACAAAAGAAAATAAACTTCAGCTGCTAAATTTCAAAACGCTTTCAGAACAAACTGCCGCACTCTACAAAGACGGTAATAAAGCGAACAGAATCACTCCGCTGGAAGTAAACATGGGGTTGAAATTAATGTCAAGGCACAGGAGAAATATTTTACATAGTAAAATAGCATTTATACAGGAACTCTGCACACCATCAGAGCTAAACAACATGCTTTGACAAAAGTACCAGTTAACTTGCTTGCATTACCTGCATATGTCTCATACTTGAGTACCACTCTGGATTGTTACATCCCAGCTGCATAGCACACACCATCGGGCTATATTCACTATACATGCATGACAAGTTGAAATCTCTTTTTTTTTGGACATAATATTTCAAGATTAAATAGTTCGTCAAATAGTTCCAGTGCTGGCAAATAAAGAGATGTAAACAAGCCATTAATGCTTTTAAATAACTATGAGGAGTAAAGGTCTCTGACATGCAGTTGTTCAACCTAAAGTCCAATTAACCGCAAAGAACATGCACAACTGTCTTCTCCCTTTTCTTTTGCTGTGAGAGCAGGTACTGTAAACTGTCTCTAAGCTATTGTGTGTGCACTCATCGATATAAATGCTTGAAATGTGTCTTTGTATCTACTGTAGTGACAAAGGACTGTGGACTGACAAATGATTTGATTAAAGACCTCACTTTTCACTAACTCTTCTGCCTAACACTCAACCGCACAAAATTTGACTGCCACTTCACTCAAATAATCTATTTTAACACGTTGGCGTCACAATACTAGTTTATGAATAAAATACTGACCCGATTTATTCAGGTGTACGTGCCATGGTAGCATACATATGCATGTATTCAGATGAAAGCAAACACGACTAAAAAATGTGTATTTATGCATCTAAACCTTTGGGATTGGAATAAGTGGAGTGGGCCCAGCATGTAAGCAACACTTAAATACACATATACATACATACACACACACACACACACACACACACACATACACACACACACACACACACACACACACACACAAACACAGTGTTTCCCAACTCAGATCCTCAACACACCTGATTCAAATGAATAGCTCGTTATCAGGCTTCTGCAGCACTTGATGACGAGCTGATCATTTGAATCAGGTGTGTTGGAGCAGGTGAAACATCTAAAACATGCAGGGCAGTGTTCCCTGAGGACCAGGGTTGGGAAACACCACACTAAAAGATCCTCTGCAAGCTATCAGTGTATGTTCTCTACTTTATTTCCTATAAACCAATTAGTCCACAAGCTTGTATTCCTGCAACGGTCCACTCAACTAAAAACTATCTGCAGTCAAACTGATACAATAATACACACATACACACTTCGACAGACACACACACACACACACACACACACACACACCGAGACACCCACAGTCTACTGAACATTGAGAGTGCGAGCAGACACTCCGTGGTGCCAGTCTCTCAGCTCATGGTACTTAGGGCCAATCACCAACCGGGTGGTGGTCTTGTTCACTCTGCCATCCAGGTCACAACAGCAGGAGGAGAGGAAAACAGATGGAAAACAAATGAAAAGAGAGAGAGAAAGAAGTATTTAGGAAATGTAGAAGTACAGTAGTTGCCCTATAATTGGCGACATCATGAGCTTGATGTTACGGATGGAGCTGTGACCACAAACACACAAGCTGACGATACACTGCAAACATTTAGATGTAGCACAAATGGACAGCATAGAACGTCTATATGCTGAACTAAGCAGCAAGGCTTTATCCACGAGTCAGTAAGTACTGACACCATGAATCAATTCAACCAGAAAACCACACACACACACCCACAGTCGAGGCAGCATCTGCATGTAAACATGGGTGATCTGAATCAATGGACACAGCCAATGGATGACATCACGGCGAGAGCCACGATCTGCAACATCACACGTTGAACAACATGCAGCACTGCAATGTTGTCACGCCCACAACCAAATGCATGGACAGCCACAAAAGCCACACGCAAAAATCCCCCCCCACACACACAAACACAGCCGCACTTTGGCTGGTAAGCATGGATGAAGAGATTTTCAACAATTTTTTTGGAGGTGGTGAGAATGGACATACTGTGCAGAGCACAAAGGTCTGGCTTTTGACTTAATAGAGCAAATGTGATCCTTCCTCTGCTGTCTAGACAGGAAGAGCCCACACATCAATACATACATAAACATAATTATGTTGCTGTGTGAATGTAGACTTTACAGTTTACATTTCAGGGACCAAACTGAGCAGGTTAAATGAAATGAAAGAGCATGAAAACACACTGAACGTGCTAGACTTTCCGGAATGTGTATTGTTACTGCAATAATGCAATTACAAAGCACAAAAAAAGCGGGGGGAAAAGGTATGACAAGACAGAGGTTAAGGATCCTCAATAAATCAGCTTTTTCACTGCCATGCACTTACTTTGTCTTCTTGGCCTTTTCAGCTTCCTCATCTTGAATCACTGAGGAGAGAATGAACATGAATGAGTGCATGAGTGAACCAATAAGCTTCTATGTTTGGCCACTAGCTCAGATGGTCTTACAACAGTCCATGTAAGTGACTGTGTGCACACATCAGTCCGCTCGTGACGTACCATTCTCGGTGCCAGTGATCTGAGCCAAAATCCTGAAGGACCTAGACTGGGTAGTACCAGTGCGTGGGCGCCAGTCCTCTGTGTCCTCCGTTATGCGCTTCCTGCTGGCATCAGCATGAGTGGGCACGTGGTAAAAGTGGATGTCTGTGTCC